>NC_139554.1:21083437-21743888 GCF_965112155.1 Podarcis liolepis
ACAAGTGTCCCAGAAAAAACTGGGACATCCTGTTTTATTGTATGAGAGCATGGCAGATCTTGCCCTGGAAAAGTGTCTTTTGGGTTATGTGATCTCACACAGGTCACATGATTTTGTGCAGGTACACAGCCTGGAAGATGTTCCAGTGTTTTGGGACTCAAGATGTTGGACACTCAATGGGACGCGGGTGGTGCTGTGGGTTAAACCACAGAGCCTAGGACTTGCCAATCAAAAGGTCCTGCCAACCTAGCAGTTCGAAAGCACGCTCCGGCGGGAAGGTAAATGGCGTTTCCGTGCGCTGCTCTGGTTTCCCAGAAGCGGCTTAGTCATGCTGGCCACATGTCCCGGAAGCTGTACGCCGGCTCCCTCGGCCAATAAAGCGAGATGAGCGCCACAACCCCAGAGTCGGTCACGACTGGACCTAATGGTCAAGGGTCCCTTTACCTTTAAGAAAGCTGATGGCAAGGATGGAGAATTTGTGGTCCCATTCCTCCCCCTCCCCCAGTGTTGGACATAAAGCAAAATCAGACAGCCTTTGGGGCACTTCAGACTGAGGTGGCCTTTGTGACAAAGTACAGATCAGGGTCCAAATTGTACCTTTGTTGCTGGTGCACACTCTTTGTTAAGCAGCCCTTCCTGGCATTTGGTGTTCAGGTAGCCTGCCTCTACACATGGAGATTAGGAAGCTGTCTTCTGGGAATATAGCAGAATATAGTGCAGATTTCGCACTCATTTTCATGTTACATGCTTCCAGAAGATAAGCATTTCCAAATAATGCAGAATGAGCCCTAAACTTGAGCCAGATTTCTGAAAGTGTTGTTTTTTTTTACATTGCATGAAAGCTGAAATCAAATGCAGAAATTATCAGGCAGGGAAATGTTGGGGAAATGGAATAACTGCTGTGTGAGTGCAGCCTGGGTTTGCACATGAGAATAAGGAGGTAAAATGGATGGTTTCACTTTGGACTACAGGTGAGGGCACCACTTTTGAACACTCCCCCATGCAATTGCCCCTCCTTGAAAACAGAAAGCTAGCCTGGCAGGGAGAAAGTTTCTAGCTCAGTCCTTAGCCTGCTCTGCTGGATCTCTCTTTGCAAGGATTTTTACATGTAATGGTACATTATAGAGAGATAGATAGCCATCCATCTATACTCTGAAGTAGGGGAAGCCAATTTTACCACTTCATTCTGCTGTATAATATACACAGCCTAATATGCATGGTATTTTCTCATATGATTAATAAATTCTTCTTTGTCTTTCTCCCCTGTTTTATTCTTGAATAGCTCTGTAGATGTGTATCTTCCAAGATGCTTGGCGAGTGGAGAGCTTAACCTGAAAGACATAATGTACACCATGGGTGTGGTTGATGTATTCACTGACAGAGCAGACCTGTCTGGAATTACAGGGCAGCCTCAGCACAGGCTCTCGGGAGTAAGTTGGGGCTTTTATTTATGTGTGTGTAGGAAAGAGAATGAATATGGTAGAAGCTGTGAAGGCTTGAATTTCTGCGTCTGCATATCACCAGGCTAACTTGTTTCAGCATCATGGTGTCCTTCAAAAAATCCAGGTGTTGTCATTTGGTGAGGGTGGTAAACATTTTCTGTTAGTTAGCCCCAGGCCAAAGAACTCGGGGCCTCTCAAAGAACTCAAAGTTTCTAGAGATTCTGGAAAAAAATAGAATGACCTGTTCCACCACTTTAAGACAGCTATGGGATGTAGATAATGGCCAAAGTTCCAGCTACCTTGCACAGTAAATTCCAATTCCTTGGATACCAAGTAATTTATATGTGTACCTGGCAGGGCAATCTTCTACATACTTAGCCCACTGTGGGCTTGATCTCTGCTAAGTCTGTTTAGGGACACAGTCTTTGGCTGGATCTACACTGACCTTTTTAAGGTTATTAGAACAATATTAGATATGTCGTTCTAAAATGTCACATGGCATACTGGTAAATTAAAAATCTTCATTACCTTGTTTTGTCCATCAAAACACACTTTTCCTATTGCCAGTTCCTGGGTGCCCTCTGGTGTCACAATTTAATAACTTAACTTCCCGGGGGAGAAGTACTAAAATGCTGGTGAATTTTCACAGGAAATTGGAAGGGACAAGGAAACTTGTGAAAACTGGCCCTTTTGCAAACAGAACCCTTTTGCAAACCCAGAATCCAACCCTGTGTCAGGAAGCATACAAGGCGCACCTGGTTTTTCTTGATAAGTTGCTTTGAGCATTTGTTTTCTTTGGTCTAAAGCAGCCAACAAATGTAATAAATAACAAAGACAACCCTAGTGCCACTCAAGTTGATTCTTTCCCCCTCCCAAACACCCACCAATTTTGGAGGCAGTGGCAAAGAAGAAGAAAGAAAAGAAGTAGACTCATTGCTGGTGTGGACAACCCGATGGTGATGCAAAAATGGTGTTTGTGTGTGTCTTCTGTGTGTGCTCATATGAGGGTGTGTGTTCGAGAGTGTGGGGCTTCTGGCTCTTGGAAGTTTGGGCATATGAGAATGCTTCCCTCAATCTCAAAAAACTGTAAGCCACCCCTAGTCCAAGAAAACGCATTTGCATTTTATCCATCCATTGGCAAAATGACATTCTCTCTCTCTACCCCCCCCCCCATCTTCCCTTTGCACAGGCCCTTCATAAGGCTATGATGATGATAGATGAGAGAGGAACAGAAGCCGCAGCAGCCTCTTCTATGGACACGGTGCCAATGTCTATGCCTACTATCGTTAAGCTCAACAAGCCTTTTATAACCATGGTTGTTGATGAACCTACTAACAGTATCCTCTTCATGGCAAAGATCTTCAATCCTACAGAGAAGTAGCTGTAGACCAAGATCACCTGACTGTTAATCAGCATGTACTCAATAAACTCATTGGTCTGATCAGCAATGAATTGACTTGCTTATTGTTTCTCCAGTTAAGCTGCACTACTGGGTTACTTGGGGAGGAAAGGAAGGGCAAAAGGCCAACTGGTGTCATCAAATCAGCATTACCTGCAAATTTGGGAACAGCACCTTGTGATGTGGTAGCTTCAGACCCATTCTATCACCCTATTCATATATATTGACTGCCCAAATAGATGAATCCCTAGTGCAGGGGAGGGGAGCATTTTTCAAACCAAGGTCAGTGTTCCCTTCTGGGCATCCTGGGACAGGGCAAGTGCTCGTGATGGGCAGGGCCAGAGGCAAAGATTCAGCAATGAATGCAAATATTATCTTTGCACAGCAGGCTAGTTTTTACATCAGAGCAGGCTAGTTTTTACAATCCATCAACCTCTGATGAATGATTTAGATGGATGTGTGTGCGTGCGCGCCAGTATCCATACTCGGCAGAGTTACATCTCAAAGCAGCTCCTTCCTTGGAAGCATCTTCGGGTTGAAAGTACACCAGTAGGCAATAAACAAAGATTCAGTCAAGTGTAGAGGTTTACTTGACAGGCATAAAAGCATATTGGTAGCAAATATATACAGACATTCACCACTGCCATGGTCAAGGCATGCTTAGAGTCCAACAAGAGTCAAAGACTCTCAGCTTCTCTCACCACAAGGTGCAAGCAAGAGACTCACAACAAGTTACAAGTTACGCAGAACCGTTATCAGTACTGTACTTCCTGTCACACTGCGCACGTCCATGAGAACTGGACCATAAAGAAGGCTGATCGCCGAAGAATTGATGCTTTTGAATTATGGTGCTGGAGGAGACTCTTGAGAGTCCCATGGACTGCAAGAAGATCAAACCTATCCATTCTTAAGGAAATCAGCCCTGAGTGCTCACTGGAAGGACAGTACATAAATGCTGATGATGACAGTGATGTTTCATTCATTTGTATTTATAATAGTGAATATTAGTCGTACTGTTGTTTATGCATGCATATATGGGATGGATGAAACCATATGTGTGAACCAGAATGAATGAATGAATGAATGAATAAAATACGTTTGTATACTGCCCTATATTCATTAATTTTATAATGAATGATTTTAGAGTGTTGTTTATGCTGTACTTTTGTACTGTTTTATTGTTGTTAGCCGCCCTGAGCCCGGCTTCGGCTGGGGAGGGCAGGCTATAAATAAAATTTATTATTATTATTATTATCCTCAGGTCTCAGGGTGGTTCTCAAGATAAGATCACAATATGATACACAAAATACATGCTCAAAATAAAAACAAAAACAACCCAATAACCCCCCTAATACAAGCGACATCATAATATTAGGTACATAATTTGGTACATTAAAATAAAAATTTTACTTAGCAAACAAACAAAAATGCTCTGATTGGCTCCCAGCTAACTGTTATAGCATATTATCAATAGGTGGTGATGTTGCTTATTTTAATCTTCTCTGTTTAGAAACAAGTTTTCTTCCACTTGAATAAGTGTCTGTGGCCTCTTCCTCATCCTCCATACACACAACCATTTAGGATGGGAAAGTGCAAGTAGTCCCATATCTCAGGTCATCAATACTGCATAGGATGGCCTGTTGAAAGCACCTTGGACAGACCTGCCCCTTGAAATACTTTTATTTTTGACCTTAAAGGTTAAGTTACAATAATTATTAATACTAATAATTCAAATACTGAATTATATAATTTAGATAAAGTGGCCCCCTGAATGCTAGATTGGATGAATTGATTATTTGCTTTATTTCTGCATTCCAAAATCTTATTACTTTCTATTACATTCCAGTCATAATAATAATCCCTTATACAACAACTGCAATATTAATAACTTCTATTTGTGTTGGCATATTCAATGATTTATAAAGCTACAAGTAAGGAACTAAAACTATATCCTTGTAATTCCTGTGTGTGGCAATTGTTCGTGGTGTTTTGTCTTGTCCTTATAAGATGTTATGTCTTTCTTTCCCCCAATTGTTGCTGTTATCCAGCAGGCCTTGGGCAGAGCTGATTTCCTATTTTCTCCATTGCTGTGTCCTGTGCTATGTTGTTTTGCAGCTTTAACAACAGCTGCAAAAGACACTCTCTCCCAATAAATAACCTGTTTTTCACCATTTCCCCTCTTAGTCTGGGAAGAAGAGCGGTCTGACAGACCTCATATATCTATATTAGACAGTGCATTCCTGTACAAAGTTTGTGGAGTCCCATATATTCTAAATATTAATTTTTGCATAATCAACTTCATGTTCAGGGAAACATTCTGTACAGCTTCTAAAGCACTTTTCTGTTGTTTATGCTGTATACTACTCTCTAATTCCCTGTTCCAAATTTCTCTAACTATGCATTCAGTATTTATAAACAGTGGTTATAGGTTGAATTTTCTGTAAGGATCCAGTAATTCTCTCCAGCAGTATAGGAAATGCTGAAGCACTCAAAGCAGATAGGCCATAAAAATACACCGACAGATGTTGTAATTGAAAATATTGTCATTTTACATTCATGGTTAATTGATACCTTAGCTGCAGAATAGGAAGTGATTAAAATTATCCATCTGAGCTTATCAACTGATCTAATGCATATACAGTGGTACCTCAGGTTACATGCACTTCAGGTTACAGACTCCACTAACCCAGAAAGATTACCTCAGGTTAAGAACTTTGCTTCAGTGAAAATGATGTATAGGTGGTACATGGCTCCAGTCAAGCTTGCAAAAATTTACCACTTGTCTGATAATAAATGTTGGAAATGTAAAGAAACGGAAAGTACTTTCTATCACCTTTGGTGGACGTGCCCAAAGATTAAGGCTTTCATGAAATGAAAAAGGTACTTAAATGTACTTTCCTTAAGAAACCAGAGGCCTTTCTCTAGGGCATTGTCGGACAATTGGTGCCAAAGAAAGACAGAACTTTTTTTATGTATGCTACAACAGCAGCAAGACTACTCATCGCAAAGTATTGGAAGACACAAGATCTACCCACTCTGGAAGAATGGCAGATGAAGATGATAGACTACATGGGACTGGCTGAAATGACTGGCAGAATCCGAGACCAGGGAAAAGAGACGGCGGAAGAAGATTGGAAGAAATTTAAGATTTATCTTAAGAGACATTGTAAAATTAATGAGTGTTAAAATGTTGCGGCTATAGAAGCAAGCGGATTACAGCTGTAAAGATTAGGCTAAAAGAAAAGAAAGGATTACAATTAGATTAAATCAAGGGTGAGGATTTGCTGAACTAAATATTTGAAATTGGAATGCAGAAAGGGGAGGTATGAGGAGGTCGGTGAAGTAAGGTTCAGGAGAATAAGGACTTGAAATTATACTTGTTTGTTTTTGTGTGTGTTTGTTTGTATTCTATAATTTGTGAAAACTTAATAAATATCTTTTTTTAAAAAAGAACTTTGCTTCAGGATGAGAACAGAAATCGTGCTCTGGGGGCGCAGCAGCAGCAGGAGGCAATTCTCTATCTTTGAGAATTCCTGGAGAACAGGCGAAGTCCCGGCAGACTGGAGGAGGGCAAATGTTGTCCCTATTTTCAAAAAGGGGAAAAGAGAGGACCCAAATAATTACCGCCCAGTCAGTCTGACATCAAGACCAGGGAAGATTCTGGAGCAGATCATTAAGCAAACAGTCTGTGAGCACCTAGAAAGGAATGCTGTGATCACCAATAGTCAGCATGGATTTCTGAAAAATAAGTCATGTCATACTAACCTGATCTCGTTTTTTGACAGAATTACAAGCCTGGTAGATGAAGGGAATGCAGTGGATGTAGCCTACCTTGATTTCAGCAAGGCATTCGACAAGGTGCCCCATGATATTCTTGTAAAGAAGCTGGTAAAATGCGGTCTTGACTATGCTACCACTCAGTGGATTTGTAACTGGCTGACTGACCGAACCCAAAGGGTGCTCATTAATGGTTCCTCTTCATCCTGGAGAAGAGTGACTAGTGGGGTGCCACAGGGTTCTGTCTTGGGCCCGGTCTTATTCAACATCTTTATCAACGACTTGGATGATGGACTCAAGGGCATCCTGATCAAATTTGCAGATGACACCAAACTGGGAGGGGTGGCTAACACCCCAGAGGACAGGATCACACTTCAAAACGACCTTGACAGATTAGAGAACTGGGCCAAAACAAACAAGATGAACTTTAACAGGGAGAAATGTAAAGTATTGCACTTGGGCAAAAAAAATGAGAGGCACAAATACAAGATGGGTGACACCTGGCTTGAGAGCAGTACATGTGAAAAGGATCTCGGAGTCTTGGTTGACCACAAACTTGACATGAGCCAACAGTGTGACGCGGCAGCTAAAAAAGCCAATGCAATTCTGAGCTGCATCAATAGGAGTATAGCATCTAGATCAAGAGAAGTAATAGTGCCACTGTATTCTGCTCTGGTCAGACCTCACCTGGAGTACTGTGTCCAGTTCTGGGCACCACAGTTCAAGAAGGACACTGACAAACTGGAACGTGTCCAGAGGAGGGCAACCAAATTGGTCAAAGGTCTGGAAACGATGCCTTATGAGGAACGGCTAAGGGAGCTGGGCATGTTTAGCCTGGAGAAGAGGAGGTTAAGGGGTGATATGATAGCCATGTTCAAATATATAAAAGGATGTCACATAGAGGAGGGAGAAAGGTTGTTTTCTGCTGCTCCAGAGAAGCGGACACGGAGCAATGGATCCAAACTACAAGAACATTAGGAAGAACTTAGAACTTAAACATTAGGAAGAACTTCCTGACAGTAAGAGCTGTTCGACAGTGGAATTTGCTGCCAAGGAGTGTGGTGGAGTCTCCTTTGGAGGTCTTTAAGCAGAGGCTTGACAACCATATGTCAGGAGTGCTCTGATGGTGTTTCCTGCTTGGCAGGGGGTTGGACTCGATGGCCCTTGTGGTCTATTCCAACTCTATGATTCTATGATTAGCTAAAGTGGTGCTTCAGGTTAAGAACAGTTTCAGGTTAAGAACGGACCTCCAGAACAAATTAAGTACTTAACCTGAGGTACCACTGTATGCCACATTCCACCCATTTCTCCCAAAAAGACTGTCTCTTGATCTTCCAATCTGGATTACCTCACAAGGTTAATTTAGCATGAGCATTTGGATCAGCTGTTAGCTGAAGAGCCAATATATACCATGTGAGCTGACTTATTAACATGAATGACGACCCTGAACCTCCCCAATTTGCTTTGTTACGCAAGGAGCTATTGTACATTAACATATTTGCAAGGCAGATGATGTGAAACACTCCCAAAACAACCCCTTTGGTTTGGTTTGTTAATCAGAAAATCAAACAATAGAAGCCATTATTTAGATAATAAATAACTTGAGGCAACCATGTAAAAGCTGGAGAGGTGGGGAAACAGGCAAGTTCATGCTGCTGGCTCTGACTTCTCAGGATTATCTCCCGTGTCTTTTCTGCTGATTAGAAAGAAGGTCTTCAGTAACCTTCTGTGCTCAAAGCAGCGGCTTTACCACTGAGCTGGAGTCCTTCCCCAAAGGAAAACTGTTCAAACTGTTGCAATCTCATAAAGGTCAGAGAGATGGGGAAACTGTGTTAGGCAAGTGGGCTAGACCAGCTCTAGCTTCTGATAGGCATCTCTCACGTCCTTCCTTTGTTTAAGAAACTATTCTGGCAATGCTGCTGATGATGTAGCATGATGCTGCAGAATATGATTGGTTATTTGGGACACTTAATTGAGGGAGTGGCTTGTTGACCACTGAGATTGCATTGGACTTCATTGAGGATTTTTCCATATAAGTATCAAGTAGTCAAGATTCAGAGCACATAGAAGCAGGAAGTCTGAGTGAGAAAGACCACCTTGCACTCTCAAACTTTAGGTACAACATTGGGTACTTTGCTGGAACTCTCACAGTGGGAAACAGATCATCATATGATCTATGAAGGTAACATACAATACTATGTTTTAAAATGGTTTTTTAAAAATCTGCGAGTTGCTTGTTGCCAGAATATTTTCCTGCTGTCCTTGCAAACACCTATTGAATTTCTTAAATCTTAACTTGGTATGTGTGCTTCTGGGCCGGGGGGATGCAAAAGCAATACTTTCATTAGCCCAGTGCTACAAGGATGAATGTTAAGGAGTGTACTTGTGGGGTGTGAGCATACATTTGAGGTGATCCTATGCAAAGGACTAGGTAAAAAAAGGTAAAAAAAGGTAAAGGACCCCTGGATGGATAAGTCCAGTCAAAGGTGACTATGGGGTTGTGGCACTCATCTCGCTTTCAGGCCAAGGGAGCTGGCGTCTGTGCACAGACAGCTTTCCGGGTCATGTGGCCAGCATGACTAAACCACTTCTGGCACAACAGAACACTGTGACGGAAGCCAGAGCACACGGAAACACTATGTACCTTACCCAATGGTACCTATTTATCTACTTGCACTTGCATGCCTTTGAACTGCTAGGTTGGCAGGAGCTGGGACAGAGCAATGGGAGCTCACCCCGTCCTGGGGATTCAAACCACTGACCTTCTGACTGGCAAGCCCAAGAGGCTCAGTGGTTTAGACCACAGCGCCACTATACCCATTGCAACTCGGGTCATTCCTTTCAGTTATTAACCTGTTTCTCATATGTACAAGGTGATTCAAAGCAATGCTTCAAATTAGCCTTTTAATGGAACCCCAGCTTGAGATTAAACTTGCCTGAATTTAAACCAATCCACTCTTGATTAAAACAATGTTCCATAGACAGCCAGACCACAACTCCAATTTGTCACAGAAATATTTTAAATTGGAAAAGTATGCACTATTTGCAGTGCCAGCAAACTACATCACTTTCTTAGGGTAAAATAAAGATAAACTTTGAATTATTAGCATGAAATTCCAGGCTCTGGCTTGCCAGTCAGAGATTTGAATCATGCAAATTGAACAAATAACTACTGACTGGTGAGCTTGGCATTGATACCAGGAAAGGTCCTAGAACAGATAATGAAACAGACTTAGAAAAGAATGCTGTGATTACTAAAACCCAACATGGGTTTCTCAAAAACAAGTCACGATAGATGAATCTCATTTCATTTTTTTTTAAATATAAACTTACAAGTTTGGTGGATCAGGGGAATGATGTGGATGTAGTGTATCTTGATTTCAGTAAGGCTTTTGACAAAGTCCCCCATGATATTCTGCATTATATTCTCCATATATATGTGCAGAGAAGCTGGTAACCTAACCTGTGGGCTGCATGAGATAACAGTTAGGTGGATTTGTAGCTGGTTGACTGACCAAACACAAAGAGTGCTCACTAACAGCTCCTTACCATCCAGGAAAAAAGGGGACAAGTGGGGTCTGCAGGGTTCTGTCCCCAGCTTGTTGTTGAGGGGATGCTAATTAAATTTGCAAATGACACCAAACTGGGAGGGGGAACTAATGCTGCAGAATACAGAATCGGGATTCAAAATGAACAGATTGGAAAACTGGGCTCAACCACGGGGAGGTTCTACACTTAGGTAGGAAGAACCAGCTGCACAAATATGAGATGGTGGACGCCTGGATTACTAGTAGTACAGGTGAAAAGGATCTAGGGGTCTTAGTAAACCACAAGCCTAGCATGAGTCAACGGTGTGATGCAGCAGCAAAAAAGCCAAATGCTATTCTAGGCTAGTCCCAGCAATGAGATAGGATCCACCACTGAACGGACTCCCATAGGTCAATCATCATAAAGAATGCCATCTGGAAAGCAAACACCTCAAGAGAGTTTCCTGTGTTCAGACATAATACCAATCCATGGCTTGTTTGGGTGGATGTTATGTTTGATGCACCTCTTACCTATGTATCCAGACACCATGTCTTCTTTCTTCAGAACTTTCTTTGCTTTTCTATTTTCTTGTCTCATGTGTCTGTAGGTTGGCAATTGTATGGAGCTTGGGGTAGTGGCAAACAAAGCATGGTTATACATGGCTGGGGAGTTCAGGCATAATGCCAAACAACAGTTAAAGCAAGTCCTGGTCTGTAAGGCAAGCAGTTTGTGGTTTGCTGCCCAAAACAAACCATGGTTAGTCTGCACTAGGTTCAGACATTCAAACAAACCACATTCTGGCTCAACAAACCACAGATTGGCTTTATATGCAAACTAGGCAATGACTATATTATTGTCACTGGATCTAGTAACAGAAATGTCATTCTTTACAGGTTACTTTCAGAGGAACACAATGCCTCATTTCAATCTGTACTTGATTTTTGCTGGACTCTTAGCTGTTGCTAACTGTCAGACCGGTCGACCAGGCAATTTATCCTATGAGAAGATAGCCCCAGGGAATGCTGAGTTTGCCTTTAAATTCTACCGCCAGGTTGCTGCAGAGGCTCCTAAGAAAAACATTTTATTTTCTCCTACAACCATTTCCATGCCCTTGGCTTTGCTGGTGCTGCCAGCCAAATCTACCACTCGGAGTCAGCTTTTGTCAGGACTTTGCTTTAACCAGACAGATATCAGCGAGCAGGAAATTCATAGAGGTTTCCGTCATCTTATCCAGAAGCTAAACAGTACTGAGGCCGAAATCCAACGGAGCATTGGGAATACCCTTTTCCCAAATAAGAAATTTAAGCTGCGGAAAAAGTTCTTGAATAATGTCAAATATTTTTATCAGGCTGATGTTCTTCCTACTAACTTCGAGAATGCTACAGAAGCCGAGAACCAAATCAATAACTACATAAAGGAGAAAACCCATGGAAAAATAACTGATATTGTCAAGGATCTTGATACAAGAGTTATATTGGTGATTATAAGTTTTCTTTACATGAGAGGTAAGTCAGATGGAGTTTACTTTATTATTATTGCAGGGTGTTGTAACTAACTTAAAATGTCCACTGCTTAAGCACTAGTGCTAGATACTGCTCAATCTGTTGTATCTGTTGCAGGAGAGCCAACTTGAATAAAATACTGGGGGGCCCAGGTAAGTCTTGCCCCACCAAATTGAGCACATGGCAGAGCACATGCAGACCATTTGAATGGCAATGTCTATCAACTTGAGGGCAGGGGAGGAAAAATGACCTTCTCCAATGGTATTGCCCTGCTGGTAATAACTAACCTTCAAGATTATCACTCTTTCTGCTTGTAATGAGATGGGTTCATTTGGGAAGAAGAGCTACAGAAACTGCGTTCAGCATAGCATGTAGTCTCCCGCCACCCCGGAGCTTTCCCTATTGGCTCAGAATAAGGCAAATACCATGGGTTTCTTCTGTATTCAGATGAATACTGAACCAAACCATGAGGGCAGACAGATCTGGGCCTTGTCAGACTAGAAGCAGGATGCATACAAGGTGGGATAATTCAAAGCAGGGCCCCTGAAGAACTCTGTAGTGCTTTGCAGATTCAGCTCTTTAAAAAAGAAAAAGAAAGCTTCTCGCGAGCATCAGCTAAAAAGTTGAAATATACTCAGAGTCGAGTGTGGATTTCATGCTCTTTATTCAGCTCATAGTAATGAGGAATGAAAGTTCCCCCACAATATCTGCTTTATATACATTATTTACACAATGGGCCGCACATGATTGGTAATTCCAGGATTCTCCTGTAGGCCAATCAGGTTGTGGATTCACTTCCTCCTGGAGCTGGATTGGGTGGCTCCTGCGGACCAGTCATACTGCTGCATTGTTCTAGGACCAATCAGACTGCTGCATTTTGGATGCTATTTAACTCAGTACATAACAAAAGTGTATTCTCTTAACTTCCTGCATACATAATTATTCCTGGGTTAAATGATGGGGGAAGGGAAAGCAAAAGGTGAGGGAAAAAAGAGCTCTATTGTGATTGATAGGTTAAACTTGTAATTGGGGCAATACTGTGGTACCTCGGGTTACATGCGCTTCAGATTACAGACTCCGCTAACCCAGAAATATTACCTCGAGTTAAGAACTTTGCTTCAGGATAAGAACAGAAATCGTGCTCCGGCGGCGTGGCGGCAGCAGGAGGCCCCATTAGCTGAAGTGGTGCTTCAGTTTAAGAACAGTTTCAGGTTAAGAATGGACCTCCGGAATGAATTAAGTTCTTAACCCGAGGTACCACTGTAGTTTTAACTGGAAAGCAAATCCCTTTTAGTTGTCCCTCCATGTCTTATTAAAAGTGTGCAGCACAAAGGACCCTGGCCCAGTTTGTTCACAATTTGGCAGGTTTCTGATCAAATGGCAGCTCTCTCATACTTGCAAAGGTCAGACCCACAAAGCACTACGGGATATTTAAGTGACTCATTTTTTTTGCCCACCCCAGAATTGTAACATCAGCCTTTGCTGGAAATAACACAGCATCTGTCCTTTTGAAATTTTGCAGGAAATTTTGCATGTGATCTTGCCTGCAAATTCCATTCAATTCCCCACCACTACCACCATAAGAAAGTTAATGGGAATTAGTTGCAACTTTGTAGACTTTATCAATGTTAGAGAGGCTGTTATGCCTACAAATTCCATCACGTTCTAGCAAAAGGGGGGGGGGAGAGTTACAATCACTGTTGTTCTTCAGATAATGAAGGGGAAGTGGACTAAGCAGATAGACTGACAGCTGAATCAAGCAGGTTACAATGAGACTTCTGGGTTGGTGCCTCCGGTAATGGTGGAATTCCTCTGATGGGGAGGAATTTGCTCCGTGGGAATTTGGGTCTGGCCGCCATGGCGAAGGCGGAGACCCGCAAAAAATCACAGGCGGGAGAAGCCTGTGAATGTGGGATTCGGCGGGCACCCTTTGCACCTCCCCTACTTGTGGGGAAACCCAGTTTCGGGGGTCCGGAGCGACGTGGGGTGAGCGGTGCGGTGCTTCGAATCGTCTGCTTCTTCCACGGAGTGGAGCCGCATAGCTGTTGCCGGAGAGCACTGACTTTTTCCTGTGGACAATTTGACTTCAAAGTAATTACCAGTGAGTAGAGCTGAAGTGGGAGAATTGGATTTTTAAACGTTTAATTTGGTATCGAAACGGGGAGGTTCAATACAGGAAGTCCACCTTCCCCTTTTGTAAATAGACTGAAGCAATGAGGCTGCAAGCTGAAATTTTGGAAAGCCTTTTGTAAAAGACTCAATTTCCATCGGTAAAGAACATTAACCCCCCCCCCTTGGAGGCAGGAGAAGGGGGGGGGGGAGTTGTGGACTGAGTATGCCTGCAGGAGAGTGAAGAGAGCTAAAATACCGCCGCTCTGACCCTGCTAGCAGGACTGACGTTTTTTGGATTGTTCATTGACAGCGTTTAGAACATTCATTGACAGTTAGCTAAATAAGAGAAATACATTGTTTCTACTGTCTCCGGCTGCTTTTAAAAAGGAGTAAAAGTAACTGAAAACTGAAACTAACTTTGGATTGTTTGAACTGTGTTTAAAAGAGGACATTGACTAATATAAATAGAAACTGTTTTCCCCTAGTGGAAGCCTTTGAAACTGGTTGCTTTATAAGAGCTGGACTAGGGGAATTTCCAGCTGCAAGATAAAAAACTGTGAGACTCTGGGACTGACCTTGAATCTTTTAAGTGTTATGGCAAATGGAAAGGAAAAAACAGACCAGTCAACTGCTGAAAAAACATTAAGGTCTGGGAGGAATTGGCAGCAACCCAGGAGAGGCTCAACATCAGGCCCCCCTGCTTCTTCTGCTGCTGCCTCTGCACCAGCACACTCAAAACCAAGAGGAATGTCGACAGAAGAGGCCTTAGCGGTTGCATTACATAAGATAAATGATTCACTGGAACAACTTCACAAGAAAATAGACGGGATAAATGCAAAAGTGGATGTTGCAATTACTAAAATCAACTTAAATACAGAAAGTATGAACAATACCAATACAGAAACCACCCAGAAATTGATACAGGAATCTACTTTGATACGGCAAACTGCGGAGGAAGCCAGGGAGAAAGCCGTTGCTGCTGAATGTAAAGTAACACAACTGGAGAGAGAGAGAGTCCCAGCCCTACAGAGGCAACTTGATGAACATAAGTTGACGCTTGCTATGATTAAACTTAAAGAAAAACAGATGAATCTGAGGATTAGAGTTCACCTTTGGTGGACATGCCCAAGGATTAAGACATTCTGGGAGATGATTTATAACGAAATGAAAAAGGTATTTAAATATACCCTCCTGAAGAAACCAGAGGTCTTTCTCCTGGGCATGGTCAGCCAATTGGTGTTAAAGAAGGATAGAATTTTTTTTACGTATGCAACAACAGCAGCAAGAATACTCATCATGAAGTATTGGAAGACACAAGATTTACCTACCCGGGAAGAATGGCAGATGAAGTTGATGGACTATATGGAGCAGGCGGAAAGGACAGGCAGAAACCGAGACCAGGGAGAAGAGTCGGTGGAAGAAGACTGGAAAAAGTTTAAAGACTATTTACAGAAATACTGTAAAATTAATGAATGTTAGAAGAATGTTGGAATGAAGTTATATGGCTTTAGTAGAAATGTTATAAGGAATTAAGTATAAATAGATTAATAGAATATTAAAGGAAAAATAAGGTTAGAATGTGTTAAGATAATTATAGGATAGAAAACAGAGGAAGATGGAAAGGAATTGCTGAAACAATTAACAGAAGTGGAATACAAAAAGGGAGGTGTGAGGAGGTCATTGAAATAAGTGAATGAAGGATGGGATATTGAAGTTGTTTGATGTGTTTTGGATTGTTTTTGTTTTGTTTTGTTAATGTGTTGGTGTTGTGTGGTGTTTGTGTGTTGTGTTGTGTTGTATTGTATTGTACCTTTTTGTGTATTGTTTAAATTGTTGGAAAAGCAATAAATATTATTTATTTATTTTTTTAAAAAAGCAGGTTACAATGAGCCTCAGACTGAGGTGAAGCACTGAACTGAGGTCCAAATTCCATCTTGAGGGTAGTGCATGTTTCTTGATGGAGCATCAAGAAGAAACTGTAAGCCAATGAAATGAGGAAAAACAACCAGGAACCATCAGTTCCCAGACTTTTAGGGCAGCTGGAGTGGAAACAAGATCTCCTAGCAGAACTCTGCAGACTCACTGTCTCTGGAAGCCTAGCAAATGGCTGCTTCTGAGATAATAATAATACTAATAATACTAATAATAATTTATTTATACCCCGCCCATCCAAACCAGATCTTATGGGAATGACCTGTACCCTCTTGTTTTTGTCCTCATTAGATTATTGGGAAAGTCCTTTTAATAGTCAGAACACTCGAGAAGAAGACTTTTTTGTGGATGAGCAAACAACAGTGAAAGTTCCCATGATGATCAAAGACAGCACTTTTAAGACGTACTATGATGAAAGTCTGTCCTGTGAGGTGGTGCAGCTCCCTTACAAAAGCGGTGCCATAGCATTCTTCATTCTGCCTGATCAAGGGAAACTGAAGCAAGTGGAAGATGGTCTGAACAGAGACGTCTTGCTAAAATGGATGAAATCAGTGAGGCAACAGTAAGTCTGTGTGCTCTAGCAGACAAATCACCACAAAGGGGGCATTACACCTGGAACAAGCAGGACTTTAATAGCCATTCCTGCTCACTGGGTGACCTGAAGCAAGTCCGCATCTTTCAGCCTCAGAGCTGTGATTATCTTGTATGATTAAATAACAGGGAGCAGAACCCTTTGTTCCACCCTGATCTCTGTGGAAGAAAAGCAAAATCCATCAGTGCTAATAAGCCCACATCTCTTGCACAGATGTTTTCTGATTCTAGAGCGAAATGCTTACAATACAGATTCAAGTCCTTATTCAATGTGTCCATGGAACATGATACAATCTAGGGCTTCCTGTTCTCTTCACAGAGAACAGAAAATGCAAGCTGCTGGACAACACTTCCCTGTTCTTTGGTGGCGGCGGCGGGGGGGGGGATACACCCAACCTTTTATTTCATAAGTACATCGTAACAAATTACAATATAATTAATATTTAAAATATTAGATTTAGCGAGCATTAAAATTACTCTCGTGTGTGTGTGTGTGTGTGTGTGTGTGTGTGTACTAACCTTAGGCTGGTTATATAAATATATATTCAATAGGCACAAAAGAGGTTCTAATGGAGTTTACTATTCAAAGTTCTCATTGAGTACAGGTGTTACCATCTGCTAGTACTGCTTGAAAACAAACCCAAAGATGTCATGTACAGTGGACACAAATAGTGCGCACGCCTGGTATAAGTAGGAAGACACACTAGGACCACAACTTTATTAACATTTAAGAGAGGAAACCTGCCATGAACACTTAATTACAATGTGGGGGAGGGGGGAATGAGGCCACCTAGTGACCTCCTCCATCCCTCTTGTGGTGGATCAGCTTAAGCTTCAGTTCAGAGACTGAAAAGTAGCTACTTGGCCAGTTATTAATCTTCCCAACCATGCTTAAAGTTCTCTAATCCCAAAGTCTCATCTCCCCTGAATTGTCTATGATAGTCCTTTTCACCTTCTTGGCACCTCTTCATTACCCAGACTGCCCCGCTAGCTGCAATCAGTTATTCATGGGAAGGACCATAGCTGAGTCACAGAACACATGCCTTGCATGCAGAAAGCCTCAGGCCTCATCTCAAGGCAGGGCTGGATTTCACGGCCTTTGTCTGAAATCTATGAGAACAGCAACCAGTCATGGTAGACCAGGAATGGCCCATCCTGTTTCAATGCCTGAGGCAAAATGGGAAGGTGCTTTCCCACAGCTGTCTTGACACCAAAACCCACCCCCACCCCCTGCGAAACCTTCCTTATCTGGGTTCTAGTTAGCTCTCAAAAGATCTTGGCGAAAGCTGCTTCCATCTCTTCTCCGTCGGTGGCAGGGTGGGTACAGCGCCCACAAGGGGACCACCTCTTGGGTGCCACTGCCCAATGCAGATGCTTCAGCCCATTGCATGGGCAGGCTGGCCCTGTTGTCAACAATACTAGGCTAAGAGGGCCAATGGTCTAAATCAAAAGAAGAGTCCTATTTTTTTATCCCTGATTTGTCCCTTAGAAAACACTGCAAAGTAAATCAATTCACCCATGGATTGGCAGTGAAACCAAAAGAAAACCTGCCCTGAAATAAAACTCAGGGGAGTGGTCTACATTTCTATGCAGCCTGTTTGTGATAATCTAAGCCTGTACTGCATTCTGGATCGGTGGGCTGGTTCAAGCAAACAGCAACTGTGTATTGAGGCTGTAGATGGGCTGTTTGTCTCCTTTGGCACCACATAGGGAGAATTGCTCCCACTACCACCACTGATGCACTTAGCATCTGAGAGAAGGAACAGTAGTCACATACAAAATGTTATATTCAGCAGAGGTCTATGTGTGCTTAAATCCACCATATTGACTCCATTCCTCTGACTGAAACATAATAAAAGTTGGGGAAAATGTTTAATCCAAAAGGAAATACACATTTTTAATTTAAAGCTGTGTGAATATTAGGTAGCATTTTTACACTGTTGTGCTTATTTTTACAACTTTAGTCTTGACATTTTTTATCTAGCCAAACTGTAAAGTGTCTACAAATTGTGTCATCTAAACATTTTCTAAGAGTGAAATCTTAATAGCCTCTGATTCTACTTTCAATAGGAGAATAGTACTTCACCTTCCAAAGTTAATGATTCGTGGACGCTATGATCTTACAGAGATACTAAGTAGAATGGGTATAACTGAATTATTCACAGACCAAGCAGACCTCTCTGGAATTACTGGGAAGCCTGAGGTGAAGGTTACTAAGGTAGGTTTATCAAAATTCAACATAGTGTAAGAATTGAACATAAGACTCCACATTGATATGTTGCTTTCTGGGTCTGATATATATTTGAGGGTTCAAATAAAGTTGAGGTTTAGAGTACTTGAATGTGGCACCACACATGGAGATCATTCCCTTGTAAGCAAAATTCATGTGCACAGTGTCTTCTACATGAAAACAAATACAACTTAAGATACACTTGTGCAATTTTTCACATGTGGAAGAGTGCTCACATTTCCTTCCATCCAGAATTCCTCTCAATAGATGAAAAAAATCATGTGTGAAGCAAGTCTAAGATATGATCTCTAATAAGGCAAGGCTGTCCAGGCACCCTGCTCCTCAGGCTTCTATACAATACCCACAACTCTTTAAAATGCTGCTCTGACTGTGTGTTGGGAGCAGCATAGGGCTCATTGGTGTCATGGGACACAGACCATTGGAATCACACATCATTAAGTATCATTTTGGAGAGGAGAGATCATAAGGAAACCTTCTCAGTTTCTTCCTCCAGGCTAACAGGTGCAAGATGACACTTTACACACACACATGATTGGTTGGGAGGGTGAGATCAAGAGATCACGAGAGTAAGAAGTGACAAAGTCGACAAAGACTTTCAATGGATTCCTCTGAAGGAGCAGGAGTCTCTCATATACTTAACTCTGGGTCACTGTCTGTACTAATGTTTGTTTGCTTTCTTTACAGGTTATTCACCAAACTTATTTAAATGTCCATGAGAATGGCACTGAAGCTGCAGCTGTCACTTTTACTGAAATTGGACTTACGTCCCTCCCACCTGAAATTAAACTAAATCACCCGTTCATGTTCTTAATTATGGACAGGCTTACTGAGGCCATCTTACTCTTCGGGAAAGTTGCAGATCCCACAAAGAACTAAGAAGTCACCTAGTGCTCTTCCTGCAGTGCTGGCAGTTGAGTGCCGCTTAAATATATAGCATGCGTGAAAAGATACTTAGATTTCATTTACTATGCTTGGGCTGTCACTATCACACCTTCTAAAACAAATCAAATGCTGATGTGATACACGGAAATCTATTAAAGCATTTTGTGTTTCTTTCTGCAGCAGAAAATGAATAACCAAAGAGATGCATGCTAACCAGTGTGCGGTGCATATCATCCCTAAGATCGCAGTCTTGAAAAACATGTTATTAATTGGATGAAAGGAGTATGATCTTGACAGCAGCATCTCAGTCACTGTATGACAAGTTTGTAGATCAGAGGAAGGACAGCAGTGCCATCAAATATTCCCTGTTCCTCTATGCCAGGGAAGATGAACCTTAGGCCATGGGGCTGAATGTAAGCCTCTGAGATCCTTTCTATCTGGTTCTTGGGACTCTCCCAAGGTCACACTCTCTCCGAAGCCACACCCCCTACCAGATCTCCTTTGTACCTTCCTTTAATGGTTTGGACTGGCTGGAATGTGCCCTTATATGTCTTATAGGGTCTTTTTCTTCCTTTGTTGGAGGATAAAGAGAGGACCGCTCACCTTTTCCAGTGGGTGGCATTGCGGCTGGGCATCCAATAGTGGGCACCCAATAGTGCTCCAGCGCGGGGGCAGAGTTCGGCACCCCCTTCATGCGTATCCCTGGCCACATTGTCAGAGTTGGGTGGGGCCATGCCCAGCTGGTCCTGTTGGGCAATCAGCACTGGTGATGGGCAGGAGATTCACCCATGCCCCAGACACACCACGGTTAAAAGTGGGGTACAAACTAGCCTACTGTACAAAGACAAACCTTGCATTCATTTCTCTACCTACTCTCGTCTCTGGCCCTGTGCCCTCCACCACTGAGAGAACCCCAAAGGGGATTCAACCCTTGGGAGATAAAGTTTTCCCACCTTTGTTTTATGGCTCTCGAAGTATGCCATCTGGTAATTGGTCTAATACTGGGGTCTGCAACCCGCGGCTCCGGAGCCGCATGTGGCTCTTTTACACCTTTGCCACGGCTCCGGGGCGGATACTAGCGAAGGGAGGAGGCGCATTGTGCACCCCGACACTCGCCACTGTGGCGGGCGCTGTACTGGCTGTGACGTCGCATGGGGCGGTGCGTGCGTTAGTCACGCACCGTCCCGACGTCACCTTTCCGCCCGCTGTCAGATCGCGGCTCCGGATATATATTTGTTTTAAATGTCGCAATGGTTTTGCGGCTCCCAGGTTTTTTCCCCTTCATAAACTTGTCCAAGTGGCTCTTTTTGTCTTAATGGTTGCAGACCCCTGGTCTAATATATTTAATCTCCACTTGCACACCATGAGCTATAGCTTATTCTTTCAAGCTAAGCCATTGTGGTGGGGGCAGAAGCAAACAAACAAGCCTCCAAGCTTAGGTCATCAGTCCACTGGCTGGTTCCCTCCTTGCTCCCCTACAGGACCCCAACAATCTAGTTTCCCCTCTAGAGAAGTTATAAGAATTTGTGCCACAGCTGATATGAAACTTTGAGCATGCAAACTAAAACAGAGAAGCAAGAAACTAAAGCACACATGCAGTGGAGTGGGGTGGGAACAATGGGACTCCAAGAGACATTAGCACAAACAAAATGAGAGAAAACAAATGGAATGAAGGATGAATGATTAAGATACATAGGTGTTTGTTGTGGGTGGGTGGATTGGAAACGAGGATGGTCAGGCAGAAAAGGAGAACCCCATACCTCATTCTGCCACACACACCCCATGCCTACATTCTCCCAGAAGCTAAAAGTGGTGGTTTGTTATGCCTTGGCCTTTTTCTGGGTTTTCCTGAAAGTGACTAGCTTTTCTTCCTGCTTGACAATCCACCCCTTGACAGCCCTGAATCTCTCTGGGCCATCCAACTCGACAGGTGGTGATCTAAGACTCGCTCAGTGGCTCTGGACACAGTTGATTTTTCCTCTGGGTAAAGGCTCCATTTCAGTGGTAGCATATCTGCTTTGAACACAGAACATTTCTGAAGCTCTCCTTATCAAGAGAAAGGACATGTGAGGTGTTCTTTAGAAGTTGAAGCTGGTTGTCTCAAGTTATTTATTTTCTAAATAATGGCTTCTATTGTTTGATTTTCTGATCAACAAGCCAAACAAAAAGGATTGTTTTGGGAGCAATTTATATAAACTGCCTTGCAAATACATAAATGTGCCCTGGCTCCTTGCGTAGCATGGAAAAATTGTGTGATTTCATGTTACTGAGTCAGATTGCACAATTAACAAGGAGTGTAGAGGAAGATCAGGGAGTGTCCAGTCTACTGAGCTGACTATTTCCCCCCAACAATTCATTGCTGCCCTTTTTCTTTTCTAAGAAATGAAACCACCGACTAAGGAAATGCCCAGGGCTATAGAGGGGAACAGGTGAAGCAGGTGAAACCCTTCATTTTGATAGGACAGGTCTAGCTTTTAATCACAGTGAATTATGTTAGCAGTGCATCCCAATCACAATGATTTGCAGGAGGGGCTTTAAAGTAAACATGGATTAGGGTTGCTAGAGCGGGGCCCAAGTGGATGTGTTATTGGTTTGGCCAAATTCTTTCCCAATTATTCTTTTTCCTAATAACTGATTAAGAATTATAGCTTTCTCATTTATTCTTCATGAGGGATACTTACAATGAAGGCAAAAATCTCCTAGTACAATGTTGTTCCCAACCTCAAGTGGGGATGAATTTGCCACACCCCAACTCCTCTGAGAAGACGACTCAGAATGATTTTGTCCTGGCGAGAAGTTGGGGAAGGGTCAGGTAGGCTATCAGGCCAACCCATCATATTGTAAGAACTGAACCAAAGACTGTTGAGGCAGGGGATTAGCTGTGGGAGGAGCTTATCAGACCTAGCAGGGCAGCAGTTGAAGAAGGAGCAAAAAGGGTTTTCTTGTGTGTTTCTTTGTGGCTGATTAGCTGTTTTCCCTGTGCAAAGGTCAGAGGGGGCAGGGTTTCTGTTGAGGCAGGGGATTAGCTGTGGGAGGAGCTTATCAGACCTAGCAGGGCAGCAGTTGAAGAAGGAGCAAAAAGGGTTTTCTTGTGTGTTTCTTTGTGTCTGATTAGCTGTTTTCCCTGTGCAAAGGTCAGAGGGGGCAGGGTTTCTGTTGAGGCAGGGGATTAGCTGTGGGAGGAGCTTATCAGACCTAGCAGGGCAGCGGCGCGCGCAGTTTCATCCATCTTTTAGTTTTAGGGGAGCTAAAGTTCTCAAGATGCAGGGGGAGGGAACAGCTGCAGTCGCCTGCGGTTCCTGCGCAATGTTTGCCATCTTGCCAAAGGTTGCAGGCAGCTTTACCTGCAGCAATTGCATGTTGATTGCCCTCTTAAAAGACAAAGTCCAGCAACTGGAGGAACGTGTAGCTACGCTCCAAAGAATTAGAGAGCTGGAGCTCTTCTTGGAAGCAACAGAGCACACCGTCTCCACCAAGGAGGAGACAGGGGACTCCCCTGAGAAGGAGGCTAGTTCACCAACACAGGAGCCAGATATATGGAGAAACGTGACTCAAAGAAGTAGGAGGCCCAGGGTTCGCTCTGATTGTTTAGAAATACACAATCGCTTTGAGGTCCTCTCCCCTAACATGGAAGACGAAGAGCAGACTCCATTTGAGGATCTCTCCCTCATTACAGTCGATCAGGTATATGAAGACGAGCAGCAAAGTCAGTCTTCAGGGAATGTGCAGGCGATCTTGGAATGGACAGCTCACGGAAGAACCCCGACCAAACCTAAGAGGAGGCGTGTAGTGGTGATAGGGGATTCCCTACTGAGGGGAACAGAAGCAGTGATCTGTGGGCCTGACAAGATGTCTCGGGAAGTGTGCTGTCTCCCCGGGGCTAAGATCCAAGATGTAACTGAACGACTGCAAGGAATCATAAAACCCACTGACAAATACCCCTTCCTCTTGGTTCATGTGGGAACCAATGACACTGCAAGCAATAGCCTCCAGAAGATCAAAAGAGACTACGAGGCTCTCGGCAGGAAATTGAAGCAGCTAAATGCACAAATTGTCATCTCATCTGTCCTCCCAGGGAAAAATAGTGGAAGTGAACAGCTGGCTTCGCAAATGGTGTAAACAGGAACGGTTTGGATTCTTAGATCATGGACTGCAGTTTCTTGAAGATGGACTTCTGGCAAGCGATGGGCTGCACCTCACAACGGTTGGGAGAAATGTTTTTGCCAAAAATCTCAGAAACCTCATCAGAAGGGCTTTAAACTGACTAATGTGGGGGAGGGAGACAGTGCTCCTGAAGGTAGGAGTCTATCAATTGATGAAGATGATCATCCAAATGTCATAGACCAAATGGAGCAAACAGCACGCAGACCTAGTGGTGGGAGGAAAAAATCCTTAAATAAGAGACACGGGGGAATGATTAATGGACTTCAATGTCTGTACACTAATGCGCAAAGCATGGGAAATAAACAAGATGAGCTTGAGCTCTTGGTACAGCAAACTAAATATGACATAATAGGCATCACTGAAACCTGGTGGGATAAGTCCCATGATTGGAATGTAATAATGGGGGGATACAATCTATTTCAGAGAAACAGACCAGACAAGAAAGGAGGAGGAGTGGCGTTATATGTCAGGGATGTGTATACCTGTGAAGAAATCCAAGATTTAGAACCTCAAAGCCAAAGTGAGAGCATTTGGGTCAAAATTAAGGGAGAGAAGAATAACAGAGACCTCATTGTGGGAGTCTACTATAGATCCCCAAGCCAAACGGAGGACATAGATGATGCCTTCCTGGAACAGATGGCCAAGCATGCAAAAGGAAGGGAGATAGTAGTAATGGGGGACTTCAATTACCCGGATATTTGTTGGATGTCAAACTCAGCCAAGAGCATAAGGTCAAACAGATTCCTCACTGGCCTTGCAGACAACTTCATTGTCCAGAAAGTGAGAGAAGCAACAAGAGGAACAGCCATTTTAGATCTGGTCCTAACCAATGTTGATGACCTGGTTAGTGAGGTAGAAGTGGAACGATCATTAGGCGCGAGTGATCATGCTCTTCTGAAGTTTACTATACAGCGGAAAGGAGCAGCCAAGCATACTAGGACTCAATTTCTTGACTTTAAGAAAGCCGACTTCATAAAACTTAGGGAAGTGCTGGGTGAGATCCCATGGACAGTAATACTAAAAGGAAAGGGAGTTCATGATGGCTGGGAGTTTGTTAAGAGGGAGATAGTAAAAGCACAACGTCAGGCAATACCAATGAGACGGAAACATGGAAGGTGCTTAAAGAAGCCAGGGTGGCTATCTAAAGAACTTTTAACTGAGTTAAGATTAAAAAAGGATGTGTACAAAAAATGGAAAAGGGGGGAAACCACCAAAGAGGAATTCAAACAAATAGCCAGCACGTGTAGACACAAAGTCAGAAAAGCTAAAGCACAGAATGAACTCAGGCTTGCTAGAGAGGTTAAAAGCAACAAAAAAGGCTTTTATGGGTATGTTCGTAGCAAAAGGAAGAACAAAGAAACAGTGGGGTCACTCAGAGGAGAAGATGGTGAAATGCAAACAGGGGACACAGAAAGGGCTGAACTCCTCAATGCCTTCTTTGCCTCAGTCTTCTCCGATAAAGAAAACAATGCCCGACCTGAAGAATTTGGAGCAAATGATTCAGCAGAGGAAACACAGCCCAGAATAACTAAGGAGATAGTACAAGAATACTTGGCTAGTTTAGATGTATTCAAGTCTCCAGGGCCAGATGAACTGCATCCAAGAGTATTAAAAGAACTGGCAGATGTGATCTCAGAACCACTGGCAGTCATCTTTGAGAATTCCTGGAGAACAGGCGAAGTCCCGGCAGACTGGAGGAGGGCAAATGTTGTCCCTATTTTCAAAAAGGGGAAAAGAGAGGACCCAAATAATTACCGCCCAGTCAGTCTGACATCAATACCAGGGAAGATTCTGGAGCAGATCATTAAGCAAACAGTCTGTGAGCACCTAGAAAGGAATGCTGTGATCACCAACAGTCAGCATGGATTTCTGAAAAATAAGTCATGTCAGACTAACCTGATCTCGTTTTTTGACAGAATTACAAGCCTGGTAGATGAAGGGAACGCAGTGGATGTAGCCTACCTTGATTTCAGCAAGGCATTTGACAAGGTGCCCCATGATATTCTTGTAAAGAAGCTGGTAAAATGCGGTCTTGACTATGCTACCACTCAGTGGATTTGTAACTGGCTGACTGACCGAACCCAAAGGGTGCTCATCAATGGTTCCTCTTCATCCTGGAGAAGAGTGACTAGTGGGGTGCCACAGGGTTCTGTCTTGGGCCCGGTCTTATTCAACATCTTTATCAACGACTTGGATGATGGACTCAAGGGCATCCTGATCAAATTTGCAGATGACACCAAACTGGGAGGGGTGGCTAACACCCCAGAGGACAGGATCACACTTCAAAACGACCTTGACAGATTAGAGAACTGGGCAAAAGCAAACAAGATGAATTTTAACAGGGAGAAATGTAAAGTATTGCACTTGGGCAAAAAAAATGAGAGGCACAAATACAAGATGGGTGACACCTGGCTTGAGAGCAGTACATGTGAAAAGGATCTAGGAGTCTTGGTTGACCACAAACTTGACATGAGCCAACAGTGTGACGCAGCAGCTAAAAAAGCCAATGCAATTCTGGGCTGCATCAATAGGAGAATAGCATCTAGATCAAGGGAAGTAATAGTGCCACTGTATTCTGCTCTGGTCAGACCTCACCTGGAGTACTGTGTCCAGTTCTGGGCACCACAATTCAAGAAGGACACTGACAAACTGGAACGTGTCCAGAGGAGGGCAACCAAAATGGTCAAAGGCCTGGAAACGATGCCTTATGAGGAACGGCTAAGGGAGCTGGGCATGTTTAGCCTGGAGAAGAGAAGGTTAAGGGGTGATATGATAGCCATGTTCAAATATATAAAAGGATGTCACATAGAGGAGGGAGAAAGGTTGTTTGCTGCTGCTCCAGAGAAGCGGACACGGAGCAATGGATCCAAACTACAAGAAAGAAGATTCCACCTAAACATTAGGAAGAACTTCCTGACAGTAAGAGCTGTTCGACAGTGGAATTTGCTGCCCAGGAGTGTGGTGGAGTCTCCTACTTTGGAGGTCTTTAAGCAGAGGCTTGACAACCATATGTCAGGAGTGCTCTGATGGTGTTTCCTGCTTGGCAGGGGGTTGGACTCGATGGCCCTTGTGGTCTCTTCCAACTCTATCATTCTATGATTCTATGATTCTATGACCCTGCATTGTTACTAATGGAGCTTCTCAGGCCAGAGGTATAACCCTGTCTGAAGGTTCAAAGAAACAATTGCAGCTTTACAGACACTTCTGCAATGTTTGCGCATGTGGAAGGATGAACACTTTTCCTTCTATCCAGAATTGACCTCAATATATGGAAAATTCATTATATTTGAAGCAGGTCTAAGAGAAAATCCTTGATGAGGCAATGCGTCCAGACATCCTGCTCCTTAAGCTTCTCGACAATTGCTAAATAACCTCCTTCTTGGTCAAGGTTCTCTAGGCAATACCAAACATAAAACAATGCCCACAGCTCTGTTTACAATGTTGTTCTGGCTCTGTGGTGGGAAGACTGTAGGGCTCATTGATGTCATGGGATACAGACCAGTTTCCCTTTTATGTTCTGGCCGCCACCTTCAATTGTCAGTAAAAGTCATCAAGAGATGAGCACATAGTTTTTCTGCAAGTGCTCAGTCATGGTGCTCTCCCACTGAACTATTGATGCGCTCTCTTAAAGGTGATAAAGATGGGGAAATGGAGTTAGACAAATTAGTCATGCCACTTCCTGCTTCTCAGAAGCACCTGCCATATCTGTCCTATAGATAAGAAAGCCTCCAGGGACCTTTTGTATGCAAAGCAGATGCTCTATCACTGAGCTAGAGCCCTACTGCAAAGAAATTACTGTCAAAACTAAGGCAACCTCATAAAAGTTAGAGAGATGGAAAATTGGGATTAGACTGGTTGGCTATACCAGGTCCAGCTTCTCAGAAGCATCTCCCAACTCTTCTAATCTCCCAAAATCTTCAGGAACCACGTAGCAATTGGGTCCTTTTGTTAACACGTGTTAAGATCAGGAATACCTTTTTTTAAAGGTCACTTGAAAATGATGCAGATGTGTGGGAGGCTTCTACTCCCATTCACTTGAATGCAGGTAAACTCCAGGGTGTGATTGGGGACCCTGATTAACCGGGATCCCTGAGAGTTCTACTCATGTTCAAGCAAATGCTAGTAGACTTTCTCCATGCAACCAACAGAAATATAGCTTTAGATCTAAGGCTTCCATATAGAGTTCTTGCATTCCCAGAGGACCTGCAACTACCCTGACCTACATGACCTGAAGGTGCTGCTGTGCAATGCCAGGTCAATGATTCATAAGACCACTGCCATCCATGACTTGATCATGGATGGAGGATTTGACCTGGCATGTGTAACAGAGACTTGGTTGGATGAAGCAGATGGACCTGTTCTTGCCGCTGCTTGTCCACCAGGTTTCTCTTACGCACAGCAACCCAGGCCTTGTGGGCGGGGAGGGGGGGTTGCAGCGATTTTTAGGAAGTCATTAGTTTGCACCAGGTGTCCTATTGGGAAGACCCAGTTCTCTGAGTGCATGTTCTGGAAGTTGGGCAATAGGGGCAGTACAGGATTCCTTTTGGTGTACCGACCTCCCCACTGCACCTAGGATTCCCTGTCCGAGCTGCTTCAGGTCGTGGTGGATGTTCTCCTGGAGACACCTAGTTTGGTTGTCCTAGGGGATTTTAATATCCATGCCGACACGACC
Organism: Podarcis liolepis; assembly: GCF_965112155.1. Lineage (NCBI taxonomy): Eukaryota > Metazoa > Chordata > Lepidosauria > Squamata > Lacertidae > Podarcis > Podarcis liolepis. Next base: position 21,111,690 of record NC_139554.1, read on the forward strand.
TTACAAGGGGCCGCTCGGGACTTCGTGGAAAGCAGGGCCTCCATGGGCCTGTCCCTGAATAAGTTTGGCCCAACCCATAGCCGCAGACATGCCTTGGACCTGGTGTTTAACTCTATGGATGTTGGTGATCTGACACTAAGTAAAAGTAAAACGAAAGAAGTGCCATGGTCAGACCACTTCCTGGTGCAACTTGACTTCTCCGCGACCCTTCCCCTCTGCAAGGAGGTGGGACCGATTCAGATGGTCCGCCCCCGCCACTTAATGGATCCAAATGGTTTACAGAGAGTGGTAGGGGATGCTTTATCCCATGTTGATGGCCCTTCAGCTGATTCCCTGGTGGCCCACTGGAATGTGGAGTTAACCAGGGCTATTGACTGTTTGGCTCCGAAGTGCCCTCTCCGATTGCATGGAGCCCGGACAGCACCGTGGTTTCCCCGGACCTGAGGGCAATGAAACAATCGTTGAGACGGCTAGAGAGCCGGTGGCGGATGACCCATTCTGAAGCTGACCAGACACAGGTTAGAGCTCAGTGTCGAGCCTACCAAGTGGCGGTAGTGACGGCGAAGAAGACTTTCTTCACCGTCTCTATTGCATCTGCAGAAAACAGCAGCAGGAGACTTTTTCAGGTGGTCCGCAATTTAGCGGAACCACCTGCTACATCGGGGCCCAGTACGGGCCACATGATCTGCTGCAATGATTTTGCAAAGTTTTTTTGCAGATAAAGTTGCTCAGAGGCCACCGTGGGAGCAGGGCCGGGGCGGGAGAGTGCTAGAGTCCTGTCTAGTCAAATTGCGTGGGATCAATTCCAAGCTGTTACCTCCAAGGATGTGGACAGGCTGCTTGGACGAGTGAAACCAACCACCTGTCTCCTTGATCCCTGCCCATCCTGGCTTATAAAAGCTAGCCGGGAAGGGCTGGGTGATGGGCTTCGTGGGGTGGTGAATGCTTCCCTCCGTGAGGGAGCCTTCCCAGACCCGCTGAAAGAGGCGGTCATTAAACCGCTTCTTAAAAAACCATCTTTAGACCCGGCCACTATGGCCAACTATCGCCCAGTCTCAAATCTTCCATTCTTGGGCAAGGTGATTGAGCGAGTGGTTGCTGAACAACTCCAGGCACGCCTGGAAGAAGCGGACCATTTGTATCCCTTCCAGTCGGGATTCAGGCCTCATCACGGGACTGAAACTGCCTTGGTCGCACTGGTTGATGATCTCCGGCGGGCTAGGGACAAAGGTGAGAGCTGTTTCCTAGTTCTGCTGAATCTCTCAGCGGCGTTTGATACCATCGACCATAACATCCTTCTGGACCGTCTTGAGGGGCTGGGAGCTGGGGGCACTTTCATACAGTGGTTCCGCTCCTTCCTCCTGGGCCGTGTTCAGAAAGTGGTGGTGGGGGGATGAGTGTTCAGACCCCTGGGCTCTCACTTGTGAACCTTAGGGTTCTGTCCTCTCCCCGATGCTTTTCAACATCTACATGCAGCCGCTGGGAGAGATCATCAGGGGGTTTGGGCTGGGTGTTCATCAGTATGCGGATGATACCCAGCTCTACCTCTCTTTCAAATCAGAACCAGTGAAGGCGGTGACGATCCTGTGTGAGTGTCTGGAGGTGGTTGGAGGATGGATGGCGGCTAACAGATTGAGATTGAATCCTGACAAGACAGAAGTACTGTTTCTGGGGGACAGGAGGCGGGCAGGTGTGGAGGATTCCCTGGTCCTGAATGGGGTAACTGTGCCCCTGAAGGACCAGGTGTGCAGCCTGGGAGTCATTTTGGACTCACAGCTGTCCATGGAGGCACAGGTTAAATCCGTGTCCAGGGCAGCTGTGTACCAGCTCCATCTGGTACACAGGCTGAGGCCCTATCTGCCTGCAGACTGCCTCGCCAGAGTGGTGCATGCTCTGGTTATCTCCCGCTTGGACTACTGCAATGCGCTCTACGTGGGGCTACCTTTGAAGGTGACCCGGAAACTACAACTAATCCAGAACGCAGCAGCCAGACTGGTGACTGGGAGCCGCCGCCAAGACCATATAACACCGGTCTTGAAAGACCTACATTGGCTCCCAGTATGTTTCCGAGCACAATTCAAAGTGTTGGTGCTGACCTTTAAAGCCCTAAACGGCCTCGGTCCAGTATACCTGAAGGAGCGTCTCCACCCCCATCTTTCTACCCGGACACTGAGGTCCAGCACCGAGGGCCTTCTGGCGGTTCCCTCACTGAGAGAAGCCAAATTACAGGGAACCAGGCAGAGGGCCTTCTCGGTAGTGGCGCCCTCCCTGTGGAACACCCTCCCACCAGATGTCAAAGAGAACAACTACCAGACTTTTAGAAGACATCTGAAGGCAGCCCTGTTTAGGGAAGCTTTTAATGTTTGATGTATCACAGTATTTTAATATTCTTTTGGAAGCCGCCCAGAGTGGCTGGTGAAACCCAGCCAGATGGGCGGGGTATAAATAATAAATTATTATTATTATTATTATTATTATTATTATTATTATTATTATTATTATTATACCCACATCCTCCTTCTAATGCTCTGTGAATTACAATGCACTACAGTGTCAACCATTCCCGGGTGGCTAAGCTGTCATAAACCCCACCACCACAGCTCTTACTGTCAGAAAGTTCTTCCTGATCAGAATCTCCTCTCTTGTAAGTTGAATCCATTGAATCGAGTCCAACCCTCCCGGGCAGGAGAAAACATGCTTGAAGAGTTTGGATTTGATATCCCGCTTTATCAGTACCCGAAGGAGTCTCAAAGCAGCTAACATTCTCCTTTCCCTTCCTCCCCCACAAGAAACACTCTGTTTCTCCTTTCCCTTCCTCCCCCACAAGAAACACTCAGAGAAGTGTGACTGGCCCAAGGTCACCCAGCAGCTGCATGTGGAGGAGCGGAGATGCGAACCCAGTTCACCAGATTACGAGTCTACCGCTCTTAACCACTACACCACACTTGCACCATCTTCCATATAACAGCCCTTTAGAGCATGGGTAGGCAAACTAAGGCCTGGGGGCTAAATCTGGCCCAATCACCTTTTAAATCTGCCCCCCGGACAGTCCGGGAATCAGCATGTTTTTACATGAGTAGAATGTGTCCTTTTATTTAAGATGCATCTCTGGGTTATTTGTGGGGCCTGCCTGGTGTTTTTACATGAGTAGAATGTATGCTTTTATTTAAAATCACCATCATCAATCTTTATTACGGTCCAGAGACCCAACAAATCATTACAAAGCAATGCACAATTCAGACAGCCTACCTCCAGGTTAAACAAGCATTTTGTTCAGACTTAAAGATAGGGATCATTGGTTCTTGCAAGCACCGATAAAAACTTTGCCACTGCTAATGTTCTAGCGTTTGTCTGGTCTTCCAATAGGAACCTGACATAGTGAGCCTCTGATTTTCCTGGGAAATGCATCACTGGGTTATTTGTGGTGCATAGGAATTCATTCATTTCCCCCCTCAAAATATTGTGCAGCCCTCCACAAGGTCTGAGGGACAGTGGACCGGCCCCCTGCTGAAAAAGTTGGCTGACCCCCGCTTTAGAGATTTGAATATGGCTATGATATCTCCTCTTTCCCAGGCTAAACATATTTACTTCAATCGTTCCTCATGAGGCTTGGTTTACCTCCTCTGCACCCATTCCAGCTTATCAATACCCTTTCTAAATTGTGGTGCCCAGAACTAGCCATAGTATTCCCGGTGTGGTCAGAATAAAGCAGTACTGTGACTTCTCTTGTCCTGGACACTATAGTTCTGTTGATGTAGCCTAGAATAGCACTAGCTTTTTTTTGCCACTGCATCACACTGTTGACGCATGTTTAGCTTGTGGTCTCATTCATGATAGGATCAAAAAGGGCTAGATAATCTTAAAAAAATAAAAATAAAAATCCATTGCTAGCACTTTACAAGTTCTCAGTTGCACCACTAGGGTATGCCATTTTAGGGGGTGGAATTTTTTTGCAAATTTCTTCAGTGAGGGGTCTTAAAAATACGTTTTGGGCATAAGGAATTCAAATCTGCTATTATTGTTGTGACTGGACAACATTTAGCTTGGTAAATCCTACTGGTTAGGATGATGGTAGTAGTAGCATTGCCCGACAAGTAATTTTTAACACACCGATGAAGAGTCTTCAACCTGTAAATGAAGCAAATGCAGATACAGCACAACATTAGTTGTGTGTGTAGTTGTGTAATTGTAATATGCAATTCAATATAAAGCATGTAGCGTATATAAGAATAACAATAATATAATTATTAATATATAATATAACTGCAAGTACTTGGGAATCATTTTTCATGATTTTTATGGAATTTGACACACATTTTTTTCACAAAAATTAAAGGAGGCATTTTTTTAATTCCACAAAAACGTTAAAAAGTAGTTATTTACCAAGCAAAACTATATTACTTTAACCAATCTTTTGAATTCCCAAATCATCTTGCACCCCTCACCCATTTTTGGAATTTGAAAATTAAAAATTCAACACGCCCTATCACGGAATGCCAAGTTTTGGTGGCAAGAACTCTGACCAAGGCAATAAAGTATTCCATGATTTATCACCAATATTGTTCTTCCTGCCTAATTTTCTGCTAGTTTATATCATCAATTGCAGTAATCTCACTTTCCTTGACATCCTCTTTTCCCTCTGTATGTTTTCCAGAAATATCTCCAAATCCTGTCCTATCCCTCAGTGCTGGTTTCAACAAGAGTATACTCAAATTCTTATTCTTCAGTTGCTTTCTGGGTACAAAGGTATTTCAGGAAGGACCCATCTTGCTTTGCTTGCTCCTTACTTTTTCTTGCCTTTCATTTGCAATGCTGAGCTCCAGGTGGTTGTTTCTTTTAGAAGCCATAGCTCATTCAAAAAAATGAATACAGTTTCTAAAGAAGATTAAGATGTGACTGTAAGATTTATAATTAAGTGCATTCTCTCTCTCTCTCTCTCTCTCTCTCTCTCTCTCTCTCTCTCTCTCTCTGTGTGTGTGTGTACGTAACCTCCAATCAACTCTATGGTATACCTATTTCATATACAGTGGTACCTTGGTTCCTGAACAGCTTAGTTGAAGAACAAATCGCCTCCAGAACGCAGCAAACCTGGAAGTATTTTTTTAAAGAAATCTTTAGAAGGACTTGTTCATCTTTAACTAATGCTCTGCTGGGCTTGAGGAGGAAATGATGGAAATCTCTATTTCCTGCCCATTGACCTTCCTTTGGTTAAAGCCACGTCTTGACAAAAGCTGGCACAATGTGGTAATCTTATCCTTCAGTAAGCAGCACAACATGGATGGAAAACAAAACATTATTGCTGCCAGCTGCTGAAACAACCTGATAGGAGAATGTTCTGCCCAAGTCAATTTTACTTTGAGATATTTTCAGATTGTTGTCATCACTTTTATCCCGAGGGTGGTCATCGTTAATGGAACAATGGTGTAACATACTGGTACATGAGTATTTGCTGAGCCTGGGTGAAACAGACACCCACAGACGTGCTCCCTACAAAATGATCTTTAGTTGGAGTCAAAATTAGCATGTGTCCATCTGATGCCTACAAATGGTATATCCACACAGAGGAAAAAGATGGAATTTGTTAGAAAGCATAAAAGTAATTTTAACAGTGAAGCCCATCGGTGTACATGTACAGCACTGGAGAGATGGCAACTGCGAAACAACATCCCTGAAATCAACGCTTGCCTTATCTTCTACAATTGGGGAAGACAAACATACAAGAACCTGGTCCCCCCCCCCCCAAGATATAATACTTGATAACCGGTCATATTATATTCAGAAATGACTTTGGCCACGTAGAAATCAACAGTTTTCTTTTCTTTTCAAGAAAGTTCTGATCTCCCCCCCCCCTCTGAGATTAAAATGACATGGACAAGAATTGACCAAATCTGGGTAACCAGGGGATTGGCTCCGAAGATCAGCAAAGTGGAGATTTGCCCCAAAACTTGTTCTGACCATAATGCTGTGAAGATGGAAATGAAATTGATGCCAATGGGTTCCTTTAGATGGAGATGAATGATACTTTGTTCAGGAATGAAGAGGTGACCAAGAAGGCCCAAAAAACTCTAAGAGACTATTTTGAGATAAACATGAATACTACAGTGGAAAAAAGAGTAATTTGGGACGCAAGCAAAGCGGTTATGAGAGGATTCCTAATACAACAGAATGCAATTAAGGAGAGAATTCAGAATGAAAAAAAGGATAAAATCCTGGGGAAAATAAAGGAAGGAGAGAAGAAACTGAGAGTAAAACCAAAGTCACAGGAGATCCTGAAAGAGATAAAGCTATACCAAGTACACTATATGAAGCTGATGAATCAGGAAATAGAATGGAAGATTAAACAAATGAGGCAAAAGACATTTGAATCGGCAAATAAGTGTGGAAAATTGTTGGCTTGGCAAATGAAAAAAAGACAAAAACTTAATACTATTACGAATTTGGAAGTTGAAGGAAAGAATATACAGAACCCAGTGGAGATTAGGAAGTGTTTTCAGAGGTATTTTAAACAACTTTATACACAGGAGAAGCAGAAAGAAATGGACATTGATCGATTTTTGAAAATAAATGGACTATACAAAATCTCTCAGGAAAAACAGCTAATGTTGAATTACAAAATAACGGATCAGGAGGTGGAAGGGGCCATTCAGAACATGCAATTAGGTAAATCTCCAGGACCAGATGGTTTGACTTCAAGATATTACAGATCTTTGAAAGAATGGTTAATTCAACCATTGAAGGAAGTCTGCAATGAAATATTGGAAGGGAGAAAGGCAGCAGAGTCGTGGAAGGAAGCTTACATTACACTTATACCGAAAACAGAGACTGAAAAGACACAGCTCAAGAACTACCGCCCCATATCGCTGCTTAATGTGGATTACAAAATTTTTGCAGATATTTTGGCTAAAAGATTAAAAAAGGTGTTAGTAGAAGAAATTCATAAAGACCAAGCAGGCTTTCTCCCGGGCAGACATCTGTCTGACAATATGAGGAATATAATTAATATTCTAGAAAAGCTACAAGTGAATATCAATACTAAGGCAGTTTTGATATTTGTGGATGCAGAGAAAGCCTTTGACAACATTTCTTGGAGTTTATGAAGAAAAATCTACAGGGGATGGGGGTAGGTCAAGGTTTTGAAAATGGTATAGGTGCAATTTATTCAGAACAAAAGGCAAAATTAATTGTGAATAATGTGGTGACAGAAGAGTTTAAGATTGAGAAAGGGACACGACAAGGTTGCCCAATTTCTCCATTGCTTTTTATATCGGTCCTCGAGGTTTTGTTAAATATGATTAGAAAGGACCAAGAGGTTAAAGGTATACAAGTGGGAGCTAAAAAGTACAAACTGAAAGCATTTGCTGATGACTTAGTATTGACTTTACAGGAACCAGAATCTAGTACTAAAAGGGTATTGGAACTGATTCAAGAATTCGGACAGGTAGCAGGTTTTAAGTTGAACAAGACGAAAACTAAGGTTTTAGAGAAAAACTTAACTGTGAATGAGAGAGAGAAGTTTCAGGAGGAGACAGGATTAACATTGGTTAAGAAAGTGAAATATTTAGGGGTTAACATGACTGCTAAAAATGTGAATTTATTTAAGGATAATTATGAAAAATGTTGGACTGAAGTTAAAAAGGACTTAGAAATATGGACAAATTTGAAGTTATCATTGTTAGGCCGAATTGCTGTGATAAAAATGAATGTGCTGCCAAGGATGTTCTTTTTGTTTCAAACATTGCAAATTTTGGATAAGATGGATTGTTTCAAGAAGTCGCAGAAAGATATTTCCAGATTTGTTTGGCAGGGTAAGAAGCCCCGAATAAAATTTAAGATATTAACTGATGCCAAAGAAAGAGGTGGATTTGCCCTGCCAGACCTTAAACTCTATTATGAATCAGCTGCTTTTTGCTGGCTGAGAGAATGGCTGCTTCTTGAAAACACTGACGTGTTGGATTTAGAAGGTTTCAACAATGCATTTGGCTGGCATGCATATTTGTGGTACGATAAGGTAAAAGCACATAAAGCGTTTAAAAATCATATTGTTAGAAAAGCATTGTTTAATGTTTGGATAAGATATAAGGATTTGTTGGAAAAGAAAACCCCAAGATGGTTGTCACCAATGGAAGCGAAGGCACAGAAAAAACTAAATATGGAGGCCAAATGGCCGAAATATTGGGAAATTCTGGAACAAGATGGAGACAGAATAAAATTGCAGAGCTTTGAAAAATTGAAAAACAAAGTGCGAGATTGACTCCATTATTATCAAATAATGGAGGCATACAATTTGGACAAAAAAGTTGGTTTCCAGGTGGAAAAATCAAAATTGGAAACAGAAAAGTTAGATCCAAAAATTAAGAATTTGTCAAGAATGTATAACTTGCTGTTGAAATGGAACACTCAGGATGAAATGGTGAAATGCGCACAAGATGTTGGACATAACATAATGATGGCTGACTGGGAACAGTTATGGACCACAGGTATGAAATTCACGGCATGTAATGCCCTAAGAGAAAATTTAATGAAAATGATTTATAGGTGGTACATGACACCAGTCAAGCTTGCAAAAATTTACCATTTGCCCGACAATAAATGTTGGAAATGTAATGAGACTGAAGGTACATTCTTTCACCTTTGGTGGACATGCCCAAGGATTAAGACATTCTGGGAGATGATTTATAATGAAATGAAAAAGGTATTCAAATATACCTTCCTGAAGAAATCAGAGGACTTTCTCCTGGGCATGGTCGGCCAACTGGTGCTAAAGGACAGAACTTTTTAATGTATGCAACAACAGCAGCAAGAATACTCATCGCAAAGTATTGGAAGACACAAGATTTACCCACCCGGGAAGAATGGCAGATGAAGTTGATGGACTACATGGAATTGGCGGAAATGACTGGCAGAATCCGAGACCAGGGAGAAGAGTCGGTGGAAGAAGACTGGAAAAAGTTTAAAGACTATTTACAGAAATACTGTAAAATTAATGAATGTTAGAAAAATGTTGGAATGAAGTTATATGGCTTTAGTAGAAATGTTATAAGGAACTAAATATAAATAGATTAATAGAGTATTAAAGGAAAAAATAAGGTTAGAATGTGTTAAGATAATTATAGGATAGAAAACAGAGGAAGATGGAAAGGAATTGCTGAAACAATTAACAGAAGTGGAATACAAAAAGGGAGGTGTGAGGAGGTCATTGAAATAAGTGAATGAAAGATAAGATATTGAAATTGTTTGATGTTGATTTGATGTTGTTTGATGTTGTTTGATGTTGATTTGATGTGTTTTTTGTTGTTTTGTTAGTTTAATGTGTTAGTGTTATGTAGTGTTTTTGTATTGTATTGTGTTGTTGTTTTTTGTATTGTTTAAAATGTTTGAAAAGTAATAAATATTATTTTTTTTAAAAAAAGAAAGTTCTGATCTTAGGCTGGCAGGTTTCTTGATACTTGAACATAAAGCACCGTATTTTTCGCTCTATAAGACACACCAGACCACAAGACACACCTAGTTTTTGGAGGAGGAAAACAAGAAAAAATATTTTCTGAATCTCAGAAGCCAGAACAGCAAGAGGGATCACTGCACAGCCTGCATTCGCTCCATAAGACACACACACACATTTCCCCTTACTTTTTAGGAGGGCGAAAGTGAGTCTTATAGAGCAAAAAATATGGTATAAGGTCCAAATTAAAGAATTTCCTATGGAAGCTTTAGAACTCAAACTAGTTTACAATTGGTTTTATACTGAACTGCAAGTTGAAAGCATTGTATTAACAGAAGGGCTATGTTAAGCCGCCTTGAGCATGGTTTGAACTGTGCAAAGGTGGGATACAAATACAACTATGCATGTAGGTAGGTAGGTAGGTTAGGTAAAGGTAAAGGACCCCTGCACCGTTAAGTCCAGTCAAAGGCGACTATGGGGTGCGGCACTTATCCCGCTCTCAGGCTGAGGGAGCTGCCGCTTGTGCACAGACAGCTTTCCGGGTCATGTGGCCATCCTGACTAAACCACTTCTGGAGTAATGGAACAGTGGGATGAGTGCCAGAGCACACATAAATTCCATTTACCTTCCTGCTGCAGCTGCAGCAGTGGAGCAAGCCGATTGGGTGCCTGGGGTGGCGTGTGTGCCCTGTGCCCAGGGGCGGGGCCAGTCACCAGGGCAGGATGCTCCGCAGGGCCTCCAAGGAGTCTGCTTGCCTCCTCCCACTCAGCCACCCTACAGGTGGGCTGACTGTTTGGGGCAGCATGGAGCCTGCTGGCGCCCAAGCCACCACATCACTCCAAGGAGAGACGTCTGGCTCAGACGCGTTGCAGGCCCAGAGGTGAGGGCCGCCTGCCATTTTGTCACCCCTTCAGTGGTGACACCTGGGGCGGCCGCCACACACCACACCGCCTTCCTCCACCCCCACGTAGCGGAACCTAGCTAGGTTGGCAGGAGCTGCTAGCTTGGCAGGAGCTAAAACAGAGCAATGGGAGCTCACCCTGTTTTGTGGATTTGAACCGCCAGCCTTCCAATCAGCAAGCCCAAGAGGCTCAGTGGTTTAACCACCATCATGTATGTATGTATGTAACTAAGCACATCCTCCCTTTAATCACACTGCCTAGGATTGCACCCCAGGGAAGTCACTTTGGTGCTGCTAACACAGCGGTTTGACTTTGCCCCCTGAGGCACACTCCATTGTCTCACGAGACATATGGATACCAGCAACAACAACAATCCACTCTGCACTCCACTGACAAAACTCTCCATACTCTGGGGGCAGAGCTGTCATAAGTCCCACTATCAAACTACAGCTCATTAGAACTGGATGCAGTTCAGTAGCTTGGCCACCACATATTGGTGTTTTTCAAACCATGGAGTGAAATCACACTTTAGTTCACGGTTTTTGCAATCTCTGGAGTGATGAAACGAAGTTCATCCTCCCTTTAATCCCTACTCAATGACAATTCACTTTGAACTTCGCTGGTGAAACTCCCCATACTCTGGGGGCTAAGTTTTCCTAAACCCCAGCTCATTGGAACTGGTACCACCACATATTTGTGTTTTTCAAACCATAAGATTGTGATCTTATCAGCTGGCACAGCATCAGATAGAAACCAGGTAGGTGTCCTTACCCAATTGGCTGCTGCAGCAGCAGGCAGAAGCAAGCAAAGGTCATAAATGGAAGGCAACCTACGGAGAAGAGAGCTTACTCTACAAGCAAGAAGCAAGAGCAAACATCTCAGCCCAAAGGAGCAAGTGTCAAAGTAATAAGAGGCACTACAGGACGTTTTGGGGGGAAACCTAGGTATGTATAAAAAGGATCTGAAAAGTAATTGTTCACAATACACCATCCAAAAAGGACAGGGTGAAAATGTTCATGATTTTCCAAATTGAGGAGGGGAGAAGTAGAACTAGACAATGAAAGTGCAGGGGAAAGCAGGGGGAGGTACGTGGGGCAGAGACAAGTAGCTGAATGCGTGTGAGTGGGGAGAGGTACAAGTTAACATCAGGCCACCTGCCCCCTTGCAGAAGTGGCTGACTCTAAAAGGTGGCATTTAACATCAGGGCCTGGTGAAGCTGCCTGAGTGGCTGAAGCAGCTCAGGACAGTCCCCAAACCAGGACACCTTGCATCGGTTTTGAGGAAGGCAGAATATAAGGCAAGCCAGTTGTGGATGATGGGCTACATCACTGGCAAGGATGATGAACTAGAGGGAACCCCAGCTGATGAAGTGTTAATTCATCACAATTTATTTATTTTAGAAAAGCAAATGGACCAATCAGGGCACAGTAAGGCGGCTGTCTGCTAAGATCCAAATACTGTGAGAATTGGAAACCCAGCAGCTGATTCCTAGGTGCGGGAAGTGCTTCATGTGATTCTAGCAGGGTAGCTGGAGGAGCCATAAACTTGGAATTTTTGGAAAAGAAGTAAAAACGAACTCCACTGCATGTACAATTGCACACACCACATATGTAGCTAGTAGGAGAATTCAACATAGTTTTAACAAACAACTTAGAAGCATTCAAGAATAGTAGCTATTTCTACACCCCACTGGGCCCCACTAATTTTGACTCATACCAACTGATTTCTTTGTTAAATCTAAACTATAACATCTTTATGGCCAGTCTGGTCAATGGATTAAAAACGTTTATTGGCAGCTATATATACCTAGAACAAAGAATGGCCAAAGAATGGTTCCAGGGCAAAGAATGACTGATCCAATAAGAAAATCATCAAACATTCTTCATTTTAGTAAAAAAAGCAAAAGCAAATCAAAAACAAAACTGAAATATACTCGGAGTCCTGTAGTGATTTCATGCTTTTTATTGCAGCTTGTAAAACAGTGATTGAATTGCTCCCCAAATCTCAGGGTTTAATATACATTATTTACACAATGAGTCCTGATTCTGCTTCCCTCCTGGAGCCTGATTGATCTTTTCCTGCAGGCCAATCAGTTGTTGCATTCTAGGATCCTACTTGCCTATTTTTCTAGGATCCAAGCTTAGTACATAACAAAAACACTTTAGCAAGTCTCTCCCTTGGAATTTTTTTAAGCACTTAATTGTGTAGAAACAAATTATTTAGTGGAAGTAGTTAAGAAATTTGAATTTGGCTCCAAATTATTATAAATTCTGAAAGGCATATATGATAGAGATTCATATATCCTTCTGTATACAAAGTAAATTACATGCGGTTACCACTACCTGCCTGCTCCATATGTGAAAATTCACTTATCCAAACATAAGGAATTATGCCCAAACCTTGCTATGCACTATGCAGATTCAGCTATCTAAACAGGTAAATTTTTCCCAGTTCCTTACTTCTTTGTTCTTTGCTATCTGGTAGCAGTCATTTCAGGAAGAAACCTTGGGGAGAATGGAGAGAGGGATTGGACAAATCCCTGATTAGAAAAGTTCCCAAAGGAAATAATGAAAACTGTCAACTTGTTATATGCAAACACTCACCTAACAAATGATTTCGAGGGAATGCATTGTGGGACCTGTATGTATTTCTGTTACATAGTTCTGTAGAACTATGCCACAAGCAACACATGAGGATGACTCATTCCCAGTAAATTTTGCTTTTGACCAAAATGAATTATTCAAGTATATTTCCATAGGAGAGTGCTAATACATTCTGTCTGGTGGTGTTTGCGTTTTCTTTTTAGTGAATCTCAAATTGCAATGAAACCAACCATCCTCCTCTCCTTGTTACTGATTGTCCTTCAAGTCCACAATGGTTATGGAGATAAAGATTCAGTTCAAGAAAGGCTTGTTTCCAGCATTGATGACTTTGCCCTTAAATTCTCCAAATTCATAACTTCACGTCAAGGTGCCAGAAAGGTCTCCAGACAAGTAGCTTCACTCCAGGGTGGCAAAAATATCTTCTTCTCCCCTATGAGTATCTCCATGGCATTTTCAATGATTGGCATGGGTGCTAAAGGAAACACCGAAAAGCAAATTTACAAAGGACTTGGATTGGAGAAAATTGACACAAGCATGATACATAAAGGATTTCAAGAGTTCCTCAAGGTGCTGACCAGTTCAAATCATCAAGGCATGGTGAACATGGGGAACGGCTTGTACCTAGCTAAGGGCATCAAAATAGCCACTAGGTACAATAAGGATCTCCAAAGTTTCTACAAATCTGAGATCTTTGCTGTTAACTTCAAAGACAATGTAATGGCTGAAAAGCAGATAAATGATTTTGTGAAGGCCAACACTAAAGGAAAAATACGTGAAGTAGTAAGAGGCTTAGATCCAAACACCATGATGGTTCTTGTGAACTATATCTACTTCAAAGGTATGTTGAAGAAAGATAAGTAATCAATATTTAAGGCTATGAATTGTTCCGTTTATTATTATTATTATTATTATTATTATTATTATTATTATTATTATTATTATCATCATCATCATTATTATTATCATTATTATTATCATTATTATTATTCCCCACCCATCTGGCTGGGTTGCAAGGAGTATACCTTCAAAACAAAGGAAGCTTTGCTAACTAAAGTACATAACTTTGTTATCATTGCCTGCCAAGTTACCAGTTGCTAAGGGGTGGCTTGAAAACTGTTGAACGTCCCAAAATATGTAGCATTCAATGCAGCATTAGAAAAGGACACGGGATGAGGCTGAGATGGCTAACCTGCAGGCTTCCAAATGTTTTTGGGCTACATCTTCCACCATCCCTAACCATTGGGCACACTGGCTGACACTGATGGTGGTGAACTCGAGCAACATCCAGAGGGCACCAAGGTCCCTGCCCCTGGATTTTTATCTACCAGACAGGAAGCAGCTCCCCTTGACTCAGTCCACGTTTGGGCCCATGAGACCCCACTATTTCCATTTCTTATCTCCCTTGCTATCTTCTGAAACAGGGGCCAGCAAACTTTTTCAGCAGGAGGCCGGTCCATTGTTCCTCAGACCTTGTGGGGGGGGGGGGCTGGACTATATTTTGAAGGGGGGAAATGAACAAATTCCTATGCCCCACAAATAATCCAGAGATGCATTTTAAATAAAAGCACACATTCTACTCATGTAAAAACACCAGGCAGGCCCCACAAATAACCCAGAGATGCATTTTAAATAAGAAGAAACATTCTACTCATGTAAAAACTACGCTGACCATCTGCGGGCTGGATTTAGAAGGCAATTGGGCATGTTCTGAAACACCAATAGCATGTTGACTTACCCTTGGCAATCTTTCTCCTTTGTCTGCACTCTCCTGATTCAACACTGCTTTCATACACATGGCTGAAGGTTAATTCTCAAATAGGCAACTAACGCTTCCTTTTTTCTAAGATGAGTGGGAAAGTCCATTCGTTCCTGGAAATACCAAAAAAGAAGATTTTTTTGTTGATGACAAGACAACTGTGAAAGTCAACATGATGAAGAAAACTGACTATTTTAGACATGTACGTGATGAAAGTCTTTCCTGCTGGGTCATTGAACTTCCTTACAAAGGAGGCGCTGTTGCCTGGTTCATTCTGCCTGACAAAGGCAAACTGGAGAAAGTTGAGGATGGTTTGAAAGGGGAAACTTTGTCCAAATGGAGAAAATCTTTAGAAGCAGGGTAAGCCTTTTCTCTGCTGTTTCTATATGTCCCTGTAGTAATTAGTATTTATTAATGCATGGAATAAAGGCACCTGTTTTTAAATCAAGGAGGACATATGTGCAAAGGACTCTGCCAACACACCAACAGAAGAGCCAAGAAACTAACTGTGGTGAAAACAATTATGTTTATTTAATATGACCCTTTAGGGGACCTGCAAAACAAATTATACTTAGCCTAAGCAAAATGTGGTGTATGAAGACAAGTTCCTTAAAACCGTGTCACTCCTGACAGCAGGGCATCTTTACAGGTGATACTCAGTGATGCAGATAAAATAATTGGAAGGGATACTTCCTTCTTTCTCTAAGTTTCCTGGTGAGCTTGACAAGTGCAGAGTAGCCCTACTGGACCTGCCCCCCTTGCCCCCAAATGTGCATGCCAAGCCTAAAGTTCATTTCCAGTGACCCAGTACAAGTCTGAATAAGGTGACCAAAGGTTGCCCTTAACCCAATACTGCCTCAGTTATTTACTCCCTGCCATCTCCTCACTTTCCTTTCCAGCCCAGACTAACAGCCAATTAAAGCAATCAAGCATTGCCACTACAAACAAATGACTCCCAGTAGTATGAAAGAGGCCAAAAAAAGAGAGAGGTTTCTTGGGGTCAGTTAGGGGCTATTGTGGGAATGATAAGGACCCTCCCTCTAGTGGTAGGATTTGCCTACCTAATGTTTCAAGATGCTGTAGGAGTCATGAACACTCATCACCATCCTATTTTCCTTCACTGAGTCAGCAGGAAAAGACGCTTGTAAGATTCTCTTACCTGCAATGAAGCGTAGAACTTTGTGCTCTGCTCTCCAAGTACAAGATTTATTTGGTTAGCAGCATATGCTCACCGTATTCCTGTAGGATTTAGTAAGCTATTCTCCTCCCACTCTTGACAGCAGCAAAGAAACACAGAACACAATCAGAACTGATATACTCAGTGGTGTTGCATGTTTTGTTTGCATGCATGTGGGACCAGGGGCTGGGTGTGAAACCCAGCACACCAGCCCAACCCTTGCTGCTGCCACCACTGAGTGGGTGTGGGGTGTGGAGGGTTCATGGGGCCACATTGCACCACCTGCCCACTCGCTCACACAGGGCCAGGCCGCCGCCCCCCCCCATGCTGCCATTCAGTGAGAAGACTTGCAGCACGGCAACAAGACCCCCCAGTGTCAGGCAGAGTAGAGGTGCCTGCAAGCTGACACCTGGTTCACGCCCCTGCCGAATCATGCGCCTGGGGCTTCAGTCCCTGGCCCTCCCCACACGACGCCTCTGGATACACCCGAAAACAAACTGCAAAATGCTTCCCTTTAAGTACCGGTATATGTAGACCTGAAGCCATAAATGCTGCATATTTCTAAACAAAGTTTCTTATCGCCTATCTTTTAACGTTTTGATTCTTGTTCAGAACGCAATTTTATTTGTCCATCCCCAAATTATCAATGGCTACATCCTACGATCTCAAAGATTTGTTGCCTAGGCTGGGCATTTCCGAAGTCTTTACTCCCAACGCTGACCTGACTGGAATTACTGGAGGTGCCAAGGTGAAGATTGACAAAGTACGTATATAAATGTGGTCAGTTTGGGTATTTCATGGTATGTGATTGGACTTTTTACAAGATTAAGTAGGTGATGGAAGGCACTCCATACCACTGAGGCCACCTGAGCCTCAAGTGACAGCAATGGATCCAGAAATGCCCCCAAACTGCATACCCACTCCTTCAAAGGGGGTGTTACCCCATCAAGAGCAGGCAACCTCCCATCCATCCAATCTAGGGGACCACCCACTAGGCTCTGGAGACAAGGATGGAACTACAGTGCCCCAACCCCAAACTCCTTGAAATGCCTCAGAAGGATACTGTGGTCAACAGTATCAAAAGCGGCCAAGAGATCAAGGAGACTGAGCAGTGTCACATTCCCCATCCCATCTCTCTCTTGATAAATATCAACAACAAGGGCAACCAAATCAGTTTCAGTGCCATGACATGGCCTGAAGCCAGACAGGAATTGCTCCAAGTAATTAGCTTCCTCCAAGGATGCCTGAAACTTGACCACCACCATCTCTAAAGTACTTGTCCAAAAAGGGGATCTTCTTCTTCTTTGGTGATCACTCGTAGCCGAGTAAGATTGTCTCCCAAGAACATGGTATTAACGGTGAGTCCATATGTGATTGTGGAGGCCAGTTCTGGATCCGCATATACAGGTGGGGACATAGGTTTCTGGGTGGGAGTTGATCACGGTGATCAACTTAGCACAAGATCAACTCTTAGCATGTTTCTCCCTTGCGTCCTGAGTTTGAGTGTCTTCAAAGCCCATGACACCTTTGGTAAAGGCTGTTCTCCAATTGGAGCGTTCATAGGCCAGTGTTTCCCAATTGTCAGTGTTTATACTGCATTTTTTTAGATTTGCCTTGAGAGAGTCTTTAAATCTATTTTGTTGACCATCAGCTTTACGCTTTCCATTTTTAAGTTCGGAATAGAGTAGAAAGGAGATATTTGCCACTGGACAATAGTGGTTTAACACTTCTGGGTGCAGGGAGAGTACTATCCCTTCCTTCAAGGCAGATGGTACCTTTTCTCCTTCCAATGAAGCATTAATCATTCCTGGTACCCACCCAGATGGGATGCGGGTGGCGCTGTGGGTTAAACCACAGAGCCTAGAGCTTGCCGATCAGGTCGGCGGTTCGAATCCCCGCGACTGGGTGAGCTCCTGTTGCTTGGTCCCAGCTCCTGCCAACCTAGCAGTTTGAAAGCATGAAGTGCAAGTAGATAAATAGGTACCACTCTAGCAGGAAGCTAAGCGGCGTTTCTGTGCGCTGCTCTGGTCATGTGGCCCCATGTATGCTGTATGCCAGCTCCCTTGGCCAATAAAGCAAGATAAGCGTCGCAACCCCAGAGTCGTCTGTGACTGGACCTAATGGTCAGGGGTCCCTTTACCCACTGAAACAAACATCTGGGCCACTTCAAATAAAGTGGAAAATTTGTTATATCCTGCCTTTATTCCATTGAGCGCAATGTGTCACTCATGTCTCTCCACCACAAACCTACCTCAGGTCGCTTTAGCTCTGCATTGTATTCCTATATCCAACACACATACATCCCGTACCCATGGGGAAGAACAGTAATTGGGGAAGTACTGGCAGACCATCCTTTGAATGAGGATAGGGGGAGCATACATGTGTCTTCTGTTTCATCTGTGATGTGTTGGAGGCTGTGGTGGTTTCCAGTAAAATACCTATTTTCCCTCCTGTGCAGGCTTCTCACAAGGCTCTTCTGGATATAAATGAAAGTGGCACCGAGGCAGCCGCCGCCACCTTTATGAGCTCTATGGTTGGAGCTGCTCCTGGGCCCCCTCCAGTTCATTTGGTCTTTGACAGGCCATACTTTTTTTTCTTAATGGCATCAGTTGATGGGCCCATGCTTTTCATGGGGAAAACAGTAAACCCAGCTCATCCATGAACATAAGGGGACCATTCCGAGGCTTCCAATGGCCAGCTTTCTTAGTGACAAAAGAGCCCCCCCTTTGTTCTACAGACGCTGTGGAATCAGCCCAATATCAAAACCAGCAGATGATTTTTAGGATGATTATGCCACTGACTACAAACTAAATGTAAAATAAAGTTGATTGTAAAACACTAGTTCTTGGAAGTAGGTGAAATTCATGTGCCTCATTTCAAATGTGTAACATGTTTCCTTCCCCGAAAAAGAACTTAGCAGAGTGCTAAATCCTACGCAAATGTCAACATGTTAAAAATGAAGGCTTTTAGATAAAGAGGGGAATGGCCCGAATGGCTCTGTTTTGGAACGTTTCGGCTCCTGAACACCGAAAATCTGGAAGTAAATGCTCAGGTTTTCAAATGTTTTCCGGAAGCTGAATGTCTGATGTGGCTTCCGCTTGAATGAAGGACCAACCAACCAATCGGAAGCCATGATTCGGTTGTCGAATGTTATGGAAGCTGAACGGGCTTCTGGAACAAATTACGTTGGACAACCAAAGTTTGACTGTAATGACATTCAAAGTACTGGCTGTGGTACTGACATAAAACATCCTAGCCAGCAGCTGGAAACTGTAGCAAAAACTTTATTCCAGCTGTTCCCCTTTACACTCTTGAAATTTCCACATACTGTAGAGACTTCACTGTGCCTGTTTTAACACTTCACCATCTCCCTTACTGGAAGGGAGACACTCACAATCTTTTCTTAGAACCAACCTGTCTGCTTTTGTCAATTGGGCACTGAAGCAGTTGAGCCCATAATACTGTACAGCTCATATTACAAACCTCAATCCTGGCATTACCTGTACATGGGACATCATTCCCCGGAGATGTGGAGCCTGGATAACAGGGGTGGAGTCAGAGTTAAACTCCTCCCAGTAGATTCGCAGGAGGTCTTGTGGGGTGCTACCTTTCATAAGGATCCCGTGAGATCCATCAAGGGCCTGGGCTGGGTCTTAAAAGGTTCACCGTGAGGGCTCAAATACCAGGAACAAAACTTTGAGGTCATGGTGGATTGTTCCATGCAGATTTAAAATATCCTCGGAGTCCTGTAGTGATTTCATGCTCTTTATTGCAGCTTGTAAAACAGTGATGAATTGCCCCCCCCAAACCTCAGGTTTTTATATACATTATTTACACAATGAGTCCCGTTTGATTGGCCGATTCTGCTTCCCTCCTGGAGCCTGATTGGTCTTTTCCTGCAGGCCAATCAGTTGTTGCATTCTATGATCTTACCAGCCTAACAGGCTGATTAACTTCCTCCTGGAGCCTGATTGGTCTTTTCCTGCAAGCCAATCAGTTGTTGCATTCTAGGATCCTACTTGCCTATTGTTCTAGGATCCAAGATTAGTACAGAACAAGATTTCTACCTATTGTGTGACTGCTGTGGAAAAGGGAAATTCCATGCATGCTTTAGGATTCCTACACAGCTTGTGACAGACATTGGTTCTCAGTTTACAGCTGCAGATTTTGAGCAGTTGCAGAGTATGACTTTGAACACATTACTTCCAGCCCACAATATCCACACTATCCTAAACTAGGGACTAAAGGCTATAGCCCAGCAAAACTCTTGATGAGCACACAACTTAGGACAACTGTTTCTGCCTTGAAATTAAATTCGCACCGACATGGCTTAATATAAGGAAAGTTGCATAATATTATGTCCAACATCCTGTGCCCATTTGATCATAACATATTTCACCGTTTCATCCTGAGTGTTCCATTTCAACAGCAGGTTATACATTCTTAACAAATTCTTAGTTTTGGGTTCTAACAGTTCTGTTTCTAATTTTGACTTTTCCACCTGGAAGCTGATTTTCTTATCCATTTTTGGAAGCCATCACAGCCTCCAACATATCACAGATGAAAAGCGAAACACATTTATAACCCTCCTATCCTCATTCCAGGAATCATTTCCCAGTGCTTTCCCACCATCAAAACACAAACAAGGAAAAAACCACAACCCCACAAACAAAAATGCACACAAGCACACATCCATTGGGTCTAAGGTTTAAATGCTTCCAGTCAGCCGCCAGTGTGTTGTGTTGTGTTATGTTACATATTTTCATGTTATAAGCCACCCTGTGATCCTCAGGTGAAGGGCAGTATATTTATTAAATGAATGAATGAACGAATGAATGAATGAGCCACTGTCGTGTGTGCAGTCTCTTCCCACTCCCCCTCTTTCGGCCAACTGCATGTCTCCAACTTGTTTCTTTTTCTGCTAATAGACACAACAAACTTTGTTGTTGTTGTTTAGTCATTTAGTCGTGTCCGACTCTTTGTGACCCCATGGACCAGAGCACGCCAGGCACATCTGTCTTCCACTGCCTCCCGCAGTTTGGTCAGACTCATGTTTGTAGCTTCGAGAACACTGCCCAACCATCTTGTCCTCTGTCGTCCCCTTCTTCTTGTGCCCTCAATCTTTCCCAACATCAGGGTCTTTTCCAGGGAGTCTTCTCTTCTCATGAGGTGGCCAAAGTATTGGAGCCTCAGCTTCAGGATCTGTCCTTCCAGTGAGCACTCTGGGCTGATTTCCTTAAGAATGGAGAGGTTTGGTCTTCTTGCAGTCCATGGGACTCTCAAGAGTCTCCTCCAGCACCATAGTTCAAAAGCATCAATTCTTTGGCGATTAGCCTTCTTTATGGTCCAGCTCTCACTTCCATACATCACTACTGGGAAAACCAGGGCTTTAACTATACGGACCTTTGTTAAGGTTAATTTCAATGGGTTTACTCAGAGTATGGGATTGATACAAACAATGACCAGGAAGTGCATGGATAGGTGCCAAGTGTGTTCAAATTTATAAACCTATTCTTTATTTCTTTCCTGTTGTTCCATATTATTCTAAAGTGGTGTTTCAAGCTGCGGTGCTAAATTCAGTTTACCTTGGCATGTTATCTATGCTTTTATACATTTACAAGAAAAATTAAACAAGTAGCTTCAGTATATTTGTTGCTGATTCCTCAGAACAGCCAAAGGAATGCTGCTCGCTCACTTGAGTCCGGAAATTTGTTCTTAACCTGAAACTGTTCTTAACCTGAAGCACCACTTTAGCCAATGGGGCCTTCTGCTGCCGCTGTGCCTGTTCTTATCCTGAAGCAAAGTTCTTAACCTGAGCTACTATTTCTGGGTTAGCAGTGTCTGTAACACGAAGTGTATGTAACCTGAAGCGTATGTAACTGTACGGGGTGAAGGGAAATCTTGGTCTACCTTGAAGACCGGAGAAATACCAACTAAAGAACAATGGCAAGAGAAGTTGATGAACTATGCAGAACTGGCAAAAATGACAGATAGACTAAGAGAAAAAGACAACAGAGACTTCAAAAAAGATTGGGAACCATTCATATTTTATTTGCAGAAACAAAGAAAGTCAATAGACTTGATGGCAGGATTTAAATAAACATTCACATTATTAGCATTAGAAAATGTTTAGAAGATAGTGAAATATGATGGTGTATTTCCGGTTATTTTCATGTCTTTAGGCTTGAAGTTACGTAATTAATAACTTTTTCTGTTAAGAGTTAGCGAAGTGGGTGAAAATAGAAACAAACCAGAAGCAGAAGTTGGGGGAAGCCTTGGAGGGGAGGGAGGGAGGAATATATAGTAAATGTTAAGAATTTGATATGTATGTAATGAATGAAAAATAAAAATGAATCATTTTTTTTTAAAGAAGAAGGGAAACCTTGGTCCACCTTATGCCGTCTTTCACTGAGTCATTGAATGTGCGCTTGAGGCTTGGCATGCATGTGAGGTGAGCACCAAGCCCACTGGGCCACTGGGTGCTTCTCAAGTCACATGCCCAAGGTGCTTGGAATGAGGAGGAAGAATTCCTTCCAAACCTTTGTTCCAAGGCCACAAGCGCTGCCTGTAAATATGCACAGAAGTATGGAGAGACTGGGTTCTGCCTGTCTTAAAGAACTTCCAGTCTGGACTGTCTTTTGATTGGCTGCTTTATTTTAATTTTCTCCACCACACTGGGTTCTGATTCGTCTTTCAGATGTGTTGGAACTTAGTGCAGCATTTCCCTAACCCAAGCAAAATTCTCACATGCAATGCAATTAAGTCTGTGTGCATGCAGTTGCCACCAGTAAAGGTCACAGAATAATTCATAGACTCATAGAATGATAGAGTTAGAAGGGGCGTAAAGGGGCATCTAGGCCAAGGAAGTCCATTCCAGTATAATATCCAGATCAAAGGAGGTGCTGGACTCTCATACCTTCGAGGCTTTTAAGCAGAGGTTGGATGCTTTGGCTGAGATTCCTGCATTGCAGGGTGTCGGACTAGATGACCCTAGGGCTCTCTTACAACTCTACAGTTCTACAATTCTACGACCCTCCTTCTTTTTATGATTGCAGGTAGTTTTCAAACTATTTTTAATGTTGTGTTTCAATGTTGTAACTCACCCTGGGACCTTAGAGTGAAGAATGGGTACTAACTAACTAACTAGCTAACTAGCTGATTAAATAAATAAAATTATTCTGACTGGGTCATCTCTGAGTGGTACTAACACGGCCTACGACCCTATGTACTTGGTTACTATGGCAAGGAGGCAAAGAGTCTCCTGATAAGGAATGATCAGGCACTGTCTTCTTGCTACAGAGACTGCAAGAGAAGGTGGAGAGGTCCAGGGGCCGATTCTTAATGCTTCGAAGTAAATTTGTCAGTTACTTTTAAAAGCCTGATCTCATACCATAAAATACCCAAGGCATGATATTTACACACGTACTTTGGAAATCGTCAGGTCGCTACGGCCAGTAATTCCAGATAGATCAGCATTGCCGCTATACACATCAGTAATGCCCAGCCTAGACAGCACCTTCTTGAGATTATAGGATGCAGACATCGAGAATTTTGGAAGGGACAGACGAATTTGTTCCCTAAACGAGAATCAGAACATTAAATCATCAGCGATGAAGAGTTTTATAACACTCAGCAATAAACTGCATTCACAGTGTCAGATCTTCATACCCTTACATAGAGGCATTTTACAGTTATAAAATAGATCCCTTCATTCCCAACTCTAATAAAGACTATCTACTTTATTCCATGCATTAATAAATACTAATTACTACAGGGACATATAGAAACAGCAGAGAAAAGCCTTACCTCTTTTTTAAAGATGTTCTCCATTTGGACAAAGTTTCCTCCCCCATAGCATCCTCCACTTCCTTCAGTTTGCCTTCATCAGGCAGAATGAACCAGGCAGCAGCACCTCCTTTGTGAGGAAGTTCAACTACCCAGCATGACAGAGTTTCATTGTGGAAATATCTGTAAAGCTCCGTTTTCCATCATGTCAATTTTCACAGTTTTTCCTTCATCAATAAAAAAATCTTTTTTATGGGTTAATTCAGCGTTAAAGGGATATTTCCAGTTATCTAAGATGAAAAAGAAATATAATAACAACAACAAGAACAACAACAACAATAATAATAATAATTTATTATTTATACCCCGCCAATCTGGCTGAGTTCCCCCAGCCACTCTGGGTGGATTCCAACATGGTGTGGAGGTGCTATGATGATATTTGAGGGCTCCACAGCTTTTGTCTCTCTCGTATGAGACTCCTGAGGAATGGAAGAGAGAAATGGTTAAGGAGGAAGAGTACAGACCACTCCTGCCATCAACAATGGCCACTTTCTGTCTAAAAGTGATGATGACCGCCCTACATGAAAATATCACAAAGTGAATTGATTTGAGCAGAACATTCTACTATTATGTTCTCTCAGTGACTGGCACCAATAATGTTTTGTTTTAGTCTTTCCTGTGCTGTTTACTGGAGGATAAAAGCACCACCCTGAGCCAGCATTTGTCAAGATGTGGCTTTAACCAAACTGAAATCAGTAAGCAGGAAGTACATTAAGATATCCATCATTTCCTCCTGAAAACCAGGAGAGCCTTATTCACAGATGAACAAGCTCTTCTAAGAAATTCATGAATTATGCCAAATGTTTTTAAATATCAAGCCGACATTTTCCCTGTTAACATTTAGAAGAAGAGTTTGGATGTGATATCCCGCTTTATCACTACCTGAAGGAGTCTCAAAGTAGCTAACATTCTCCTTTCCCTTCCTCCCCCAAAACAAACACTCTGTGAGCTGAGTGGGGCTGAGAGACTTCAAGAAGTGTAACTAGCCCAAGGTCACCCAGCAGCTGCATGTGGAAGAGCGGGGAAGTGAACCCGGTTCACCAGATTACGAGACTACCGCTCTTAACCACTATACCACACTGGCTCTAGGATTGTGCAGAAGCTGAGGTTCATATGAAGAGCTACATTGAGAGGAAAACAGATATAAACAGATGTATACTAGGGTCTCAATCTACATACATATATGATGGGAGTTCTTATATGAAATATATGTTTTAATTTACTACGTAGAACAGGACACTTAATGTTGATTGCAACACATGGTACCATGAGTACACATACCCTGTTTCCCGAAAATAAGACAGTGTCTTATACTAATTTTTGCTCCTAAAGATGCGCTAGGTCTTATTTTCTGGGGATGTCTTATTTTTCCATGAAGAAGAATACGGTACACATTTATTGTCTAATTGTGAGTCAACCAGACTCCGTCAGGGCAGAGCGAGCAACAGGCGGCAGCTTGTCCTAGTGGCAGTGCGGGCTCTCTGATTTAAAGAGACCTCGCACTGCCTGAATAGCTCTGGCTGCACTGCGGCAAAGCGTGTTCTCCTTAACAGAGAGCACGTGTTGCGGTTGGGGAACAGGCCACCCTGCCATGACTAGGCAAATTAATCTGCAACCATGGCCTTTAGGGTTAATTGGGTTGCTGGGGTAAATTGATTGTTGCCAATTTGGAGGAGGAGTCAGAAGCTTTTAAATAGAAGGGTCAGACGTAGGGACGTCCTCTTGGCCATTTTGAATTGGATCAAGGAGCAGCTTGAGACGGTTGTATTGAGACTAATTGCCCTTAGCCCCTGTATTGTTTAATTTTATTACCCCCCCTTTTTCTGCTTCCTTATCTCCCTTCTTTTCTCCCTTCTATCCTTCGCTCCCTCCCTCTTTATTTGCCTGGTTTTCTTTATTTAATTACTTGGTTATCTCTCCCCTTTAATTTTAATAACAAGCCCTTGGGGATTTGGAGGGCGGTGGGTGGGGGGGACCCCCCCGGCCTGGGCGGCCTCTTGGAGGGGTTGCAGCTGCCTTCAAGGCCGCCGGAGCGCCCGGTTGAGAGCGCGGCTTCGCGGCGGCGGATCGCGTTCGCTTAAACCCCCCCCTTTCTACCCCTACCAGCCCGGATCGGGCCTGCTTGGTGGGCTAACGCCGCGGCTCTTCTTGGGCCGCGGGCGCTCCACCCCCCCCACTTAAGAGGTCGCGGCTCCGTAGCCTGGGAGCGCGGCCTGTACACCCGCCATTTTCCCGTCCCCGTGCGCGTCCTTGCCGGCTTACCGGGGGTCGGGTGGATAGGGAGCGTCGCGGCCCAGCCTCGGAGGCGCGGCTGCCGCGCTCCCGTCTTGCCTGGGCCTCGGGGGCCGGGGGGGACGCGGCTGGTGGTGGCGCGGAGTGCGCGGGCCTTGGCCGGCCCTGTGGAGCCTCGGCGGCGTGGAGAGGCTGCCCGGTAGAGAGGCGCTGGTGCGTGGAGGCCCGCATCGGTCCGCGGCCTAGGTGCGGCCTACAATCCAGGTTGGGAGTTCTCTCCTGACTCACTGCCGCCGCCATTTTCCTTTTGCTTGTTTGCCTCTAGTTTGCGTTGTGCTCCCCCAGTGGCACGGCCCGGTACTGCATGCTCGCAGCTCTTGATTACTGAGGCCACCTAGTGCCATCTTCTGGTGGGCCTGTGCATTGCAGCCTATTGTAATTTGGTTGGTATAGGTCCACCTGGTGGCTTGGTTCGGTACGGCACCCCCTAGGTTTTAACCTGAAACTGGCAAGGCCCATTGCTGGTGGTCAGGGGGTGCGCTCCGATTTTTAAATAAGTAGGTACTTATTTGAATTTACCGCATTCCTAATTACTATTTCTTTAATAGCATTTGCTTGCAACGGTTAATTCTCATTAAGGGATAGCCAATTTTGATTATTAACTGAAAGTTTTGTTTTCCTGTTTGGAATTTCCTTCTCTTAAGTTAGCAGGCATGGCTCCAAAGAAAGTTTCAACACCAAAGGAGGCTTCAGCCCGCCCTGCCACATCTGCAAAACGACCGATCAGAGGCCCATCACAGGCGCTTCGCACATCTGCTCCAAGGCAGCCAGTAGGGCGGGTACAATCTTTGGTGGCATCCATGGCCGGTGATCCAGAAGCCCTATCTCGCTTTGCAGCGGATATGGATGGCTTTCTTCAGCAATGCTCCAGTCGGCCTTCCACGTCTGCAAGGCCGCCGCATCCAGTGGGGTCATCATCACCAGCTTCGTCTGCTTCTAGCGAGAATGAAAGAGAAGGGTTATCGGCTGGGGGCGTGGGGGTGGATTCCCAGTTAACCCAGCCTCATCGCTTACCTGCTACTCGCGGCCATTCTCGGGGGCCACGCCGTTCCTCTGGGAGGGCCAAAAGGGGGAAAACCCCTGTAGCAGCTTCTACCCGCCGTGCTGTGCTCTCTCAGCCTGCGGATGAGGTGGCTTCGGTTTTGGGTACCTCACTTGTTGTTTCTCCTCATTCAGCTCCAAGTACATCACAGCAGAGCCCTGATTCTGAGTCTTCCATCGGTGGCAGTCGTCCGGTTCCTGCCAGGGAGTACTCAGGTGGTAATCGTCGTTCCAGTCGGTCTTCACTGAAGCGTGCCAAGCAGAGGAGAGGCGATTTGTCTTCTTCCTATGCAGCCCCAAGTTCTTCACGCCAGGACCCCGACTCCGGGTCCTCTATTGAAGATAGCTTGCCAGTACCATCCAGGAGGTCATCAGGTGGTAATCGTCGCCGCAGGAGATCTTCGCGGAGGCACGCAAAACGGAGGAGGGACGACTCGTCATCCTCTTATACCAGTACGTCTTCCTCTAGTTCTGACGGTGAGGCAGATAGTTCTATCGAGCTTTACTGGGGCTTTGGCGAGGCGGCCTCGGGGCTTCCGAGGTGGGCTTGGCAACGTCGGGCCAACACGCATCGGGCTAGGTATGGGGCAGTACAGGAATGTAAGGACGGCGTTTTAGTCCCCGACGTTAAGATCTCTACCAATTCCGCCAGGGACGTCATCCCAGGTTCACATCTGTCAACTAAGTTGCGAGCTAGGATTTTGAATGGCCGTTACATTGAGATTTTTAAGCTGGCTCCTCCTTCTGAGGACCAGGAGAGGGTGAGCTCCTCAAGGAGGCGCACTGGCATGCCCAGTGCAGACAAGACTTTCGAGCGTTGGCTCGATTGTTTCCAAGTCTTTGCTGGAGTGGTCATGGCGGCGTATCCACGGAGATCTCTTCATTTACTTGTTTACTTATCTATTGTTCGCTCTGCTTTCACCAAAGCGGGTGAAAAAGCTGCGATCAAATACGATGAGAATTTCAGGCGTAGGGCGGCTAGGATTCCCTCGGCCCGATGGGACCGTAAAGATCTTGATGTGTGGACCACTTATGTGGCTCCGCTCATTGATAAAAAGGTGCCAGAACAGCAGAAAATGAGGCCAGGGACCTTTAAAACCGCACGTCGCCTAACATGCTGGGATTTTAACAAGGGTTCTTGCCAGCGCCAGGGGTGCAAATTTGCTCACATGTGTGATAGGTGCAACGGTTTGCACCCTGCTTCTTCTTGTTATTCTGGCAGGCGGCCCTTTCGTGGAGGGAAAGGGGGTTCTCAGCAAACCCCCAAAGCAACCCCCTCTGCTTCAACCTCAGGGACAGGAAAATAAGGTGTTAACTTCCCTGGCTTGTACGCCCGTTCGGCTGCCAGTCCTGCAAAGCTGGCTGCAATTCTATCCCAATAGGGAGGCTGCGCGTTATTTGAGTGATGGGTTTTCGTTTGGTTTTCGGATTCCAGTAGCCATGTCTCCCGTGGCACGGAATCCTATTAACCAGAAATCAGTTCGTGAGCTACCTCAGGTTGCTCGCAAGAAGATAGAAAAAGAGGTGACCATGCAGCGCATGGCTGGCCCTTTTAGCGACCCCCCCTTTCATAATTTGCATATATCCCCTTTGGGTATTGTCCCAAAAAAGGCCCCTGGTGAATTTCGGTTAATCCATAATTTGTCACATCCCATGGGTACGTCAGTCAATGACGTTATTCCTCCAGAGCTTTGTTCTGTAAAGTACGCTTCTCTTGATCAGGCGATCAAGATGATTCGGAAATTCGGACATGCTGCTTTATTGGCAAAGTGCGACATCGAATCGGCTTTTCGCCTTTTGCCAATTCACCCAAAGGATTTTTGGTTGCTGGGTTTTAAGTATGAGGGCAGCTATTATTTCGACAAAGCTATGCCTATGGGATGTTCAATTGCATGTGCCGCTTTTGAATCTTTTAGCACTTTTTTGGAATGGGCTCTTAAGTACAAGACAGGAAAGGGCGGAGTCACTCATTATTTGGATGATTTTTTATTGGCCGGGGCTGATGGTACAGGCGACTGTTTGCTGCTACTGCAGGCGTTTGCTGATATCACGCAGGAACTCGGGGTTCCGCTTGCTGCTGATAAGACCGAGGGTCCCTCCACTCAGCTTACTTACCTGGGTATCCTGCTGGATACGGTTGCTCAAACCTCTAGTTTGCCGGTTGACAAGCTGGTGGCTTTGAAAAAGGTTATAGAGGAATTGCTCCCTTCGAAGAAAGTGTCTCTTAAGCAACTACAGTCGCTGTTAGGACACCTGAATTTCGCTTGCAGAGTAGTGGCCCCTGGGCGCCCTTTCTGTTCCCGTTTGGCTCGACTCACTTCAGGTTTGAAGGCTCCACATCATAGGGTGCGCCTTTCTAGTGAAGTGAGGGCCGATCTGTCCATGTGGTTAGAATTTCTAGAGGAATTCAACGGAGTGTCATTATGGCAAGATACGTTGAATTTGCATAATGACTTCCAGGTTCATTCTGATGCTGCAGGTTCCCTGGGCTTTGGTCTCTATTGGAAGGGCCGATGGTGTGCTAAACGTTGGCCGTCTGAGTGGAGGGGAGGTGAGATTACGCGGGACCTAACTTTTCTCGAGTTTTTTCCCATTGCAGTGGCAGTGCATTTGTGGGTCGAGGAGTTCAGGAACCGCCGTGTCTGCTTCTGGACTGACAATCAGGCGGTGGTGACGGTGCTGGCCAAGCTGTCGTCACGTTCTCCGCGGGTGTCTGCCCTTCTGCGTGCTTTCGTACTGCACTGTTTGCGTTGTAATATAGTTTTTTCTGCACGTTTTATTCCGGGGGTCTCTAATGACATCGCTGATGCTCTGTCCCATTTTCAGATGGAGCGGTTCAGACTTCTGGTTCCAGAGGCACGGATTCTTCCGGAATATTTCCCGGATCATCTCTGGAACCTTGGCAGCGATTAGTTTTGCAGGGAGTAGCGGCATCGGTTTCCCCCTCCACCTTGCGTTCCTATAAAAAAGTCTGGGACGATTTTTTAACATTTATGCGCCAGTCTGCCAGCGTAATGCGGGGGGCCCCACCCACTTCTTCGCAAGTGTTAAGATATCTGGCACACTTATTTCATTTGGGGCGGGCAGCTAAGACAATTAAGATGCAAGCAGCTGCTATTGCATTCTTCTGTAAAATATTTTTTGATACAGATCCTTGTGCTAAGTACATTGTTCGCAAGGCCCTTGAAGGTTGGGGTAGGCTTTGTCCTCCCCGCCCAGTTAAAAGGCACCCCATATCTTTTGACATGCTGAGCAGTATGCGGAAAAAGCTGCGGGTGGTGTGCTGGTCAAAGTATGAGGCTCGCCTATTCTCGGCTGCCTTCTCCATCGCCTTTTTTGGCGCTTTAAGAGTGGGTGAAATGGTCGTGGAAGATCATAGGGATGGTCATTCTTGGGGTCTTTTCCTCCAAGACGTGCAGTTAGCCCCTACTGAATTGAGGATCACAGTTCGGCATTCTAAGACTGATCAGAGAGGTAGGGGCGCCCTGATTCGTCTCCCCGCTACGGGAGTTGCAGGCCCTTGCCCTGTAAAAGATATGAGCAAGTACCTGGAGGTGCGCATCCGAGGGGATGGGCCTCTGCTCAGGCATGAGGATGGGTTGCCACTGTCAAGGCAGCAATTCACTAAAGTGATGCGTAAGGCAATTCTGGCTTGTGGTGGCGCAGCAAGGGATTTTGCCCCTCATTCATTTAGAATTGGGGCTGCCACAATGGCAGCTCATTGGGGATTGTCAGCTGCCAGGATAAAGGATCTGGGCCGTTGGAAATCAAATGCTTTCAGAGGTTATGTTCGCTAATGTGGTTATTCTGTTTGATTATGTTTCCAGGTCCGGCGCCTGTCCGAGTGTGGATGGTGGGGCACAGCATCATCCATTGGGCCGGTGTCGCAGCACGTCAGGTTGGTGTGGGTCCAGGTCTTGGCCTTCCTCCGCATGTTCAGCTGTCTTGGCTTTCCAGACGAGGTATGCGATGGTCGGAGCTCCTGCCGCGGATCCGGAGCCAGTTGCTTCGCGAGGGGCCGCCATCGGCTATCGTAATACAGCTGGGAGAGAATGACCTGGTTGCTATGGACTGTTTTTCCCTACGTGCTGCAATTTGGACTGACCTGGGGACATTGCGGGCAATGGTGCCTTCAGCTAAGCTATTTTGGTCCCAGCTTTTGCAAAGATGTGTGTGGAGGGGCAGTCGTTGCCCAGTCGCCATTGAAAGGGCCAGGAAACGCATCAATTTTGCTGCAAAGCGCAGGATTGAGGAGCTGGGTGGAGAGGTTATTTCTCACCCCGCGATTCTTTTTAAGATGCCATCCTTTTTCCGAGATGATGGTGTGCACCTTTCAGCTTCAGGGAATGAGGCTTGGTTAGGTGCGGTGGTTGCCAAGCTGAGGTCTTGGCTGGGGCTGTGAGTGGTTTGGCGGTGAGCTGGAGGCTCCATGGCGGTTAGGCATTTGGTTAATGGGTGCTTGGAGGGGTAAGTGCCTACCCCTCCAAATGATGCGGAAAGGGAATTCCGTTAAAGGAATCCAGGGGCTTGCCATTCTTTTGTCCTTGTCCGTGGAGCCGGACTTGGGCCGTGCAAGCCCCACCGGAACATGTGGGTGAGAAGCGAGGACTTGTTTCCCGGTCTCCCTTCTCATCCAATACGTGTTTCCCACGCTGGCTTCCGGTGGAGTCCGGAAGGACCAGCCCTGTCCTTGAGGGCCAGGACAGATAGTCATAACCAATGCCTAAGCAACCACTCACAATTTTTTGTATTTTGAATAAAGTTGTGGCCAAAATTATGCCAAAAACCTTAAACAAAAATTAAGTGTGAAGTGTGTAATTATTTGGGGGGTGGAACTGTGGAACTCAACACGCAAATCAGTGAGCTGTGCAGCGCCGCCCGCTGCTACGGTCAGAGGAGTCAGATGCCTTATGGTAGCTTCGGGGGCCTTATATTCCGGGGAGGCCTTATGTTCGGGGGAGGCCTTAATATCGGAGAGGTCTTATTTTCGGGGGGATGCCTTATATTACAGCGAGTGGCAAAACTGGAAGTAGGTCTTATTTTCGGGGGATGTCCTACTTTCAGGGAAAGACGGTAGTACCTGAGGAATGGAAAGGGGAGCTGTTTGAGTACAATAAAATGGGAGAAAACGGACATATTAAATTTCCCAATGCCCTCTCTTGCCTCCTCCACAGCTCTGCCAAATTTTTGCACAGTGCTGCTGGAAGAGGGGATGTGGGCTTAGTGAGGCTTTCCCGATTGGGGAATGGGCTGCCAGAGACAGAGGGAGGCGCGAGGAGAAGCAGCGTGGGAAGGCTCCTTTCGACAGGGAGGGAAGGAGGGATCAGGATCAGCTACACGGCCCCCTTTGACAAGGAGGGAAGGCACTATCAGGATCCACATCGTCTATGTGGCTCCCTTTGACGGGGAGGAAGAGGAAGGAGGCAGGGAGGCAGGGAGTGCAGGCACTATTGGGGTCGGTATCAGCTGTGCGGCTCCCTTTGGTGGTGGTGGTGGTGGGAGAATGGAGAGGGGGAGGGATCCAGATCCGGATTAGCTGGGCAGCTCCCTTTGACAGGGAGGTGGGGAGAGAGAAAGGGCTGGCTTGGGAGAGAGAGAGAGTTGCTTTGTGGGGGGGGTGGCTGGTGGGGGAGAGAGCTGCTTAAGGGGAGTGGGGGGATGGCTTGGGGGATACAGAGAACTGCTTTAGCAGGAGAGAGAGAAAGGGCTGGCTTGGGGAGGGGCAGGCTCAGACGGGGGGGGGGGCATATCGGCCACTTGGGCCGGGCCTCCGATTCCAAAGGGGGCCTCGGTCAGCATATTTATCTTGTTCTCCATTTTGTCTTTATATGCAGATATGGGTCAAGCCTTGAAATAAAATTATTTGTCAGCATAACTTTTGTGAAAATTATTTATATACTTATTTATAAGACTTCAGTTACCCCAGGGTAAAAAAAAAAAAAGTGGGCCACATTATCTACCTGGCCTGGGCCTCTACCTGGCTCTGCAAGGCTCTGGGAAGGGAGAGAGAGAAGCTGACTGGCTCCTCAGAGCAATAACTTTTGCCTCCTTCCCCACCCCTTAAACTCCCCCCTCCCATGTCCAGTTAGCCACCTCCTTCCACACACACACACACACACACACACACCTTTTGCATGCTCCTCCTCCCTCCAATGACAATGGGTAGATCACTGCCAATTTTTTATACTGCGTAGATGGCAGCCAATTTGAAGTTGGATATGCCTGTTCTAGTGCAATAGTGCTGTTTCTCTATTAAGGAAAAATTTGGCAGAGCTGTGGAGGAGGCAAGAGAGGGCATTGGGAAATTTAATATGTCCATTTTTCTCCCATTTTATTGTACTCAAACAGCTCCCCTTTCCATTCCTCAGGTACTATGTGTACTCATGGTACTAGGTGTTGCAATCAACATCAAGTGTCCTTTTCTACGTGGTACATTAAAACATATATTTAATATAGGAACTTCCATCATATATGTATGTAGATTGGGACCTTAGTATACATCTGTTTAAATCTGTTTTCCTCTCAATGTAGCTCTTCAAATGAACCTCAGTTTCTGCACAATTCTAAATGTGAGCAGGGAGAATGTCGGCTTGATGTTTAAAAACATTTGGCATAATTCATGAATTTCTTAGAAGAGCGTGTTCATCTGTGAATAAGGCTCTCCTGGTTTTCAGGAGGAAATGATGGAAATCTTAATGTACTTCCTGCTTACTGATTTCAGTTTGGTTAAAGCCACATCTTGACAAATGCTGAATCAGGGTGGTGCTTTTATCCTCCAGTAAACAGAACGGGAAAGAAAAACAAAACATTATTGCTGCCAGTCACTGAGAGAACCTGATAGTAGAATGTTCTGCTCAAATCAATTCACTATGTGATATTTTCATGTAGGTCAATCGTCATCACTTTTAGACAGAGTGGCCATTGTTGATGGCAGGAGTGGTCTGTACTCTTCTTCCTTAAACATTTCCCTCTTTCATTCCTCAGGAGTGTCATATGAGAGAGAGAAAAGCTGTGGAACCCTCAAATACAATATGATACGATACGATAATCTTTACTGTCATTGTCCCCTACAGAACAATGAAAAAATCTACATCAGACATTCAAAAACCCACAAGCCTGCTATCCCAGCCTGGTTAGCCCCTAAAATGCTGATACCCCATAACTGGATACAATATACTCACATAAAGGCTACCTTACACGACGTTTAAAACCAAAATCACATTTGGATAGAAACTGTTTTTCAGGCAGCTAGTCCTAGTCTTTATAACCCTGTACTTTCTTCCAAAAGGCAGAAGCTGAAAGAGATCATTTCTGGAGTGCGCACTATCCTGCACTATCTCTGCAGCTTTCTTATGGCACCTGGATGCATAGATTTGATCCAAGGTGGGAAGAGTGCACCCAATTATTTTCTCCACAGTCTTTACAACCCTGGACAACATTGTTTTTCCCCGACCATGAAGCTCCCCAACCACACACACAGACCATAAGTTAATACACTCTCAACAGTACAATGGTAAAATTCCATCAACAGGTCCTTTGAGAGATTATTTTTCCAGAGGATTCTCATAAAATATAACCTCTGCTGTGCTCTCTCCACCAAGTCTTTGATGTTTCCTCCCCAGGTTGGTCATCTCTCAACTCCATTCCCAGAAATCAAAACACCAAAACCTGTTCCACACACTTCCCCTCAATAATAAGTTGCTGAATATTCAATTTACATTTTCTAAACTCCACAATAATCTCATTTGTTTTCTTTGTTTTCTTTAAGTTAAGGAGTATCATCATAGCACCTCCACATCACATTTTCCCACTTGTGTCACCATGTGTTTCCCCATGAAAGCTTTAGAAATCCATCTACTTTACAGTTGGTTTTACACTGAGTTAAATCACACTTTAGTTCATGGTTTTTGCAATCTCCGGAGTGATGAAATGAAGGACATCTCCCTTTAATCCCTACTCAATGACAATTCACTTTGAACTTCGCTGGCGAAACTCCCCATACTCTGGGGGCTAGGTTTTCCTAAATCCCACTGTTTAACTACAGCTCATTGGAACTGGATGCAGTTGAGTTGCTGAACCACCACATATTTGTGTTTTTCAAACCATGAAGTCGTGATCTTATCGGCTGGCGCAGCATCAGATACAAACCAGGTAGGTGTCCTTACCCAATTGGCTGCTGCAGCAGCAGGTAGAAGGAAGCCAGGGTCATAAATGGAAGGCAACCTAGGGAGAAGAGAGCTTACTCTACAAGCAAGAAGGAAGAGCAAACATCTCAGCTCAAAGGAGCAAGTGCCAAAGTAATAAGCAGGACGTTTTGGGGAAAACCCAGGTATGTATACAAACGATCTGTGAAATGTTTGTTGATAATTCACCATCCATAAGGGGCAGTGAAAGCTAGCTGAATGAGTGTGAATGGGGAGACGTACAGGTTAACGTCAGGCCACTTGCCCCCCTTGCAGAAGTTTCTGACTCTCAAAGGCTGCTGTTCTAGGAGCACTAGGCCCTGGTGAGGCTGTATACCCCCTGCCTGAGTGGCTGAAGCAGCTCAGGACACTCCCCAAACTAGGGCACCTTTCATTAGTGCTGGGGAAGGGAGAATGCAAGGCAAGCCTGCTGAGGATGTTGGGCAGCATCACTGGCAAGGATGATGAGCGACAGGAAGCCCCAGGCAGTCAAAGCAAGTTATGCAGATGTGTGAAAGGACAATAAGTAATCCCCATTTACTGAATCATTTGATCAAATAATTTGATCTGACCAATAAGGGCACTGTAAGCTCCCAATGTCTGCTGGGATCCAAATCCTGGCAGAACGTACAACTCAGAACGTACAACTAGGCCACAGTCAACAAATGAGAATGACACATTCCCAATAAATGTTACCTTAGAACAAAAAGAATTCCTTTGAGTAGGTTTCCATAGAAGAGTGCTAATGTGTGCTAAAGAGAGCCAGTGTGGTGTAGTGGTTAAGAGCGGTAGTCTCGTAATCTGGGAAACCGGGTGTCAGGGAACTGCCATCGGAGGAACAGGTGGGGAAAGGGCTCACGGAGGCTGGGAGGGACTCAGCAGCGGAAGCAGGGACCAGCAGGGGGAGAGGTGAGTCTCTGGAGGAAAGTCTCACGGAGGCTGAGAGAGACTCAGCAGCTAAAGCAGGAACTAGCAGCGTGAGAGGTGGATCTCTGAGGGAAAGCGAGCAAGAGGGAGGGCTCAGGGACACGTCCAGCGAGAACAGTGGGGAGGTGTCTGAAGCTCCCATAGGGAGACCCATTCCTCGCCGGAAGCTGTCACGCCGCGAGTCCCAAAGACGTGTTTCCGTTAAGGAGCTTTTATGCTGGAAGCGCTTCCGAAAACAACCACTGTTGGAATCTGCAAGTGACTAGAGCAGACATGTCTGAGGAGCTCTGTCACAGACAGAGGTTTGTGGAGTTGCACAAACTCTGAGGGACTACGATTTTACGCACAAGCAGCTCATCATCCCATCACACCGGGTACACGTCTCCGCTCCTCCACATGCAGCTGCTGGGTGACCTTGGGCTAGTCACACTTCTTTGAAGTCTCTCAGCCCCACTCACCTCACAGAGTGTTTGTTGTGGGGGAGGAAGGGAAAGGAGAATGTTAGCTGCTTTGAGACTCCTTAAAGGGAGTGAAAGGCGGGATATCAAATCCAAACTCTTCCTCTTCTTCTTCTAATATATGCTGGTGTTTTGTGTGTGTCTGTGTGTTTAGGAAATCTCAGATTGCAATGAAACTCGCCATCCATTTCTCCTTGTTACTGGTTGTCCTTCAAGCCCACAATGGTCATGGAGATAAAGATCCAACTCAAGAAAAGCTAGCTTCCAGCATTGCTGACTTTGCATTTAAATTCTCCAGACAAGTAGCTTCACTCCAGGGTGGCAAAAACATCTTCTTCTCTCCTCTGAGTATCTCCATGGCGTTTTCAATGATCGGCATGGGTGCTAAATCCAACACCCAAAATCAAATTTACGAAGGACTTGGATTGACATCAATTGACACAAGCAAGGTCCATAAAGAATTTGAACAGCTCATTCAGATGCTGAACAGTCCTGGAGCTAAGATGGACATAGGAAATGCCATGTGGATAAAACAGTCACACCAAATTCTTCCTAAGTTTTCAGAGGATGTCAAAAGTTTGTACAAAACAGAGAGCTTTAACTTTGAACAATCCTCAGAGGCTGAAGAGCAGATAAATGCTTACGTGGCAAAGAAAACCCATGGGAAAATTACTAAAGCAGTTGAAGGCTTAGATCCAAAAACCCTCATGGTTCTTGTGAACTATATCTACTTCAAAGGTATGTTAAAGAAAGATAAGTTACAAATATTTAATGCTTTGTATTGTTCAATCTGCTAAAACTGGAAGGAATAAGTTATCCCTTCAAAACAAAAGCATTTCTACAGTGAAACCAACAATTTAGTTGAATGTTCTAAAACATACAGCATTTAATGCAGAATTAGAGAAAGACAGGTGTTGAGGCTGAAGTGGCTAACCTGAAGGATTCCAGATGTTCTTGGGCTGCATCTCCCACCGATTGGCCATGCTGGCTGATACTGATGGTGGTGAAGTCCAGCAACATCAAGATCCTTGACCCTGGATGCTTCTAAACCACACAGGAAGCAGTTCCATTTGACTCAGTCCATGTTTTGGCCTGCAGGACCCCACTCTTCCCATTTCTTGCTGTCTTCTGATACATCAATAGCAGGTTGACTTACCCTTGGCAATCCTTCTCCTTTGTCTGCACTCTCCTGATTCAACAGACTGCTTTCATACCCATAGTTGAAGGTTCATTCTCTAGCAGGCAGCTGATCCAGTTCTGATCCAGTTCTGCTGGATCTCTCAGCGGCTTTTGATACCATCAACCCTAACATCCTTCTGGACCGTCTTGAGGGGCTAGGAGTTGGGGGTACTGTTAACCCCCAACAAGAGTTTGGGTGTAATCTTCGATACCTCCCTTTCTATGGAGGCGCAGATTACAGCTATAACAAAGGCGGCATTTTTCCATCTCCGCCAAGCTAAGCAGTTGGCCCCTTATCTCTCTCGCCCTGACCTAGCCACTGTGATCCATGCGACGGTCACCTCCAGACTGGATTATTGTAACTCGCTTTACGTGGGGCTGCCCTTGAGACTGACCCAGAAACTCCAGCGGGTGCAGAATGCCGCAGCGAGACTCCTTACGGGGTCTTCACTGCGGGATCACATTCATCCGGTGCTATACCAGCTGCACTGGCTCCCGGTGGAGTACAGGATCAGGTTTAAGGTGCTGGTTTTAACCTTTAAAGCCCTATACGGCCTAGGACCCTCGTACCTACGGGACCGCCTCTCCTGGTATGCCCCACAGAGAAACCTACGGTCTACAAATAATAACACCCTCAAGGTCCCAGGCCTCAGAGAGGTTAGGCTGGCCTCAACTAGAGCCAGGGCCTTCTCGGCTGCAGCTCCAACCTGGTGGAATGCTCTGTCACAAGAGACTAGGGCCCTGCGGGATCTGACATCTTTCCGCAGGGCCTGCAAGACAGAGTTGTTCCGCCAAGCTTTTGGTCAGGGCGCAGCCTGACTCCCTCCTCTGGCAACCTGCACAGAATTTTGTTTAATCGGTTGCCATCAATTTGATTTTAACTAATTTTTATAATGAAATATTTTTAGAATGTGTTATTATTTGATTGTTATTTGACTGTTGTTAGCCGCCCTGAGCCCGGCTCGGCTGGGGAGGGCGGGATATAAATAAAATTTATTATTATTATTATTATTATACAGTGGTTTGACGCCTTTCTCCTGGGTTCTTCTGGACATGGGTCCAGAAAGTGGGGGGGGGATGAGTGTTCAGACCTTTGGGCTCTCACTTGTGGGGTGCCTCAGGGGTCTGTCCTCTCCCCCATGCTTTTTAACATCTACATGCAGCCGCTGGGAGAGAACATCAGGGGGTTTGGGTTGGGTGTTCATCAATATGCGGATGATACCCAGCTCTACCACTCTGGTAAATCAGAACCAGTGAAGACAGTGAAGGTCCTGTGTGAGTATCTGCAGGGGGTGGGAGGATGGATGGCAGCTTATGGATTGAGGTTGAATCCTGACAAGACAGAAGTACTGTTCTTGGGGGACAGGGGGCGGGCTGGTGTGGAGGACACTCTGATCCTCCTTGGGGTAACTGTGCCCCTGAAGGACCAGGTGCGCAGCCTAGGAGTCATTTTGGACTCCCATCTGTCCATGGAGGCGCAGGTTAATTCTGTGTCCAGGGCAGCTGTTTACCAGCTCCATCTGGTACGCAGGCTGAGACCTTACCTGCCCGCAGACTGTCTTGCCAGAGTGGTGCATGCTCTAGTTATCTCCCACTTGGACTACTGCCCTCTACATGCGGCTTGAAGGTGACTTGGAAATTACAACTAATCCAGAATGCGGCAGCTAGACTGGTGACTGGGAGTTGCCGCCAAGACCACATAACACCAGTCTTGAAAGACCTACATTGGCTCCCAGTACGTCTCCGAGCACAATTCAAATGTTGGTGCTGACCTTTAAAGCCCCCTAAACAGCCTCGGTCCTGTATACCTGAA
This sequence comes from Podarcis liolepis, assembly GCF_965112155.1. NCBI lineage: Eukaryota > Metazoa > Chordata > Lepidosauria > Squamata > Lacertidae > Podarcis > Podarcis liolepis. Next base: position 21,151,305 of record NC_139554.1, read on the forward strand.
AGAGCGTCTCCACCCCCATCGTTCAGCCCGGACACTGAGGTCCAGCGCCGGGGGCTTCTGGCAGTTCCCTCATTGCGAGAAGTGAGGTTACAGAGAACCAGACAGAGGGCCTTCTTGGTAGTGGCACCTGCCCTGTGGAATGAGCTCCCAGCAGATGTCAAGGCAATAAACATCTATTTTACTTTTAAAAGGCAACCGAATGCGGCCCTGTTTAGGGACATTTTTAATGTCTGCCTCTTTATTGTTTTTAATATGCGGTTGGAAGCTGCTCAGAGTGGCTGGGGAAACTCAGCCAGATGGGCGGGGTATTAATAAATTATTATTATTATTATTATTATTATTATTATTATTATTATTATACTTCTTTTTCATCTTAGATGACTGGAAATATCCCTTTAACCCTATATTCACCCATAAACAAGATTTTTTTATTGACGAAGGAAAAACTGTGAAAGTTGACATGATGGAAAAAACGGAGCGTTACAGATATTTCCGCGATGAAGCTCTGTCATGCTGGGTAGTTGAACTTCCTCACAAAGGCGGTGCTGCTGCCTGGTTCATTCTGCCTGATGAAGGCAAAGTGAAGGAAGTGGAGGATGCTATGGGGGAGGAAACTTTGTCCAAATGGAGAACATCTTTAAAAAGGGGGTAAGGCTTTTCTCTGCTGTTTCTAAATGCCTCTGTAGTAGTTAGTATTTATTAGAGTTTGGAACGAAGGCATCTATTTTAAAACTGTAAAATCCCTCTATTTAAGGGTATGAAGGTCTGACACTGCAAATGCAGTTTATTGCTGAATGTTATAAAACTCTTCATCGCTGATGATTTAATGTTCTGATTCTCGTTTAGGAAAGAAATTCATCTGTTCCTTCCAAAATTCTCCATGTCTGCATCCTATAATCTCAAGAAGGTGCTGTCTAGGCTGGGCATTATTGATGTGTTTAGCAACAATGCTGATCTATCTGGAATTACTGGCAGTAGAGGCCTGAAGATTACCAAAGTACGTGTGTAAATATCATGCCTTGGGTATTTTATGGTATGAGATCAGGCTTTTAAAAGTAACTGACAAATTTACTTCGAAGCATTAAGAATCAGCCCCTGGACCTTTCCACCTTCTCTTGCAGTCTCTGTAGCAAGGAGACTGTGCCTGATCATTCCTTATCAGGAGACTCTTTGCCTCCTTGCCATAGTAACCAAGTACATAGGGTCGTAGGCAGTGTTAGTACCACTCAGAGATGACCCATTCAGAATAATTTTATTTATTTTGTTAGTTACTTAGTTCCCATTCTTCACTCTAAGGTCCCAGGGTGAGTTACAACATTGAAACACAACATTAAAAATAGTTTGAAAACTACCTGCAATCATAAAAACAAGGAGGGTCGTAGAATTGTAGAACTGTAGAGTTGTAAGGGAGCCCTAGGGTCATCTAGTCCAACCCCCTGCAATGCAGGAATCTCAGCCAAAGCCTCCATGATTGACGGCCATCCAACCTCTGCTTAAAAGCCTCAAAAGGACCTCCCTTGATCTGGATATTATACTGGAATGGACTTCCTTGGAGCATCTTAAGCAGAGGTTGGATGGCCACCTGTCATGGATGTTTTAGTTGAGATTCCTGTATTGCAGGGGGTTGGCCTAGATGCCCCTTCTAACTCTACCATTCTATGAGTCTATGAATTATTCTGGGACCTTTACTGGTGGCAACTGCATGCACACAGACTAAATTGCATTGCATGTGAGAATTTTGCTTGGGTTAGGGAAATGCTGCACTAAGTTCCAACACATCTGAAAGACGAATCAGAACCCAGTGTTGTGGAGAAAATTAAAATAAAGCAGCCAATCAAAAGACATTCCAGCCTGGAAGTTCTTTAAGACAGGCAGAACCCAGTCCCTCCATTCTTCTGTGCATATTTACAGGCAGCGCTTGTGGCCTTGGAACAAAGGTTTGGAAGGAATTCTTCCTCCTCATTCCAAGCACCTTGGCCATGTGACTTGAGAAGCACCCAGTCGCCCAGTGGGCTTGGTGCTCACCTCACATGCATGCCAAGCCTCAAGCACACATAAGGTGGACCAAGGTTTCCATTCTTCTTTAAAAAAAATAAATTATTTTTTCTTTTTCATTCATTACATACATCTCAAATTCTTAACATTTACTATATATTCCTCCCTCCCTCCCCTCCAAGGCTTCCCCCAACTTCTGCTTCTGGTTTGTTTCTATTTTCACCCACTTCGCTGACTCTTAACAGAAAAAGTTATTAATTACGTAACTTCAAGCCTAAAGACATGAAAATAACAGGAAATACACCATCAAATTTCACTATCTTCTAAACATTTTCTAATGCTAATAATATGAATGTTTATTTAAATCCTGCCATCAAGCCTACTGACTTTCTTTGTTTCTGCAAATATAATATGAATGGTTCCCAATCTTTTTCGAAGTCTCTGTTGTCTTTTTCTCTTAGTCTATCTGTCATTTTTGCCAGTTCTGCATAGTTCATCAACTTCTCTTGCCATTGTTCTTTAGTTGGTATTTCTCCAGTCCTCAAGATGGATCAAGTTTTCCCTTCACCCAGTACTGCCTCGGTTATCTGCCCCACTGTCTCTTGAGTTGTCTTTCCTGCCCTGACTAACAGCCAATTAATAAAATGCAACTGCAGCCTAACCAATTATTCCAAAACATATGAAGTTCTGTAGAGGGGGGGAAAGGAATCATGAAGCAAAATATTCCTCCTCAGCCCCCAAATAGGCAACTAACCAAACCCCATACCATGCAGGGACGGAAGGTGGGCACTCCAATGAAAAGACTGTTTCCACAGATCGAGGCTTCAAAGCGGCTTAGTGCTTGTGTGCATTTTTGTTTGTGGGGTTTTTTTCTTTGTGTGTCTTTGTGTGTTTATTTCCTTGTTTGTGTTTTGATGGTGGGGGAAGCACTGGGAAATGATTCTTGGAATGAGGATAGGAGGATTATAAATGTGTTTCACTTTTCATCTGTGATATGTTGCAGGCCAACTAACTTAGTTGGTCTTTAAGGTGCTACTGGAAGGATTTTTTTTTATTTTGACTATGGCAGACCAACACGGCTACCTATCTGTAACTGGAACCATGTTGCAGGCTGTGATGGTTCCAAAAATATATCTTCCTTCCTTCCTGTGCAGGCTACTCACGAGGCTGTCCTGGATATACATGAAGAAGGTAGTGAGGCAGCAGCAGTGACCGCTGTACAGATTGGTCCCAAATCTGCGCGCCTCTCCTTTCCAATTAGACTAGTATTTGACAAGCCATTCTTTCTCACCATATTGGCACCAAATGATGGACCCATGCTTTTCTTTGGGAAAGTAGTGAACCCTGCTCGAAAATGAACATTAGGTGGACCATTCAGAAGCTTCCAATTACCAGCCATCTTAGTGATGAAAGAGGACTTTCCCCCTTTCTTTGATAGAAGAAAGCGTCATAACCAGTAGTTGTTTTTAAGGACAACTATGTTATCGACAGCAAACTGCGTGTACAATAAAGATAATTTTAAAACATGTCTCTATTTCATTTTTAATATAATTTTTATGAAATTTTCTTTTTTACAATTAATAATATTCATTTAAACAACCTTAAAATATCAATGACTTCCCTTCTTCTCTTTCCGTGGTTTGTTTTGCACAACATAAATCCCTGCATATTTTACATGAATTAAACCATTCAGTATTCCATTATTACATCCATCACAACTTATTTACACTGTTGAATTTATCTTAATGCTGGCAACGTTTTCAAGTGTACACAATGCCCCCCCCCATATATTCAAGTGTACACAATTCCCTCCCATATATTCAATAAACATTTTCCAATCTTCTTTAAACAGCTGTCCATGGAGGCACTGGTTAATTCTGTGTCCAGGGCAGCTGTTTACCAGCTCCATCTGGTATGCAGGCTGAGACCCTACCTGCCCATGGACTGTCTTGCCAGAGCGGTGCATGATCTAGTTATCTCCCACTTGGACTACTGCACTCTACATGCGGCTTGAAGGTGACTTGGAAACTACAACTAATCCAGAATGCGGCAGCTAGACTGGTGATTGAGAGTGGCTGCTGAGACCACATAACACTAGTCTTGAAAGACCTACATTACCTCCCAGTACGTTTCTGAGCACAATTCAAAGTGTTGGTGCTGACCTTTAAAACCCTAAATGGCCTCAGTCCAGTGTACCTGAAGGAGCATATCCACCCCCATCGTTCTGCCCAGACACTGAAGTCTAGCGCCGATGGCCTTCTGGCGGTTCCCTCACTGCAAGAAGCCAAGTTACAGGGAACCAGGCAGAGGGCCTTCTCGGTAGTGGCGCCCGCCCTGTGGAACGCCCTCCCATCAGATGTCAAAGAGATAAATAATTACCTGACATTTAGAAGACATCTTAAGGCAGCCCTGTTCAGGGAAGTTTTTAATATGTAACGCTGTACTGTTTTTAACACTGATTGGGAGCTGCCCAGAGTGGCTGGGGAACAAATAATAAATTATTATTATTATTATTATTATTATTATTATTATTATTATTAGTAAAAATCAATGGGGGGGTAACAAGAAATTTTCCACACCATGTACCACCTGACCTTCCTACGCTTCTGGGTGGGGATCACCTTTCCCTGTGCCCCCCCATTCCTCCTGGAGTTTGTGTGTTTCCCTGAGTCTGCCCACCTGCCCTTTTGTCCTAGAATCCACTAGGGACACCTACAAGGGCTAGGGTTTTCTGAGCACAGTACAAACAATAATAACATAATAATTTATTATTTATACCCCGCCTATCTGGCTGGGTTTCCCCAGCCACTCTGGGAGGCTTCCAACAAAGACCAAAAATACACTAAAATGCAACTCCTGGCATTTATCCTGTGACATTCCGGTCACACAAAATCCAAGCTCTGATTAAAGATGGAGAGAGAAATTCAAAGGACATTCACTTTCCTTACTGTGCAGCAGCATGCTGTTCCAAATCACCCTGAAAGAGTGGTGATTCAGGTCCTTGATCTCTGAGAGACCCAGTCCTTGCTGTCAGAAAGGAAATGGCCCCCTTCAGCCCAATTACCCCTAAAGGAGGCAACCCACTGATTTCTTCTAGCAGTGGAGGAGAGTGCAGCTAGCCATAAACCAGAGAAGCAGAGAGACAGAGTGAAAACGGGAGCCTTCAGATCCAATCTGCAAGGTCCCAGTTTTGAAGCTTGGTCAGAGAACAGACTCACTCACACGGCATGCCACTTACATTCCTCCCTTCCTACTCACCCCCGGTGGATTTCTGGACATCCTGCTGGCTTCTAGCTGGGCTTGTCCTGGGAAAACCTCTTTATCACCAAGACCACTGAATCATCTGTGGATTTTCATCCACAAACACTCAAATTTTGTGTTGTGCACGGATGAAATCCTTATCCAGGTCCCATTCAGATGGCCTTGAGTGACCTGGGTCCCCATACAGGCCACCAACTGTGGTAAGAATTCACCTCTACACCACTTTGTTCATTACCCAGGTGAGGAACTTTTGAATAAACCACAGAACCAAGGAAACTGTTTTCAAGTCCAGCATCCAGATTTATGAACCCAGCGTTCCTTGTAGCTATTGTAATAGGACAGAGTTCACTCAACTCAATGTGCCAGTTGAGAAGGTCTGCCCTGAGGAACTTCAGAATAAAAGCTTATATTGCAGTTCGAGCACAGCAAACAAAGTCATAAAACATCTTCACATATGCCAGGAAAGGTTACATGTCATGAGAAGTAAAGCACACATGGCTCCATACTGGTAACTTCACCCCCACACCTTAAGAAGTAGATTCTTCATAATCACAGATATTTTATCTAGCCACATCAACTGGTAGCAATGCTCAGCATTCTAAAGATGTTGATGTCTCATTTAATGAACTTTTATGACAACAAAAAAAGACAGCAAGATTTAATAACAAGCTAATCACGCCCTAAGATTTATCATATATTCTTTTATTGTATTGTCTCAAGTCAATGCACGTGAAATTAAATTTAATCTGGCATTATCTGGTTATATATTTATTTTGCAGCCGGGAATTAAGTGGAACTGTTGCCTAAACAGCTGAAATGGTGCCGGAATGTAATTCACAAGTTCCAACAACATGACAGCTGCATTATCAGCAGGAAGGGAGAGCATTTTGTATAGGTGCCTTGTTTAATGGTTTGAAATGCACCACACATTCGCAATAGCAGCTGAGGCTCCCCTCTTTGTCGATAAAGCCTTAGGGAGCCTTCCTTTTTAACACGTTGGCATTTCTCTAAGATTCAGCGATTTACTTTCTATGTTCCTTTTGAAGGCATAAATGACGTTACAGATCTGAAATAGCAAATGGATGTTCCCTTGGTGTGTCATGCTTGAAGTGGGTTCACTATTTTCCCCATGAAAAGCATTACCCAGTCCTCTGGTGCCCACATGAAGAGAAAGAACGGCCTGTCAAATTTGAGTAGAACAGGACTTGGGGCACTGGGTCCAATCTTGTCACTTCCAAAGCTGACTGCAGCTGCCTCCGTCCCTCTTTCATTAACATCCAAAACAGCCTTGTGAGAAGCCTGCACAGGACGGAAATACATAAATATATATATATTGTTGGAAACCATTGCAGCCTCCAACAGAACCTCAAGTGAAGAGAGAGCCACTGATTTTTAAAAGGGCGCAGTTGTTTCTGCTCTTACACTAATGCATGCATTTACATACGTGTGCATATTGGCAAATATGCACACATATGTAAAATATGTGCGATATAACATTGTGCCAGCAGATGGCGATGTGGAGTCCTGTTTTTCTCTACCTGTTTTCCCCTCTTAAATTTCCAATGCTTTAAACTTCGTCACTTTTTTTGATCCAGCCTAGGAGTTTTACTGATGGCAACTGAATGCACACAGACAAAACTGCGTTGCGTTAGAGAACTTTGCCTTGGCTATGGAAATTCAGCACTAAACTACTGTGGACCAAGCAGCAAATATACTGCAGCTGCTAATTTCATAAATGAATTAAAGCATACACAACATGGCAATGTAAAATGAATTTAGAAGCAATGAAAACAGCTTTGTGGCTAGAAACGACACCTTAAAACAATATAAAAAAATAATGATGAAATGAAGGAACAGACCACGATGCTCGGCACCTATCCATGCTCTGCTAACCTCCAGATTGGTCCAAAATGCAGCAGCAGGGTACTGGCTAGATTTCCATTTAATAATAAATAATAATAATAAATTTTATTTATATCCCGCCCTCCCCAGCCGAAGCTGGGCTCAGGGCGGCTAACAACAATAAAACAGTACAACAGTACAACACAACACAACACTCTAAAATCATTCATTATAAAATTAATTCAAATCAAGCCACTGGCAACCATTGGGCCAGAGCTCTGCGAAGATTGCCGAGGGAGGGAGTCAGGCTGTGCCCTGGCCAAAGGCCTGGTGGAACAGCTCTGTCTTGCAGGCCCTGCGGAAAGATGTCAAGTCCCGCAGGGCCCTAGTCTCTTGTGACAGAGTGTTCCACCAGATCGGAGCCACAGCTGAAAAAGCCCTGGCTCTAGTTGAGGCCAGCCTAACCTCTCTGTGGCCTGGGACCTTCAAGATGTTTTTATTTGAAGACCGTAAGTTTCTCTGTGGGACATACCAGGAGAGGCGGTCCCGTAGGTACGAGGGTCCTAGGCCGTATAGGGCTTTAAAGGTTAAAACCAGCACCTTAAACCTGTACTCCATCGCGAGCCAGTGCAGCTGGTATAGCACTGGGTGAATGTGATCTCACAGCGAAGACCCTGTAAGGAGTCTCGCTGTGCTTCTCCCCGCCACCAGCCCCACAAGCTTCTCCCCGCCACCAGTCCCACAAGCTTGAGGGACAGCGGGGAGGCGCAGCACGCCATCCCAATGTCCCCCGACCTGGTTTGGAGGCTGGTGGCAGGGAGAAGCCCGCTTCTCCCTGCCGCCAGCCCCACAAGCCTGGGGGACAGCGGGGAGGCGCAGTAAAAAACTTTGAAGTTTTAGAAGACAGAAAGGAAAAGACAGAAGGGAAAATGCAGGGTCCCACGTGCCAAAATGTGGACTAAGTAGAGGGGCACTGTTTCCTTTGCTAGAAGCATCCAGAGACAGGAAATTTGGTGCGCTACAGATGTTATGCCCTAGCTGGCATGGCAATGGTCAGGGATGGTGGAAGATGTAGTCCTGACCCAGAACATCTGTAGGGGCAGAGCTTTGTCACCCCTCCCTCAACCCTTGCCCTTCTTTAATATTGTAATATTTCATTGAACTTATGTATTTTGGAACTTTCAACTCTTTTATACTTTACAAACTCTCAAAAATTGGTCTGTAATATACTATTACAAAAATCAGTTCAAGACATGCAACTTTAAAGCCACCCATTTGAAAGTGATAACTTTTCCACCATTGCCTGCCAGATTATGTACTTTAGAGAGTAAATGTTCCTTTGTTTGTCATTCCTGCTATCTTCAGGTGATTAAGCAATTCAAAGCATTAAATATTTGTTACTTATATTTTTTCAACATACCTTTGAAGTAGACATAGTTCGCAAGAAACATGCTAGTGTCTTGAGCTACGTTTCTAACCATTTCGGTTATTTTCCCACGAGTTTTCTTCTTCACATAATCATTTATCTGCTTTTCAGTCACTACATTGTCTTTAAAGTCAACAGCAAAGATCTCAGAATTGTAGAAACTTTGGAGATCATTATCGTACTTCGTGGCTATTTTGAGGCCCTTAGTTAAGTAGAAGGTATTCCCTATGTTCACCTTGCCTGCTTTTTTTGAAGTGGTCAGCAGCTTGAGGAGCTGTTGAAATCCTGTATGTATCTTGCTTGTGTCAATTGTCGTCAATCCAAGTCCGCTGTAGATCTGATTTTGGGTTTTAGACTTAGCACCCAGGCCAAGTGCTGAGAAAGCCATGGAGATACTCACAGGAGAGAATAAAATATTTTTGGCACCTTGACGTGAAGTTACATGTTTGGAGAATTTAAATGCAAAGTCAGCAATAATGGAAGCTAGCTTTTCTTGAAGTGGATCTTTATCTCCATGACCATTGTGGACTTGAAGGACAACCAGTAACAAGGAGAAATGGGTGGCGAGTTTCATTGTGATTTGGGATTTGCTTAAAACAAACAAACAAAAAAACAAACAAACCGAACATAACACAACACAGAATATGTTAGCACTCTCCTTTATAAACCCACTGAAAGGAATTCATTTTGATCAAACGCAAAATTCATTGGGAATGAGACACCCTTATTTGTGAGTGTGGCCCAGTTCTACAGAGCTATATAACAGAAATAATTCACTCTGCATACAGGGATGCAACCCACCATCTCCAGCAGGTTTGCGTGATCTCCTCCCTTCCCCAGCACCAGTGCAAGGTGTGCTAGTTAAAGGAGTGTCCTGTGGAGATGGTATACAGCCTCAGTGGAGTCTTTTCCTAACGTTACTGGCATTTAAGAATGGCAGACAGCCTCTTAAAAACAGCCACTTCAGCAAGGAAGCACAGGGCTTGAGATTAAGCCCACACACCTTCATGAGCTATCTAGTTTACCTCCTACTGCTTTTGCCTGCAATTTCGTTCTATATTTCTACACCCCCCCCCCAAAAAAATGGCCAATCATAAACATTTCCATCCTTGTCCCTTGTGGATCATGAATTGTGAACAAACGTTCCATGGATCCTATTTTATACCTAAAGGGAAGTTTTTTTATACCTAAAGGGAAGTTTTATGATATTTTAGTGTTTTTTGGTTTCTATGGAAGCCGCCCAGAGTGGCTGGGGAAACCCAGCCAGATGGGCGGGGTACAAATAATATATTATTATTATTATTATTATTATTATTATTAAAGTGGGTTTATTATAAAATGTTCCCTGGTACCTTGGCATTTGGTCTGTGGGGCCTGAGATGTGTGGTCTTCACTCTTGCCCATAGAGTAGGCTCTCTTGCTGGGTTGCATTCAGTTTATAGCCCTGGCAAACTTCTACTTCCTGCTGCAGCAGGAAGGTAAGGGTAATTAGGTAAGGACACCTAGCTGGTTTGAAAAACGCGAAAAGTACAAAACTGCCTTGGCTGCCCAGTTGGAAGAGAGATGGCAGTGGGGGGGGGTGTGTGTGTGCGGAGCGTGACCTTGTTGGCTCTCCCTGAGGTTGTAGAACACAGTAGCTTTCTGGATTGGCCCAGGGAGATGGTGGATGGGGTGGGAGCACTGTATTGTTGCACCCTACCCAGTCTCTGAGCTTCAGCCTACAGCCCGTACTAGCTTCCATGTGCTGCCGCTGGAACCAATTAGATCAGGACATGTTTACTTATTCTTTTTGTTACAAACACGTCCTTCTCTAATGGGCTGCTGCAGTGGTAGCTGGAGGTTAGCTACATGTTTTGATCTGATTGGATCCAGATGTCCACGTGGGTGCCTCCCAAATTCAAGTCCAGTAGGTTGTAGCTTACTAGTGGGATTTAGGATAGTTCAGCCCCCTGAGTACGGGCAGTTTTGTCCGTTGAGTGGGTGATGTTTGATATTTTACTATGTTTTACATATGCTGTAAGCTGCCCAGAGTGGCTGGGAAAACCCAGGCAAATTAACATTCTCTTTGGATGCCTCAGAACTCAAATACTGTATTTTTCGCCCTATAGGACGCACCAGCATTTATCCCCCCCCCCCGGGTGCGGGGCTGGGGCGGGGGAAGCCCGAGCTATCCGCAAGCTGTGGGAGAGCTGTGCGAAGCCAGAAGCCTGGGGCGTGCTGAGCTCAGCGCGCCCCAAGCTTCTGGGTGCAGGCAAGCTCTCCGCTAGCCATGGGAGAGCTGCTCCCAAGGCTTGCGGAGAGCTTCCAGAAGCCTGGAGAGCGAGAGGGGTCAGTGCGCACCGACTCCTCTCGCTCTCCAGGCTTCAGCGAAAGCCTGCATTCGCCTCATAGGACGCACACAGATTTCCCATTCATTTTTGGAGGGGGGAAAGTGAGTCCTATAGGGCGAAAAATATGGTACTTTACAACTGGTCTTAAAGAGAATTATTTGCTGAAATCTTTAACATGGACCAATGCTTACTCTTACACTATAGTTTATATTCAGAAACCAATGAACCTCTTAACTTCAGAACAGAGTTTGTATCATATCTCAAATTGCCTGATCAACCTGGACTATTGATAACCATCATCTCGACTATACTTGTTACACAGAGGGCTCAAAGGAACTTAACGGTAGAATTCAAAACATGAGCATAAATAAAAATAAGCAGGTTTTGACATCCTAAAAACTCTGTCGATGCAGGGGACAGCCTTCTTCAACCAACTGGGAATCCCACAGAATTGCAAATATTGAATTAGATGGGAAAGTGGCTCTTTGAGGCTGAGTTAGTCAACATTGTGTCACTGTAGTCATTGTTCTCAAAAGATGAACCTGCTCTGAAAGTCCATTGTCCCTAGTTAAACCTTCCTGATTAATCATCTTTGATTGACTGACTACCTGCTCATACTACTTTTTTTATTATTATTTCTTCCTACAAATCTATTTAAGATCAGATCTTAGCATTGCTCATCTCTCCATTGCTGTTTTGCTCCAGCTACAGAACCTTTGTGGGGAGTGTTTCTGCAGGATCACATGGGTGTCCAAATATACATGTCTGTCCGACCATCCCTCCCATTAACAATGGTCACCCTCTGGTTAAAAGTGACAACAACTAGCCCTACTTAAAAAAACCCCCCAAAGTAAAATTGACTTGGGCTGAATACAGTGGTGCCTCGCAAGACGAAAAGAATCCATTCTGTGATTCTCTTCGTCTAGCGGTTTTTTCGTCTTGCGAAGCAAGACCATTGAAGGATTAGCAGATTAGCGCTATTGGCGGCTTTTAGCGGCTTTTAGCGGCTTATCTGCTGATCGGATCAGCTGATAAGCGGCTTAGCGGCTTAGAAAAAAAGGGGGGGGAACCAGCAGGAACTCGCAAGACATTGTCGTCTTGCGAAGCAAGCCCATAGGAAATTTGTTTTGCGAAGCACCTCTAAAACGGAAAACTCTTTCGTCTAGCAAGTTTTCTGTCTTGCGAGGCATTCGTCTTGCGGGGCACCACTGTATTCTACAATCAGGTTATTTCAGCAGCTGGCAGCAATAATGTTTTGTTTTCATCTTTGCTGTGCTTTTTACTGGGGGATGAAAGTGCCACAGTCGGATCCTCCACACCAGGGATGTCTTCAGCATATGTGCCACCAGGGTGCAAAGATCTGCCCAGCATCCCAAAATTTAGTTTAGCCCCCAAATTAACTTTTATTATGCTTATGTCAGACACCACTCTTACGCCTTATCTCTTGATTATGAAAGAAGGGAGGAGAAAGAAACAAACTTTTTTTATTTCCTCATTTATTTTATAATGCACTTATACTCGTTGAGTCTGACAAGTGCCGCCGTTGTGAATGACAAGCGCCGCCGCTGGCGCAGCGCGTCTTTCATAAATGAGTGCACAAAGTTGAAAGTCCTTTAGTAAAACAGTAGGTATACATTTCGGTAATGCCCAGGTATATATGTATTTGGTTTTTCTAGCATGATCAAAATCATTTATTATTTCATAACAGGTAGATAATTAAGAGCTTAGGCAGCTTCAGCAGCGGCCCTGCTCCACACTGAACCAGCATTTGTCAAGACGTGGCTTTAACCAAACTGAGGTCAGTGAGCACATAGAGATTTCCATCATTTCCTCCTGAAACCCAGGAGAGAATTGATCACAGATGAACAAGTTCTTCAAAAAAAAAAAAAAAAAAAAACTAAACTAAATAAACTAATGCATGAATTATGCCAAATGTTTTAAAATGTCAAACTGGCATTTTCCATTGTGCAGAAGCTGAGGGTCACATCAACAGCTACATCCGCCTAGAATTCAATTAACCTTCCCACCATAAACTCATCCCAGTTATGCCTCCTGATCTTGCTGAGAGCACTGAAGCTATAACACTTCCGTGTTCTGATGAATACATATCAGATGCTCTACCCTCCATGCTTATCTCATCTTCCTATATGTGTTCTGTGCCCATTTAGATTGCAAGCGTGCATACTGTGCCTCTAACGCTTGTTCTGTTTGTTCTGCTAGTTTCACTGTCCATTAGTTCCACTATTCTTGTGCCAGCCTATTATACCAGTATATCAACTTAGTAGAGTTCCACACGACCCTATATCCTTGATGTATCTATTTCCCCCTTCTCCTAATTTAGTTAGGTACCTTCAGCAATGAGCAATGTTTGCCTCCTTGGCAGCCCATTGAGGCATCTGGCCTTTTCTCCTTCTGCCGGCAGCTATGAATTATGCTTAATTTAACCTTGAGAGAGCAGAACCTAGTATTCAAATAATTTCAATCAATAGTGGGTGCTTCAGACATGCTTCACATCCATTCCCAAAACAAAAACAACAAACATATGGTTACATGAAACATACTCAATAAACACACAAGACGTAACTGGCTGTACATTTGAATAAATAAGGTATACTGTTCATTGACCCTGATGTTGGGAAAGATGGAGGGCACAAGGAGAAGGGGATGACAGAGGACAAGATGGTTGGACAGTGTTCTCGAAGCTACCAACATGAGTTTGACCAAATTGCGGGAGGCAGTGGAAGACAGGAGTGCCTGGTGTGCTCTGGTCCATGGGGTCACGAAGAGTCAGACACAACTAAACGACTAAACAACAGCAACAACATTCATTGTATCAAATTGTAGATTTCAACGGAAGTCTCATAAAGTTCAACAGAAAAAGCAGAAGACCCAGTGGATCAGTTCATTCTCCAGTCAGTTCATGCATAAGGTTCATACAATGAATAGTATACCTTATTTATTCAAAAGTACAGCCAGTTACATCTTGTGTGTTTATTGAATATTTATCACATCCATTCCCATCTGCCTTCCAGCTTGGCCATAGCACCAAAACTGCCTTGGCTGCCCAGTTGGAAGAGAGATGGCAGTGGGAGGGGGTGCAGAGCATGACCTTGTTGGCTCTCCTTGACCACTCTGAGGTTGTTGAACACAGTAGCTTTCTGGATTGGCCCGGGGAGATGTGGGGTGGGGTGGGAGCACTGTATTGTTGCACCCCCCCCCCCCAGTCTCTGAGCTTCAGCCTACAGCCCTTCCACGTTCTGCTGCCGCTGGAACCTATTAGATCAGGGCTTGTTTACTTATTCTTTTCGTTACAAACATGTCCTGCTCTAATTGGCTGCTGCAGTGGTAGTTGGAGGTTAGTTACCTGTTCTGATCCGATTGGATCCAGATGCCCATGTCTACACGGGCTTGACTCAGCTATGCCACTGCATCCAATTCCAGTGAGTTGAAGTTTGATCCTGGGATTTAGGACACTGGAGCCCCCTGGGAATGGGGAATCTTATCAGTGGAACGGACAATGTGTTACAATTCAGTGGGATTAAAGGGAGGATGTGGAGAGTAGCAGTCCCTCTGGAAAAGCAAATAAAATAAAATAAAAATCTATATGGAGGCTTTAGAACAGAAACAAGTTTTCAGTTCCTTTGAAACTGATCCAAATGATGAAACCTTTAACTTGGAACCAGGTCTACCCTTTCAATTTAATTTATATATTCAGTGATCAAGAAAACTGTTGGTTTCCAATCAGAAATTAGTGGCTATCTAGCACAGCATCCTTTTCTCAGCGAGGTCAACTGGAAGCCTCTGGCAAATCAGCAAGCACAAGAGTACTCTTCCCTCTTGGTTTCAGACAACTTGTGTTCGGAAGTATACTGCCTCTGAAAGTGAAGACAAAACATAGCCATCATGGTTGGTGGCCATTGACAGCCCTCTCCTCCATGATTTTTTCCAATCCTATTTTAAGGCCATCCAAGTTGGTGTTCTTTACTGCCTCTTGAGGGAGCAAGTTCCATAGTTGAACTGTGTGCTGAGAGAAGAAGTCCTTTCTTCTATCGGTCCTGAAGCTTCCCCATTCAGTTTCTCACTCGCCTTTTCTCTAAACAAAAAAGTCCCACATGCAGCAACTTTACTTCATACAGGAGCTGCTCTTCATCATTTCTGAACCTGTTCTGCCTCTGCAGTATCCATTTTGAGGTGAGGCAGCCAGAACCGTACACAATATTCCAAATCATCTTGGCGGGAAAGTACAAGTGGAGTGCCACAGGATTCTTTTCTGGGCTCATTGTTGCTCAACATTTTTATAAATGGCCTGGATGAAGGCATCGAGGGGGATGCTAATCAAATCTTCAGATGGTTCCAATCTGGTAGGGGGAGCTAATGTCACTGAAGATATAATTGGCATTCAAGATTTCCCTAACAGATTGGAATACTCAGCCCAAACTAACAAAGTAAATTGTAATAAAGATAGATTTCAGGTTCTGTACTTAGGCAGGAAGAAACAGCTGTAAAAAAATAAGATAGGAACACCTGGCTTGCCAGTAGTATATGTGAAAAAGAACTAGGGGTCTTCTTAGGCCACTAGGAACAGTGTGATGAAGCGGGGGGGGGGGGGGGAGAGAGAAAAGAAAAAAGCTAATGCTATTCTAGGTTGAATCAACAGAAGAACAGTGTCCAAATCAAGAAAAGCATACAGTCGTACCTCAGAAGTCGAACAGAATTTGTTCCAGAAGTTGAAACGTTCAACTTCCAAAGCACAGCTTCTGATTGGCTGCTGGAACCTATTGCAGCCAATCAGAAGCTGCAGAAGCCTCGCCAGATGTTTGGCTTCCGAAAGAACATTCAAAAACTAGAACACTCACTTCCGGTTTTTGATCGGGAGCTGAAACGTTCGACTCCCAAGGCATTTGGGAGCCGAGGTACAACTGTATTCATATTGTATTTTATGTTTCCATATGGATTATTAGCATATATTGCTCCATATTTCTCCCTTCCCCAAAATTCATTCATGTAACATATTTCTGATTGATATTACTATCATCGTAGTTTTCCAAAAGAATCACACACCTCTTAAATCTGTGCAGTTCACAGAAATACCGTTTACCTTCCCGCCGGAGCGGTACCTATGTATCTACTTGCATATCAAAATATGCTTTCAAACTGCTAGGTTGGCAGGAGCTGGAACCGAGCAATGTGAGCTCACCCCATCGCGGGGATTGGAACCGCCAACCTTCTAATCAGCAAGCCCTAGGCTCAGTGGTTTAGACCACAGCGCCACCCATGTCCCTCACTATCTGCATACTACCTTTAATATCAACAAAACTGCAACACACTGACAAATCTCCCCATTTCTAGAGGACTAAGCTATCCTAAATCTCTTTATCAAACTACAACTCACTGGAATTGGACACAGCTTGTGAGATATAAAAACACTGGTCCCAATTGGGACCCTTGAAATAAATTCTGAGTAAAGTTAGTGAAGCAGCAAAAATTTATTTAGTTATCACAAAAACATACTTGCAAAATGGGTGTCCAAAGCAGGCACCCCCAGTTCAGGTAAAGATGAGTATATTGTTAGGATATTTCCGTTCCACCTTAAAAGGGAGCAGGCTTTTGTGAGTCACAGAGTCTGCGCATGTCCTGTTAACAGGATGTTTATGTTGCTGATATTCCTTTCGTTTTCAGTTGGCCAGAGATGCTGACACAGAACGGTCTCGTTTTCTTTTGTTCTGTTAAACGCTAAATAAAGTCTGTAAATTATGCTCTTCTGTGATGCAAGCTTTTGACTGCTTTCTGCTGAAAGAGGGTGCACCAAGCCCTGGAATGTGGCTAGGAATTTCTGAGGCTTTGTGCCCCTAACTGTTGGATCTGCGTGACTACGGGAGGCCGATGGAAACTCCGAACTCCGGCTTGGGGGCCATGATGGAATTATCTCCCTGGCAGTTTCCCAACAACAAGGTTATGGGCCCAGATTCACGGCACCTACAGGAGAGTAAAGCTGCAACAGACTGTGTTTGAGGTATGTTGGGGGAAAAGCGAAAGGAAGGAAGGAACGCTTTTCTTTGATCTCCGGCAAGGCTTAATTGGCCTGGGAGCCGAGCCAGAAAGAGTTCGTGATTAATGGCTGCCAAGATAAGGAGTCTTTCAACTTAAAATAGACTCACGGCTAATGCCAAAAGCTGGAATGGAATTTTTCCAAGCTTCTGGAAATGCTGAATGCCCTAAGTTGGATGGGCAGAATTATGAAACTTGGGCAAAATGGTGTGAATCTTTGCTGCGTCAGTTTGGGGTGTGGCATGTCGTTTATGAAGCCCCCCCAGTTCCTCTGACAGAGAAATGGAGATCAGCTGATTCGAGAGCGATTGACATAATAGTCCTATCCGTATCTCTTGAGGAAATTAAGACGCTGGCTGGCAACACCACTGCACGTGCAATGTGGACTGCTTTGAAAAAAGCTCACAAGCCAATAATCCCAGCCCAGAGTTTGACTGCATCGGAGGTCCTAGCTGTTTCCCAGAATGCGAATGAATGCAGGGATGCTGAGGGCACCAGTTGCAAGCTGCAGGGGGAGCTGACCGTCACGTCATCCCAGGCAGCATTCCAGCCTCCAGGGGGAGCCAAGGAGTCGGCAGCTAAGAGCTCTGGTTCTCGTGAGAACCAAGGTCATCGCCTTTGCAGAGGCCGGAAAGGCAAAGGTAAACAGAGCCACAGGCAGACACCTGCAGATGGCCAGGAGCAGAGGGAGGGTGAAGAGCCCGCGCAAGGGGAAAACAAAGCATTGTTTGCTGGCACGGCTTCACCAAAGGCTAAAGGCACGTCTGCAGATGGCCAGAAGCAGGGGGGCAAGCTGCAAAAGCCCACGCCAGTGGAAAGCAAGGTTTTGCTTGCTGGCACAGCTTCACCAAAGGCTAAAGGCACGTCTGCTGGCCAGGAGCAGCAGGGGGGCAAGCTGCAAAAGCCCAAACCGCTGGAAAACAAGGGTTTGCTTGCTGTAAAGACTGCTCCAACAGCCAAAGGCAGATTTATTGTGGACTCAGGTGCCAGCCGCCACGTTTCCAAGGACAGGCATCTCTTTATCTCCTTCAAGCCTCAGGAAGGTGAGATCCACCTGGCTGATGGAAGGACGTTGCAAATTGCTGGAGAAGGGACTGTGAAACTTGCAAGTTTGCACACAACCATCAGCGGTGTACTGTATGTTCCAGGAGCTGCGAGCAACTTGTTGAGCGTCCCACAGCTTACTGGGCGTGGTTTTCAGATTTCCTTCAAGAGGAGCGTCTGTGTCATCAGTAAAGGCAAAGAGGACTATTTGCATGCAAAGTTTATGGATGGTTTGTTCCATATAACTTATGAGGACACTGCTGTTGTGTCAAATGCTGATTCTTGTTGTGTTGCACAAACTAACAAAGTTCTTCATGCAGGTTGCATTCATGATGCGCATCGAAGGTTTTGTCACCTCTCTTGGAAGGCACTGGCCAAAATGCCAGAGGTGGTTGAAGGTTTGAACATCAAACCCTGTAAATTTCACATGAAATGTGTATCTTGTGCAGAGAACAAGGTGAAGGTTGCTCCAAAAGGCAAGGAGTCTAGCAGGCAGGCTTCCAAACCCTACCAGCTAGTACATGCGGACCTGGTTGGGCCACTTGCGCCCTCTATAGGAGGAGCAAGGTACTTCATGATTCTGATTGATTCTTTTTCCAGGTACATTCATGTGTATTTGCTCGAACAGAAATCACAAGCGTTTCCGAAGTTTAAGGAATTCTGTGCTTGGTTGGAGAATGTGCACGGTAAACGTATTTCTTGTTTTTTTACTGATCGGGGCGGGGAGTTTACTTCTCAGCAGTTTGAAGCTTTCCTGACTGAGAAGGGAATCCAGCATGACATGTCAACGCCCAGATCGCCATGGATGAATGGTCTTGCGGAGAGAGCAAATCAAACATTGCTGCAAGGAATCAAAACCTTGTTGCATGATGCCAATCTCCCTGATAAGTTTTGGGGGGAGGCTCTGGGGAATTTGGTTTACAGTTATAATCGCAGATTGTCATCACCCATTGGTTGTACCCCCTATGAGAAGATGTTTGGCAAGAAACCCAACACCAAACACATGAAAATATTTGGTTCGGACATGTGGGTACGCACACAACAAACCAACAAGCTTGGGAAGTGTGGGGCACATGGTTTGTTCATGGGGTACAAAAAAGGTGCATACAGGGTGTGGATGACTGACTCTAAGTCCATAAAGTTCACAAGGAGTGTTGAGTACAATCCTAAGTGGGGGGAAAATGTGGGAATTTTCCAGAGTTACCCAGAGGAGGATGAAGGTGATGTCAAGCAAGCAGCTAAAGATGAGAAAGCTGCTGCTGATGAGGATGATGATGATGATGATCAGAGTTCGGATTCCAGTTCAGTGGGCGGCGCTGCTGCTGATGTCAGTGAAAGTGATGACACAGCAGACTACCAGAGCGCAAAGGCCTCAGTCAGACCATCTGATGCGTCTGACAATGAACTGGAAGAACCACTGTTCACCATTGGTCACTTTTCTCCTAAGAAGGAGGAGATGAGTCCAGAAGACTTGCGTCTAGTATGCAGATCTGAAAGGGCGACCAAAGGCAGACCTCCAAAGAGGTATGCTGATGAGTTTGCTAAGACAGCAACTGCTGTTCTTACTAGCTCAGAGAAGGTGTGGGAACCTTCAAGCTTCAAAGAGGTTCAGGAGTTAACCTCTAAAGATGCTGAGCCTTGGCTTAATGCCATGAAGGCTGAAGTTGATTCCTTGAACAGGAACCAAACTTGGGAACTGGTACCGGTAGTCCCAGGAATGAGACTGGTTGGCAGCAAATGGGTCTTCAAGGCCAAGACAGACCAGAATGGCAAGGTAGTCAGACACAAAGCCAGATTGGTTGCCAGAGGTTTTTCACAGGTACCAGGACAGGATTACCACGAGACCTACTCACCCACAGTCAAATATGAGAGCATTCGGCTGATGCTCAAGGTCGCTGCGGAGGAGAAACTGCATGTTTCCCACCACGACATTAATACAGCTTTTTTGTACGGGATTTTGGGGGAGGAGCTGTTCATGCTTCCACCTGATGGGATGCAGATACAGAAGGGAATGGTCTGTAAACTGCGGAAATCCTTATATGGTCTCAAGCAGAGTGCCAGGTGTTGGAACACAAAACTCACTGAGACATTGCTTTCTCTAGGTTTTCACCAGGGTAAAGCTGATCCATGTGTGTTTGTCAAGGAGGAGGGGCAAAACAAACTGTATTGTTTATGTTTTGTTGATGATCTTCTGATGTTTTGGAAGAATCAGGCTTTTTACCAAAGCACCCTAGCTCAGCTGAAGGAGCACTTTGACATGAAGGATCTTGGTGAGGTATCCAACTATCTTTCTCTGCAGGTGGAGAGGGACCAAGCAGGTAATTTTCTGGTACACCAAACACAGAAAATTGCTGATGTATTAACCAGGTTGAATTTGGTTGATGCAAACCCAGCAGACACACCGATGGTGACAGGTTACCAGGTAGACAGTACTGCTGAAGCGTTTTCTGACACAACGCTGTACAGATGCATTCTAGGCAAACTGAATTTCATTGCCAGATGTTCAAGACCTGACATAGCTGTAAGCTGTAATCTGCTTAGCAGACATGCCAACAATCCTACGGTTCAGGATTGGAAAGCTCTGAAGCGCATAGCCCGCTATTTAAAAGGGACTATGCACTACAGGCTGAGGTTTACCAGTCAGAAGACTGGAGGTCTTGAAATCTTTGCAGATGCAAGTTTTGGAAGTGACACCACGGATGGTACAAGCACTTCTGGAGTATGCTACATGTACAACCACTGCCTGTTTGACTGGTTGTGCAAGAAGCAGACAACAGTGAGCCTAAGTTCCTGTGAAGCAGAACTCAATGCTTTGTCATTTTCACTCATGGATTGTGAATGGTTGATGCAACTGTTTAAGGACATCAGAGTGTCTGTGAAATGTCCTGTACAAGTGTATCAAGACAATAGATCGTGTTTGGCTTTGCTGAACTCCGAGAGTTGCAAGCAGAGAACCAAGTACTTGCAGATTAAGCTACATCGTGCAAGAGAGTGTATTCAGAAAGGACTGATTCAGGTGTCCTACATGGCAGGAAATGAAATTCCTGCTGATCTGTTGTCTAAGGTTGTTAACAAAGAGCAACTTAAGGTTTACACACAAAGGTTGCAATTGGGTGAACCACAGGTACTACAGGTTACACGGAAAGGGGGAGGATGTTAGGATATTTCCGTTCCACCTTAAAAGGGAGCAGGCTTTTGTGAGTCACAGAGTCTGCGCATGTCCTGTTAACAGGATGTTTATGTTGCTGATATTCCTTTCGTTTTCAGTTGGCCAGAGATGCTGACACAGAACGGTCACGTTTTCTTTTGTTCTGTTAAACGCTAAATAAAGTTTGTAAATTATGCTCTTCTGTGATGCAAGCTTTTGACTGCTTTCTGCTGAAAGAGGGTGCACCAAGCCCTGGAATGTGGCTAGGAATTTCTGAGGCTTTGTGCCCCTAACTGTTGGATCTGCGTGACTACGGGAGGCCGATGGAAACTCCGAACTCCGGCTTGGGGGCCATGATGGAATTATCTCCCTGGCAGTTTCCCAACATATATATCACCTGTCTCCAAGTGCAAGTCCTTCCTCTGTGCGCAGAGGTCACCACCTATCGCGACTGCCTAATTAAAATATTAAACTCTCTGTCCCCGCTGGAACCTCCCATTTCCCTTTACCCAAATAAGGAAGAATGTTCCTATGCTCTCAAACATTTGCTCAATCAATAAGCCACATTCCGACCACCTTTTAGAGTTACATGAATTCTATCCTGCTGAAGCTTCTCTAGATAAACCAGATTCTATCAAGGACAAGTCTTTTTATCACCTCACAGCTGCGATGGTGTCTCTGGGAAACTGCAAAGGCCCCAGTCGGGGGAAAAGAGTCACTAAGGCAACGTTGGAAGACAGCCAAAGAGCCACTTTGTCTCTTGTGGTCAATACTGGAGCTACACATTGCCTAGTGCCATCTGGTGGCCTGCTTCGGAACTGCAAGTCTCTAAAAAATGGACGCTACGTGTCACTGGCTGATGCTTCCAAAAGACAGCTCACTGAGACTGGAATGCTTTACTGTTCCTTTATAGATCCTGAAGTGCTTTTGTGGTGCCTGAGATTGCCAATTCTCTTTTAAGTGTATCAGCTCTTGTTGCTGACGGTTTCAATGTGATGTTTGCTAATAACATGTGCTCTTTTTACAGGGATGGGAAGAAGCTATACAGCGTTGAGGGCAAAGATAGGCTGTTCGTGGTGGAGATGCCTATTGCTACTGTTGCTGACCCCCCTGAAGAGGCACAAGTGCAGTGTGCAAACGTACCACCACATGATAGTTGTGTTCACCTTTGGCATTGAAGATTTTCACATGTGTCATGGTCTTACGTTAAGAAGGCCCCTGAGAACACAGTTGGGTGCAAATTTAAGGGTTGCGATAAGTTCCTTGACTGCAGAGCGTGCAAGCAGGCCAAGGTAACCACATGCACATATCCCAGCTCAGACAGGAGGACCAGCAGACCCTTTGAGCTGGTTCACGCAGATTCATGTGGACCAATGCAGGTGGCTTCTTTAAGTGGATCGAAGCATATTCTTGTGCTGATCGATGATTTTTCGAAACACACCTGGTTGTTCACACTTAGACACAAGAGTGAGGCAGCTGCATTGATCAGGGATTGGATCACAGCGATAGAGCTGCGTTTTCCCACCAAGATGGTTTTGTTTCAGTCTGATCGGGGGGCGGAATTCACTGGTTCTGCGCTGCAGAATTTCTTCAGAACAGAAGGGTATCAGTCACAGTTTGACAGCACCACATAGTCCCCAAGAGAATGGGATTGCAGAGAGGAAGAATAGAACTCTTCAGGAAGCAGCAAATGCTTTGCTTTTTGATTCAGGTCTCCCACAGCGCTTCTGGGTGGAGAGCTATCGAACTGCATGCTTCATACAAAACAGTGTTCAATTCAAGTGTAGGGGACACACCCTATTTTCTGCTGCATGGTAAGAAGCCCAAGGTGGATTTCTTGTGTGTGTTTGGCTGTGAGGCTTGGGTTCTCATCCCAAAGGCCAATCGCACAAAGGGCGAACCAAGGTCCAGGAAGATGATCTTTGTAGGCTATGAGCCGGGTTCAAAGGCGTGGCATTTCGCATATCCCAATGGCAATCAGTCTAGGCTGCTTATTAGCTGCAGTGCTGAGTTCTGTGAGCAGAATGGTTGGCGACGCGTGCATGGGAACCCAGACGTTCTTTCAGAACAGTTTGACTCAGATGATGAGGAAGAGGAGGAGGATGAAACTGAACCTGTTGCTGAGGAACACAGTCCACAGACACAGGAAGCAGTCCAAATCTTTGTTGATGATATCTTGTATATGGCACAGACAGATAAACATGTGGAGAAGTTTGCTAGGGAGCTTGGGAAGCGGTTCAAGCTCAAGCAACTTGGAGCTGTTAGGTTGTATCTAGGCGTAGATGTGTCAAGAACAGAGGGTGGAAGTTTTTTGCTGAGTCAGAAAGGTAAGATTGAGCAACTGCTTCAGAAGTTCAGGATGTCTGAACTCCCATGGAGACTGGCTACGTGAAAGATTGTCAGCAAGTAGAACGCGCTGTGTTTGAAAATGCTGAACTCTTTCAGTCAGCTCTGGGTAGTCTGCTGTATCTTTCCCAGTGGAGCAGACCAGACATAGCGTTTGCTATCAATCTGCTCAGCAGGGAAGCTTCAAGTCCAAGTGTGCAGGCCTGGAATGGTATCAAATGGGTGCTGCGTTACCTTCAGGATACCAAAGACTTTTGCCTTAGGTTGTCAGCTAAGGGTGACGTCAAGCTGACTTCGTGGATGGATGCGGATTGGGCTAACCTCCAAGATCGCAAGTCAGTGTCAGGCCTAGTAGTGAAGTTTGGGAACTCAGTAGTTGGGTGGCGATCCCGGAAGCAAAGTCTCATAGTGCTTTCGTCTTCTGAAGCTGAGTTTAATGTGCTATCTGAGGTTTGCAGAGAGCTTGAGTTCTATGTGTGTTTGGTCCACAAAATCTGTGGACAGAAGTGTTTGCCCATCGTTGTTTTTGAAAACAACCAACCGTGCCTGAAGTTGGCAGAAACGGGGCAATTTAAGGCAAGGACCAAACATCTAGACATACGTTTCCAAAATGTGTGTCAGAGTGTTCGTGAGGGATTAGTTGCACTGAAATACTGTCCCTCAGCCAAGAACCTCGCTGATGGTTTCACGAAATCACTAACCTTCCAGAGGCATGGTGAGTTCTGTGAAGGTCTGTGTTTGGGGTGAGCATTGTTGCTTGTTTTCCCCATATGCAGGGCAAGAGGGGGTGTGGAGTCTGGTGGTTATAGGGTTAACCTCCTGCAATGTCCTGTACCTGGGGGAGGAGTCTCTACATGAGGCTGTGCGTCACAGTTCTTTGTCTGTGAGAGACTTACTTTCAGTTTGAGTCTGAGAGTCCTTCGGCACGGAGCGGAGAGAATGCAGCAAACCTCCGATGGTTGTAATGAACTGATTTATGGCTTGTAAATAAACGCAATAGAGATAGAAGAAGCTGTCTCTAGACATGATTTATTCCTCTTTCTCACACGGATGGCAAGACCTCTGCGACACTGCATTTTCTGCCCAGGTCGTCTCCAGCAAAGTGTGGCCCAGGGAAGCGTGACTGGACGGCAGATTTATTGCACAGATACTGACCCCAATAGTGCCTGCACTCCCTGCTCTTCCTCCCCATCAAAGGGAGCCACATAGAGGATGTGGATCCTGATAGTGCCTACCCTCCCTCCTTCCCTCCCTGTCAAAGGGGGCCGTGTAGCTGATCGTGATCCCTCCTTCCCTCCCTGTCAAAGGGAGGATTCCCATGCAGCTTCTCTTCGTGCCTCCCTCTGTCTCTGGCTGGCCATTCCCCAATCGGGAAAGCCACACAAAGCCCGCATCCCCACTTCCAGCAGCACTGTGCAAAAATTTGGCAGAGCTGTGGAAAAGGCAAGAGAGGGAATTGGGATATTTAATATGTCCGTTTTCTCCCATTTCATTGTACTCAAACAGCTCCCCTTTCCATTCCTCAGGTACTACCGTCTTTCCCTAAAAGTAAGACATCCCCCGAAAATAAGACCTACTTCCAGTTTTGCCTCTCACTGTAATATAAGGCATCTCCCCGAAAATAAGATCTCCCTGATAATAAGGCCTCCCCTGAACATAAGGCCTCCCTGGAATATAAGGCCCCTGAAGCTACCATAAGGCATCTGACTCCTCTGGATCGTAGCAGCGGGCGCCGCTGCACAGCTCACTGATTGGCCGCAGTGCAGCCAGAACTATTCAGGCAGTGCGAGGTCTCTTTAAATCAGAGAGCCCGCACTGCCACTCGGACAAGCTGCCACCTGTTGCTCGCTCTGCCCTGACGGAGTCTGGCTGACTCACAATTAGACAATAAATTTGTACCGTATTCTTCTTCATGGAAAAATAAAACATCCCCAAAAAATAGGACCTAGTGCATCTTTAGGAGCAAAAATTAGTATAAGACACTGTCTTATTTTCGGGAAACAGGGTATGTGTACTCATGGTACCATGTGCTGCAATCAACATTAAGTGTCCTGTTCTATGTAGTAAATTAAAACATATATTTCATATAAGAACTCCCATCATATATGTATGTAGATTGAGACCCTAGTATACATCTGTTTATATCTGCTTTCCTCTCAATTTAGCTCTTCATATAAACCTCAGCTTCTGCACAATCCTAGAGCCTGTGTGGTATAGTGGTTAAGAGCGGTAGTCTCGTAATCTGGTGAACCGGGTTCACTTCCCCGCTCCTCCACATGCAGCTTCTGGGTGACCTTGGGCTAGTCACACTTCTAGAAGTCTCTCAGCCCCACTCAGCTCACAGAGTGTTTGTTGTGGGGGAGGAAGGGAAAGGAGAATGTTAGCTACTTTGAGACTCCTTCAGGTAGTGATAAAGTGGGATATCCAATCCAAACTCTTCTTCTAAATGTTAGCAGGGAAAATGTCAGCTTGATATTTAAAAACATTTGGCATAATTCATGAATTTCTTAGAAGAGCTTGTTCATCTGTGAATAAGGCTCTCGTGGTTTTCAGGAGGAAATGATAGATATCTTAATGTACTTCCTGCTTACTGATTTCAGTTTGGTTAAAGACACATCTTGACAAATGCTGGCTCAGGGTGGTGCTTTTATCCTCCAGTAAACAGCACAGGAAAGATAAAAAACAAAACATTATTGGTGCCAGTCACTGAGAGAACCTGATAGTAGAATGTTCTGCTCAAATCAATTCACTTTGTGATATTTTCATGTAGGTCAGTCGTCATCACTTTTAGACAAATAGTGGCCATTGTTAATGGCAGGAGTGGTCTGTACAGTGGTACCTCTGGTTACGTACTTAATTCGTTCCGGAGGTCCATTCTTAACCTGAAACTGTTCTTAACTTGAAGCACCACTTTAGCTAATGGGGTCTCCGACTACCACCATGCTGCCTGAGCACGATTTCTGTTCTCATCCTGAAGCAAACTTCTTAACCCGAGGTACTATTTCTGGGTTAGTGGAGTCTGTAACCTGAGGTGTATGTAACCTGAAGCATATCTGAAGCATATTGTTAATGGCAGGAGTGGTCTGTACTCTTCTTCCTTAACCATTTCCAACTTCCATTCCTCAGGAGTCTCATATGAGGGCGACAAAAGCTGTGGAGCCCTCCAATATCATCATAGCACCTCCACGCCATGTTTTTGCACCATGTGTTTCCCCATGAAAGCTTTAGAAATCCATCTACTTTACAGTTGGTTTTACACTGAGTTAAATCACACTTTAGTTCACGGTTTTTGCAATCTCCAGAGTGATGAAATGAAGGACATCCTCCCAATAATCCCTACTCAATGACAATTCACTTTGAACTTCACTGGCGAAACTCCCCATACTCTGGGGGCTAAGTTTTCCTAAATCCCACTGTTTAACTACAGCTCATTGGAACTGGATGCAGTTGAATTACTGAACCACCACATATTTGTGTTTTTCAAACCATGAAGTCATGATCTTATCGGCTGGCGCAGCATCAGATACAAACCAGGTAGGTGTCCTTACCCAATTGGCTGCTGCAGCAGCAGGTAGAAGGAAGCCAGGGTCATAAATGGAAGGCAACCTAGGGAGAAGAGAGCTTACTCTACAAGCAAGAGGGAAGAGCAAACATCTCAGCCCAAAGGAGCAAGTGTCAAAGTAAGAAGCAGGACGTTTTGGGGAAAACCCAGGTATGTATACAAACGATCTGGAAAATGTTTGTTGATAATTCACCATCCATAAGGGGCAGTGAAAGCTAGCTGAATGAGTGTGAATGGGGAGACGTACAGGTTAACGTCAGGCCACTTGCCCCCCTTGCAGAAGTTTCTGACTCTCAAAGGCTGCTGTTCTAGGAGCACTAGGCCCTGGTGAGGCTGTATACCCCCTGCCTGAGTGGCTGAAGCAGCTCAGGACACTCCCCAAACTAGGACACCTTTCATTAGTGCTGGGGAAGGGAGAATGCAAGGCAAGCCTGCTGAGGATGTTGGGCAGCATCACTGGCAAGGATGATGAGCGAGAGGAAGCCCCAGGCAGTCAAAGCAAGTTATGCAGATGTGTGAAGGGACAATAAGTAATACCCATTTACTGAATCATTTGATCAAAGTAATTCTGACCAATAAGGGCACTGTAAGCTCCCAATGTCTGCTGGGATCCAAATCCTGGCAGAACGTACAACTCAGAACGTACAACTAGGCCACAGTCAACAAATGAGAATGACACATTCCCAATATATGTTACCTTAGAACAAAAAGAATTCCTTTGAGTAGGTTTCCATAGAAGAGTGCTAATGTGTGCTAAAGAGAGCCAGTGTGGTGTAGTGGTTAAGAGCGGTAGTCTCGTAATCTGGGAAACTGGGTACACGTCTCCGCTCCTCCACATGCAGCTGGTGGGTGACCTTGGGCTAGTCACACTTCTTTGAAGTCTCTCAGCCCCACTCACCTCACAGAGTGTTTGTTGTGGGGGAGGAAGGGAAAGGAGAATGTTAGCTGCTTTGAGACTCCTTAAAGGGAGTGAAAGGCGGGATATCAAATCCAAACTCTTCCTCTTCTTCTTCTTCTAATATATGCTGGGGGTTTTTTATGTTTCTGTGTGTTTAGGAAATCTCAGATTGCAATGAAACTCGCCATCCATTTCTCCTTGTTACCGATTGTCCTTCAAGCCCAAAATGGTCATGGAGATAAAGATCCACCTCAAGAAAAGCTAGCTTCCAGCATTGCTGACTTTGCATTTAAATTCTCCAGACAAGTAGCTTCACTCCAGGGTGGCAAAAATATCTTCTTCTCTCCTTTGAGTATCTCCATGGCGTTTTCAATGATTGGCATGGGTGCTAAATCCAACACCCAAAATCAAATTTACGAAGGACTTGGATTGACATCAATTGACACAAGCAAGGTCCATAAAGAATTTGAACAGCTCATTCAGATGCTGAACAGTCCTGGAGCTAAGATGGACATAGGAAATGCCATGTGGATAAAACAGTCACACCAAATTCTTCCTAAGTTTTCAGAGGATGTCAAAAGTTTGTACAAAACAGAGAGCTTTAACTTTGAACAATCCTCAGAGGCTGA
Source organism: Podarcis liolepis (assembly GCF_965112155.1). Taxonomy (NCBI): domain Eukaryota; kingdom Metazoa; phylum Chordata; class Lepidosauria; order Squamata; family Lacertidae; genus Podarcis; species Podarcis liolepis. The sequence continues at coordinate 21,179,834 of NC_139554.1, forward strand.
AGGGCAGATAAATGATTACGTGGCAAAGAAAACCCATGGGAAAATTACTAAAGCAGTTGAAGGCTTAGATCCACAAACCCTCATGGTTCTTGTGAACTATATCTACTTCAAAGGTATGTTAAAGAAAGATAAGTTGCAAATATTTAATGCTTTGTATTGTTCAATCTGCTAAAACTGGAAGGAATAAGTTATCCCTTCAAAACAAAAGCATTTCTACAGTGAAACCAACAATTTAGTTGAATGTTCTAAAACATACAGCATTTAATGCAGAATTAGAGAAAGACAGGTGTTGAGGCTGAAGTGGCTAACCTGAAGTATTCCAGATGTTCTTGGGCTACATCTCCCACCGATTGGCCATGCTGGCTGATACTGATGGTGGTGAAGTCCAGCAACATCAAGATCCTTGCCCCTGGATGCTTCTAAACCACACAGGAAGCAGTTCCATTTGACTCAGTCCATGTTTTGGCCTGCAGGACCCCACTCTTCCCATTTCTTGCTGTCTTCTGATACATCAATAGCAGGTTGACTTACCCTTGGCAATCCTTCTCCTTTGTCTGCACTCTCCTGATTCAACATACTGCTTTCATACCCATAGTTGAAGGTTCATTCTCTAGCCGGCAGCTGATCCAGTTCTGCTGGATCTCTCAGCGGCTTTTGATACCATCAACCCTAACATCCTTCTGGACCATCTTGAGGGGCTAGGAGTTGGGGGTACTGTTATACAGTGGTTTGACGCCTTTCTCCTGGGTTCTTCTGGACATGGGTCCAGAAAGTGGGGAGGGATGAGTGTTCAGACCCTTGGGCTCTCACTTGTGGGGTGCCTCAGGGGTCTGTCCTCTCCCCCATGCTTTTTAACATCTACATGCAGCCGCTGGGAGAGAACACCAGGCGGTTTGGGTTGGGTGTTCATCAATATGTGGATGATACCCAGCTCTACCACTGTGGTAAATCAGAACCAGTGAAGACAGTGAAGGTCCTGTGTGAGTATCTGCAGGGGGTGGGAGGATGGATGGCAGCTTATGGACTGAGGTTGAATCCTGACAAGACAGAAGTACTGTTCTTGGGGGAAAGGGGGCGGGCTGGTGTGGAGGACACTCTGATCCTTCTTGGGGTAACTGTTCCCCTGAAGGACCAGGTGCGCAGCCTAGGAGTCATTTCGGACTCTCATCTGTCCATGGAGGCGCAGGTTAATTCTGTGTCCAGGGCAGCTGTTTACCAGCTCCATCTGGTACGCAGGCTGAGACCTTACCTGCCCGCAGATTGTCTTGCCAGAGTGGTGCATGCTCTAGTTATCTCCCACTTGGACTACTGCACTCTACATGCGGCTTGAAGGTGACTTGGAAATTACAACTAATCCAGAATGCGGCAGCTAGACTGGTGTCTGGGAGTTGCCGCCAAGACCACATAACACCAGTCTTGAAAGACCTACATTGGCTCCCAGTACGTCTCCGAGCACAATTCAAATGTTGGTGCTGACCTTTAAAGCCCCCTAAACAGCCTCGGTCCTGTATACCTGAAAGAGCGTCTCCACCCCTATCATTCAGCCCGGACACTGAGGTCCAGCGCCGGGGGGCTTCTGGCAGTTCCCTCATTGTGAGAAGTGAGGTTACAGGGAACCAGACAGAGGGCCTTCTCGGTAGTGGCAGCTGCCCTGTGGAATGCCCTCCCAGCAGATGTCAAGGCAATAAACAACTATTTTACTTTTAAAAGACAACCGAATGCGGCCCTGTTTTAGGGACATTTTTAATGTCTGCCTCTTTATTGTTTTTAATATGCGGTTGGAAGCTGCTCAGAGTGGCTGGGGAAACTCAGCCAGATGGGCGGGGTATTAATAAATTATTATTATTATTATTATTATTATTATTATTATACTACTTCTTTTTCATCTTAGATGACTGGAAATATCCCTTTAACCCTATATTCACCCATAAACAAGATTTTTTTATTGACGAAGGAAAAACTGTGAAAGTTGACATGATGGAAAAAACGGAGCGTTACAGATATTTCCGCGATGAAGCTCTATCATGCTGGGTAGTTGAACTTCCTCACAAAGGCGGTGCGGCTGCCTGGTTCATTCTGCCTGATGAAGGCAAACTGAAGGAAGTGGAGGATACTATGGGGGAGGAAACTTTGTCCAAATGGAGAACATCTTTAAAAAGGGGGTAAGGCTTTTCTCTGCTGTTTCTAAATGCCTCTGTAGTAGTTAGTATTTATTAGAGTTTGGAACGAAGGCATCTATTTTAAAACTGTAATATCCCTCTATTTAAGGGTATGAAGGTCTGACACTGCAAATGCAGTTTATTGCTGAATGTTATAAAACTCTTCATCACTGATGATTTAATGTTCTGATTTTCGTTTAGGAAAGAAATTCGTCTGTCCCTTCCAAAATTCTCCATGTCTGCATCCTATAATCTCAAGAAGGTGCTGTCTAGGCTGGGCATTATTGATGTGTTTAGCAACAATGCTGATCTATCTGGAATTACTGGAAGTAGAGGCCTGAAGATTACCAAAGTACGTGTGTAAATATCATGCCTTGGGTATTTTATGGTATGAGATCAGGCTTTTAAAAGTAACTGACAAATTTACTTCGAAGCATTAAGAATCAGCCCCTGGACCTTTCCACCTTCTCTTGCAGTCTCTGTAGCAAGAAGACTGTGCCTGATCATTCCTTATCAGGAGACTCTTTGCCTCCTTGCCATAGTAACCAAGTACATAGGGTCGTAGGCAGTGTTAGTACCACTCAGAGATGACCCAGTCAGAATAATTTTATTTATTTTGTTAGTTACTTAGTTGCCATTCTTCACTCTAAGGTCCCAGGGTGAGTTACAACATTGAAACACAACATTAAAAATAGTTTGAAAACTACCTGCAATCATAAAAAGAAGGAGGGTCGTAGAATTGTAGAACTGTAGAGTTGTAAGGGAGCCCTAGGGTCATCTAGTCCAACCCCCTGCAATGCAGGAATCTCAGCCAAAGCCTCCATGATTGACGGCCATCCAACCTCTGCTTAAAAGCCTCAAAAGGACCTCCCTTGATCTGGATATTATACTGGAATGGACTTCCTTGGAGCATCTTAAGCAGAGGTTGGATGGCCACCTGTCATGGATGTTTTAGTTGAGATTCCTGTATTGCAGGGGGTTGGCCTAGATGCCCCTTCTAACTCTACCATTCTATGAGTCTATGAACTATTCTGTGACCTTTACTGGTGGCAACTGCATGCACACAGACTTAATTGCATTGCATGTGAGAATTTTGCTTGGGTTAGGGAAATGCTGCACTAAGTTCCAACACATCTGAAAGACGAATCAGAACCCAGTGTGGCGGAGAAAATTAAAATAAAGCAGCCAATCAAAAGACATTCCAGCCTGGAAGTTCTTTAAGACAGGCAGAACCCAGTCCCTCCATTCTTCTGTGCATATTTACAGGCAGCGCTTGTGGCCTTGGAACAAAGGTTCGGAAGGAATTCTTCCTCCTCCTTCCGAGCACCTTGGCCATGTGACTTGAGAAGCACCCAGTGGCCCAGTGGGCTCGGTGCTCACCTCACATGCATGCCAAGCCTCAAGCGCACATTCAGCGACTCAGGGAAAGACGGCATAAGGGGGACCAAGGTTTCCATTATTCTTTAAAAAAAATAAATTATTTTTTCTTTTTCATTCATTACATACATCTCAAATTCTTAACATTTACTATATATTCCTCCCTCCCTCCCCTCCAAGGCTTCCCCCAACTTCTGCTTCTGGTTTGTTTCTATTTTCACCCACTTCGCTATCTCTTAACGGAAAAAGTTATTAATTACGTAACTTCAAGCCTAAAGACATGAAAATAACAGGAAAGACACCATCATATTTCACTATCTTCTAAACATTTTCTAATGCTAATAATATGAATGTTTATTTAAATCCTGCCATCAAGCCTACTGACTTTCTTTGTTTCTGCAAATATAATTTGAATGGTTCCCAATCTTTTTTTAAGTCTCTGTTGTCTTTTTCTCTTAGTCTATCTGTCATTTTTGCCAGTTCTGCATAGTTCATCAACTTCTCTTGCCATTGTTCTTTAGTTGGTATTTCTCCAGTCCTCAAGATGGATCAAGATTTCCCTTCACCCAGTACAGTGGTGCCTCACAAGACGAAAAGAATCTGTTCTGTGATTCTCTTTGTCTAGTGGTTTTTTCCGTCTTTCGAAGCAAGCCCATTGAAGGATTAGCGGATTAGCACTATTAGCGCTATTAGAGGCTTTTAGCGGCTTTTAGTGGCTTATCTGCTGATCGGATCAGCTGATAAGTGGCTTAGCGGCTTAGAAAAAGGGGGGAGGGGAAAAAACCAGCAGGAACTGGCAAGACATTGTCGTCTTGCAAAGCAAGCCCACAGGAGATTCGTTTTGCGAAGCACCTCCAAAACGGAAAACTCTTTCGTCTAGCGAGTTTTGCGTCTTGCGAGGCATTCGTCTTGCGGGGCACCACTGCACTGCCTCGGTTATCTGCCCCACTGTCTCTTGAGTTGTCTTTCCTGCCCTGACTAACAGCCAATTAATAAAATGCAACTGCAGCCTAACCAATTATTCCCAAACATATGAAGGGGGGAAAAGGAGTCATGAAGCAAAATATTCCTCCTCAGCCCCCAAATAGGCAACTAACCAAACCCCATACCATGCAGGGACGGAAGGTGGGCACTCCAATGAAAAGACTGTTTCCACAGATCGAGGCTTCAAAGCGGCTTAGTGCTTGTGTGCATTTTTGTTTGTGGGGGTTTTTTCTTTGTGTGTGTTTGTGTGTTTATTTCCTTGTTTGTGTTTTGATGGTGGGGGAAGCACTGGGAAATGATTCTTGGAATGAGGATAGGAGGATTATAAATGTGTTTCACTTTTCATCTGTGATATGTTGCAGGCCAACTAACTTAGTTGGTCTTTAAGGTGCTACTGGAAGGATTTTTTTTTATTTTGACTATGGCAGACCAACACGGCTACCTATCTGTAACTGGAACCATGTTGCAGGCTGTGATGGTTCCAAAAATATATCTTCCTTCCTTCCTGTGCAGGCTACTCACCAGGCTGTCCTGGATATACATGAAGAAGGTAGTGAGGCAGCAGCAGTGACGGCTGTACAGATTGGTCCCAAATCTGCACGCCTCTCCTTTCCAATTAGACTAGTATTTGACAAGCCATTCTTTCTCACCATATTGGCACCAAATGATGGACCCATGCTTTTCTTTGGGAAAGTAGTGAACCCTGCTCGAAAATGAACATTAGGTGGACCATTCAGAAGCTTCCAATTACCAGCCATCTTAGTGATGAAAGAGGACTTTCCCCCTTTCTTTGATAGAAGAAAGCATCATAACCAGTGGTTGTTTTTAAGGACAACTATGTCATCGACAGCAAACTGCGTGTACAATAAAGATAATTTTAAAACATGTCTCTATTTCATTTTGTAATATAATTTTTATGAAATTTTCTTTTTTACAATTAATAATATTCATTTAAACAACCTTAAAATATCAATGACTTCCCTTCTTCTCTTTCCGTGGTTTGTTTTGCACAACATAAATCCCTGCATATTTTACATGAATTAAACCATTCAGTATTCCATTATTACATCCATCACAACTTATTTACACTGTTGAATTTATCTTAATGCTGGCAACGTTTTCAAGTGTACACAATGCCCCCCCATATATTCAATAAACATTTTCCAATCTTCTTTAAACAGCTGTCCATGGAGGCACTGGTCAATTCTGTGTCCAGGGCAGCTGTTTACCAGCTCCATCTGGTACGCAGGCTGAGACCCTACCTGCCCGCAGACTGTCTTGCCAGAGTGGTGCATGCTCTAGTTATCTCCCACTTGGACTACTGCACTCTACATGCAGCTTGAAGGTGACTTGGAAACTACAACTAATCCAGAATGCGGCAGCTAGACTGGTGACTGGGAGTGGCTGCTGAGACCACATAACACTGGTCTTGAAAGACCTACATTACCTCCCAGTACGTTTCTGAGCACAATTCAAAGTGTTGGTGCTGACCTTTAAAGCCCTAAATGGCCTCAGTCCAGTGTACCTGAAGGAGCATCTCCACCCCCATCGTTCTGCCCAGACACTGAGGTCTAGCGCCGATGGCCTTCTGGCGGTTCCCTCACTGCGAGAAGCCAAGTTACAGGGAACCAGGCAGAGGGCCTTCTCGGTTGTGGCGCCCGCCCTGTGGAACGCCCTCCCATCAGATGTCAAAGAGATAAATAATTACCTGACATTCAGAAGACATCTTAAGGCAGCCCTGTTCAGGGAAGTTTTTAATATGTAACGCTGTACTGTTTTTAACACTGATTGGGAGCTGCCCAGAGTGGCTGGGGAAACTCAGCCAGATGGGCGGGGTACAAATAAATTATTATTATTATTATTATTATTATTATTATTATTATTATTATTATTATTATTATTATTAAAAATCAATGGGGGGTGACAAGAAATTTTCCACACCGTGTACCACCTGACCTTCCTACGCTTCTGGGTGGGGATCACCTTTCCCTGTGCCCCCCCCCCCCATTCCTCCTGGAGTTTGTGTGTTTCCTGCAGTCTGCCCACCTGCCCTTTTGTCCTAGAATCCACTAGGGACACCTACAAGGGCTAAGGTTTTCTGAGCACAATACAAACAATAATAACATAATAATTTATTATTTATACCCCGCCTATCTGGCTGGGTTTCCCCAGCCACTCTGGGAGGCTTCCAACAAAGACCAAAAATACACTAAAATGCAACTCCTGGCATTTATCCTGTGACATTCCGGTCACACAAAATCCAAGCTCTGATTAAAGATGGAGAGAGAAATTCAAAGGACATTCACTTTCCTTACTGTGCAGCAGCATGCTGTTCCAAATCACCCTGAAAGAGTGGTGATTCAGGTCCCTGATCTCTGAGAGACCCAGTCCTTGCTGTCAGAAAGGAAATGGCCCCCTTCAGCCCAATTACCCCTAAAGGAGGCAACCCACTGATTTCTTCTAGCAGTGGAGGAGAGTGCAGCTAGCCATAAACCAGAGAAGCAGAGAGACAGAGTGAAAACGGGAGCCTTCAGATCCAATCTGCAAGGTCCCAGTTTTGAAGCTTGGTCAGAGAACAGACTCACTCACACGGCATGCCACTTACATTCCTCCCTTCCTACTCAACCCCGGTGGATTTCTGGACATCCTGCTGGCTTCTAGCTGGGCTTGTCCTGGGAAAACCTCTTTATCACCAAGACCACTGAATGATCTGTGGATTTTCATCCACAAACACTCAATTTTGTGTTGTGCACTGATGAAATCCTTATCCAGGTGCCATTCAGATGGCCTTGAGTGACCTGGGTCCCCATACAGGCCACCAACTGTGGTAAGAATTCACCTCTACACCACTTTGTTCATTACCCAGGTGAGGAACTTTTGAATAAACCACAGAACCAAGGAAACTGTTTTCAAGTCCAGCATCCAGATTTATGAACCCAGCGTTTCTTGTAGCTATTGTAATAGGACAGAGCTCACTCAACTCAACGTGCCAGTTGAGAAGGTCTGCCCTGAGGAACTTCAGAATAAAAGCTTATATTGCAGTTCGAGCACAGCAAACAAAGTCATAAAACATCTTCACATATGCCAGGAAAGGTTACATGTCATGAGAAGTAAAGCACACATGGCTCCATACTGGTAACTTCACCCCCACACCTTAAGAAGTAGATTCTTCATAATCACAGATATTTTATCTAGGCACATCAGCTGGTAGCAATGTTCAGCATTCTAAAGATGTTGATGTCTCATTTAATGAACTTTTATGACAACTAAAAAAGACAGCAATATTTAATAACAAGCTATCATATATTCTTTTATTGTATTGTCTCAAGTCAATGCACGTGAAATTAAATCTAATCTGGCATTATCTGGTTATATATTTATTTTGCAGCCGGCAATTAAGTGGAACTGTTGCCTAAACCAGTGTTTCCCAACCTTTTTTGGGCAAAGGCACACTTGTTTCATGAAAAAAATCTCGAGGCACACCACCATTACAGCCCCGTGACGTCAGCGCGCAGCGTCACGCCGGGAGGGACATGAATTGCTAGCAAATTACATAATCACCTCCTTGAGGGCTGGCTCATCTTCTCCGAAGGCAGAACCCCATTAATTAACAGCACAGACTCACACCATAGCCAAGACGAGGGGGGAAAACCTCAGTCATGCACAGTCATGCACATGTGGGGGCTAAATGAGGACGAAGACCGGGCAGAGAGCAGGGTTCAAATCACCCCACCTGGCCAGGACAATCCCTGGGTGCTCCCTTGGGCCACTCGCCTGACCCACCTCGCAGGGCTGTTGTTGCGAGGATAACACGGGGAGAACCACGCGCGCCTCCGGGAGCTCCTTGGAGGAGAAAGCGGGCGATGAATGCAATGCACGAAATATATGAGAGGCGACCAGGTTTTGCAGGTGAGGGGCCCCCGCCAGCCTCCGCTTCCAACACCCGGCGCAACGACGCCGAAGTTTCCCCCCGGGCTCGGCTCGGGGAGCAGCGCTGCTCCCCCCCGGCTCCCCTTCGCCCTCCCGGCTCTCTCTGCCGCCCACTGGGGACCCCCCTCACCTGCCAAGTCCGGAGCGCCGGTGGAAGTTGCATGCATGCATGCAGGGCGCCGCGTTGCCATTGCATTGCACTGCACTCCATGCAACGCCTGCACGCATGAATTGCCTTGCACGCCTGCCAAGGGGTCTCCCCGCGGTCCGATGCGTCCCCTCCGGCGCGGATGCAGCATTGCAAAAATAAAAAACCCCCGACGCAGCCCTACCTGGGGGGCAGCCTCCACCGCTCCGCCTCCGCGGGGATCCCCGGGCTCCATCCTGCCGCCCGATCTCCGTGGGGGCGCAGGCAGGCTGCGCGGGGTCTGCGCGGAAGAGCCCCTGCCCGCCCAGCCGCCGCCGCTGCGCTCATTCCATGGCCGGGAGAAGAGCGCTTCAAACAAAACGCCCGGCCCGCCAGGCCATGCTGGGAAACGTAGTTTGTGCACCCCGCGCGGGCGCGGAGCCCAAGGGCGAGGGGACTACGGATCCCGGCAGCCCCCGCGCCGGGGACGGAGGGGGAGAGGCCGGGTGCAGGGATGGAGGGACGGGTGGGCGAGCGAGTGAGTGAGTGGCAGCCGCCAAGCCTTGGCCGAGAGCCAGGAAGGGCCTCCCCGGAGGAGGAGGAGGAGGGAGGCGCAGAGCGGGAGGGAGGGAACCCCAGGGGTCATCTAGTGACGGCGCCCCAATCGAAAATTTGACTTAAAAAAAAAAAAAAGCTTTCAATTTTTTTAATTTTTCCCGCGGCACACCAGGCAACATCTCGCGGCACACTAGTGTGTCGCGGAACAGTGGTTGGGAAACACTGGCCTAAACAGCTGAAATAGTGCCGGAATGTAATTCACAAGTTTCAACAACATGACAGCTGCATCATCAGCAGGAAGGGAGAGCATTTTGTATAGGTGCCTTGTTTAATGGTTTGAAATGCATCACACATTCGCAATAGTATCTGAGACTCCCCTCTTTGTCGATAAAGCCTTAGGGAGCCTTCCTTTTTACCACGTTGGCATTTCTCTAAGATTCAGCGATTTACTTTCTATGTTCCTTTTGAAGGCATAAATGACGTTACAGATCTGAAATAGCAAATGGATGTTCCCTTGGTGTGTCATGCTTGAAGTGGGTTCACTATTTTCCCCATGAAAAGCATTACCCAGTCCTCTGGTGCCCACATGAAGAGAAAGAACGGCCTGTCCAATTTGAGTAGAACAGGACTTGGGGCACTGGGTCCAATCTTGTCACTTCCAAAGCTGACTGCAGCTGCCTCCGTCCCTCTTTCATTAACATCCAAAACAGCCTTGTGAGAAGCCTGCACAGGAGGAAATATATAAATATATATATATTGTTGGAAACCATTGCAGCCTCCAACAGAACCACAAGTGAAGAGAGAGCCACTGATTTTTAAAAGGGCGCAGTTGTTTCTGCTCTTACACTAATGCATGTATTTACATACATGTGCATATTGGCAAATATGCGCACGTATGTAAAATATGTGCGATATAACATTGTGCCACCAGATGGCGATGTGGAGTCCTGTTTTTCTCTACCTGTTTTCCCCTCTTAAATTTACAATGCTTTAAACTTCGTCACTTTTTTGATGTGTCTAGATCCAGCCTAGGAGTTTTACTGATGGCAACTGCAGGCACACAGACAAAACTGTGTTGCGTTAGACAACTTTGCCTTGGCTATGGAAATTCAGCAGTAAACTACTGTGGACCAAGCAGCAAATATACTGCAGCTGCTAATTTCATAAATGAATTAAAGCATACAAAACATGCCAATGTAAAATGAATTTAGAAGCAATGAAAACAGTTTTGTGGCTAGAAATGACACCTTAAAACAATATAAAACAATAATGATGAAGTGAAGGAACAGACCACGATGCTCGGCACCTATCCATGCCCTGCTAACCTCCAGATTGGTCCAAAATGCAGCAGCAGGGTACTGGCTAGATTTCCATTTAATAATAAATAATAATAATAAATTTTATTTATATCCCGCCCTCCCCAGCCGAAGCCGGGCTCAGGGCGGCTAACAACAATAAAACAGTACAACAGTACAACACAACACTCTAAAATCATTCATTATAAAATTAATTCAAATCAAGCCACTGGCAACCATTGGGCCAGAGCTCTGCGAAGATTGCCGAGGGAGGGAGTCAGGCTGTGCCCTGGCCAAAGGCCTGGGGGAACAGCTCTGCGGAAAGATGTCAAGTCCCGCAGGGCCCTAGTCTCTTGTGACAGAGTGTTCCACCAGATCGGAGCCATAGCCGAAAAAGCCCTGGCTCTGGTTGAGGCCAGCCTAACCTCTCTGTGGCCTGGGACCTTCAAGATGTTTTTATTTGAAGACCGTAAGTTTCTCTGTGGGACATACCAGGAGAGGCGGTCCCGTAGGTACGAGGGTCCTAGGCCGTATAGGGCTTTAAAGGTTAAAACCAGCACCTTAAACCTGATCCTGTACTCCACCGGGAGCCAGTGCAGCTGGTATAGCACTGGGTGAATGTGATCTCACAGCGAAGACCCTATAAGGAGTCTCGCTGCGCTTCTCCCTGCCGCCAGCCCCACAAGCCTGGGGGACAGTGGGGAGGTGCAGTAAAAAACTTTGAAGTTTTAGAAGACAGAAAGGAAAAGACAGAAGGGAAAATGCAGGGTCCCACGTGCCAAAATGTGGACTAAGTAGAGGGGCACTGTTTCCTTTGGTAGAAGCATCCAGGGACAGGAAATTTGGTGCCCTACAGATGTTATGCCCTAGCTGGCATGGCAGGGATGGTGGAAGATGTAGTCCCAGAACAGGGGTCTGCAACCTTTAAGACAAAAAGAGCCACTTGGACCCGTTTCCTAAGGCAAAAAAACCTGGGAGCCGCAAAACCATTGCGACATTTAAAACAAATATATATCCGGAACCGCGATCTGACAGCGGGCGGAAAGGTGACGTCGGGACGGTGCGTGACTAACGCACGCACCGCCCCCATGCGACGTCACAGCCAGTATAGCGCCCGCCACAGTGGCGAGTGTCGGGGCGCACAATGCTCCTCCTCCCTTCGCTAGTATCCGCCCCGGAGCCGCGGCAAAGGTGTAAAAGAGCCACATGCGGCTCCGGAGCCGCGGGTTGCAGACCCCTGCTCTATAAGATATATAAGGGCACATTCCAGCCAGTCCAAACCATTAAAGGAAGGTACAAAGGAGATCTGGTAGGGGGTGTGGTTTCGGAGAGAGTGTGACCTTGGGAGAGTCCCAAGAACCAGATAGAAAGGATCTCAGAGGCTTACATTCAGCCCCATGGCCTAAGGTTCATCTTCCCTGGCATAGAGGAACAGGGAATATTTGATGGCACCGCTGTCCTTCCTCTGATCTACAAACTTGTCATACAGTGACGGAGATGCTGCTGTCAAGATCATACTCCTTTCATCCAATTAATAACATGTTTTTCAAGACTGCGATCTTAGGGATGATATGCACCGCACACTGGTTAGCATGCATCTCTTTGGTTATTCGTTTTCTGCTGCAGAAAGAAACACAAAATGCTTTAATAGATTTCCGTGTATCACATCAGCATTTGATTTGTTTTAGAAAGTGTGATAGTGACAGCACAAGCATAGTAAATGAAATCTAAGTATCTTTTCACGCATGCTATATATTTAAGCGGCACTCAACTGCCAGCGCTGCAGGAAGAGCACTAGGTGACTTCTTAGTTCTTTGTGGGATCTGCAACTTTCCCGAAGAATAAGATGGCCTCAGTAGGCCAGTCCATAATTAAGAACATGAGCGGGCGATTTAGTTTAATTTCAGGTGGGAGGGACGTAAGTCCAATTTCAGTAAAAGTGACAGCTGCAGCTTCAGTGCCATTCTCATGGACATTTAAATAAGCTTGGTGAATAGCCTGTAAAGAAAGCAAACAAACATTAGTACAGACAGTGACCCAGAGTTAAGTATATGAGAGACTCCTGCTCCTTCAGAGGAATCCATTGAAAGTCTTTGTCGACTTTGTCACTTCTTACTCTCGTGATCTCTTGATCTCACCCTCCCAACCAATCATGTGTGTGTGTAAAATGTCATCTTGCACCTGTTAGCCTGGAGGAAGAAACTGAGAAGGTTTCCTTATGATCTCTCCTCTCCAAAATGATCCTTAATGATGTGTGATTCCAATGGTCTGTGTCCCATGACACCAATGAGCCCTATGCTGCTCCCAACACACAGTCAGCGCAGCATTTTAAAGAGTTGTGGGTATTGTATAGAAGCCTGAGGAGCAGGGTGCCTGGACAGCCTTGCCTTATTAGAGATCATATCTTAGACTTGCTTCACACATGATTTTTTCATCTATTGAGAGGAATTCTGGATGGAAGGAAATGTGAGCACTCTTCCACATGTGAAAAATTGCACAAGTGTATCTTAAGTTGTATTTGTTTTCATGTAGAAGACACTGTGCACATGAATTTTGCTTACAAGGGAATGATCTCCATGTGTGGTGCCACATTCAAGTACTCTAAACCTCAACTTTATTTGAACCCTCAAATATGTATCTGACCCAGAAAGCAACATATCAATGTGGAGTCTTACATTCAATTCTTACACTATGTTGCATTTTGATAAACCTACCTTAGTAACCTTCACCTCAGGCTTCCCAGTAATTCCAGAGAGGTCTGCTTGGTCTGTGAATAATTCAGTTATACCCATTCTACTTAGTATCTCTATAAGATCATAGCGTCCACGAATCATTAACTTTGGAAGGTGAAGTACTATTCTCCTATTGAAAGTAGAATCAAAGGCTATTAAGATTTCACTCTTAGAAAATGTTTAGATGACACAATTTGTAGACACTTTACAGTTTGGCTAGATAAAAAATGTCAAGACTAAAGTTGTAAAAATAAGCACAACAGTGTAAAAATGCTACCTAATATTCACACAGCTTTAAATTAAAAATGTGTATTTCCTTTTGGATTAAACATTTCCCCCAACTTTTATTATGTTTCAGTCAGAGGAATGGAGTCAATATGGTGGATTTAAGCACACATAGACCTCTGCTGAATATAACATTTTGTATGTGACTACTGTTCCTTCTCTCAGATGCTAAGTGCATCAGTGGTGGTAGTGGGAGCAATTCTCCCTATGTGGTGCCAAAGGAGACAAACAGCCCATCTACAGCCTCAATACACAGTTGCTGTTTGCTTGAACCAGCCCACCGATCCAGAATGCAGTACAGGCTTAGATTATCACAAACAGGCTGCATAGAAATGTAGACCACTCCCCTGAGTTTTATTTCAGGGCAGGTTTTCTTTTGGTTTCACTGCCAATCCATGGGTGAATTGATTTACTTTGCAGTGTTTTCTAAGGGACAAATCAGGGATAAAAAAATAGGACTCTTCTTTTGATTTAGACCATTGGCCCTCTTAGCCTAGTATTGTTGACAACAGGGCCAGCCTGCCCATGCAATGGGCTGAAGCATCTGCATTGGGCAGTGGCACCCAAGAGGTGGTCCCCTTGTGGGCGCTGTACCCACCCTGCCACCGACGGAGAAGAGATGGAAGCAGCTTTCGCCAAGATCTTTTGAGAGCTAACTAGAACCCAGATAAGGAAGGTTTCGCAGGGGTGGGGGTGGGTTTTGCTGTCAAGACAGCTGTGGGAAAGCACCTTCCCATTTTGCCTCAGGCATTGAAACAGGATGGGCCATTCCTGGTCTACCATGACTGGTTGCTGTTCTCATAGATTTCAGACAAAGGCCGTGAAATCCAGCCCTGCCTTGAGATGAGGCCTGAGGCTTTCTGCATGCAAGGCATGTGTTCTGTGACTCAGCTATGGTCCTTCCCATGAATAACTGGTTGCAGCTAGCGGGGCAGTCTGGGTAATGAAGAGGTGCCAAGAAGGTGAAAAGGACTATCATAGACAATTCAGGGGAGATGAGACTTTGGGATTAGAGAACTTTAAGCATGGTTGGGAAGATTAATAATTGGCCAAGTAGCTACTTTTCAGTCTCTGAACTGAAGCTTAAGCTGATCCACCACAAGAGGGATGGAGGGGTGGCCTCATTCCCCCCTCCCCCACATTGTAATTAAGTGTTCATGGCAGGTTTCCTCTCTTAAATGTTAATAAAGTTGTGGTCCTAGTGTGTCTTCCTACTTATACCAGGCGTGCGCACTATTTGTGTCCACTGTACATGACATCTTTGGGTTTGTTTTCAAGCAGTACTAGCAGATGGTAACACCTGTACTCAATGCGAACTTTGAATAGTAAACTCCATTAGAACCTCTTTTGTGCCTATTGAATATATATTTATATAACCAGCCTAAGGTTAGTACACACACACACACACGAGAGTAATTTTAATGCTCGCTAAATCTAATATTTTAAATATTAATTATATTGTAATTTGTTACGATGTACTTATGAAATAAAAGGTTGGGTGTACCCCCCCCCCCGCCGCCGCCAAAGAACAGGGAAGTGTTGTCCAGTAGCTTGCATTTTCTGTTCTCTGTGAAGAGAACAGGAAGCCCTAGATTGTATCATGTTCCATGGACACACTGAATAAGGACTTGAATCTGTATTGTAAGCATTTCGCTCTAGAATCAGAAAACATCTGTGCAAGAGATGTGGGCTTATTAGCACTGATGGATTTTGCTTTTCTTCCACAGAGATCAGGGTGGAACAAAGGGTTCTGCTCCCTGCTATTTAATCATACAAGATAATAACAGCTCTGAGGCTGAAAGATGCGGACTTGCTTCAGGTCACCCAGTGAGCAGGAATGGCTATTAAAGTCCTGCTTGTTCCAGGTGTAATGCCCCCTTTGTGGTGATTTGTCTGCTAGAGCACACAGACTTACTGTTGCCTCACTGATTTCATCCATTTTAGCAAGACGTCTCTGTTCAGACCATCTTCCACTTGCTTCAGTTTCCCTTGATCAGGCAGAATGAAGAATGCTATGGCACCGCTTTTGTAAGGGAGCTGCACCACCTCACAGGACAGACTTTCATCATAGTACGTCTTAAAAGTGCTGTCTTTGATCATCATGGGAACTTTCACTGTTGTTTGCTCATCCACAAAGAAGTCTTCTTCTCGAGTGTTCTGACTATTAAAAGGACTTTCCCAATAATCTAATGAGGACAAAAACAAGAGGGTACAGGTCATTCCCATAAGATCTGGTTTGGATGGGCGGGGTATAAATAAATTATTATTAGTATTATTAGTATTATTATTATCTCAGAAGCAGCCATTCGCTAGGCTTCCAGAGACAGTGAGTCTGCAGAGTTCTGCTAGGAGATCTTGTTTCCACTCCAGCTGCCCTAAAAGTCTGGGAACTGATGGTTCCTGGTTGTTTTTCCTCATTTAATTGGCTTACAGTGTGAAATATTTCTTCTTGATGCTCCATCAAGAAACATGCACTACCCTCAAGATGGAATTTGGACCTCAGTTCAGTGCTTCACCTCAGTCTGAGGCTCATTGTAACCTGCTTTTTAAAAAATAATAATAATATTTATTGCTTTTCCAACAATTTAAACAATACACACAAAAAGAACAATATAATACAACACACAAACACCACACAACACCAACACATTAACAAAACAAAACAAAAACAATCCAAAACACATCAAACAACTTCAATATCCCATCCTTCATTCACTTATTTCAACGACCTCCTCACACCTCCCTTTTTGTATTCCACTTCTATTAATTGTTTCAGCAATTCCTTTCCATCTTCCTCTGTTTTCTATCCTATAATTATCTTAACACATTCTAACCTTATTTTTCCTTTAATATTCTATTAATCTATTTATACTTAATTCCTTATAACATTTCTACTAAAGCCATATAACTTCATTCCAACATTCTTCTAACATTCATTAATTTTACAGTATTTATGTAAATAGTCTTTAAACTTTTTCCAGTCTTCTTCCACCGACTCTTCTCCCTGGTCTCGGATTTCTGCCAGTCATTTCCACCAGTTCCATATAGTCCATCAACTTCATCTGCCATTCTTCCTGGGTAGGTAAATCTTGTGTCTTCCAATACTTCACGATGAGTATTCTTGCTGCTGTTGTTGCATACGTAAAAAAATTTCTATCCTTCTTTAACACCAATTGGCTGACCATGCCCAGGAGAAAGGCCTCTGGTTTCTTCAGGAGGGTATATTTAAATACCTTTTTTATTTCGTTATAAATCATCTCCCAGAATGTCTTAATCCTTGGGCATGTCCACCAAAGGTGAACTCTAATCCTCAGATTCGTCTGTTTTTCTTTAAGTTTAATCATAGCAAGCGTCAACTTATGTTCATCAAGTTGCCTCTGTAGGGCTGGGACTCTCTCTCTCTCCAGTTGTGTTACTTTACATTCAGCAGCAACGGCTTTCTCCCTGGCTTCCTCCGCAGTTTGCCGTATCAAAGTAGATTCCTGTATCAATTTCTGCGTGGTTTCTGTATTGGTATTGTTCATACTTTCTGTATTTAAGTTGATTTTAGTAATTGCAACATCCACTTTCGCATTTATCACGTCTATCTTCTTGTGAAGCTGTTCCAGTGAATCATTTATCTTATCTAATGCAACCGCTAAGGCCTCTTCTGTCGACATTCCTCTTGGTTTTGAGTGTGCTGGTGCAGAGGCAGCAGAAGAAGAAGCAGGGGGGCCTGATGTTGAGCCTCTCCTGGGTTGCTGCCAATTCCTCCCAGACCTTAATGTTTTTTCAGCAGTTGACTGGTCTGTTTTTTCCTTTCCATTTGCCATAACACTTAAAAGATTCAAGGTCAGTCCCAGAGTCTCCCAGTTTTTTATCTTGCAGCTGGAAATTCCCCTAGTCCAGCTCTTATAAAGCAACCAGTTTCAAAGGCTTCCACTAGGGGAAAACAGTTTCTATTTATATTAGTCAATAATGTCCTCTTTTAAACACAGTTCAAACAATCCAAAGTTAGTTTCAGTTTTCATTTACTTTTAATCCTTTTTAAAAGCAGCCGGAGACAGTAGAAACAATGTATTTCTCTTATTTAGCTAACTGTCAATGAACGTTCTAAACGCTGTCAATGAACAATCCAAAAAATGTCAGTCCTGCTAGCAGCCCGTTTCCAGGGTCAGAGCGGCGGTATTTTAGCTCTCTTCACTCTCCTGCAGGCATACTCAGTCCACAACTCCCCCCCCTCCTTCTCCTGCCTCCAAGGGGGGGGGGTTAATGTTCTTTACCGATAGAAATTTAGTCTTTTACAAAAGGCTTTCCAAAATTTCAGCTTGCAGCCTCATTGCTTCAGTCTATTTACAAAAGGGGAAGGTGGACTTCCTGTATTGAACCTCCCCGTTTCGATACCAAATTAAACGTTTAAAAATCCAATTCTCCCACTTCAGCTCTACTCACGGGTAATTACTTTGAAGTCAAATTGTCCACAGGAAAAAGTCAGTGCTCTCCGGCGACAGCTATGCGGCTCCACTCCGTGGAAGAAGCAGACGATTCGAAGCACCGCAACGCTCACCCCACGTCGCTCCGGACCCCCGAAACCGGGTTTCCCCACAAGTAGGGGAGGCGCAAAGGGTGCCCGCCGAATCCTACATTCACAGGCTTCTCCCGCCTGTGATTTTTTGCGGGTCTCCGCCTTTGCCGTGGCGGCCAGACCCAAATTCCCACGGAGCAAATTCCTCCCGATCAGAGGAATTCCACCATTACCGGAGGCACCAACCCAGAAGTCTCATTGTAACCTGCTTGATTCAGCTGTCAGTCTATCTGCTTAGTCCACCTCCCCTTCATTATCTGAAGAACAACAGTGATTGTAACTCTCCCCCCCCCCCTTTTACTAGAACGTGATGGAATTTGTAGGCATAACAGCCTCTCTAACATTGATAAAGTCTACAAAGTTGCAACTAATTCCCATTAACTTTCTTGTGGTGGTAGTGGTGGGGAATTGAATGGAATTTGCAGGCAAGATCACATGCAAAATTTCCTGCAAAATTTCAAAAGGACAGATGCTGTGTTATTTCCAGCAAAGGCTGGTGTTACAATTCTGGGGTGGGCAAAAAAAATGAGTCACTTAAATATCCCGTAGTGCTTTGTGGGTCTGACCTTTGCAAGTATGAGAGAGCTGCCATTTGATCAGAAACCTGCCAAATTGTGAACAAACTGGGCCAGGGTCCTTTGTGCTGCACACTTTTAATAAGACATGGAGGGACAACTAAAAGGGATTTGCTTTCCAGTTAAAACTACAGTGGTACCTCGGGTTAAGAACTTAATTCGTTCCGGAGGTCCATTCTTAACCTGAAACTGTTCTTAAACTGAAGCACCACTTCAGCTAATGGGGCCTCCTGCTGCCGCCACGCCGCCGGAGCACGATTTCTGTTCTTATCCTGAAGCAAAGTTCTTAACTCGAGGTAATATTTCTGGGTTAGCGGAGTCTGTAACCTGAAGCGTATGTAACCCGAGGTACCACAGTATTGCCCCAATTACAAGTTTAACCTATCAATCACAATAGAGCTCTTTCTTCCCTCACCTTTTGCTTTCCCTTCCCCCATCATTTAACCCAGGAATAATTATGTACGCAGGAAGTTAAGAGAATACACTTTTGTTATGTACTGAGTTAAATAGCATCCAAAATGCAGCGGTCTGATTGGTCCTAGAACAATGCAGCAGTATGACTGGTCCACAGGAGCCACCCAATCCAGCTCCAGGAGGAAGTGAATCCACAACCTGATTGGCCTACAGGAGAATCCTGGAATTACCAATCATGTGCGGCCCATTGTGTAAATAATGTATATAAAGCAGATATTGTGAGGAAACTTTCATTCCTCATTACTATGAGCTGAATAAAGAGCATGAAATCCACACTCGACTCCGAGTATATTTCAACTTTTTAGCTGATGCTCGCGAGAAGCTTTCTTTTTCTTTTTTAAAGAGCTGAATCTGCAAAGCACTACAGAGTTCTTCAGGGGCCCTGCTTTGAATTATCCCACCTTGTATGCATCCTGCTTCTAGTCTGACAAGGCCCAAATCTGTCTGCCCTCATGGTTTGGTTCAGTATTCATCTGAATACAGAAGAAACCCATGGTATTTGCCTTATTCTGAGCCAATAGGGAAAGCTCCGGGGTGGCAGGAGACTACATGCTATGCTGAACGCAGTTTCTGTAGCTCTTCTTCCCAAATGAACCCATCTCATTACAAGCAGAAAGAGTGATAATCTTGAAGGTTAGTTATTACCAGCAGGGCAATACCATTGGAGAAGGTCATTTTTCCTCCCCTGCCCTCAAGTTGATAGACATTGCCATTCAAATGGTCTGCATGTGCTCTGCCATGTGCTCAATTTGGTGGGGCAAGACTTACCCGGGGCCCCCAGTATTTTATTTAAGTTGGCTCTCCTGCAACAGATACAACAGATTGAGCAGTATCTAGCACTAGTGCTTAAGCAGTGGACATTTTAAGTTAGTTACAACACCCTGCAATAATAATAAAGTAAACTCCATCTGACTTACCTCTCATGTAAAGAAAACTTATAATAACCAATATAGCTCTTGTATCAAGATCCTTGACAATATCAGTTATTTTTCCATGGGTTTTCTCCTTTATGTAGTTATTGATTTGGTTCTCGGCTTCTGTAGCATTCTTGAAGTTAGTAGGAAGAACATCAGCCTGATAAAAATATTTGACATTATTCAAGAACTTTTTCCGCAGCTTAAATTTCTTATTTGGGAAAAGGGTATTCCCAATGCTCCGTTGGATTTCGGCCTCAGTACTGTTTAGCTTCTGGATAAGATGACGGAAACCTCTATGAATTTCCTGCTCGCTGATATCTGTCTGGTTAAAGCAAAGTCCTGACAAAAGCTGACTCCGAGTGGTAGATTTGGCTGCCAGCACCAGCAAAGCCAAGGGCATGGAAATGATTGTAGGAGAAAATAAAATGTTTTTCTTAGGAGCCTCTGCAGCAACCTGGCGGTAGAATTTAAAGGCAAACTCAGTATTCCCTGGGGCTATCTTCTCATAGGATAAATTGCCTGGTTGACTGGTCTGACAGTTAGCAACAGCTAAGAGTCCAGCAAAAATCAAGTACAGATTGAAATGAGGCATTGTGTTCCTCTGAAAGTAACCTGTAAAGAATGACATTTCTGTTACTAGATCCAGTGACAATAATATAGTCATTGCCTAGTTTGCATATAAAGCCAATCTGTGGTTTGTTGAGCCAGAATGTGGTTTGTTTGAATGTCTGAACCTAGTGCAGACTAACCATGGTTTGTTTTGGGCAGCAAACCACAAACTGCTTGCCTTACAGACCAGGACTTGCTTTAACTGTTGTTTGGCATTATGCCTGAACTCCCCAGCCATGTTTAACCATGCTTTGTTTGCCACTACCCCAAGCTCCATACAATTGCCAACCTACAGACACATGAGACAAGAAAATAGAAAAGCAAAGAAAGTTCTGAAGAAAGAAGACATGGTGTCTGGATACATAGGTAAGAGGTGCATCTAACATAACATCCACCCAAACAAGCCATGGATTGGTATTATGTCTGAACACAGGAAACTCTCTTGAGGTGTTTGCTTTCCAGATGGCATTCTTTATGATGATTGACCTATGGGAGTCCGTTCAGTGGTGGATCCTATCTCATTGCTGGGACTAGCCTAGAATAGCATTTGGCTTTTTTGCTGCTGCATCACACCGTTGACTCATGCTAGGGTTGTGGTTTACTAAGACCCCTAGATCCTTTTCACCTGTACTACTAGTAATCCAGGCGTCCACCATCTCATATTTGTGCAGCTGGTTCTTCCTACCTAAGTCTAGAACCTCCCCGTGGTTGAGCCCAGTTTTCCAATCTGTTCATTTTGAATCCCGATTCTGTATTCTGCAGCATTAGCTCCCCCTCCCAGTTTGGTGTCATTTGCAAATTTAATTAGCATCCCCTCAACAACAAGCTGGGGACAGAACCCTGCAGACCCCACTTGTCCCTTTTTTCCCTGGATGGTAAGGAGCTGTTAGTGAGCACTCTTTGTGTTTGGTCAGTCAACCAGCTACAAATCCACCTAACAGTTATCTCATGCAGCCCACAGGTTAGGTTACCAGCTTCTCTGCACATATATATGGAGAATATAATGCAGAATATCATGGGGGACTTTGTCAAAAACCTTACTGAAATCAAGATACACTACATCCACATCATTCCCCTGATCCACCAAACTTGTAAGTTTATATTTAAAAAAAATGAAATGAGATTCATCTATCATGACTTGTTTTTGAGAAACCCATGTTGGGTTTTAGTAATCACAGCATTCTTTTCTAAGTCTGTTTCATTATCTGTTCTAGGACCTTTCCTGGTATCAATGCCAAGCTCACCAGTCAGTAGTTATTTGTTCAATTTGCATGATTCAAATCTCTGACTGGCAAGCCAGAGCCTGGAATTTCATGCTAATAATTCAAAGTTTATCTTTATTTTACCCTAAGAAAGTGATGTAGTTTGCTGGCACTGCAAATAGTGCATACTTTTCCAATTTAAAATAATATTTCTGTGACAAATTGGAGTTGTGGTCTGGCTGTCTATGGAACATTGTTTTAATCAAGAGTGGATTGGTTTAAATTCAGGCAAGTTTAATCTCAAGATGGGGTTCCATTAAAAGGCTAATTTGAAGCACTGATTTGAATCACCTTGTACATATGAGAAACAGGTTAATAACTGAAAGGAATGACCCGAGTTGCAATGGGTATAGTGGCGCTGTGGTCTAAACCACTGAGCCTCTTGGGCTTGCCAGTCAGAAGGTCAGTGGTTTGAATCCCCAGGACGGGGTGAGCTCCCATTGCTCTGTCCCAGCTCCTGCCAACCTAGCAGTTCAAAGGCATGCAAGTGCAAGTAGATAAATAGGTACCATTGGGAAAGGTACATAGTGTTTCCGTGTGCTCTGGCTTCCGTCACAGTGCTCTGTTGTGCCAGAAGTGGTTTAGTCATGCTGGCCACATGACCCGGAAAGCTGTCTGCACACAGACGCCAGCTCCCTTGGCCTGAAAGCGAGATGAGCGCCACAACCCCATAGTCACCTTTGACTGGACTTATCCATCCAGGGGTCCTTTACCTTTTTTACCTTTTTTTACCTAGTCCTTTGCATAGGATCACCTCAAATGTATGCTCACACCCCACAAGTACACTCCTTAACATTCATCCTTGTAGCACTGGGCTAATGAAAGAATTGCTTTTGCATCCCCCTGGCCCAGAAGCACACATACCAAGTTAAGATTAAAGAAATTCAATAGGTGTTTGCAAGGACAGCAGGAAAATATTCTGGCAACAAGCAACTAGCAGATTTTTAAAAAACCATTTTAAAACATAGTATTGTATGTTACCTTCATAGATCATATGATAATCTGTTTCCCACTGTGAGAGTTCCAGCAAAGTACCCAATGCTGTACCTAAAGTTTGAGAGTGCAAGGTGGTCTTTCTCACTCAGACTTCCTGCTTCTATGTGCTCTGAATCTTGACTACTTGATACTTATATGGAAAAATCCTCAATGAAGTCCAATGCAATCTCAGTGGTGAACAAGCCACTCCCTCAATTAAGTGTCCCAAATAACCAATCATATTCTGCAGCATCATGCTACAGCATGAGCAGCATTGCCAGAATAGTTTCTTAAACAAAGGAAGGACGTGAGAGATGCCTATCAGAAGCTAGAGCTGGTCTAGCCACTTGCCTAACTCAGTTTCCCCATCTCTCTGACCTTTATGAGATTGCAACAGTTTGAACAGTTTTCCTTTGGGGAAGGACTCCAGCTCAGTGGTAAAGCCGCTGCTTTGAGCACAGAAGGTTACTGAAGACCTTCTTTCTAATCAGCAGAAAAGACACGGGAGATAATCCTGAGAAGTCAGAGCCAGCAGCATGAACGTGCCTGTTTCCCCACCTCTCCAGCTTTTACATGGTTGCCTCAAGTTATTTATTATCTAAATAATGGCTTCTATTGTTTGATTTTCTGATTAACAAACCAAACCAAAGGGGTTGTTTTGGGAGTGTTTCACATCATCTGCCTTGCAAATATGTTAATGTACAATAGCTCCTTGCGTAACAAAGCAAATTGGGGAGGTTCAGGGTCGTCATTCATGTTAATAAGTCAGCTCACATGGTATATATCGGCTCTTCAGCTAACAGCTGATCCAAATGCTCATGCTAAATTAACCTTGTGAGGTAATCCAGATTGGAAGACCAAGAGACAGTCTTTTTGGGAGAAATGGATGGAATGTGGCATACAGTGGTACCTCAGCTTAAGTACTTAATTTGTTCTGGAGGTCCGTTCTTAACCTGAAACTGTTCTTAACCTGAAGCACCACTTTAGCTAATCATAGAATCATAGAGTTGGAATAGACCACAAGGGCCATCGAGTCCAACCCCCTGCCAAGCAGGAAACACCATCAGAGCACTCCTGACATATGGTTGTCAAGCCTCTGCTTAAAGACCTCCAAAGTAGGAGACTCCACCACACTCCTTGGCAGCAAATTCCACTGTCGAACAGCTCTTACTGTCAGGAAGTTCTTCCTAATGTTTACGTGGAATCTTCTTTCTTGTAGTTTGGATCCATTGCTCCGTGTCCGCTTCTCTGGAGCAGCAGAAAACAACCTTTCTCCCTCCTCTATATGACATCCTTTTATATATTTGAACATGGCTATCATATCACCCCTTAACCTCCTCTTCTCCAGGCTAAACATGCCCAGCTCCCTTAGCCGTTCCTCATAAGGCATCGTTTCCAGACCTTTGACCATTTTGGTTGCCCTCCTCTGGACACGTTCCAGTTTGTCAGTGTCCTTCTTGGACTGTGGTGCCCAGAACTGGACACAGTACTCCAGGTGAGGTCTGACCAGAGCAGAATACAGTGGCACTATTACTTCCCTTGATCTAGATGCTATACTCCTATTGATGCAGCTCAGAATTGCATTGGCTTTTTTAGCTGCCGCGTCACACTGTCGGCTCGTGTCAAGTTTGTGGTCAACCAAGACTCCGAGATCCTTTTCACATGTACTGCTCTCAAGCCAGGTGTCACCCATCTTGTATTTGTGCCTCTCATTTTTTTTTGCCGAAGTGCAATACTTTACATTTCTCCCTGTTAAAGTTCATCTTGTTTGTTTTGGCCCAGTTCTCTAATCTGTCAAGGTCGTTTTGAAGTGTGATCCTGTCCTCTGGGGTGTTAGCCACCCCTCCCAGTTTGGTGTCATCTGCAAATTTGATCAGGATGCCCTTGAGTCCATCATCCAAGTCGTTGATAAAGATGTTGAATAAGACCGGGCCCAAGACAGAACCCTGTGGCACCCCACTAGTCACTCTTCTCCAGGATGAAGAGGAACAATTAATGAGCACCCTTTTGGTTCGGTCAGTCAGCCAGTTACAAATCCACTGAGTGGTAGCATAGTCAAGATCGCATTTTGCCAGCTTCTTTACAAGAATATCATGGGGCACCTTGTCGAATGCCTTGCTGAAATCAAGGTAGGCTACATCCACTGCGTTCCCTTCATCTACCAGGCTTGTAATTCTGTCAAAAAACGAGATCAGGTTAGTATGACATGACTTATTTTTCAGAAATCCATGCTGACTATTGGTGATCACAGCATTCCTTTCTAGGTGCTCACAGACTGTTTGCTTAATGATCTGCTCCAGAATCTTCCCTGGTATTGATGTCAGACTGACTGGGTGATAATTATTTGGGTCCTCTCTTTTCCCCTTTTTGAAAATAGGGACAACATTTGCCCTCCTCCAGTCTGCCGGGACTTCGCCTGTTCTCCAGGAATTCTCAAAGATAGAGAATTGCCTCCTGCTGCTGCTGCGCCCCCAGAGCACGATTTCTGTTCTCATCCTGAAGCAAGGTTCTTTTTTAAAAAAAGATGTTTATTAAGTTTTCACAAATTATAAAATACAAACACACACACACAAAAACAAACAAGTATAATTTCAAGTCCTTATTCTCCTGAACCTCACTTCACCGACCTCCTCATACCTCCCCTTTCTGCATTCCAATTTCAACTATTTAGTTCAGCAAATCCTCACCCTTGATTTAATCTAATTGTAATCCTTTCTTTTCTTTTAGCCTAATCTTTACAGCTGTAATCCGCTTGCTTCTATAGCCGCAACATTTTAACACTCATTAATTTTACAATGTCTCTTAAGATAAATCTTAAATTTCTTCCAATCTTCTTCCGCCGTCTCTTTTCCCTGGTCTCGGATTCTGCCAGTCATTTCAGCCAGTCCCATGTAGTCTATCATCTTCATCTGCCATTTTTCCAGAGTGGGTAGATCTTGTGTCTTCCAATACTTTGCGATGAGTATTCTTGCTGCTGTTGTAGCATACATAAAAAAAGTTCTGTCTTTCTTTGGCACCAATTGCCCGACAATGCCCAAGAGAAAGGCCTCTGGTTTCTTAAGGAAAGTACATTTAAGTACCTTTTTCATTTCATTATATATCATTTCCCAGAAAGCCTTAATCTTTGGGCACGTCCACCAAAGGTGATAGAAAGTACCTTCCGTTTCTTTACATTTCCAACATTTATTATCAGACAAGTGGTAAATTTTTGCAAGCTTGACTGGAGCCATGTACCACCTATACATCATTTTCACTGAAGCAAAGTTCTTAACCTGAGGTAATATTTCTGGGTTAGTGGAGTCTGTAACCTGAAGTGCATGTAACCTGAGGTACCACTGTATATGCATTAGATCAGTTGATAAGCTCAGATGGATAATTTTAATCACTTCCTATTCTGCAGCTAAGGTATCAATTAACCATGAATGTAAAATGACAATATTTTCAATTACAACATCTGTCGGTGTATTTTTATGGCCTATCTGCTTTGAGTGCTTCAGCATTTCCTATACTGCTGGAGAGAATTACTGGATCCTTACAGAAAATTCAACCTATAACCACTATTTATAAATACTGAATGCATAGTTAGAGAAATTTGGAACAGGGAATTAGAGAGTAGTATACAGCATAAACAATAGAAAAGTGCTTTAGAAGCTGTACAGAATGTTTCCCTGAACATGAAGTTGATTATGCAAAAATTAATATTTAGAATATATGGGACTCCACAAACTTTGTACAGGAATGCACTGTCTAATATAGATATATGAGGTCTGTCAGACTGCTCTTCTTCCCAGACTCAGAGGGAAAATGGTGAAAAACAGGTTATTTATTGGGAGAGAGTGTCTTTTGCAGCTGTTGTTAACGCTGCAAAACAACATAGCACAGGACACAGCAATGGAGAAAATAGGAAATCAGCTCTGCCCAAGGCCTGCTGGATAACAGCAACAATTGGGGGAAAGAAAGACATAACATCTTATAAGGACAAGACAAAACACCACGAACAATTGCCACACACAGGAATTACAAGGATATAGTTTTAGTTCCTTACTTGTAGCTTTATAAATCATTGAATATGCCAACACAAATAGAAGTTATTAATATTGCAGTTGTTGTATAAGGGATATTATTATGACTGGAATGTAATAGAAAGTAATAAGATTTTGGAATGCAGAAATAAAGCAAATAATCAATTCATCCAGGGGGCCACTTTATCTAAATTATCTGGTTCACGCATATGGTTTCATCCATCCCATATATGCATGCATAAACAACAGTACGACTAATATTCACTATTATAAATACAAATGAATGAAACATCACTGTCATCATCATCATCATTTATGTACTGTCCTTCCAGTGATCTGAGGCTTCAGGAAGCTCTTCGCAAGCCTTGGGAGCCTGCGGGAATTCCCGTTGGGCTTCCTAGGTTTGCGGATAGCAGCCTGCATCTCGAAGCCTGGGGCACGCTGCACAGCGCGCCCCGGGCTTTGGTTCCCCGACCTGGTTTGGAGGCTGGCTTCTCCCCGCCGCCAGCCCCACAAGCTCGAGGGACAGCGGGGAGGCGCAGCATGCTTCAGGCAGATATCCGCAAGCCGTGGGAGCCCGGTGGGAAGTCATGCCGGTCTCCCAAGGCTTGCTGTGAATTTGAGGGATGGGATTAGGCTTTATGATCCCTTCTAATTCCTGGATCAGTGAATGATTCCATTGTGGAATTATCCAGGACAGGACCATAATGGCCCCTAAGTATGGGTCATTAGTATAAAAAAAGGAAGTTGCTTTGGGACACAATCTCTTTTTCCTGACTGGTGGTGAGAAGGTCAAAGGCCAGGGGAAATGTTTGTGTGGGTCTGAAGCAGGTAGAAGCCAGAGACTGCGAGCCATGCTTGCAGCGAAAGCCTTGCTTGATTTCTGTTGGAACCCAATGTGATGACTATGGGATAAACAAGACCATCTTGACCACCTGTTTAGGGAAGTTTTTAATGTTTTATATTTTATTGCTCCTCCTCCTCCTTCATGTTCTGTTAGGAGCCGCCCAGAGTGGCTGGGGAAACCCAGCCAGATGGGTGGGGTATAAATATTATTATTATTATTATTATTATTATTATTATTATTATTATTTATGTGGTGTTAGGCGAGGGGCAATATATCTGATGGGGGACATGGGTGTAGCCACAAGGGCAGCTTCCCTGCCTAAAAAAACAAAAAAAATTAACTAACTGACCGATTGTGTCACAGATAACTCTGTTTTGCCCCCATAACATAAAGCCTGCCCCACTCTAAAATAAATCCTGGCTACTCCCTTGATGGGGGACACATCATGCTTCTTCTGGGTAGTTCATCCACTATTGGTCCGTCCCCCCTGCACTCAGCTCTCATCTGTGGCTTCTAGCATGTGGCTCAGCGTGTGACAATGGCCACACCCCAGGAACAGCCTTTATACCCTCACCTGACTATATCAGGTGAGGGTAGTCATAGTAACAGAGCTATTTTAAAATAAAAAAAATTCCTTCCAGTAGCACCTTAAAGACCAACTAAGTAATGAGTGTGAAGCCACCCAATCTTAAACAACTTCTAACCCACAATAATACTACAACCAGACTTAACACGGACACTGGCACCAGAGCCTGCAATAAACCCAGATGCCAACTTTGCTGCCACATACACCCGGACAACACCATTACTGGCCCCAACAACATCACACATACCATCTCGGGACTATTTAATTGCTCATCGTCTAACATTGTGTATGCCATCAAATGCCAACAGTGTCCTTCAGCTCTCTATATTGG
This sequence comes from Podarcis liolepis, assembly GCF_965112155.1. NCBI lineage: Eukaryota > Metazoa > Chordata > Lepidosauria > Squamata > Lacertidae > Podarcis > Podarcis liolepis. The sequence continues at coordinate 21,208,443 of NC_139554.1, forward strand.
ACAAACAGGCCAAACCTTACGCCAAAGAATAAACGGACATAAATCAGACATCAAGAATCACAAAACAGAGAAACCAGTAGGAGAACACTTCAATCTCCCAGGACACTCTATACAAGATCTCAAAGTAGCTGTTTTTACTACAAAGGAATTTCAGAAATAGACTGGAAAGAGAAGCTGCTGAATTGCAACTCATTACCAAACTTAAAACCATGGAGAGACCTGGTCTGAACAGAGACATTGGATTCTTATCTCATTATACATGACTAAGCCATTTTTCACCTTCTCACCCCTTGCCTTTTCCTGTAAGACCTATTGCAGTCATTAAGAGTCGTCAACAGGCTCATCTCAGCTATCTGCCAATCACCCATTCCCACCACCCTTCTGAGTAATACCCCTCCCCACCTTCTCACTATATAGAAGGATCTGGCAACTTCTGTTTCAGTGTATCTGAAGAAGTGTGCATGCACACGAAAGCTCATACCAAGAACTAACTTAGTTGGTCTTTAAGGTGCTACTGGAAGGAATTTTTTTATTTTGACTATGGCAGACCAACACGGCTACCTATCTGTAACTAGAGCTATTTTTGTCCTGTCTATTCATTTCATTGGGAATGAGTGGGACTAGTAGTGGATACAATCCCATTGTTACAAAAAAGAAACTAATATATTCCTTTTTAGCAATGTTATCATGGACTACCATTTTTAAATTTAAATCCTTTTAGCAATTATACTCTAGCCATAATGTAAATTGTCATTATTTGTATTATGCACCCCACCCCATGCAATACCTCACTAGCCTCTGGTTCTTCTTTCAACAGGAGAATAGAGCTTGCCCTTCCAAGGTTTACAATCTCTAGCAACTATGTTCTCCAAGAGATGTTAAGAAAAATGAATATTACAGAGATATTCACAAACAGAGCAAACCTCTCTGGAATTACTGGGAAGCCTGAGCTGAAGGTTTCCAAGGTAGGTTCCTCCAAATTCACCCTCTTATCCAAAGGCTCTATATTTTCTTTCACCCTGCATTTTAGGCCAGAGGTACACTTGTCTGAAGGTTCAGATGAATATAATTTGGGATTTAGAGTACTTGAACCACAATCCCATCTCTCATGGAGAGGAGGAGCCAAACATATTTTGTATCCCAGCTTTGCTTGAAGACAGTTGAAGGGAAGCCCCAATGCAGTTGGTCTCCCAACAGAACTTATTGAGAGACCCTGAAGCTCTACTTCTTCCTTTTCCCATCATGCCCGACCCTTGGTCATGTAGCCTGGGGTTGTGGGGAGTTGGGATCTAACAACATCAGGAGGGCTACAGCTTCCTCACTTCTGAATGCTAATGAGCAGAAAATTAGGTTTCATTAGCTTTGCGAAGACTGCAGTTAGCATTGGGGATGGAGGAGGAATGTAATTTATATGTATTACGTACCTGCTTGTATACTTGTATTACGTACCTACTTATGTCTGACCTGCTCATGCATTGTCTCTTTTTAAAACAAACAAACAAACAAACCAACAAACCTTTGATTAACCATGTGTGTGTGTACACATACACTATGTTTCTGCAGCATAATTTTGTAAGTATATTTTAAGTATATAATGTATTTTATAGAGTTGCCATATTTCAAGAATTTAAAATCTGGAGACAAAAGTTGTTCAGCTTTTGGAGGGGAATGAACCTCAAAGTTGCTGAGCTTTTTGGGGGGCAACCATCAGAACGGACAGGGCTCTTGCTTCTCATCATCATTAAGGGAGAGGCAAGATTTTCTGAAAATTCCATCACTTCCTTGAAGCTGACTGATACAAAAATATGATGCTTAGAGATGATTAGGAGGACTAGATTAATAGCCAATCAGAATGAGAAGTGACCACGTGAAGCTGTTTCTTAAGACATTCAATGGATTTGTCTGTTTCGAAGAACTAGATTTTCTCATACTAAAACCCTGATTCAGTCATTATGTTGTACTGAAGTATTGCTATCTTTCTTTGCAGGCTATTCACAAGGCTTACTTAAATGTCCACGAGAATGGCACAGAAGCTGCAGCTACTGCTGTTTTTGAAAGTGTCCCCTACTCCGTGCCCCCTGAAGTTAAGATCAACCGCCCCTTTCTGATGGTAACTGTTCATGAGAAAACCAGTACCGTCTTGTTCATAGGAAAAGTGAAGAATCCTACTGAGACATGACTGAACAACTTGTGCCGCAGCACAGAAAACTTTGGTTTCCAATATGAGGCATGTTTGAAAAGATGCTTTTAGGTATCAGGTACTAGGGCCATTGCTATAACATGTTCCCAAACAAATTAAACACTAGGTGAGTTGTCTGCAAAATCATTTGGTGTCTTGGTGAGTGATTGAGTTACTGAAATTAAGCCAGGAGTTTCTTTCCTGGCACCTGTGGGTTCCATGGCATCTGCAAAGGCTTTCACTGGTGCCCCTGGGTAGGAACCCCAAAGAGAGCTTTCAAGAATAGTAATGTTCTTCCCCCCTAGAAAGAATGTTATGGGGCAAAGTGTGCAAGTTCCTTCAAACAAAGGCTGGTAGAAGATACTGCATACCACAGATACCAGTCAGGCCCCCAGTGATAAACCTGGATTAATGAGTGCCCACACGTCCACAAAGCAGAAAGTTGCAGACCCAGGTCATGCATACCCCCTGCCACTTCACTATGCGGACCAGAAATGAAAGGCACCACACAATCAGTATGGGGTCGAATCAGGCCACAACTTTATTGACTACAGATGAAGAGGTTTGGCCTAGGCAATGGGTAACAATTTACTTCTGGACCGTCTGCCAGAAATGACTTCAAGGGTCAACCCAGCAGTGGGGATTCCTATGACTTACATCAAATGGGGTAATCCTGGCAGGGATTGCTGCCTAGAGGAGCACTGAGGCTCAGGTCCCCATTTGGGCATATGGACAGAAGCAACTCCTACACAGATCCCTTTATCTGGGTACCCAATTTCAGGAAGGTGAGGCGAGGGTACAAACGCCCCCTCCAGCCAAGACCAAGGTTACCCAGTGCCTAAACCACCAAACATCTGATGATTGCTATGATGTAGACAAAACCCTCAGGCCATAGCCAATTTGCCTGAAAGGCAATTTCCTACACAGCCCTGAATACAGTGGTACCTCAGGTTAAGTACTTAATTCGTTCCAGAGATCTGTACTTAACCTGAAACTGTTCTTAACCTGAACTTTAGCCAATGGGGCCTCCTCCTGCAGCTGCGCCGCCGGAGCCCAATTTCTTTTCTCATTCTGAAGCAAAGTTCTTAACCTAAAGCACTATTTCTGGGTTAGCAGGGTCTGTAACCTGAAGCGTATGTAACCTAAGGTACCACTGTACGGCTCCCGCAAGAGCTGTGTGCTCTTTAAAGGGAGCGCGGCTCTTGGAGGCTTTTCTGAGAGGTGGGGGCCGTGTGCTCTGTCCATTTCCCCACCTCCCACAAAAGCCAGGGATAGCTCCTCACTGCCCTGTGGAGGCTTTGCGTGGCTAAGCCAAAACCTAGATCAGCCAGCGGGATCGCAGCTGTCCTGGCTTCTTGCCTGGCCGCGCGCAGCCTCTCCTGGGCAAGGGGAGCCTTCATTCCCTGCCCGGGAGAGGCTGCACGCGGCTAAGGCTCCCCCAAGAGCCGCGCTCCCGTTAAAGAGCGCGAGGAGTGTGTGTGCAGCTCTTGGGGGCTTTTCCCCAGGAGGAAGAAGGGCAGCCCTTCTCCCTCCTTGGGGAAAAGCCCTGAAGAGCCGCACACATGCTCCATGCGGCTCTTTAAAGGGAGCACTGAGCAGAGCCTCCCGCCTGCATTTGCTCCATAAGACGCACAAACATTCCCCCTTACTTTTTAGGAGGGGAAAAGTGCATCTTATAGAATGAAAAATACGGTAATTGGCTCTTTTGATTGCATTATGATTTGGTATGGTTTGGTATTGTAGTAATGTGGCCTATGATCAGGACAAGACAGGATGTGTGTCTGCTTTTAAAGGAGGTTTCTTTCTGGCTACCAAAAAGAATAAGGACCAACTGAATAAAGAGCGTGACTTTGATCCGGTCCAAGAAACTGTCAGATATGCTTTCAAAAACGTATCTTCTCAAATGTGTGTATATAATGAAGTTGACATCTATGTAACTGAATATGAGAAAACTGTAAATATCCCTAAGGGTATTAGATTGCCATTTCCCTTTACACTGTTCCAATACTCTTAACGCTAAGAAAAAACATAAAGCGGTCAGACAGGAAAATAAGGAAAGACAGTTTATTTAACAGATACAAATCTTCAGACAACTGGGGCATATGCCCAAGGTGATCATTATGCAAACATGCAAGGACACCCGGGGGGGGGCAGACATGCCACGGAGTCAGGAACCGATAGCGCTTCCAGCAGTTCCGTTCAGAGGACAAACATCAGCGCCCCACAATCCCACCTAGGAAAAACTTTATACAACCATCTGCATTCATGTCCAAGAAAGAACTTGCTCCCCTAATAATAGTTTTGAGTATTAAGAAACAGCCCCTGCAAATAAGGGCAGCCAGGAGAAAAAACTCAACGGGAGACAAGCGATCTGCCCAAAGGCAAGGTAGACTGGGGATTCAAAACAACTTACTTAAATGACCTGTCAAGCACGGACCAATGAACACAACCAAACAGTGCCATCTTGTGTTTACTACACTGGTACTGCAGTGTAATCCCATATGCTCCCTTCATTGATCCACTATGTCAAAGAGCAATTGATTAGCGTAACTGAATTGCTACAATGTATCCACTGTAATTAATTACTTCCTGTCTATAAGGGCCTTCTCCAATTACGCAAACTTTCAAAATATTCTTATAAATTGACCGTTCCACGGATCTTCACCCTTCCAATTTAAGTCTGCTAAGGGGAAAGATGGCTACCAAAGGGAAGGGCTTGAGATGTGAACCTGGCAACCATAACCCCTAAAGCAGGAGATCACGTACTCAGCGAGCCTTGCCCAAGAGATAATATCAGACCCAGGTGTCAGACAGGTAGCCATCTCAAGAACAAAGACGGACTACCCAAGAAGGAATTTGGGTCTTGACTAAACAAAGAGACTGTGATTAACCTGACTGGGAGGGTCAGGAAACTGTAAATATCCCCTTTGTCTTCATCTATAGGTGTCTGGTGAAGGTCATGAGGAGGGAAGGGGCAGTCTCCCCATACTCAGGTTACTGCCACCAAACCTCCCCTTGTGTGACGAATCTATGATGTAGTAATGATGTACTTTTAGAGGTGTGCATATGTAATTTAGAAACTTATAAAAGTTTCGGTCCTCTTTTGTTTGAGGTCTTGCCTGTCTCTCTGTTGGATTGGGTAGGACCCTGCCATAGCAGTTGCTTTCTATCAAAATAAAGGTCAGGCTTCACAGCTGCTTCGCTTTAAGTTACTTTGGTTGTCGTCTAGTTTCTTTCTCTCTGACCACAGGAACCATCTAGTATCTTGCAGGCCCATCGTTTCTCTTAAGGACCCAGGTCGGTTTTGTTCTGTTTTTTCCTGCTGTATTGGACTGTTATTAATGAAAAATTAATAAAAATTATTTACAAAAAAATACACCAGTACAACAAAGTACTCCCAGCAGGATGAAGTAGGTGAAAAAGAGGAGTCCCAGGCAAATTAGGGGCTCCCTCCAAAATTCCTATGCAGTTCTGTCTCATACAGGGATCGAACCTGCAATTGTGGATCCAGAATTGGCCTCCGCAATCACTTTGCGGACTCATTGTTAAAACCGTGTATATGGAAGAAAATCTTACTCGGCTATGAGTGATCGCCAAAGAAGAAGCTTGGCATTATCAGCACTGTGCTATAACCAACGGCATTGATATATTCAAGTGCAACACTCTTTCCATGACTGCATGCTCACTTACCGTGGCTTCAGTGAATTCATCCATTTTAACAAAACGTCTTCATTAAGAGCATTTTCCAACTGCTCCATTTGCCCTTGTTTGTCAGGAAGAATAAATAATGCTGAAGCATTGCCCTTGTAGTGAAGCTTCACAACCTTACAGGACAAATCCTCATCTTGGTAAAACTCAAGCCAGCTGGCTTTTCTCATCATAGGGACTGTCACTGTTGTTTGTTCATCCACAAAGAAGTCATTTTCTTTTGTCTTCTGAGAATCGAAAGGGTTTTCCCAAAAGGCTTATGGAAAGAACAACAACAGCATACAGGTCATTGGAGACAGAGAGCAGGAGGAAGAGAGCCAAAATAAGACCATGCTTAAGGTAAAAAGCCGTTTCACAAACTCTAAAAGGAATATGACTTTTTGGAACAATAACAACTATTTTTTTTCATTTCTGGAAATTTAATCTTAGGTCTTCCTACTGGATTTTAGTGCAGGAATAAGCAAAAAGAACTTTCAACAGTGTATAAAACAAGTCCTCATGACTTACCTTTCAAGAAGATATAATTTACAAGAACCATTACAGCATCTGGGTCAGGCTTCTTGTAAACATTAGCTAATTTCCCATCAGTTTTCTTTTCAATGTAGCTATTGATTTGACTTTCAGCTTCCTCGGGATTTTTGAAATTAGTTGGCAAGACTTCTGTCTCATAAAAAGTTTTTGCATCATCCAAGAACTTGTCTAGGAGTTGCACTTGGTCAACTGTGAATAGGGCATTCCCAATGCTCAAGTGGATTTCACCATCGGGGTTGCTTAGCATCTGGAAGAGATGGCGGAAACCTTCATGTATTTCCTGCTCACTGATATCTGAATGCTAAAGCCAAGTCCTGACAAAAGCTCACTCAGAGTGGTGGTTCCAGCTCCCAGTGACACCATGGCAAACGCAGTGGAAATCCTCAAAGGTGAAAAGAAAATGTTATCGTGAGGAGTTTCGGAAGCAAGCTGGTGGTATAATCTAAAGTCAAACCCAGTATTTCCTGGGGCTATCTTCAAAGAGGGTAGATCACTGCCACGGTCTTCCTGGCATTCAAAAGTATAGTGGCAGTGGGGGAAAACACAGAGCCCAGCAAGAAGCACATATAGGTAGGTATGAGACATCGTTTTCCTCTGAAAGTAGTCTGTACAGAAAGAATCACACTTAAAATTTCTCATTACCATGACATAATAAAGAATGTTTGCAGTTGGGTGGTGTCTATTAGCTTATTAGCTGTATGAGTTCTTTTCTACTAAGGCAAAACACCAAGTGTCCTCACGATAGCCAAGGTTACTGGACAATCGACGTTGAACTGTGTTCATCTCATGCAGAGCTACCACAGTGATGACATAGACATCTCAAGCCAAAGACATCTCAAGCCATAGACATAGACATCTCAAGCCAAAGAAGGCCCATAACAGAAAGCAGAAACTGCGGCCTCGAATCAATGCTGCCAGAACAATCATCCCTGAACTTTGCGATTGCATCTCTGAGTCCTTCAGACAAGCTCAACTGAACTGCCCCAGGGATATTGTTGAAGCAAGGTGGAACCATGTGGTTCCTATTTTCTGTTGCCTCTCAGGCTGTATTTGGTGACACTTTCATATTGTCACAAAATGAAAAAGAAAGATTGGGTGCATGTTCTATCTCACCATTTCAGTGACTGAAGCTAACAAAACAGGTAAATTACTAGCCTGGCAACTGCGAAGAAGGCAGAAACAAAATGTGATAAATAAGATAAAATTGGAGGAGCAATTGATAGAAGTCCCAAAAGAAATACAGGAAAATTTCCTCAAATATTATGAGAAATTGTATAAAAAGGAAGAGGAAGAAATAATACGAATAGAAAAATATCTAGAAGACTGCAGCGGAAAGACTATAACAGAGGAAGAAAGAGCTCAATTAAATAAACCCATAAAAGTAGAAGAGGTCCAGGACGCGATAAGAAAGATGAAATTAGGGAAAGCCCCAGGACCGGATGGACTGTCAGCTAAATATTATAAAGTATTAGAAAAGCAATTAACGCCAGTGCTATGTGACATCATGAATAATATATTAAGAGGAGGAAGGATATCGGAGACATGGAAAGAGGCCCACATCACGATGATCCCTAAACCTGATATGGACAAACTTAATATCAAAAATTATAGGCCCATATCATTATTAAATAACGATTACAAAATCTTCGCAGAGGTAATGGCAAGCAGACTTAAAAGATGTCTAGTAGATCTAATTCATAAGGATCAAGCAGGGTTCCTCCCAAATAGGTTACTCAGAGACAATGTAAGGCATACCATAAATATCATTGAATATTTAGAGTGTAAGAATGAAGTACCTGCGGCGCTGATTTTCATTGATGCGGAGAAGGCATTCGATAATGTCTCATGGCCGTTCCTACTAAAAAGCATGGAGAAAGCAGGGCTAGAGGGTGAATTTATGGAAGGAATAAAAGCAATCTATTCGAATCAATCTGTCAAATTGATTATAAACAACAACTTAACAAATTCATTTAAAATTGAAAAAGGAACAAGACAAGGTTGCCCTCTATCCCCGCGTTTATTCATTATGATATTAGAGGTAATCACGAACAAAATAAGAGCAACACCAGAGAGTCGAGGGATCAAAGTAGGAACAAAAGAATACAAACTAAAAGCGTAAGCGGATGATTTGATGCTATCCCTAGAAGAGCCGCAAAAAAGTGTCAGTAAGGCCCTGGAAATATTAGAAGAATATGGCAAACTATCTGGTTTTAAATTGAATAAATCAAAAACAAAAATGCTGACTAAAAACTTGGGAAAAGATGGAAGAGAAAAATTAGAGAATCAGAATGGAATTAAGGTGGCCCAAAAAATAAAATATCTGGGAATTTGGCTAACCACAAAAAATATAGATTTAATCCAGGACAATTATTTGACAACTTGGAAGGAAGTCAAAAAAGATCTAGATACGTGGAATAGAGTGAAGCTTTCGTGGTCGGGAAGGATGGCGGCAGTAAAAATGAACATACTCCCAAGAATGTTATTCTTGTTTCAAAACATTCCTGTGATTAGAGGTTCCACAATGTTTAAGGACTGGCAGAAAACTCTTTCGAAATTTATATGGCAAGGGAAAAGACCAAGAATAAGATTCAAATTACTTACAGATTGAAAAGAAAGAGGGGGATTCTCGGTGCCAAATTTGAAATTATACTTCGAGGCTTCCTGCCTTTGTTGGATCAAAGATTGGATCAATTTGGAAAATACTGACCTGCTAGACCTAGAAGGTTTCAACAATAGGTTCTGCTGGCATGCCTACCTGTGGCTAAATAAAGAAAAGGTACATAAAGGGTTTTCAAGTCACATTATTAGAGGGCCACTATATGAAGTTTGGGAGAAAAATAAAAAACTTTTAGAATGGAAGACACCCTGGTGGTTATCACCAGTTGACATATTAACAACCAAAAAAGCAAATATGGAGGGAGAAAGATTGACCTACGAAGACCTAGTGATAAGATCAGAAAGTGGCTGGAAATTGAGAACATATGAAGATTTGAAAGACAAATTAACAGGCTGGCTGCAGTATCATCAAATAAACACAATATGGATGGAAGACAAAAAAGTAGGGATAAGTGAGAAAAAAAATCTAAATTTCAGATTGAAATAATTGAAGGCAAAACCAAGTTATTATCCAAAATGTATGATATATTATTGGAATGGGACACTAAAGATGAAGAAATAAAGGAGGTTATGATAAAATGGGCAATGGATTTGGGATACAATATAGAATATGAAAAGTGGTCGAAATTATGGAGTTGTGGAATGAAATTTATGGCATGCGTCACACTTAGAGAAAATTTAGAAAAGATGATGTATAGGTGGTACATCACACCAGCAAAATTAGGAAAAATGTACAAAACAGGAAATAAGGCCTGCTGGAAGTGTAAAATTAAAGAGGGCAATTTCTACCATATGTGGTGGACTTGTGAGGAAATGAAGAAATTTTGGGATCTGATTTATAATGAGTTAAAAAAAATACACTAAAACACTATTCCAATATTCGACAGTAGCGGCCAGAATATTAATTGCACAGAACTGGAAAAGTCCAAATATCCCAACGGTCAGAGATTGGCAAACAAAATTATTTGAATATGTTGAATTAGCAAAAATGACCCAAAAAATTAGAAACCCAAAAAAATACAAAGTTTATTAGCGATTGGAATAAATTTATGGCATATATTGAAGGAAACTATAGAAACTTAAAAACTACTGCCGGTTTGATATAAATCTTATGACGCGTAAAACATAACAACTTTTAGCTGCAGGAAAAAATTTTTTTGATCAAGAAGCCCGAAATCAGGAGGGAAGGAGGTCAACAGGTGTGTAGAGAAAAGATCTAAATAGGTAAAGATATAAGGATTCAAGGAATAAGACAAGGAAATGTAACGGAAATTGATGTTATTCTTGTGTTGTGCATGGATATTTTCTTTTTTTTCTTTTTCTTTTTTCTGTAACTGTTGTTTTCTTTTTTCTTTTGGTTATCTAAGTGAAATTCAATAAAAAGAAATGAAAAAAAGAGAAACTGGTCTTGAATGTACATAGAAAGACATGGTATTCTCAGGCCCTCGAGTAAGAGGCTGACCCAACATGAAACTGTTCCCTGTTTGGGAGACAGAGGGGAGTGATTGTTTTATCCCAGGTGAGAGCTAAGATGAGGGTAAAGTCCACTATTTTTATATTACGGGTGTTGAATTGTCTCCCACTTGGCTCATAGCATTAGTATATAAACATGTGTAAACTGCCAAATGTTTTTGGCATTTGTGTTTTGCCCTACAGTGCTGTGGCTTCCTTGGGATGTTGTTACGGTAAGTGATCCTGCAGATTTATCACCTAGGACTATTCCTTTAAGGTATCATAAACATTTTCAGCCTCATCCCTAGTGGATGATTTATTCTGAACCAGGCACTCTTCAGATCCTGCACACTTCCCCCCGGCAATCATTTTAAACTGTCTTTTCCCTTTCAGGTTCAGACAGAGCCCATCCCTTTTGTACAGACCTGGGTTTTCTGGAAGTGTTCCCAAGTGCCGCTTGGCACTTGATGCTTGATTGTTTGGGCTGAGATTCCGAGACTCCCGTCTTGCTTGAACAGCAGGTTTTTTTTCCAGTTGCTTTCAATTTATAACTCGGGATAGCATCTCCCTCCTCCTGCAGCAGCCAATTAGATCAGAACAGCTAACTAGCCACAGCAGCAACCATTAAGTTCATGAGGTCATTATTTGGAAGGGGAAAAAATAGATGTGGCCTAACTACTGAGCTGTGTAAGAAGAGGGATATGTTGCTTTTTCATAAATAGAATAAATAAATAAATAAATAGGAGCCTCCTGCAGCCAATCAGAAGCTGCACTTTGAAAGTCAAACTTTTCAACTTCTGGAAAGAATTCTGTTTGACTTCCAAGGTACGACTGTATGCTTTTCTTGATTTGGACACTGTTCTTCTGTTGATTCAACCTAGAATAGCATTAGCTCCCCCCCCCCCTGCTTCATCACACTTTTCCTAGTAGTCTATGAAGACCCCTAGTTCTTTTTCACATATACTACAGGCAAGCCAGGTGTTCCTATCTTATTTTTTTGCAGCTGTTTCTTCCTGCCTAAGTACAGAACCTGAAATCTATCTTTATTACAATTCACTTGGTTAGTTTGCGCTGAGCACACCAATCTGTTAGGGAAATCTTGAATGCCAATTATATCTTCAGTGACATTAGCTCCCCCTGCCAGATTGGAACCATCTGAAGATTTGATTAGCATCCCCATCAATCCCTTCATCCAGGCCATTTATAAAAATGTTGAGCAACAATGAGCCCAGAAAAGAATCCTGTGGCACTCCACTTGTACTTTCCCCCCAAGATGATTTGGAATATTGTGTACGGTTCTGGCTGCCTCACCTCAAAATGGATACTGCAGAGGCAGAACAGGTTCAGAAATGACGAAGAGCAGCTCCTGTATGAAGAAAAATTGCAGCATGTGGGACTTTTTTTTTTTTAGAGAAAAGGCGAGTGAGAAACTGAATGGGGAAGTAAAAAAATTCCTTCCAGTGGCACCTTAAAGACCAACTAAGTTAGTTCTTGGTATGAGCTTTCGTGTGCATGCACACTTCTTCTTCTTCTAGTTGGTCTTTAAGGTGCCACTGGAAGGAATTTTTTTATTTTGACTATGGCAGACAAACACGGCTACCTACCTGTGAATGGGGAAGTTTCAGGACAAATAAAAGAAAGGACTTCTTCTCTCAGCACACAGTTCAACTATGGAACTTGCTCCCTCAAGTGGCAGTAAAGAACACCAACTTGGATGGCCTTAAAATAGGATTAGAAAAATTCATGGAGGAGAGGGCTGTCAATGGCCACCAACCAAGATGGCTATGCTTTGCCTTCACTTTCAGAGGCAGTATGCTTCCGAACACAAGTTGCCTGGACCCAAGAGGGAAGAGTACTCTTGTGCTTGCTGATTTGCCAGAGGCTTCCAGTTGACCTCGCTGAGAAAAGGATGCTGTGCTAGATAACCACTAATTTCTGATCGGAAACCAATAGTTTTCTTGATCACTGAATATATAAATTATATTGCAAGGGTAGACCTGGGTCCAAGTTAAAGGTTTCATCATTTGTTTTTTTTTTAAAAAAATATTTTATTGCAAGTTTTTAACAAAAGAAAATCACTAAACATATAAAACACCATCACCAATAAGTAACGAACAAAGAAAACATAAATAAAGAACAACATAAACATAGAATATAAAAAAAGAATCACAACCGTTCATGCATTGTTTTTTCATAACTATCTGGACTTCCTCACATCACCCTTTCCTGCGTTCTCCATAAAAAAGTTATAAACCGCAATTTATTACCTTATTTCAGTTCTTATTTTCTAATTCTCATATATTATGCCTCAAATTTTAAGTGTTTTCATCAAATACTTAACTGCTTAGTTTAGACATAACATTACTTCAAATTTCATCTTTATCATTCCACTTATTCTCATATATTTCTCATCTAAACTGCTGATGCCATGTTATTTCCTTTCGTGCACTTTCTTAACACTCATACAACTTATAATGTTTTTGTAAATAGTCTTTAAACTTCTTCCAGTCCTCTTCCGCCGCCTCTTCTCCCAGGTCTCGGATTCTGCCAGTCATCTCGGCCAACTCCATGTAGTCTATCAGTTGCGTCTGCCATTCTTCCAGTGTGGGCAAATCTTGTGCCTTCCAATATTTTGCGATAAGTATTCTTGCTGCTGTTGTTGCATACATAAAAAAAGTTCTGTCCTTCTTTAACACCTTCTTCTCCACCTAAAAGGAAGGCCTCTGGTTTCTTAGGGAAGGTATACTTAAATACCTTTTTTAACTCATTATAGATCATTTCCCAGAAGGCCTTCACTCTCGGACAGGTCCACCAAAGGTGAAAGAATGTTCCTTCAGTCTCCTTACATTTCCAACATTTATTATCATGCAAGTGGTATATTTTTGCGAGCTTGACTGGGGTCATGTGCCACCTATATATCATTTTCATAATATTTTCTTTCAAGGCATTACATGCCGTAAACTTCACACCGTGGTCCATAACCTTTCCCAGTCAGCAAACATAATGTTGTACCCAATGTCCTGTGCCCATTTTATCATGGCTGATTTGACTGTTTCATCTTGAGTATTCCATTTTAGCAACAAGTTATACATTTTTGACAATACCTTAGTCTTGGGTTCTAACAATTCCGTTTCTAGTTTCGATTTTTCCGCCTGGAATCCTATCTTTTTATCCAAATTAAAAACCTCCTTAATCTGAGCATGATGTAACCAATCTCGCACTTTATCCTTTAATTTCTCCAAACTCTGCAACCTCCAAGTATCTCCAACTTTTTCAATTATTTCCCAATATTTCGGCCATTCGGCCTCCATATTGAGTCTTTTCCGAGCCTTGGCCTCCATTGGTGACAACCACCTTGGGGTCTTATTTTCTAGTAAGTCTTTGTATTTTGTCCAGACATTAAATATTGCTTTCCTCATTTGGTTTCATCATTTGGATCAGTTTGAAAGGAACTGAAAACTCGTTTCTGTTCTAAAGATTTTTATTTTATTTGCTTTTCCAGAGGGACTGCTACTCTCCACATCCTCCCTTTAATCCCACTGAATTGTAACACATTGTCCGTTCCACTGATAAGATTCCCCATTCCCAGGGGGCTCCAGTGTCCTAAATCCCAGGATCAAACTTCAACTCACTGGAATTGGATGCAGTGGCATAGCTGAGTCAAGCCCCTGTAGACATGGACATCTGGATCCAATCGGATCAGAACAGGTAGCTAACCTCCAACTACCACTGCAGCAGCCAATTAGAGCAGGACATGTTTGTAACGAAAAGAATAAGTAAACAAGCCCTGATCTAATTGGTTCCAGCAGCAGCAGAACGTGGAAGGGCTGTAGGCTGAAGCTCAGAGACTGGGTGGGGTGCAACAACACAGTGCTCCCACCCCACCCCCCATCTCCCCGGGCCAATCCAGAAAGCTACTGTGTTCAACAACCTCGGAGAGGTCAAGGAGAGCCAACAAAGTCATGCTCTGCACCCCCTCCCACTGCCATCTCTCTTCCAACTGGGCCGCCAAGGCAGTTTGGGTGCTATGGCCAAGCTGGAAGGCAGATGGGAATGGATGTGATAAATATTCAATAAACACACAAGATGTAACTGGCTGTACTTTTGAATAAATAAGGTATACTATTCATTGTATGAACCTTATGCATGAACTGTCTTGAGAATGAAATGATCCACTGGGTCTTCTGCTTTTTCCATTGAACTTTATGAGACTTCCGTTGAAATCTACAATTTGATACAATGAATGTTGTTGTTGTTTTTGTTGTTTAGTCGTTTAGTCGTTTAGTCGTGTCTGACTCTTCGTGACCCCGTGGACCAGAGCACGCCAGGCACTCCTGTCTTCCACTGCCTCCCGCCGTTTGGTCAAGCTCATGTTGGTAGCTTCAAGAACACTGTCCAACCATCTCGTCCTCTGTCATCCCCTTGTGCCCTCCATCTTTCCCAACATCAGGGTCAATGAATAGTATACCTTATTTATTCAAAAGTACAGCCAGTTACGTCTTGTGTGTTTATTATGTATGTTTCATGTAACCATATGTTTGTTGTTGTTGTTTTGGGAATGGATGTGAAGCATGTCTGAAGCCCCCACTATTGATTGAAATTATTTGAATGCTAGGTTCTGCTCTCTCAAGGTTAAATTAAGCATAATTCATAGCTGCCGGCAGAAGGAGACAAGGCCAGATGCCTCAGTGGGCTCCCAAGGAGGCAAACATTGCTCATTGCTGAAGGTACCTAACTAAATTAGGAGAAGGGGGGAAATAGATACATCGAGGATATAGGGTCGTGTGGAACTCTACTAAGTTGATATACTGGTATAATAGGCTGGCACAAGAATAGGGAAAAGTGGAACTAATGGACAGTGAAACTAGCAGAACAAACAGAACAAGCGTTATAGGCACAGTATGCACGCTTGCAATCTAAATGGGCACAGAACACATATAGGAAGATGAGATAAGCATGGAGGGTAGAGCATCTGATAAGTATTCATCAGAACACGGAAATTTTACAGCTTCAATGCTCTCAGCAAGATCAGGACGCATAACTGGGATGAGTTTATGGTGGGAAGGTCAATTGAATTCTAGGTGGATGTAGCTGTTTATGTGACCCTCAGCTTCTGCACAATAGAAAACGTCAGCTTGACATTTTAAAACATTTGGCATAATTCATGCATTTTTTTAAGAATATATATATATATATATATGCTTTCGTAGATTTTCACGGGTATAGGAATGCAGGTTTTGGTGTCTTCGGGTGTCTTCCCGTGTAAGAGTTGGGGTGTCTAGGCGACCTCGTCGAAACGTCGCCTAGACACCCCAACTCTTACACGGGAAGACACCCGAAGACACCAAAACCTGCATATATATATATATATATATATATATGCAGGTTTTGGTGTCCTCGGGTGTCTTCCCGTGTAAAAGTTGGGGTGTCTAGGCGACGTTTCGACGAGGTCTCACTCGTCATCTTCAGGCTGGTGCTTTCGGCTTCTTGTTACTGGAACGCTCTGTTCCAGTAACAAGAAGCCGAAAGCACCAGCCTGAAGATGACGAGTGAGACCTCGTCGAAACGTCGCCTAGACACCCCAACTTTTACACGGGAAGACACCCGAGGACACCAAAACCTGCATTCCTGTACCCGTGAAAATCTACGAAAACAAATATATATATATATATATATATATATATGAGCTTGATCATCTGTGATCCATGCTCTCCTGTGCTTCAGGAGGAAATGGTGGAAATCTCTATGTGCTCACTGACCTCAGTTTGGTTAAAGCCACGTCTTGACAAATGGTGGTTCAGTGTGGAGCAGGGCCACTGCTGAAGCTGCCTAAGCTCTTAACGATCTACCTGTTATGAAATAATAAATAATTTTGATCATGCTAGAAAAACAAAATACATATATACCTGGGCATTACCACAATGTATACCTATGGTTTCACTAAAGGACTTTTGACTTTGTGCACTCATTTATCAAAGACGCACTGTGCCAGTGGCGGCGCTTGTCATTCACAAGGGCAGCACTTGCGTGCTGAGGTCCCACAAAACACCCCTACCCCAATAACTCACACATCACACATAATTTTTGTTTAAGGTTTTTGGCATAATTTTGGCCACAACTTTATTATCATACAAATTGTGAGTGGTTGCTTAGGCATTGGTTATGACTAGCTATCCCCCCCCACCTTGGGGGATAGCACTGACTCCCGGATTCCAGCGTGAGTCAGTGTGGAGGAACAAACAGGGCAACTGGGGCTGCGATACAGACCCTTCAGTTCCTCCCTGCATGCGCCTTGGGGTCTTACACGGCCCGCACCCGATTCCAGGGGTTTGGACAAGGGGATGGTAAGCCCCAGAATGCCTTTAACGGAATTCCCATGCAGCAACCGCATTGGAGGGGTAGGCACAGCCAATCCATACCCCTCCACCAACCAATTTAACCAATGCCTAACCGCCACCCGAGCCCTTATGCTCGCCGCCAACCACTCACAAACCAAACCACACCCTCAACTTGGACACTACCGCATCCAACCAAACATCATTCCCAACCGTGGAAAGATGAACCCCATCAGCCCTGTATAAGACCTCAGCCTTAAAGGAAATACGAGGGTGAGGAATCACCAGTCCACCCAAGCTCACCACCAACTTGCCCACCGCGGAATTAATCCGCTTCCTAACTTTCTCAGTGGACGCTGGGCAAGGACTACCCCGCCAAATGCGGTGCTGAAGCAACTGTGACCAAATCAATTTTGCATTAGGCACCATAGCCGCCAGATCCCTTAGGTCCTGTAAAATAGCAGTACACAGCGTATAGCAAGGAAAGGACACCATATCATTTCCCCCCAGCTGCACCACAAGGAGGGCCAACCAGGAGGACGCGCCTTTTCATGAGTGGCAAGAATTCCCTCCAACGCATCCCCCTTCTGGAGATCCAGGACACCTGCACGTGCTGTGGAAGGCCCAGGCCATCTCCCAATCCAGACTGACGAGCTCTGTCAGCGGCCCAATGCACAATACTGTGGCCCACTATCCAGATACGGATAGTGCCCGGACCTAGGGTTAAAACAAAAATGTAAGTACACAACCACATTATTTCCTCACATAGGTCTTGAATGCATCCGACCTCCACCGACCCAAGTCTTTTATCCTCTTCACAGATAAACCCCAATGGGCAGCTGTCGTTGCAGCACCAATCCGGAAGGAGTGAGGAGCGAATTCCGATGCCTGAAGGCCGCACGCTGCAACGGCTTTACGCAACACCTTAGTGAATTGATGCCGCCCCAATGGGTGCCCATTCTCATGAATACACAGGGGCCCCTCACCCACAGGTCGCAAGGCCAGATACTTCCTAAGATCCCTTACCGGACAAGGGCCACTTTCCCCAGACGCCGGGAGCCTAATAACGGCTCCCCTGCCCAGCTGATCCGTCTTTGAGTTTCTGATATTAACTTGCAGGTCTGACGGAGACATACTCACGTCCTGCAACAACAAGCCCCTGGAACCTCCATCCCGCTTAGGCTCAAGGACCACTTCTCCCACTCTCAGGGCCCCAAAGAAAGCCAATGAGAAAGCTGCAGAAAATAAACGAGCCTCAAATTTAGACCAACAGATACCACACAGTTTAGTGTGCATCTGTGCCAGCAACTCAAATGTGATAGGCCATCTAGGGATAGGCTTAGCGGGGGTGAGTCGCCCCCAACCTTCTAATGCTCTGCGCACCACAAACTTCCCACACGGATCCTTGTTAAAAAATGCCCTGCTAAAAAAGGAAATCGCTGCCGAATGAAGTCGCAGCGTCCTGGCCACCCGGCGCATCTGGAATAGATGTGCCAAATACTTGAGCACCTGAGAAGTAGAATGGGGGGCGGTAACCTCCCCAACAGCCGTTTGTCCATTAAACGAAAAAAAATCTGCCCAGGCCTTTTTATAGGACCTCAACGTAGAGGGGGCAACAGATGCAGCTATTCCCTGTAAAACTAAGTGCTGCCAAGGTTCCAGAGATGATCCGGGAAAATTTCCGGACGGTCTCGAGCCACTGGCGCCAGGGACCTGAATCGCGCCATCTGAAAACGGGACAGAGCATCAGCAATCTCGTTAGATATGCCCGGAACAAAATGAGCAGAAAATACAATATTAAAACGCAAACAATGTAAAACAAAAACCCGCAGCAGGGCCGCTACCCTAGGAGAATGTGAAGACTGCTTGGCTAGTATCTTCACCACCGCCTGGTTATCGGACCAAAAACAAACTCGATGGTCCTTGAACTGCTCAACCCACAGGTGCACGGCCACTACAATGGGAAAAAACTCAAGAAAGGTTAAATCCCGAGTTATAGCTTCCCCACGCCAAGCGGGGGGCCAGCGCTCCGCACACCATCTACCGTCCCAAAACAGACCAAAACCAAGGGACCCGGCTGCGTCCGAGTGACCTGAAAGTCATTGTGGAGGTTCAAAGTATCCTGCCACAAAGACACACCGTTGAATTCCTCCAAGAATTCCAACCAGATACTGAGGTCAGCACGCACCTGACTAGACAGGCGCGCCCTATGCTGCGGGGCCTTCAAACCCGAAGTGAGTCTGGCCAAGCGGGAGCAGAATGGCCGCCCAGGGGCGACCACCCTGCAGGCAAAATTCAAATGACCTAACAACGACTGCAGCTGTCGCAAGGTGACCTTCCTCAAGGGAAGCAATTCCTCAATGACACGCCTTAAGGTGATAATCTTATCAGCCGGCAAGCTGGAGGTTTGGGCCACGGTATCCAACAAGATACCCAAATAAGTAAGCTGCGTGGAGGGACCCTCAGTCTTTTCCGCTGCCAACGGAACACCCAGCTCTTCCGTTAAGGAAGCAAAGGCCTGCAACAATACCACGCAGTCCCCCATATCACTCGCCGAGGCCACTAAAAAATCATCGAGATAACACGTGACTCCACCCAGGCCAGTTTTTTCATGCAAGGCCCACTCCAGAAAAGAACTAAAACACCCAAAAGCTGCACAGGCAACGGAGCAGCCCATGGGCATGGCCTTATCAAAATAAAATCCTCCCTCGAAATGAAAACCTAGCAACCAGAAATCATCAGGATGGATCGGAAGCAGCCGAAATGCCGACTCAATGTCACATTTTGCTAAAAGGGCACCGGGCCCAAACTTCCGTATCATCTTGATCGCATGATCAAGAGAAGCATATCGCACCGAACAAAGTTCCGGGGGAATCACGTCATTTACTGAAGTGCCTCTAGGATGGGAGAGATTATGAATGAGGCAAAATTCCCCCGGGGCTTTCTTCGGAACTATACCCAAGGGTGACACATGCAAATTAGGAAAAGGAGGGGCCGAGAAAGGACCGGCCATACACTGCAAAGCCAATTCTTTTTTAATCTTCTTACGTGCCACTTCTGGCATATCCTTAACAGATTTCTGGTTAGTAAGATTCCCGGCTATCGGGGTCGATGCCACCGGAATCCTGAACCCCAAAGAAAAACCCTCACGCAAATAGGATGCCGCTTCCTTGTCAGGGTATGATTCCAATAAGGACAACAGCGGCTGCAGCCTCACCGGAGTATAGGCTAAAGAGGACAGGGTACTACTTTCCGGCTCCAGTGACTGACGCCTGGGGAGCGGCTTTTGGGGGCTGCTGAGAGCCCCCTCCCTTACGAAAGGGTCGCCGCACCCCAGTACACACAGACGCTGAGTGGCTCCCTGAGCACTTCTCACACAGGTGTGTGTACCTGCAGGGTTGCCGTTGGCAGACACCCTTATTGAAATCCCAACAGAACAGCCGGCGACCTGCCCTTTGAGGGAGGGCCTTAAACTTCTGCTGATCAGGGGCCTTCTTGTCAATGCGTGGGGCAACATAGGTGGTCCAAACATCCAAGTCTTTTCGATCCCAGCGGGCAGTGGGGATCTTGGCTGCTCTACGCCTAAAGTTGTGATCATAAGCCAACGCAGCGGTTTCTCCGGCCATCGTGAAGGCCGAGCAGACTATGGACAAGTAAACCCATAAATGCAAAGACCTCCTAGGGTAGGCTGCAGAAACTACGCCAGCGAAAACTTGAAAACTATCTAACCATCGTTCGAAAGTCCTATCCGCTTTAGCTATACTTGCCCGCTTTTTGGAGGCAGCATAGCCCTTCTCCAAGGGCTCTTGACCATCAAGCGGAGGGGCTAGGCTAAAAATGTCAACATAACGACCATTCAGAATCCTGGCCCGCAATTTGGCAGACAAATGGGCGCCAGGAATGAGGTCCCTGGCCGAATTGGTGGAGACTTTAACATCAGGCACCAAGACTCCCTCCTGACAGTCTTGCACTGCCCCATACTTTGCCCGGTGGGAATTCGCCCTCCTCTCCCAAACCCATTTAGGGAACCCTGAGGTCTCACCAAAGCCCCAATAAAGCTTCAATGAAGCATCCTCATCACTGCTAGAGCTTTGGGAAGAAGTACCTGTAGAAGATGACGAAGTGCCCCTCCGTCTCCTCTTGGCGCGCCTCCTGGAGCTCCGTTTGTGATGGCGGTGCCCACCAGAAGAAGCCTTTGGCGGTGGAGGAAGGCTGTCCTCAACCGAAGACTCCGATATATCGCCCTGCTGCACAGTTCCTGCAACTGACTGAAAGGAGACAACCTGTGAATGACCCGGAGTTGAACAGCCAGCTCCCGACGACTGCCCAGGAGGCGCCCGCATAGCTCGATCCCGAGCTGATGCCCTTCTCCTGGCCCCACCCCTGGCATGACTCCGACCCCTTGGCGCAGCAACCTGTGACACAGGTGAGGCTGGGGACTGGGCCAGCTGTATGTCAGGTAAGAGAAACCCGGCTGATAATGGTTCTCTCTCTTCTTCACTAGATGATGACGCCGAAGAAGGAGCGGCCATCAAAGGAGCTGGTCGCGCAGCGGAGGTCGACGGCGTTGAGCACCGTTGCAGCACGCCTTCCATCTCAGCCGTAACCCGTGCCAGTGCCACTGGGTCACCCACCAAACCCGAAACCATGGATTGGAGATGTTGCAGCGACTGGGAAGGCTCAGGCGAACGTAAGGCCTGAGACGGGCCTTTAATATGACGCTTTGTGGAAGGGGCAGGTCCAGGCCTCCTAGCCGCCTTCTTTGGAGCCATCTCTACTATTGCAAGAAAACAGAAAAATTATTTAAAAACAAATAAGTGAAATTATATATAATTAAAATAAAAAAAATAAAAATGAACAATTAAGAACAACCGTAAACTCGAACCCCTAATTTACAATGACTTGGCAACAATACAGGTGGCTAAATAATAGTCACACCAAAGGTAAGGCAGGCAGCTAACTATCCTGCAATTGCCCCAACAGCCACTAGAGGCCACCACTTCAGCCTTTAAATGTGTGCCTGCACTTACTCAGCACGGCCACTAGAGGCTCCCACTCAAAGCAGGCAACCCTGCAGTTACGCGAACTGGCCACTAGAGGCCGCCACGTTAGAAGAAGACCGGCAAAATGGCGCTCCTGCCAAATTGCCATGCGATGGAGGAGCCTCCAGCCACCCTCCCCCCAGTGCCAAAGCCCAGAGTTGGCGGGGGGCTAAAAACTAGAGCCGGGAGCGCAAAGGCGCAAACCGGCTCAGCAATGGGCCCGCGTGCCGCGCCTCCCGCCCGCCACCGACAATCGCAGCAGCGGCGGAAGCCCCGCGGGCCCACAGGCGCTAACCGGAGCGCCAGAACAGTGACCCAGCATGCCGCGGAGCAAGGTAGGCCCCACCGTCCCTCTCCCGGCCACCCTCCCGCTCGCGGGGAAGAGGTCTCAGCAGGCTGTGCCGCTGCGGCGCCGCCGCCGCGCCCCGAGACCGGCCTTTCGGCCAGGACTATGCAGGCGGGCAGGCGGACCCACGGAAGCCAAGCGCCTCGGCTCCTCGGGCGGGGAGCGACCCAAAGGGAGCCCTCCGACCCCCGACTGGCCTCACACAGGCCTGGAGGAGCGGGAGGAGGGGGAAAGGGCCAGCTAGGCCAGTCAAGGCCTACCCCGAGGGCAGGGAGGAGGGCAATCCCCTGGCCCAAACTATAAGCTCGGCCGAGAATCAGTCCGTAAGCTACCCGGGACCAGGGCGCCCCCCCCCCCCGGGCAGCCTACAACACTAACGAATCAAGAATTATGGAGTTGGAAGGGATCTAAAATTAGAGGGAGGAAAAAACAAAAGACAACTAAGGAACAACTGCTATAAATAATGAGGAGAAGGAAGAACAATAAACGGGAAGAGAAGGATAAGAATAAAATAAGAACAAGGGAAATGTTATAAAAACCAATCTCTCGCTGAATTCACTCCGGTGCTGATCCGGTGTTCACAGCGAAAGAGAAAGGAACAAGCTGTGGACCCAGAATAAATAACCTCTGATCCCACCCCTAAAATTGGCAACATCAAAATTTTCCCAGTAACAACCTCCACCAATCAGATCCAATTCCCCTGCAAACAGCCTGGCTAGCAACTGGGGATGTTTTAATGAGAACACGCTTTGTCAGACTCAACGAGTATAAGTGCATTGTAAAATAAATGAGCAAATAAAAAAGTTTCTTTCTTTAGAAAAACCAAATACATATATACCTGGGCATTACCGAAATGTATACCTACTGATTTACTAAAGGACTTTCAACTTTGTGCACTCATTTATGAAAGACGCGCTGCGCCAGCGGCGGCGCTTGTCATTCACAACGGCGGCACTTGTCAGACTCAACGAGTATAAGTGCATTATAAAATAAATGAGCAAATAAAAAAAGTTTGTTTCTTTCTCCCCCCTTCTTTCATAATCAAGAGATAAGGCGTAAGCGTGGTGTCTGACATAAGCATAATAAAAGTTAATTTGGGGGCTAAACTAAATTTGGGGGTGCTGGGCAGATCTTTGCACCCCGGTGGCACATATGCTGAAGACATCCCTGGTGTGGAGGATCCGACTGTGTCACTTTCATCCCCTAGTAAAAAGCACAGCAAAGATGAAAACAAAACATTATTGCTGCCGGCCGCTGAAATAACCTGATTGTAGAATACAGTGGTGCCCCGCAAGACGAATGCCTCGCAAGACAGAAAAGTCGCTAGACGAAAGAGTTTTCCGTTTTAGAGGTGCTTCGCGAAACAAATTTCCTATGGGCTTGCTTCGCAAGACGACAATGTCTTGCGAGTTCCTGCTGGTTCCCCCCCCTTTTTCTAAGTCGCTAAGCCGCTTATCAGCTGATCCGATCAGCAGATAATCCGCTAAAAGCCGCTAAAAGCCGCTAAAAGCCGAAAAATACAGTATTTGAGTTCTGAGGCATCCAAAGAGAATGTTAATTTGCCTGGGTTTTTCCAGCCACTCTGGGCAGCTTACAGCATATGTAAAACATAGTAAAATATCAAACATCACCCACTCAACGGACAAAACTGCCCGTACTCAGGGGGCTGAACTATCCTAAATCCCACTAGTAAACTACAACCTACTGGACTTGAATTTGGGAGGCACCCATGTGGACATTTGGATCCAATCGGATCACAACATGTAGCTAACCTCCAGCTACCACTGCAGCAGCCAATTAGAGCAGGACGTGTTTGTAACGAAAAAAATAAACATGTCTTGATCTAATTGGTTCCAGCGGCAGCATGTGGAAGCTAGTACGGGCTGTAGGCTGAAGCTCAGAGACTGGGTAGGGTGCAACAATACAGTGCTCCCACCCCATCTGCCATCTACCCGAGCCAATCCAGAAAGCTACTGTGTTCAACAAACTCAGGGAGAGCCAACAAGGTCACGCTCCGCACGCACACACACCACTGCCATCTCTTTTCCAGCTGGGCGGCCAAGGCAATTTTGTACTTTTTGTGTTTTTCAAACCAGCTAGGTGTCCTTACCTAATTGCCCTTACCTTCCTGCTGCCGCAGGAAGTAGAAGTTAGCCAGGGCTATAAACTGAATGCAACCCAGCAAGAGAGCCCACTCTATGGGCAAGAGTGAAGACCACACATCTCAGGCCCCACAGACCAAATGCCAAGGTAGCAGGGAACATTTTATAATAAACCCACTTTAGGTATAAAATAGGATCCGTGGAACAATTCATGATCCACAATTCATGATCCACAAGGGACAAGGATGGAAATGTTTATGACTGGCCATTTTGGGGGGGTGTGTGTAGAAATATAGAACAAAATTGCAGGCAAAAGCAGTAGGAGGTAAACTAGATAGCTCATGAAGGTGTGTGGGCTTAATCTCAAGCCCTGTGCTTCCTTGCTGAAGTGGCTGTTTTTAAGAGGCTATCTGCCATTCTTAAACGCAAGTAACGTTAGGAATAGGAATAGGTTCTATTGAGGCTGTATACCATCTCCACAGGACACTCCTTTAACTAGCACACCTTGCACTGGTGCTGGGGAAGGGAGGAGATCACGCAAACCTGCTGGAGATGGTGGGTTGCATCCCTGTATGCAGAGTGAATTATTTCTGTTACATAGTTCTGGAGAACTGCGCCACACTCACAAATAAGGGTGTCTCATTCCCAATGAATTTTGTGTTTGATCAAAATGAATTCCTTTCAGTGGGTTTATAAAGGAGAGTGCTAACATATTCTGTGTTGTGTTATGTTTGGTTTGGTTTGGTTTGTTTGTTTGTTTGTTTGTTTGTTTGTTTGTTTTAAGCAAATCCCAAATCACAATGAAACTTGCCATCCATTTCTCCTTGTTACTGATTGTCCTTCAAGTCCACAATGGTCATGGAGATAAAGAACCACTTCAAGAAAAGCTAGCTTCCAGCATTGCTGACTTTGCATTTAAATTCTCCAAACACGTAGCTTCACGTCAAGGTGCCAAAAATATTTTATTCTCTCCTGTGAGTATCTCCATGGCTTTCTCAGCACTTGGCCTGGGTGCTAAGTCTAAAACCCAAAATCAGATCTACAGTGGACGTGGATTGACGACAATTGACACAAGAAAGATATATACAGGATTTCAACAGCTCCTCAAGGTGCTGACCACTTCAAAAAAAGCAGGCAAGGTGAACATAGGGAATACCTTCTACTTAACTAAGGGCCTCAAAATAGCCACGAAGTACAATAATGATCTCCAAAGTTTCTACAATTCTGAGATCTTTGCTGTTGACTTCAAAGACAATGTAGTGACTGAAAAGCAGATAAATGATTATGTGAAGAAGAAAACTCGTGGAAAAAAACCGAAATGGTTAGAAATGTAGCTCAAGACACTAGCATGTTTCTTGCGAACTATGTCTACTTCAAAGGTATGTTGAAAAAATATAAGTAACAAATATTTAATGCTTTGAATTGTTTAATCACCTGAAGATAGCAGGAATGACAAACAAAGGAACATTTACTCTCTAAAGTACATAATCTGGCAGGCAATGGTGGAAAAGTTATCACTTCCAAATGGGTGGCTTTAAAGTTGCATGTCTTGAACTGATTTTTGTAATAGTATATTACAGACCAATTTTCGAGAGTTTGTAAAGTATAAAAGAGTTGAAAGTTCCAAAATACATAAGTTCAATGAAATATTACAATATTAAAAAAGGGCAAGGGTTGAGGGAGGGGTGACAAAGCTCTGCCCCTACAGATGTTCTGGGACTACATCTTCCACCATCCCTGACCATTGCCATGCCAGCTAGGGCATAACATCTGTAGGGCACCAAATTTCCTGTCCCTGGATGCTTCTACCAAAGGAAACAGTGCCCCTCTAATTAGTCCACATTTTGGCCCGTGGGACCCTGCTTTCCCCCTTTTGTCTTTTCCTTTCTGTCTTCTAAAACTTCAAAGGTCTGTAGACTTGCACTTGGTAGTTTTTCTCCTTTGACTGCACTTGCCTGATGTGACGCATTGCTTTCATGCTTTTTTTGAGGTTAACTCAAAAAAACCCCATGGACCATTTGAGGTTAATCCTCAAATAGGCAGTTACCTATTCTTTTTCTCCCAAGACAACTGGGAGAACCCTTTTGAAGCTCGTTTTACCTGGGAAGAACCCTTTTTTGTCGATGCAAAGACCACTTTGAAAGTCAAGATGATGCGCAAAACCGAGACTCTCAATTATCTCCTCGATGAACACCTGTCTTGCTGGTTAGTGGAACTTCCCTACAGAGGAGGTGCTGTCGCCTGGTTTGTTCTGCCGGACAAAGGGAAACTGAAGACAGTGGAGGATGCACTGGGGCAAAATACTCTGGCCAGGTGGAAAACAACTTTACAAAAAGGGTAAGCTTTCTCTCTCTGCCGTTTCTAAGTACCTCTGTAGTATTTATTGTGCAGGAGAGTATGGAATGAAGGCATTCTTTTAAAATAAAGGAGAACATCTGTGCAAAGGACTTTTACCGATATACCAGTAGACGACTTGGGAAACCACTTATGGTGAAAATGATAGTTTTATTGAATATGGCTCCTTGCAGGATCTGCAAACCAAATTATACTTACCATAGATTCTGGTGTATAAGACGACTTTTTAACCACGGAAAATCCTCTAAAAAGTTGAGGGCCGTCTTATACACCGGGTATGGGTTCACTGGGCAGCAGCAGTGGGCGGCGGGCTCCACGCTGGGAGGAAGCTGCCCAGCAAAGCTGCTGTGTATAAAACTGGGGGCAGCTGCCAATTTGGGGGGTCGTCTTATATGCCCAATCGCCTAATACGCCAGAATCTACAGTAGCTTAACCAGAATATAATCTGTGCAGAAAAGTTCCCCAAACTGGGAGGAACCAGGTCACTCCCACTCCTGTGCATGTTTGAGGACATGGAGAAAAGTATTGGAAGGAATATTTCCTCCTTTCTCCAAGACCCTTGTGAACTAGACAAGTGAAGAGTTGCCCTGTTATCTCAGCATCCCCCCACCAATGTGCATGCCAAGCCTAAAGGGCACCACAATGGCCATATTCAGTGCAGCATCAAATCATCAAAGAGTCCTCTTAACCCAATACAGTCATACCTTGGATCCCGAACGCCTTGTGACTTGAACGTTTTGGCTCCCGAATGTTGCAAACCCGGAAGTGAGTGTTCTGGTTTGCAAACGTTCTTTGGAACCCGAACCTCTGACATAACTTCCGCAGCTTCCGATTGCTGCAGGAGCTTCCTACAGCCAATCAGAAGCTGTGCCTTGGTTTCTGAACATTTTGGAAGTCGAACGGACTTCCGGAACGAAATCCGATCGACGTCTGAGGTACAACTGTACTGCCTCAGCTATTTATCCCTCATCTTCTGATTCGTCTTTCCTGCCCAGACTAAAAGTCAATTAAAGCATAGAGAAGATGGGAGCTCCACCCCAAGGAGAAAGAAACTGAGTGTCCTTTCCAGGGGAACATGGGCTTGGCAGATTTACCCCTGCTTGATTCTGGGAGGGACATAATATGATTCATAAGTAGCTCACAATGATCCTTTAAGAAGTCATTCTGCTTCCACTTTTGAAATATACTCGGAGTCGAGAGTGGACTTCATGCTCTTTATTCAGTTCATTGTGGTGAGGAGGAATGGAAGTTCTCCCAGAATGTCTGCTTTATATACATTATTTACACAATGGGCCCCATTTGAGTGGCTAATTCCGGGATTCTCCTGCAGGCCAATCAGGTTGCGGATTCACTTCCACATGGAGCGGGATTGGGTGGCTCCTGTGGACCAATCAGACTGCTGCATTCTGGATCCTATTGTTCTGGGACCAATCAGACTGCTACATTCCGAATCCTATTGTTCTAGGACCAATCAGACTGCTGCATTTTGGATCCTATTCAACACAATACATAACAACTCTTGATATCATTAAAGAAATGCAGACCACAATCAGAGCTATTGTAGCAGAAAACAAACAGAAATGCCCACCTTTGTTGTTGTTTAGTCGTGACCGACTCTTCATGACCCCATGGACCAGAGCACACCACGCACTCCTGTCTTCCACTGCCTCCCGCAGTTTGGTCAAACTCATGCTGGTAGCTTCGAGAACACTATCCAACCATCTTGTCCTCGGTCGTCCCCTTCTCCTTGTGCCCTCCATCTTTCCCAACATCAGGGTCTTTTCCGGGGAGTCTTCTCTTCTCATGAGGTGGCCAAAGTATTGGAGCCTCAGCTTCAGGATCTGTCCTTCCAGTGAGCACTCAGGGCTGATTTCCTTAAGAATGGATAGGTTTGATCTTCTTGCAGTCCATGGGACTCTCAAGAGTCTCCTCCAGCACCATAGTTCAAAAGCATCAATTCTTCAGCGATCAGCCTTCTTTATGGTCTAGCTCTCACTTCCATACATCACTACTGGGAAAACCATAGCTTTTACTATATGGACCTTTGTTGGCAAGGTGATGTCTCTGCTTTTTAAGATGCTGTCTAGGTTTGTCATTGCTTTTCTCCCAAGAAGCAGGCGTCTTTTGATTTCGTGGCTGCTGTCACCATCTGCAGTGATCATGGAGCCCAAGAAAGTAAAATCTCTCACTGCCTCCATTTCTTCCCCTTCTATTTGCCAGGAGGTGATGGGCCCAGTGGCCATGATCTTCGTTTTTTTGATGTTGAGCTTCAGACCATATTTTGCGCTCTCCTCTTTCACCCTCAATAAAAGGTTCTTTAATTCCTCCTCACTTTCTGCCATCAATGTTGTGTCATCTGCATATCTGAGGTTGTTGATATTTCTTCCGGAATTCTTAATTCCAGCTAGGGATTCATCCAGCCCAGCCTTTCGCATGATGAATTCTGCATATAAGTTACCGTATTTTTCGCCCCATAGGGTGCACCAGCCCATAGGACGCAGCTAGTTTTTTTGGGGGGGGGGAATAAAGAAAAAAAATTATTTCCTCCCCAGGCGCGGGGCTGGGGCGGGGAAAGCCCGAGCTTCCCCCGACCCCAGCCCCCAGAACAGGCAGCTCTCCACAAGCCTTGGGAGACCGGCACGACTTCCCACCGGGCTCCCACGGCTTGCGGATATCTGCCTGAAGCCCAAACCATGTCAGGGGACAGCGGGATGGCGCTGAACCAAAGCCCGGGGGGCACTGTGCAGCGTGCCCCAGGCTTCGAGATACAGGCTGCTATCCGCAAGCCTAGGAAGCCCAACGGGAATTTCAGTGGGCTCCCAAGGCTTGTTGAGAGCTTCCTGAAGCCTGGAGAGCAAGAGGGGTCGGTGCGCACCGACCCCTCTCGCTTTCCAGGCTTCAGCAAAAGCCTGCATTCGCCCCATAGGACGCACACACATTTCCTCTTCATTTTTGGAGGGGGAAAGTGCGTCCTATAGGGCGAAAAATATATCGGTTGTTCCATATCCAGTTCTAACTGTAGCTTCTTGTCCCACATAGAGATTTCTCAGTAGACAGATGAGGTGATCAGGCACTCCCATTTCTTTAAGAACTTTCCATGGTTTGCTGTGGTCGACACAGTCAAAGGCTTTTGCATAGTCAATGAAGCAGAAGTAGATGTCTTTCTGGAACTCTCTAGCTTTCTCCATAATCCAGTGCATGTTTGCAATTTGGTCTCTGGTTCCTCTGCCTCTTCTAAATCCAGCTTGCACTTCTGGGAGTTCTCGGTCCACCTACTGCTTGAGCCTTCCTTGTAGAATTTTAAGCATAACCTTGCTAGCATGTGAAATGAGTGCAATTGTGCGGTAGTTGGAGCATTCTTTGGCACTGCCCTTTTTTGGGATTGGGATATAGACTGATCTTCTCCAATCCTCTGGCCACTGCTGAGTTTTCCAAACTTGCTGGCCTATTGAGTGTAGCACCTTAAGAGCATCATCTTTTAAAATTTTAAATAGTTCGGCTGGAATACCATCACTTCCACTGGCCTTGTTATTTGCAGTGCTTTCTAAGGCCCATTTGACTTCACTCTCCAGGATGTCTGGCTCAAGGTCAGCAACCACACTACCTGGGGTGTATGAGACATCTATATCTTTCTGGTATAATTCCTCTGTGTATTCTTGCCACCTCTTCTTGATGTCTTCTGCTTCTGTTAGGTCCTTACCACTTTTGTCCTTTATTATGGTAATCTTTGTACGAAATGTTCCTTTCATATCTCCAATGTTCTTGAACTGATCTCTGGTTCTTCCCATTCTGTTGTTTTCCTCTATTTCTTTGCATTGCTTCTTTAAGAAGGCCTTCTTGTCTCGCCTTGCTATTTTTTGGAAATCTGCATTCAATTTCCTGTATCTTTCACTATCTCCCTCGCATTTTGCTTGCCTTTTCTCCCCCGCTATTTGTAAATGCCTGCCTTTAAGTGTATGCAAATCTGAAACTGCAAATGCTCCATGCATACCCTCCAGCATTTCTCTGATGAAAATAAGGGTGTCCTGTTCTGTTGCTGCTGCTGCTGATTCTACACTGCCCATTAAACATTAAAAACCTTCCCTATACAGGGCTGCCTTCAGATATCTTCTAAAGGTTGTATAGTTACTTATCTCCTTGGCTCAGGGGTCGTATAACTCCATACCCTCCAACATTTATCCGATGAAAATAGGGACGTCCTATGGAAAAGTGGGACATCCTGGGATCAAATCAGAAACCTGGCCGGCTTCTATAAATCTGGGAAATATGGACACTTGGAGGGTCTGTACATGTTCGCAAAATAAAACTCCGTATTGCCTATCATTTTAACGTTTTCCTTCTCTTGTTTCCCAGCGAAATTAGCCTGCACCTTCCAAAATGTTTAATGTCTACATCCCACGATCTTAAAGATTTGCTTTCCAGAATGGGTATTACTGAAGTCTTCACCAACAAGGCGGAACTATCGGGAATTACTGGAAAACGCAACCTAATGGTTTCCACAGTAGGTACATAAACGGGGTCAAAACAGACTCAGGTATTTTGAGTAGCGTGTGGGCATGAGGCTTTTGCAACATTAAGCTAAGGTAAAGAGGTGTATCTTCAGCATCCACTGGGTGATGTATAATGAAGTTGCCAGACACACCTCTGTGCGGAGGGAGTCCCACATCTTAGGGGCTGCCACAGAGAATGCCCTTTCTCAGGCCACACAAACAGGTATGTGCAAACTGCTCAGGTGGAAGAATTACCAAGCGGACCCTCTTCTGCTGGTCTTCAGCACGTAAGACCATCTATAGGAAGGTCTTTCAGTTGGGGCCCGAGTCATTTAGGGCTTTAAACACTAACATGAACACCTTGGATTGGGCCCAGAAATGGCAGCCACCACAGCTGTTTTAAAACAGGGGTTTTAGAAGATCTAAATGCCTGAGGGCCCTGCTCTTGCCACTTACCATCTGGCCCGGGATGGGGCCTGAAACCTCACAAGGACTGCTCTGCTGCCCAGGAGGACTCCCCTGTGTGAGTGCCTGAGGGCCCGGCTCTTGCCACTTACCACCTGGCCCGGGGCGGGGCCTGAAGCCTCACAAGGACTGCTCTGCTGCCCAGGAGGACTCCCCTGTGTGAGTGCCTGAGGGCCCTGCTCTTGCCACTTACCACCTGGCCCGGGGCAGGGCCTGAAGCCTCAAAATGACTGCTCTGTTCCCCAGGAGGACTCCCCTGTGTGAGTGCCTGAGGGCCCTGCTATTGCCACTTACCACCTGGCCCAGTGTGGGGCCTAACAGGCCTCAC
Source organism: Podarcis liolepis (assembly GCF_965112155.1). Lineage (NCBI taxonomy): Eukaryota > Metazoa > Chordata > Lepidosauria > Squamata > Lacertidae > Podarcis > Podarcis liolepis. The sequence continues at coordinate 21,240,392 of NC_139554.1, forward strand.
AAGGACTGCTCCTGCCACTTACTATCTGGCCCAGGGTGGGGCCTCACAAGGACGGTTGTTGCCACTGATGCTGCTGCCCAGGAGAAGAAGAAGAAGAAGAGTTTGGATTTGATATCCCGCCTTTCATTCCCCTTCAGGAGTCTCAAAGCGGCTAACATTCTCCTTTCCCTTCCTCCCCAACGACAAACACTCTGTGAGGTGAGTGGGGCTGAGAGACTTCACAGAAGTGTGACTGGCCCAAGGTCACCCAGCAGCTGCATGTGGAGGAGCGGAGACGCGAACCCGGTTCCCCAGATTACGTGACTACCGCTCTTAACCACTACACCACACTGGCTCTCAGGAGGACCCGGAGGGGTGCAGAGTTCCTTTTAACGTGTTTTAAAATTTCCTCTGCTTAGCCTGTTCCAATCTCCTTTTTTGCCGTCTTGTAACCAGCATCATCCCTCACAAGAAATAACAATAACAATAACAACAACAACAACAACAACAACAACAACAACAACAATAACAATAACAATAACAATAACAATAACAATAACAATAACAATAACAATAACAATAACAATAACAATAACAATAACAATAACAATAACAATAACAATAACATATTATTTATACCCCGCCCATCTGGCTGGGTTTCCCCAGCCACTCTGGGTGGCTTCCAACAAAGTATTAAAATACAATAGTCTGTTAAACATAAAAATCTTCCGTAAAGAGGGCTGCCTTCAGATGTCTTCTAAAAGTCTGGTAGTTGTTCTTCTCTTTGACATCTGGTGGGAGGCGTTCCAGAGGGCTGGTGCCACTACCGAGAAGGCCCTCTGCCTGGTTCCCTGTAACTTGGCTTCTCGCAGTGAGGGAACCGCCAGAAGGCAATCGGCGCTAGACCTCAGTGTCTGGGCAGAACGATGGGGGTGGATATGCTCCTTCAGGTACACTGGACTGAGGCCATTTAGGGCTTTAAAGGTCAGCACCAACACTTTGAATTGTGCTCAGAAACGTACTGGGAGGTAATGCAGGTCTTTCAAGACCAGTGTTATGTGGTCTCAGCAGACACTCCCAGTCACCAGTCTAGCTGCCGCATTCTGGATTAGTTGTAGTTTCCAAGTCACCTTCAAGCCGCATGTAGAGTGCAGTAGTCCACGTGGGAGATAACTAGAGCATGCACCACTCTGGCAAGACAGTCCGCGGGGAGGTAGGGTCTCAGCCTGCGTACCAGATGGAGCTGGTAAACAGCTGCCCTAGACACAGAATTGACCAGTGCCTCCATGGACAGCTGTTTAAAGAAGATTGGAAAATGTTTATTGAATATATGGGAGGGAATTGTGTACACTTGAATATATGGGGGGGGCATTGTGTACACTTGAAAACGTTGCCAGCATTAAGATAAATTCAACAGTGTAAATAAGTAATAATGGAATACTGAATGGTTTAATTCATGTAAAATATGCAGGGATTTATGTTGTGCAAAACAAACCACGGAAAGAGAAGAAGGGAAGTCATTGATATTTTAAGGTTGTTTAAATGAATATTATTAATTGTAAAAAAGAAAATTTCATAAAAATTATATTACAAAATGAAATAGAGACATGTTTTAAAATTATCTTTATTGTACACGCAGTTTGCTGTCGATGACATAGTTGTCCTTAACAACAACTACTGAAGCATCCAGGGACAGGAAATTTGGTGCCCTACAGATGTTATGCCCTAGCTGGCATGGCAACGGTCAGGGATGGTGGAAGATGTAGTCCCAGAACATCTGTAGGGGCAGAGCTTTGTCACCCCTCCCTCAACCCTTGCCCTTTTTTAATATTGTAATATTTCATTGAACTTATGTATTTTGGAACTTTCAACTCTTTTATACTTTACAAACTCTCATAAATTGGTCTGTAATATACTATTACAAAAATCAGTTCAAGACATGCAGCTTTAAAGCCACCCATTTGAAAGTGATAACTTTTCCACCATTGCCTGCCAGATTATGTACTTTAGAGAGTAAATGTTCCTTTGTTTGTCATTCCTGCTATCTTCAGGTGATTAAGCAATTCAAAGCATTAAATATTTGTTACTTATATTTTTTCAACATACCTTTGAAGTAGACATAGTTCGCAAGAAACATGCTCGTGCCTTGAGCTACGTTTCTAACCATTTCGGTTATTTTCCCATGAGTTTTCTTCTTCACATAATCATTTATCTGCTTTTCAGTCACTACATTGTATTTAAAGTCAATAGGAAAGATCTCAGAATTGTAGAAACTTTGGAGATCATTATTGTACTTAGTGGCTATTTTGAGGCCCTTAGTTAAGTAGAAGGTATTCCCTATGTTCACCTTGCCTGCTTTTTTTGAAGTGGTCAGCACCTTGAGGAGCTGTTGAAAACCTGTATGTATCTTGCTTGTGTCAATTGTCGTCAATCCAAGTCCGCTGTAGATCTGATTTTGGGTTTTAGACTTTGCACCCAGGCCAAGTGCTGAGAAAGCCATGGAGATACTCACAGGAGAGAATAAAATATTTTTTGGCACCTTGACGTGAAGTTACATGTTTGGAGAATTTAAATGCAAAGTCAGCAATGCTGGAAGCTAGCTTTTCTTGAAGTGGATCTTTATCTCCATGACCATTGTGGACTTGAAGGACAATCAGTAACAAGGAGAAATGGGTGGCGAGTTTCATTGTGATTTGGGATTTGCTTAAAACAAACAAACCGAACATAAAACAACACAGAATATGTTAGCACTCTCCTTTATAAACCCACTGAAAGGAATTCATTTTGATCAAACGCAAAATTCATTGGGAATGAGACACCCTTATTTGTGAGTGTGGCCCATTTCTACAGAACTATGTAACAGAAATAATTCACTCTGCATACAGGGATGCAACCCACCATCTCCAGCAGGTTTGCGTGATCTCCTCCCTTCCCCAGCACCATTGCAAGGTGTGCTAGTTAAAGGAGTGTCCTGTGGAGATGGTATACAGCCTCAATAGAACCTATTCCTATTCCTAACGTTACTTGCGTTTAAGAATGGCAGATAGCCTCTTAAAAACACCCACTTCAGGAAGGAAGCACAGGGCTTGAGATTAAGCCCACACACCATCATGAGCTATCTAGTTTACCTCCTACTGCTTTTGCCTGTAATTTCGTTCTATATTTCTACACCCCCCCCCCAAAAAAAGGCCAATCATAAACATTTCCATCCTTGTCCCTTGTGGATCATGAATTGTGAACAAACGTCCCACGGATCCTATTTTATACCTAAAGTGGGTTTATTATAAAATGTTCCCTGGTACCTTGGCATTTGGTCTGTGGGGCCTGAGATGTGTGGTTTTCACTCTTGCCCATAGAGTAGGCTCTCTTGCTGGGTTGCATTCAGTTTATAGCCCTGGCTAACTTCTACTTCCTGCTGCAGCAGGAAGGTAAGGGCAATTAGGTAACGACACCTAGCTGGTTTGAAAAACGCAAAAAGTACAAAACTGCCTTGGCTGCCCAGTTGGAAGAGAGATGGCAGTGGGGTGTGTGTGTGCGGAGCGTGACCTTGTTGGCTCTCCCTGAGGTTGTAGAACACAGTAGCTTTCTGGATTGGCCCAGGGAGATGGTGGATGGGGTGGGAGCACTGTATTGTTGCACCCTACCCAGTCTCTGAGCTTCAGCCTACAGCCCGTACTAGCTTCCACGTGCTGCCACTGGAACCAATTAGATCAGGGCATGTTTACTTATTCTTTTTGTTACAAACACGTCCTTCTCTAATGGGCTGCTGCAGTGGTAGCTGGAGGTTAGCTACATGTTCTGATCCAATTGGATCCAAATGTCCACGTGGGTGCCTCCCAAATTCAAGTCGAGTGGGTTGTAGCTTACTAGTGGGATTTAGGATAGTTCAGCCCCCTCAGTACGGGCAGTTTTGTCCGTTGAGTGGGTGATGTTTGATATTTTACTATGTTTTACATATGCTGTAAGCTGCCCAGAGTGGCTGGGAAAACCCAGGCAAATTAACATTCTCTTTGGATGCCTCAGAACTCAAATACTGTATTTTTTGTCCTATAGGACGCACCAGCATTTATCCACCCCCCCCCCAGCCTGAGCTTCCCCCGCTCCCAGCCCCCAGAACAGGCTGCTATCCGCAAGCTGAGGGGGTGCTGCGCAAAGCCAGAAGCCTGGGGCATGCTGAGCTCAGCGCGCCCCAAGCTTCTGGGTGCAGGCAAGCTCTCCGCTAGCCATGGGAGAGCTGCGCAAAGTCGCACAGCTCTCCCATGGCTTGCGGAAAGCTTCCAGAAGCCTGGAGAGCAAGAGGGGTCAGTGCGCACCGACTCCTCTCGCTCTCCAGGCTTCAGCGAAAGCCTGCATTCGCCTCATAGGACGCACACAGATTTCCCATTCATATTTGGAGGGGGGAAAGTGAGTCCTATAGGGCGAAAAATATGGTACTTTACAACTGGTCTTAAAGAGAATTAATTGCTGAAATCTTTAACATGGACCAATGCTTACTCTTACACTATAGTTTATATTCAGAAACTAATGAACCTCTTAACTTCAGAACAGAGTTTGTATCATATCTCAAATTGCTCAAATTGCCTGATCAACCTGGACTATTGATAACCATCATCTCGACTATACTTGTTACACAGAGGGCTCAAAGGAACTTAACGGCAGAATTAAAAACATGAGCATAAATAAAAATAAGCAGGTTTTGACATCCTAAAAACTCTGTCAATGCAGGGGACAGCCTTCTTCAACCAACTGGGAATCCCACAGAATTGCAAATATTGAATTAGATGGGAAAGTGGCTCTTTGAGGCTGAGTTAGTCAACATTGTGTCACTGTAGTCATTGTTCTCAAAAGATGAACCTGCTCTGAAAGTCCATTGTCCCTAGTTAAACCTTCCTGATTAATCATCTTTGATTGACTGACTACCTGCTCATACTACTTTTTATTATTATTATTTCTTCCTACAAATCTATTTAAGATCAGATCTTAGCATTGCTCATCTCTCCATTGCTGTTTTCCTCCAGCTACAGATCCTTTTGTGGGGAGTGTTTCTGCAGGATCACATGGGTCTCCAAATATACATGCCTGTCCGACCATCCCTCCCATTAACAATGGTCACCCTCTGGTTAAAAGTGACAACAACTGGCCCTACTTAAAAAAACCCCAAAGTAAAATTGACTTGGGCAGAATATTCTACAATCAGGTTATTTCAGCAGCTGGCAGCAATAATGTTTTGTTTTCATCTTTGCTGTGCTGTTTACTGGGGGATGAAAGTACCACAGCCGGATCCTCCACACCAAGGGAGTCTTTAGCATATGTGCCACCGGGGTGCAAAGATCCGCCCAGCACCCCCAAATTTAGTTTAGCCCCCAAATTAACTTTTATTATGCTTATGTCAGACACCACGCTTACGCCTTATCTCTTGATTATGAAAGAAGGGGGGAGAAAGAAAGAAACTTTTTTTATTTGCTCCTTTATTTTATAATGCACTTATACTCGTTGAGTCTGACAAGTGCCGCCGCTGGCGCAGCGCGTCTTTCATAAATGAGTGCACAAAGTTGAAAGTCCTTTAGTAAAACAGTAGGTATACATTTCGGTAATGCCCAGGTATATATGTATTTTGTTTTTCTAGCATGATCAAAAATATTTATTATTTAATAACAGGTAGATAATTAAGAGCTTAGGCAGCTTCAGCAGCGGCCCTGCTCCACACTGAACCAGCATTTGTCAAGACGTGGCTTTAACCAAACTGAGGTCAGTGAGCACATAGAGATTTCCATCATTTCCTCCTGAAACCCAGGAGAGCATTGATCACAGAAGAACAAGCTCTTCAAAAAAAAAAAAAAAAAAAAAAAGCTAACTAAATAAATAATGCATGAATTATGCCAAATGTTTTAAAATGTCAAACTGGCATTTTCCATTGTGCAGAAGCTGAGGGTCACATCAACAGCTACATCCGCCTTGAATTCAATTAACCTTCCCACCATAAACTCATCCCAGTTATGCGTCCTGATCTTGCTGAGAGCATTGAAGCTATAACATTTCCGTGTTCTGATGAATACTTATCAGATGCTCTACCCTCCATGCTTATCTCATCTTCCTATATGTGTTCTGTGCCCATTTAGATTGCAAGCGTGCATACTGTGCCTCTAACGCTTGTTCTGTTTGTTCTGCTAGTTTCACTGCCCATTAGTTCCACTTTTCCCTATTCTTGTGCCAGCCTATTATACCAGTATATCAACTTAGTAGAGTTCCACACGAACCATATCCTTGATGTATCTATTTTCCCCCTTCTCCTAATTTAGTTAGGTACCTTCAGCAATGAGCAATGTTTGCCTCCTTGGCAGCCCAGTGAGGCATCTGGCCTTTTCTCCTTCTGCTGGCAGCTATGAATTATGCTTAATTTAACCTTGAGAGAGCAGAACCTAGTATTCAAATAATTTCAATCAATAGTGGGGGCTTCAGACATGCTTCACATTCATTCCCAAAACAACAACAACAAACATATGGTTACATGAAACATACTCAATAAACACACAAGACATAACTGGCTGTACTTTTGAATAAATAAGGTATACTATTCATTGACCCTGATGTTGGGAAAGATGGAGGGCACAAGGAGAAGGGGACGACACAGGACGAGATGTTTGGACAGTGTTCTTGAAGCTACCAGCATGAGTTTGACCAAACTGCGGGAGGCAGTGGAAGACAGGAGTGCCTGGTGTGCTCTGGTCCATGGGGTCACAAAGAGTTGAACACGACTAAACGACAAAAACAACAACAACAACATTTATTGTATCAAATTGTAGATTTCAACGGAAGTCTCATAAAGTTCAACGGAAAAAGCAGAAGACCCAGTGGACCAGTTCATTCTCTAGTCAGTTCATGCATAAGGTTCAAACAATGAATAGTATACCTTATTTATTCAAAAGTACAGCCAGTTACATCTTGTGTGTTTATTGAATATTTATCACATCCATACCCATCTGCCTTCCAGCTTGGCCATAGCACCCAAACTGCCTTGGCTGCCCAGTTGGAAGAGAGATGGCAGTGGGAGGGGGTGCAGAGCATGACCTTGTTGGCTCTCCTTGACCTCTCTGAGGTTGTTGAACACAGTAGCTTTCTGGATTGGCCCGGGGAGATGGGGGGTGGGGTGGGAGCACTGTATTGTTGCACCCCACCCAGTCTCTGAGCTTCAGCCTACAGCCCTTCCACGTTCTGCTGCTGCTGGAACCAATTAGATCAGGGCTTGTTTACTTATTCTTTTCGTTACAAACATGTCCTGCTCTAATTGGCTGCTGCAGTGGTAGTTGGAGGTTAGTTATCTGCTAATCAAATCTTCAGATGGTTCTAATCTGGTAGGGGGAGCTAATGTCACTGAAGATATAATTGGCATTCAAGATTTCCCTAACAGGTTGGAATACTCAGCCCAAACTAACAAAGTAAATTGTAATAAAGATAGATTTCAGGTTCTGTACTTAGGCAGGAAGAAACAGCTGTAAAAAAATAAGATAGGAACACCTGGTAGTATATGTGAAAAAGAACTAGGGGTCTTCTTAGGCCACTAGGAACAGTGTGATGAAGCAGGGGGGGGGGGGAGAGAAAAGAAAAAAGCTAACGCTATTCTAGGTAGAATCAACAGAAGAACAGTGTCCAAATCAAGAAAAGCATACAGTCGTACCTCAGAAGTCGAACAGAATTTGTTCCAGAAGTTGAAACGTTCAACTTCCAAAGCACAGCTTCTGATTGGCTGCAGGAACCTCTTGCAGCCAATCAGAAGCTGCGGAAGCCTCGATAGATGTTTGGCTTCCGAAAGAACATTCAAAAACCAGAACACTCACTTCCGGTTTTTGATCGGGAGCTGAAACGTTCGACTCCCAAGGCATTTGGGAGCCTAGGTACAACTGTATTCATATTGTATTTTACGTTTCCAAATGGATTATTAGCATATATTGCTCCATATTTTTCCCTTCCCCAAGATTCATTCATGTAACATATTTCTGATTGATATTACTATCATCATAGTTTTCCAAAAGAATCACACACCTCTTAAATCTGTGCAGTTCACAGAAACACCGTTTACCTTCCCGCCGGAGCGGTACCTATTTATCTACTTGCAACTTTGATATGCTTTCAAACTGCTAGGTTGGCAGCAGCTGGAACTGAGCAATGGGAGCTCACCCCATCACGGGGATTCGAACCGCCAACCTTCCAATCAGCAAGCCCTAGGCTCAGTGGTTTAGACCACAGCGCCACCCATGTCCCTCACTATGTGCATACTACCTTTAATATCAACAAAACTGCAACACACTGACAAATCTCCCCATTTCTAGAGGACTAAGCTATCCTAAATCTCTTTATCAAACTACAACTCACTGGAATTGGACACAGCTTGTGAGATATAAAAACACTGGTCCCAATTGGGACCCTTGAAATAAATTCTGAGTAAAGTTAGTGAAGCAGCAAAAATTTGTTTAGTTATCACAAAAACATACTTGCAAAATGGGTGTTCCGAAGCAGGCACACCCAGTTCAGGTAAAGATGAGTATATATCACCTGTCTCCAAGTGCAAGTCCTTCCTCTGTGCGCAGAGGTCACCACCTATCACGACTGCCTAATTAAAATATTAAACTCTCTGTCCCCGCTGGAACCTCCCATTTCCCTTTACCCAAATAAGGAAGAATGTTCCTATGCTCTCAAACATTTGCTCAAGCAATAAGCCACATTCCGACCACCCTTTAGAGTTACATGAATTCTATCCTGCTGAAGCTTCTTTAGATAAACCAGATTCTATCAAGGACAAGTCTTTTTATCACCTCACAGCTGCGATGGTGTCTCTGGGAAACTGCAAAGGCCCCAGTCGGGGGGAAAGAGTCGCTAAGGCAACGTTGGAAGACAGCCCAAGAGCCACTTTGTCTCTTGTGGTCAATACTGGAGCTAAACATTGCCTAGTGCCAACTGGTGGCCTGCTTCGGAACTGCAAGTTTGTAAAAAATGGACGCTACGTGTCACTGGCTGATGCTTCCAAAAGACAGCTCACTGAGACTGGAATGCTTTACTGTTCCTTTATAGATCCTGAAGTGCAGGCTTTTGTGGTGCCTGAGATTGCCAATTCTCTTTTAAGTGTATCAGCTCTTGTTGCTGATGGTTTCAATGTTGTTTGCTAATAACATGTGCTCTTTTTACAGGGATGGGAAGAAGCTATACAGCGTTGAGGGCAAAGATAGGCTGTTCGTGGTGGAGATGCCTATTGCTACTGTTGCTGACCCCCCTGAAGAGGCACAAGTGCAGTGTGCAAACGTACCACCACATGATACTTATGTTCACCTTTGGCATCGAGGGTTTTCACATGTGTCATGGTCTTACGTTAAGAAGGCCCCTGAGAACACAGTTGGGTGCAAATTTAAGGGTTGTGATAAGTTCCTTGACTGCAGAGCGTGCAAGCAGGCCAAGGTAACCACATGCACATATCCCAGCTCAGACAGGAGGACCAGCAGACCCTTTGAGCTGGTTCACGCGGATTCATGTGGACCAATGCAGGTGGCTTCTTTAAGTGGATCGAAGCATATTCTTGTGCTGATCGATGATTTTTCGAAACACACCTGGTTGTTCACACTTAGACACAAGAGTGAGGCAGCTGCATTGATCAGGGATTGGATCACAGCGATAGAGCTGCGTTTTCCCACCAGGATGGTTTCGTTTCAGTCTGATCGGGGGGCGGAATTCACAGGTTCTGCGCTGCAGAATTTCTTCAGAACAGAAGGGTATCAGTCACAGTTTGACAGCACCACATAGTCCCCAAGAGAATGGGATTGCAGAGAGGAAGACTAGAACTCTTCAGGAAGCAGCAAATGCTTTGCTTTTTGATTCAGGTCTCCCACAGCGCTTTTGGGTGGAGAGCTATCGAACTGCATGCTTCATACAAAACAGTGTTCAATTCAAGTGTAGGGGACACATCCTATTTTCTGCTGCATGGTAAGAAGCCCAAGGTGGATTTCTTGTGTGTGTTTGGCTGTGAGGCTTGGGTTCTCATCCCAAAGGCCAATCGCAGAAAGGGTGAACCAAGGTCCAGGAAGATGATCTTTGTAGGCTATGAGCCAGGTTCAAAGACGTGGCGTTTTGCATATCCCAATGGCAATCAGTCTATGCTGCTTATTAGCTGCAGTGCCGAGTTCTGTGAGCAGAATGGTTGGTGACGCGTGCATGGGAACCCAGAAGTTCTTTCAGAACAGTTTGACTCAGATGATGAGGAAGAGGAGGAGGACGAAACTGAACCTGTTGCTGAGGAACACAGTCCGCAGCCACAGGAAGCAGTCCAAATCTTTGTTGATGATATCTTGTATATGGCACAGACAGATAAGCATGTGGAGAAGTTTGCTAGGGAGCTTGGGAAGCGGTTCAAGCTCAAGCAACTTGGAGCTGTTAGGTCGTATCAAGGCGTAGATGTGTCAAGAACAGAGGGTGGAAGAGTTTTTTGCTGAGTCAGAAAGGTAAGATTGAGCAACTGCTTCAGAAGTTCAGGATGTCTGAGTGTGTGGGTGTCAGAACTCCCATGGAGACTGGCTACGTGAAAGATCGTCAGCAAGTAGAACGCGCTGTGTTTGAAAATGCTGAACTCTTTCAGTCAGCTCTGGGTAGTCTGCTGTATCTGTCCCAGTGGAGCAGACCAGACATAGCGGTTGCTATCAATCTGCTCAGCAGGGAAGCTTCAAGTCCAAGTGTGCAGGCCTGGAATGGTATCAAATGGGTGCTGCGTTACCTTCAGGATACCAAAGACTTTTGCCTTAGGTTGTCAGCTAAGGGTGACGTCAAGCTGACTTCGTGGGTGGATGCAGATTGGGCTAACCTCCAAGATCGCAAGTCAGTGTCAGGCCTAGTAGTGAAGTTTGGGAACTCAGTAGTTGGGTGGCGATCCCGGAAGCAAAGTCTCATAGCGCTTTCGTCTTCTGAAAGGCATGGTTAGTTCTGTGAAGGTCTGTGTTTGGGGTGAGCATTGTTGCTTGTTTCCCCCAGATGCAGGGCAAGAGGGGGTGTGGAGTCTGGTGGTTATAGAGTTAACCTCCTGCAATGTCCTGTACCTAGGGGAGGAGCCTCTACATGAGGCTGTGCGTCACAGTTCTTTGTCTGTGAGAGACTTACTTTCAGTTTGAGTCTGAGAGTGCTTCAGCACGGAGCGGAGAGAATGCAGCAAACCTCCGATGGTTGTAATGAACTGATTTATGCTTGTAAATAAACGCAATAGAGATAGAAGAAGCTGTCTCTAGACATGATTTATTCCTCTTTCTCACACGGATGGCAAGACCTCTGCGACTCTGCATTTTCTGCCCAGGTCGTCTCCAGCAAAGTGTGGCCCAGGGAAGCGTGACTGGACGGCAGATTTATTGCACAGATACTGACCCCAATAGTGCCTGCACACCCTACTCTTCCTCCCCATCAAAGGGAGCCACATAGAGGATGTGGATCCTGATAGTGCCTACCCTCCCTCCTTCCCTCCCTGTCAAAGGGGGCCGTGTAGCTGATCGTGATCCCTCCTCCCCTCCCTGTCGAAGGGAGCATTCCCATGCAGCTTCTCTCTGTGCCTCCCTCTGTCTCTGGCAGCCCATTCCCCAATCGGGAAAGCCACACAAAGCCCGTATCCCCACTTCCAGCAGCACTGTGCAAAAATTTGGCAGAGCTGTGGAAGAGGCAAGAGAGGGAATTGGAATATATAATATGTCCGTTTTCTCCCATTTTATTGTACTCAAACAGCTCCCCTTTCCATTCCTCAGGTACTACCGTCTTTCCCTGAAAGTAAGACATCCCCTGAAAATAAGACCTACTTCCAGTTTTGCCTCTCACTGTAAGGTATCCCCCCGAAAATAAGATCTCCTGATAATAAGGCCTCCCCCGAACATAAGGCCTCCCTGGAATATAAGGCACCTGAAGCTACCATAAGGCATCTGACTCCTCTGGACCGTAGCAGCGGGCGCCGCTGCACAGCTCACTGATTGGCTGCAGTGAAGCCAGAGCTATTCAGGCAGTGCGAGGTCTCTTTATTTTATTTTTTAATTAATATTTTATTAAGTTTTATCTATAAAATAATTCCGAAAAAAATACAAAAACAGAAAAATACAAAATCACAAAATACAGACATTAAACACAAAAAGGGAAAAGAGTGTGAGGCAGTGCGAGGTCTCTTTAAATCAGAGAGCCCACACTGCTACTAGGACAAGCTGCCGGCTCTTGCTTGCTCTGCCCTGATGGAGTCTGGCTGACTCACAATTAGACAATAAATGTGTACCGTATTCTTCTTCATGGAAAAATAAGACATCCCCAAAAAATAAGACCTAGCGCATCTTTAGGAGCAAAAATTAGTATAAGACACTGTCTTATTTTCGGGAAACAGGGTATGTGTACTCATGGTACCATGTGTTGCAATCAACATTAAGTGTCCTGTTCTATGTAGTAAATTAAAACATATATTTCATATAAGAACTCCCATCATATATGTATGTAGATTGAGACCCTAGTATACATCTGTTTATATCTGCTCTCCTCTCAATTTAGCTCTTCATATAAAACTAAGCTTCTGCACAATCCTAGAGCCAGTGTGGTATAGTGGTTAAGAGCGGTAGTCTCGTAATCTGGTGAACCGGGTTCACTTTCCTGCTCCTCCACATCCTCCATATTGGCACATTGGGCTAGTCACACTTCTTGAAGTCTCTCAGCCCCACTCAGCTCACAGAGTGTTTGTTGTGGGGGAGGAAGGGAAAGGAGAATGTTAGCTACTTTGAGACTCCTTCAGGTAGTGATAAAGTGGGATATCCAATCCAAACTCTTCTTCTAAATGTTAGCAGGGAAAATGTTGGCTTGATATTTAAAAACATTTGGCATAATTCATGAATTTCTTAGAAGAGCTTGTTCATCTATGAATAAGGCTCTCCTGGTTTTCAGGAGGAAATGATGGATATCTTAATGTACTTCCTGCTTACTGATTTCAGTTTGGTTAAAGCCACATCTTGACAAATGCTGGCTCAGGGTGGTGCTTTTATCCTCCAGTAAACAGCACAGGAAAGATAAAAACAAAACATTATTGGTGCCAGACACTGAGAGAACCTGATAGTAGTATGTTCTGCTCAAATCAATTCACTTTGTGATATTTTCATGTAGGCCAGTCGTCATCACTTTTAGACAGATAGTGGCCATTGTTAATGGCAGGAGTGGTCTGTACAGTGGTACCTCTGGTTGCATACTTAATTCGTTCTGGAGGTCCATTCTTAACCTGAAACTGTTCTTAACTTGAAGCACCACTTTAGCTAATGGGGTCTCCTGCAGCCGCCACGCCGCTGGAGCACGATTTCTGTTCTCATCCTGAAGCAAACTTCTTAACCTGAGGTACTATTTCTGGGTTAGTGGAGTCTGTAACCTGAAGTGTATGCAACCTGAAGCATATCTGAAGCATATTGTTAATGGCAGGAGTGGTCTGTACTCTTCTTCCTTAACCATTTCCCTCTTCCATTCCTCAGGAGTCTCATATGAGGGAGACAAAAACTGTGGAGCCCTCCAATATCATCATAGCACCTCCACGCCATGTTTTTGCACCTTGTGTTTCCCCATGAAAGCTTTAGAAATCCATCTAATTTACAGTTGGTTTTACACTGAGTTAAATCACACTTTAGTTCATGGTTTTTGCAATCTCCAGAGTGATGAAATGAAGGACATCCTCCCAATAATCCCTACTCAATGACAATTCACTTTGAACTTCGCTGGCGAAACTCCCCATACTCTGGGGGCTAGGTTTTCCTAAATCCCACTGTTTAACTACAGCTCATTGGAACTGGATGCAGTTGAATTACTGAACCACCACATATTTGTGTTTTTCAAACCATGAAGTCGTGATCTTATCGGCTGGCGCAGCATCAGATACAAACCAGGTAGGTGTCCTTACCCAATTGGCTGCTGCAGCAGCAGGTAGAAGGAAGCCAGGGTCATAAATGGAAGGCAACCTAGGGAGAAGAGAGCTTACTCTACAAGCAAGAGGGAAGAGCAAACATCTCAGCCCAAAGGAGCAAGTGCCAAAGTAATAAGCAGGACGTTTTGGGGAAAACCCAGGTATGTATACAAACGATCTGGAAAATGTTTGTTGATAATTCACCATCCATAAGGGGCAGTGAGAGCTAGCTGAATGAGTGTGAATGGGGAGACGTACAGGTTAACGTCAGGCCACTTGGCCCCTTTGCAGAAGTTTCTGACTCTAAAAGGCTGCTGTTCTAGGAGCACTAGGCCCTGGTGAGGCTGTATACCCCCTGCCTGAGTGGCTGAAGCAGCTCAGGACACTCCCCAAACTAGGGCACCTTTCATTAGTGCTGGGGAAGGGAGAATGCAAGGCAAGCCTGCTGAGGATGTTGGGCAGCATCACTGGCAAGGATGATGAGCGACAGGAAGCCCCAGGCAGTCAAAGCAAGTTATGCAGATGTGTGAAGGGACAATGAGTAATCCTCATTTACTGAATCATTTGATCAAAGTAATTCTGACCAATAAGGGCTCTGTAAGCTCCCAATGTCTGCTGGGATTCAAATCCTGGCAGAACGTACAACTCAGAACGTACAACTAGGCCACAGTCAACAAATGAGAATGACACATTCCCAATAAATGTTACCTTAGAACAAAAAGAATTCCTTTGAGTAGTTTTCCATAGAAGAGTGCTAATGTGTGCTAAAGAGAGCCAGTGTGGTGTAGTGGTTAAGAGCGGTAGTCTCGTAATCTGGGAAACCGGGTACACGTCTCCGCTCCTCCACATGCAGCTGGTGGGTGACCTTGGGCTAGTCACACTTCTTTGAATTCTCTCAGCCCCACTCACCTCACAGAGTGTTTGTTGTGGGGGAGGAAGGGAAAGGAGAATGTTAGCTGCTTTGAGACTCCTTAAAGGGAGTGAAAGGCGGGATATCAAATCCAAACTCTTCCTCTTCTTCTTCTTCTTCTAATATATGCTGGGGTTTTTTGTGTTTCTGTGTGTTTAGGAAATCTCAGATTGCAATGAAACTCGCCATCCATTTCTCCTTGTTACTGGTTGTCCTTCAAGCCCACAATGGTCATGGAGATAAAGATCCACTTCAAGAAAAGCTAGCTTCCAGCATTGCTGACTTTGCATTTAAATTCTCCAGACAAGTAGCTTCACTCCAGGGTGGCAAAAATATCTTCTTCTCTCCTCTGAGTATCTCCATGGCGTTTTCAATGATTGGCATGGGTGCTAAATCCAACACCCAAAATCAAATTTACGAAGGACTTGGATTGACATCAATTGACACAAGCAAGGTCCATAAAGAATTTGAACAGCTCATTCAGATGCTGAACAGTCCTGGAGCTAAGGTGGACATAGGAAATGCCATGTGGATAAAACAGTCACACCAAATTCTTCCTAAGTTTTCAGAGGATGTCAAAAGTTTGTACAAAACAGAGAGCTTTAACTTTGAACAATCCTCAAAGGCTGCAAAGCAGATAAATGCTTACGTGGCAAAGAAAACCCATGGGAAAATTACTAAAGCAGTTGAAAGCTTAGATCCAAATACCATCATGGTTCTTGTGAACTATATCTACTTCAAAGGTATGTTAAAGAAACATAAGTTACAAATATTTAATGCTTTGTATTGTTCAATCTGCTAAAACTGGAAGGAATAAGTTATCCCTTCAAAACAAAAGCATTTCTACAGTGAAACCAACAATTTAGTTGAATGTTCTAAAACATACAGCATTTAATGCATAATTAGAGAAAGACAGGTGTTGAGGCTGAAGTGGCTAACCTGAAGGATTCCAGATGTTCTTGGGCTACATCTCCCACCATCCCTGACGATTGGCCATGCTGGCTGATAATGATGGTGGTGAAGTCCAGCAACATCAAGATCCCTGCCCCTGGATGCTTCTAAACCACACAGGAAGCAGTTCCACTTGACTCAGTCCACGTTTTGGCCTGCGGGACCCCACTCTTCCCATTTCTTGCTGTCTTCTGATACATCAATAGCAGGTTGACTTACCCTTGTCAATCCTGCTCTTTTGTCTGCACTCTCCTGATTCGACATACTGCTTTCATACCCATAGTTGAAGGTTCATTCTCTAGCAGGCAGCTGATCCAGTTCTGATCCAGTTTTTCTGGATCTCTCAGCGGCTTTTGATACCATCAACCCTAACATCCTTCTGGACCGTCTTGAGGGGCTAGGAGTTGGGGATCCTGTTATACAGTGGTTCCACTCCTTTCTCCTGGGTTCTTCTGGACATGGGTCCAGAAAGTGGAGGGGGGATGAGTGTTCAGACCCTTGTGCTCTCACTTGTGGGGTGCCCCAGGGGTTTGTCCTCTCCCCCATGCTTTTTAACATCTACATGCAGCCGCTGGGAGAGAACATCAGGGGGTTTGGGTTGGGTGTTCATCAATATGCGGATGATAATCAGCTCTACCTCTCTGGTAAATCAGAACCAGTGAAGACAGTGAAGGTCCTGTGTGAGTATCTGCAGGGGGTGGGAGGATGGATGGCAGCTTATGGATTGAGGTTGAATCCTGACAAGACGGAAGTACTGTTCTTGGGATACAGGGGGCGGGCTGGTGTGGAGGACACCCTGATCCTGCTTGGGGAAACTGTGCCCCTGAAGGACCAGGTGCGCAGCCTGGGAGTCATTTTGGACTCACATCTGTCCATGGAGGCGCAGCTTAATTCTGTGTCCAGGGCAGCTGTTTACCAGCTCCATCTGGTATGCAGGCTGAGACCCTACCTGACTGTCTTGCCAGAGTGGTGCATGCTCTAGTTATCTCCCACTTGGACTACTGCACTCTATATGCGGCTTGAAGGTGACTTGGAAACTACAACTAATCCAGAATGCGGCAGCTAGACTGGTGACTGGGAGTTGCCGCTGAGACCATATAACACCAGTCTTGAAAGACCTACATTGGCTCCCAGTACGTCTCTGAGCACAATTCAAATGTTGGTGCTGACCTTTAAAGCCCCCTAAACAGCCTCGGTCCTGTATACCTGAAAGAGCGTCTCCACCCCTATCATTCAGCCCGGACACAGAGGTCCAGCGCCGGGGGGCTTTTGGCGGTTCCCTCATTGCGAGAAGTGAGGTTACAGAGAACCAGACAGAGGGCCTTCTCGGTAGTGGCACCTGCCCTGTGGAATGCCCTCCCAGCAGATGTCAAGGCAATAAACAACTATTTTACTTTTAAAAGGCAACCGAATGCGGCCCTGTTTAGGGACATTTTTAATGTCTGCCTCTTTATTGCTTTTAATATGCGGTTGGAAGCCGCCCGGAGTGACTGGGGAAACTCAGCCAGATGGGCGGGGTATTAATAAATTATTATTATTATTATTATTATTATTATTATTATTATTATTATACTTATTATACTTATTATACTTATTATACTTATTATACTTATTATTATTATACTTCTTTTTCATCTTAGATGACTGGAAATATCCCTTTAACCCGAAATTCACCCATAAACAAGATTTTTTTATTGACGAAGGAAAAACTGTGAAAGTTGACATGATGGTAGATCTGGGGCATTACAGATATTTCCACGATAAAGCTCTGTCATGCTGGGTAGTTGAACTTCCTCACAAAGGCGGTGCTGCTGCCTGGTTCATTCTGCCTGATGAAGGCAAACTGAAGGAAGTGGAGGATGCTATGGGGGAGGAAACTTTGTCCAAATGGAGAACATCTTTAAAAAGGGGGTAAGGCTTTTCTCTGCTGTTTCTAAATGTCTCTGTAGTAGTTAGTATGGAATGAAGGCATCTGCTTTAAAACTGTAAAATGCCTATATTTAAGGGTATGAAGGTCTGACACTGCAAATACAGTTTATTGCTGAATGTTATAAAACTCTTCATCGCTGATGGTTTAATGTTCTGATTCTCGTTTAGGGAAGAAATTCGTCTGTCCCTTCCAAAATTCTCGATGTCTGCATCCTATAATCTCAAGAAGGTGCTGTCTAGGCTTGGCATTACTGATGTGTTTAGCAACAAGGCTGATCTATCTGGAATTACTGGAAGCAGCGACCTGAAGATTTCCAAAGTACGTGTGTAAATATCATGTCTTGGGTATTTTATGGTATGAGATCAGGCTTTTAAAAGTAACTGACAAATTTACTTCGAAGCATTAAGAATCAGCCCCTGGACCTTTCCACCTTCTCTTGCAGTCTCTGTAGCAAGGAGACTGTGCCTGATCATTCCTTATCAGGAGACTCTTTGCCTCCTTGCCATAGTAACCAAGTACATAGGGTTGTAGGCAGTGTTAGTACCACTCAGAGATGACCCATTCAGAATAATTTTATTTATTTTGTTAGTTAGTTAGTACCCATTCTTCACTCTAAGGTCCCAGGGTGGGTTACAACATTGAAGCACAACATTAAAAATAGTTTGAAAACTACCTGCAATCATAAAAACAAGGAGGGTCGTAGAATTGTAGAACTGTAGAGTTGTAAGAGAGCCCTAGGGTCATCTAGTCCAACCGCCTGCAATGCAGGAATCTCAGCCAAAGCATCCATGATTGACGGCCATCCAACCTCTGCTTAAAAGCCTCAAAGGTATGAGAGTCCAGCACCTCCCTTGATCTGGATATTATACTGGAATGGACTTCCTTGGCCTAGATGCCCCTTTACGCCCCTTCTAACTCTACCATTCTTTGAGTCTATGAATTATTCTGGGACCTTTACTGGTGGCAACTGCATGCACACAGACTTAATTGCATTGCATGTGAGAATTTTGCTTGGGTTAGGGAAATGCTGCACTAAGTTCCAACACATCTGAAAGACGAATCAGAACCCAGTGTTGTGGAGAAAATCAAAATAAAGCAGCCAATCAAAAGACAGTCCAGACTGGAAGTTCTTTAAGACAGGCAGAACCCAGTCCCTCCATTCTTCTGTGCATATTTACAGGCAGCGCTTGTGGCCTTGGAACAAAGGTTTGGAAGGAATTCTTCCTCCTCCTTCCAAGCACCTTGGCCATGTGACTTGAGAAGCACCCAGGGGCCCAGAGGGCTTGGTGCTCAGCTCACATGCATGCCAAGCCTCAAGTGCACATTCAGTGACTCAGGGAAAGACGGCAGAAGGGGGACCAAGGTTTCCCTTCTTCTTTTAAATTTTTTTTTTAATTATTTTTTCTTTTTCATTCATAACATACATCTCAAATTCTTAACATTTACTATATATTCCTCCCTCCCTCCCCTCCAAGGTTTCCCCCAACTTCTGCTTCTGGTTTGTTTCTATTTTCACCCACTTCGCTGTCTCTTAACAGAAAAAGTTATTAATTACGTAACTTCAAGCCTAAAGACATGAAAATAATAGGAAATACACCATGATATTTCACTATCTTTTAAACATTTTCTAATGCTAATACAGTGGTACCCCGCAAGACGAACGCCTCGCGAGACGGAAAACTCGCAAAACGAAAGGTTTTTTCGTTTTCGAGTTGCCTCGCAAGACGAATTTCCCTATGGGCTTGCTTCGCAAAACGAAGCTTGCCCCGGGGACAGCGGGTCTTCTCTTTTGAAGCAAGGGGCTGCGTGGAGATCGCTTCTCCCCACCGCCCCTTGCTTCAAAAGAGGTCCGGGGGGCAGCGGGGAAGAAGCGCTTCGCTTCCCGCTTCCCCCGACGTCTTTTGCAGCAAGGGGCTGCAGGGAGATCGCTATCTCCCCGCAGCCCCTTGCTTCAAAAGAGGTCCGGGGGCAGCGGGAAGCGAAGCTCCGATGCCCGGCGGGGGGGGGGGACGTCTCCTCCCGCCGCCGGGCATCGGATGGCTTTCCTGAAGACTTGGGGTGGGAGGAGGGTTTTCCTTCCCACCGCCAACATTCAGAATGCTGTTCTGAATGTTGGCGGTGGGGAGGAAAAACCCTCCTCCCACCGCAAGCCCCGGGAACAGAGGAGAAGCGCTGCCTTCCTCCCCCCGCCTGCCTTCCCCCCCCCGCCTGCCCTGGGCGATCTTAAAATGCTGGCGGGCGGGAGCGAAGCGTTCGCTGCCGACCCCCAGCATTTTAAAATCTCCAAGGGACAGCAGAGAAGTCTCTGTCCCGGGGAGATTTTAAAATGCTGGGGGTCGGGAGCGAAGCGTTAGCTGCCGACCCCCAGCATTTTAAAATCTCCCCCTGTCCCGGGGAGGTTTTAAAATGCTGGGGGTCGGCAGCGCTTCGCTCCCCACCCCCAGCATTTTAAAATCTTCCTGGGACACGGGGAGATTTTAAAATGCTGGGGGTCGGCAGCGCTTCGCTCCCGACCCCCAGCATTTTAAAACGCTGTTCCGAAGGGGGGGCGGGGACACCTGCCCCCACCGCCCCACTTCGGAAAGCTGTTCCGAAGTGGGGCGGGGGGGCGGGGACACGATTTTAAAATGCCGCCCGCCAGCATTTTAAGATCGCCCCGGACAGCGGAGAAGTCCTCCGCTGTCCCAGGGTTTTTTAAAATGCTGGGGGTGGGAAGAAAAGCCCTTGTCCCCCCCCCCCCAGCCTTCAGAAGAGGTCCGGGGACAGTCTGTCCCCGGACCTGGTCTGAAGGCGGTTTCCCTAGGAACGCATCAATTGATTTTCAATGCATTCCTATGGGAAACCGTGCATCGCAAGACGAAAAAACCGCAAGACGAAGAGACTTGCGGAACGAATTAATTTCGTCTTGCGAGGCACCACTGTAATATGAATGTTTATTTACCGTATTTTTCGCCCCATAGGGCGCACCTAGGGGTTTTTTTTGGGGGGGGGAGAATAAAGAAAAAAAGCCTGAGCTTCCCCCAATCCCAGCCCCGAGAACAGCCTGCTATCTGCAAGCCTAGGGATTCCAGTGGTAAGTCGCGCCGGTCTCCCCAGGCTTTGGAATGCAGGCAGCTCTGCGCAGCCATTGGGAGGCAGGCGCGAAGAGGCGCCGGTCTCCCCAGGGTTGCACAGAGCTTCCTGAAGCCTGGAGAGCGAGAGGGGTCGGTGCGTACCGACCCCCCTCGCTCTCAAGGCTTCAGCGAAAGCCTGCATTCGCCCCATAGGATGCACACACATTTCCCTTTCATTTTTGGAGGGGGAAAAGCGCATCCTATAGGGCGAATGCAGGCTTTCGCTGAAGCCTGGAGAGCGAGAGGGGTCGGTGCACACCGACCCCTCTCGCTCTCAAGGCTTCAGCGAAAGCCTGCATTCGCCCCATAGGACGCACACACATTTCCCCTTCATTTTTTGAGGGGGAAAAGTGCATCCTATAGGGCGAAAAATACGGTAAATCCTGCCATCAAGCCTACTGACTTTCTTTGTTTCTGCAAATATAATATGAATGGTTCCCAATCTTTTTCGAAGTCTCTGTTGTCTTTTTCTCTTAGTCTATCTGTCATTTTTGCCAGTTCTGCATAGTTCATCAACTTCTCTTGCCATTGTTCTTTAGTTGGTATTTCTCCAGTCCTCAAGATGGATCAAGATTTCCCTTCACCCAGTACTGCCTCGGTTATCTGCCCCACTGTCTCTTGAGTTGTCTTTCCTGCCCTGACTAACAGCCAATTAATAAAATGCAACTGCAGCCTAACCAATTAGTCCCAAACATATGAAGTTCTGTAGAGGGGGGAAAAGGAGTCATGAAGCAAAATATTCCTCCTCAGCCCCCAAATAGGCAACTAACCAAACCCCATAGCATGCAGGGATGGAAGGTGGGCACTCCAATGAAAAGACTGGAGTGTTTCCAAAGATCGAGGCTTCAAAGCGGCTTAGTGCTTGTGTGCATTTTTGTTTGTGGGTTTTTTTTCTTTGTGTGTGTTTGTGGGTTTATTTCCTTGTTTGTGTTTTGATGGTGGGGGAAGCACTGGGAAATGTTTCCTGGAATGAGGATAGGAGGATTATAAATGTGTTTCACTTTTCATCTGTGATATGTTGCAGGCTGTGATGGTTCCAAAAATATATCTTCATTCCTTCCTGTGCAGGCTACTCACCAGGCTGTCCTGGATATACATGAAGAAGGTAGTGAGGCAGTAGCAGTGACCACTGTACAGGGTACACCTGTTTCTGGACGCCTCCCTTCTTTTCCTATTAGACTAGTATTTGACAAGCCATTCTTTCTCACCATATTGGCACCAAATGATGGACCCATGCTTTTCTTTGGGAAAGTAGTGAACCCTGCTCGAAAATGAACATTAGGTGGACCATTCAGAAGCTTCCAATTACCAGCCATCTTAGTGATGAAAGAGGACTTTCCCCCTTTCTATGATAGAAGAAAGCGTCATAACCAGTAGCTGTTTTTAAGGACAACTATGACACCGACAGCAAACTGCGTGTACAATAAAGATAATTTTAAAACATGTCTCTATTTCATTTTTTAATATAATTTTTATGAAATTTTCTTTTTTACAATTTAGAATATTCATTCAACCTTAAAATATCAATGACTTCCCTTCTTCTCTTTCCATGGTTTGTTTTGCACAACATAAATCCCTGCATATTTTACATAAATTAAACCATTCAGTATTCCATTATTACATCCATCACAACTTATTTACACTGTTGAATTTATCTTAATGCTGGCAATGTTTTCAAGTGTACACAATTCCCTCCAATTTATTCAATAAACATTTTCCAATCTTCTTTAAACAGCTGTCCATGGAGGCACTGGTCAATTCTGTGTCCAGGGCAGCTGTTTACCAGCTCCATCTGGTATGCAGGCTGAGACCCTACCTGCCCGCGGACTGTCTTGCCAGAGTGCTGCATGCTCTAGTTATCTCCTGCTTGGACTACTTCAATGTGCTCCACATGGGTCTACCTTTGAAGGTGACCCGGAAACTACAACTAATCCAGAATGCGGTAGCTAGACTGGTGACTGGGAGTGGCTGCTGAGACCACATAACACTGGTCTTGAAAGACCTACATTAGCTCCGTGTACGTTTCTGAGCACAATTCAAAGTGTTGGTGCTGACCTTTAAAGCCCTAAATGGCCTCAGTCCAGTGTACCTGAAGGAGCATCTCCACCCCCATCGTTCTGCCCAGACACTGAGGTCTAGCGCCAATGGCCTTCTGGCGGTTCCCTCACTGCGAGAACCAAGTTACAGGGAACCAGGCAGAGGGCCTTCTTGGTAGTGGCACCCGCCCTGTGGAACACCCTCCCACCAGATGTCAAAGAGAATAACTACCACCAGACTTTGAGAAGACATCTGAAGGCAGCCCTCTTTAGGGAAGCTTTTAATGTTTAACAGACTATTGTATTTTAATACTTTGTTGGAAGCCACCCAGAGTGGCTGGGGAAACCCAGCCAGATGGGCGGGGTATAAATAATATCTTGTTGTTGTTGTTGTTGTTGTTGTTGTTGTTGTTGTTGTTGTTGTTGTTATTTCTTGTGAGGGATGATGCTGGTTACAAGACGGCAAAAAAGGAGATTGGAACAGGCTAAGCAGAGGAAGATCTTAAACTGCTTTACTCCTGTTAAGACACATTCAAACCAGGAAAGCACTGCTCCTACTCTGCAAGGAGCATCCCTCCATCTTGAAACTGATGTAGGACAGACTCCCACAGGAACACTGTCCAGACTTAATCTATGGATATGTGCAGGAGCTGTGTCTTTCTCCCTCTCTTGTCAATATTGAACATGCGTACTTTGCTGAAGGTCCTGGGGCACCAAATGGCAGTGCAAGAAGTACAAAATCATGAAAATACAAAAGTCCTTTAAAAGTTTTTTTTTTTAAAGCCTCAGGTGCCATCATGGAGGGGGGTGACAAATTATCAAGGAACAATTTCCTTTTTTGAAAATGCCTGCTCCAAAGGTCTTCTCTTACTACACTAGGGATTATATGAAATTTCATGCATATCATTTAATATCTTGACCCTCCTCCATGAAAATAGCTGTTTACTTGACCGTTTTCCTATGTTGTGAAGGCTGAAATTTCAATTCAGTGGAGCAGGGTCAAGATATTATAGGATATGTTTTTTGTTTTGGTAAACCACTTTGCAGGTTTTTGAAAAATATTTTCTATTAAATAAATAAACAATAAATATAAATAAAATAACACAAGCCAAAACACAATCCATCCTGTAGATTTAAGTATCTGTCCACAGTCGCCTACTTGTTATCCGAGACCCAGAATCCACATTCCTTTGTAAGAAAATATGAAATAACGTTAAAACCATTTTTGCAGGCAAAAAAATAATAAAAATCAATGGGGTGACAAGAAATTTTCCACACCGTGTACCACCTGACCTTCCTACGCTTCTGGGTGGGGATCACCTTTCCCTGTGCCCCCCCATTCCTCCTGGAGTTTGTGTGTTTCCCTGAGTCTGGCCACCTGCCCTTTTGTCCTAGAATCCACTAGGGACACCTACAAGGGCTAGGGTTTTCTGAGCACAATACAAACAATAATAACATAATAATTTATTATTTATACCCCGCCTATCTGGCTGGGTTTTCCCAGCCACTCTGGGAGGCTTCCAACAAAGACCAAAAATACACTAAAATGCAACTCCTGGCATTTATCCCGTGACATTCCGGTCACACAAAATCCAAGCTCTGATTAAAGATGGAGAAAGAAATTCAAAGGACATTCACTTTCCTTACTGTGCAGCAGCATGCTGTTCCAAATCACCCTGAAAGAGTGGTGATTCAGGTCCCTGATCTCTGAGAGACCCAGTCCTTGCTGTCAGAAAGGAAATGGCCCCCTTCAGCTCAATTACCCCTAAAGGAGGCAACCCACTGATTTCTTCTAGCAGTGGAGGAGAGTGCAGCTAGCCATAAACCAGAGAAGCAGAGAGACAGAGTGAAAACGGGAGCCTTCAGATCCAATCTGCAAGGTCCCAGTTTTGAAGCTTGGTCAGAGAACAGACTCACTCACACGGCATGCTACTTACATTCCTCCCTTCCTACTCACCCCCGGTGGATTTCTGGACATCCTGCTGGCTTCTAGCTGGGCTTGTCCTGGGAAAACCTCTTTATCACCAAGACCACTGAATGATCTGTGGATTTTCATCCACAAACACTCAATTTTGTGTTGTGCACTGATGAAATCCTTATCCAGGTCCCATTCAGATGCCCTTGAGTGACCTGGGTCCCCATACAGGCCACCAACTGTGGTAAGAATTCACCTCTACACCACTTTGTTCATTACCCAGGTGAGGAACTTTTGAATAAACCACAGAACCAAGGAAACTGTTTTCAAGTCCAGCATCCAGATTTATGAACCCAGCGTTTCTTGTAGCTATTGTAATAGGACAGAGCTCACTCAACTCAACGTGCCAGTTGAGAAGGTCTGCCCTGAGGAACTTCAGAATAAAAGCTTATATTGCAGTTCGAGCACAGCAAACAAAGTCATAAAACATCTTCACATATGCCAGGAAAGGTTACATGTCATGAGAAGTAAAGCACACATGGCTCCATACGGGTAACTTCACCCCCACACCTTAAGAAGTAGATTCTTCATAATCACAGATATTTTATCTAGGCACATCAGCTGGTAGCAATGTTCAGCATTCTAAAGATGTTGATGTCTCATTTAATGAACTTTTATGACAACAAAAAAGACAGCAATATTTAATAACAAGCTATCATATATTCTTTTATTGTATTGTCTCAAGTCAATGCACATGAAATTAAATCTAAGCTGGCATTATCTGGTTATATATTTATTTTGCAGCCGGGAATTAAGTGGAACTGTTGCCTAAACAGCTGAAATAGTGCCGGGATGTAATTCACAAGTTTCAACAACATGACAGCTGCATCATCAGCAGGAAGGGAGAGCATTTTGCATAGGTGCCTTGTTTAATGGTTTGAAATGCATCACACATTCGCAATAGCATCTGAGGCTCCCCTCTTTGTCAATAAAGCCTTAGGGAGCCTTCCTTTTTAACACGTTGGCATTTCTCTAAGATTCAGCGATTTACTGTCTATGTTCCTTTTGAAGGCATAAATGACGTTACAAATCTGAAATAGCAAATGGATGTTCCCTTGGTGTGTCATGCTTGAAGTGGGTTCACTATTTTCCCCATGAAAAGCATTACCCAGTCCTCTGGTGCCCACATGAAGAGAAAGAACGGCCTGTCCAATTTGAGTAGAACAGGACTTGGGGCATTGGGTCCAATCTTGTCACTTCCAAAGCTGACTGCAGCTGCCTCCGTCCCTCTTTCATTAACATCCAAAACAGCCTTGTGAGAAGCCTGCACAGGAGGAAATACATAAATATATATATATTGTTGGAAACCATTGCAGCCTCCAACAGAACCACAAGTGAAGAGAGAGCCACTGATTTTTAAAAGGGCGAAGTTGTTTCTGCTCTTACACTAATGCATGTATTTACATACGTGTGAATGTTGGCAAATATGCACACATATGTAAAATATGTGCGATATAACATTGTGCCACCAGATGGCGATATGGAGTCCTGTTTTTCTCTACCTGTTTTCCCCTCTTAAATTTACAATGCTTTAAACTTCGTCACTTTTTTGATGTGTCTAGATCCAGCCTAGGAGTTTTACTGATGGCAACTGAATGCACACAGACAAAACTGCGTTGCGTTAGAGAACTTTGTCTTGGCTATGGAAATTCAGCACTAAACTACTGTGGACCAAGCAGCAAATATACTGTAGCTGCTAATTTCATAAATGAATTAAAGCATACACAACATGGCAATGTAAAATGAATTTAGAAGCCATGAAAACAGCTTTGTGGCTAGAAATGACACCTTAAAACAATATAAAACAATAATGATGAAATGAAGAAACAGACCACGATGCTCGGCACCTATCCATGCTCTGCTAACCTCCAGATTGGTCCAAAATGCAGCAGCAGGGTACTGGCTAGATTTCCATTTAATAATAAATAATAATAATAAATTTTATTTATATCCCGCCCTCCCCAGCCGAAGCCGGGTTCAGGGTGGCTAACAACAATAAAACAGTACAACAGTACAATACAACACAACACTCTAAAATCATTCATTATAAAATTAATTCAAATCAAGCCACTGGCAACCTTTGGGCCAGAGCTCTGCGAAGATTGCCGAGGGAGGGAGTCAGGCTGTGCCCTGGCCAAAGGCCTGGTGGAACAGCTCTGTCTTGCAGGCCCTGCAGAAAGATATCAAGTCCCGCAGGGCCCTAGTCTCTTGTGACATAGTGTTCCACCAGATCGGAGCCACAGCCGAAAAAGCCCTGGCTCTAGTTGAGGCCAGCCTGACCTCTCTGTGGCCTGGGACCTTCAAGATGTTTTTATTTGAAGACCGTAAGTTTCTCTGTGGGACATACCAGGAGAGGCGGTCCCGTAGGTACGAGGGTCCTAGGCCGTATAGGGCTTTAAAGGTTAAAACCAGCACCTTAAACCTGATCCTGTACTCCACCGGGAGCCAGTGCAGCTGGTATAGCACTGGGTGAATGTGATCCCGCAGCGAAGACCCCGTAAGGAGTCTCGCTGCAGCATTCTGCACCCGCTGGAGTTTCTGGGTCAGTCTCAAGGGCAGCCCCACGTAGAGCGAGTTACAATAATCCAGTCTGGAGGTGACTGTTGCGTGGATCACAGTGGCTAGGTCAGGGCGAGAGAGGTAAGGAGCCAACTGCTTAGCTTGGCGGAGATGGAAAAATGCTGCCCTTGTTATAACTGCAATCTGTGCCTCCATGGAGAGGGAGGTGTCGAAGATTACACCCAAACTCTTAATGGACGGTGCTGGCACTAATTGCACCCCCACAAGAGATGGGAGTTGCCCCCCCAATCCCATATCGTCCCATCCCAGCCACAGGAACTCTGTCTTCGAAGGATTTAGCTTCAACCGGCTCCCACGTAACCATCCAGCCACAGCTTCCAAATATCTGGTCAGTGTGTCTGGGGCCGAGTCAGGATGGCCATCCATCAACAGATAGAATTGGGTGTCATCAGCATACTGATGGCAACCCAGCCCAAAACTCCGGACAAGCTGGGCGAGGGGGCGCATAAAGATGTTGAAAAGCATCAGGGAGAGTATCGCACCCTGAGGTACTCCACACACCAAGGAGTGTTGCGATGATAATTCCCCCCCAAGCGCCACCCTCTGTCCCCGACCAGAGAGAAATGAGCGCAGCCATTGAAGGACTGTGCCCTGGATCCCCATGTCGGCAAGGCGGTGGTCCAGGAGTTTGTGATCAACCATGTTGAAAGCTGCTGACATATCTAGAAGAATCAGGAGCCCTGACCCACCTCGATCCAGCTGTCTACGAAGATCATCTGTTAGGGCAACCAGAGCTGTCTCGGTCCCATGACCAGCGCGGAAGCCAGAGTGGAATGGATCCAGAGCCGATGTTTCTCAATCACCTTACCCAGGAACAGAAGATTCGAAACCGGGCGGTAATTGGATAGATCTAAAGGATCTAATGATGTTTTCTTTAAGAGCGGGCGCACCACTGCCTCCTTCAGTTCCCCTGGGAATGTCCCCGTGCCAAGGGACAAATTGATGTGTGGGGCCCGAAACAAACTGGGAGAGCCCTAGTGTCGCCATGGAAGACACCAGGTCCAGAGCCTGTGAGGAGGGAGTGGCATCAGCATGGATGTTGAAGTCCCCCAATACCAATAGGTTAGGGAACTCCAAGGCCAAGCCAGCCACCACCTCCAGTAGGCCTGACAGGGTGGCTGCTGGTGCGCTAGGTGGCCGGTACACCAGCCAGACAGCCAAGCTCTCCTTGGAGCCCCACACTAGGCCAACACATTCAATGCCAGGGATCGATGGCGATGGGAGAGCCCTGAAAGGACAATCTTCCTGGATTAATAATGCCACCCCTCCCCCCGGCCCACAGTCCGCGACTGGTGGAGGACGGAGAAATCCGGGGGCACCATCTCTTGTAAGGTAACTGTTTCCCCTTCGCGCACCCAGGTCTCCGTCACACAAGCCAAGTCGACCCCCTGCGAGATAAAGAAATCTAGCAGGGTGGCGGTTTTGTTGCCTATAGACCTGGCATTGCACAGCACCAGTGACGGAGGTGAGTAATCCTTGCTCACCCTACCCTCGTCCCTCGGGATGAGGCGCAGATTGGAAGGGGTACAAGCATATCCATATCTCGATCCCCTTCGCCTATAGCATCTGCCCCCACCTCCCTCGCCCCTCCACGGTAGCAATCCCAAGCCTCATATTAGCCTCCATTGATGGCAATTAATGTTATTCTTTCGCAGCCTAAAACAATATAACCTTAAAACAATAATAAAAAACCCAGAAAACAATAAAACAATACAAATAAAAACTGCAAAAATTACAAATCCATCAAAATCAAACAAATTCGCAAGCCCACCCAAACATCCATCCCACCCCCATATATAAAAAATCTAAAGGGAAAGGAAAATTTCAAAACATGTTAAAAGGATCTCTGCACCCCTCCGGGTCCTCCTGGGCAGCAGCATCAGTGGCAACAACCGTCCTTGTGAGGCCCCACCCTGGGCCAGATAGTAAGTGGCAGGAGCAGTCCTTGTGAGGCCTGTTAGGCCCCACACTGGGCCAGGTGGTGAGTGGCAAGAGCAGGGCCCTCAGGCACTCACACAGGGGAGTCCTCCTGGGCAGCAGAGCAGTCCTTGTGAGGTTTCAGGCCCCATCCTGGGCCAGATGGTAAGTGGCAAGAGCAGGGCCCTCAGGCATTTAGATCTTCTAAAACCCCTGTTTTAAAACAGCTGTGGTGGCTGCCATTTCTGGGCCCAATCCAAGGTGTTCATGTTAGTGTTTAAAGCCCTAAATGACTCGGGCCCCAACTGAAAGATCTTCTTATAGATGGTCTTACGTGCTGAAGACCAGCAGAAGAGGGTCCGCTTGGTAATTCTTCCACCTGAGCAGTTTGCACATGCATGTTTGTGTGGCCTGAGAAAGGGCATTCTCTGTGGCAGCCCCTTAGATGTGGGACTCCCTCCGCACAGAGGTATGTCTGGCAACTTCATTATACATCACCCAGTGGATGCTGAAGATACACCTCTTTACCTTAGCTTAATGTTGCAAAAGCCTCATGCCCACACGCTACTCAAAATACCTCAGTCTCTTTCGACCCCATTTATGTACGTACTGTGGAAACCATTGTAGCACCCTGCTTGTGGTTAACGCTTAGCTGGAATGAAATATTCAACGCAGCAATAGAGAAATTAAAATAATTATTTATTTGTCAGACAAATAAATGAGAGGCACAGTGGTATATGGTTACCAAGCTCTGGCCTGGCTTCCTGCCATTATGGCCAGCCCTTATATTCCCTTAATCCAGCCCCCTTTGCTCCTCCTGTGGCTGCCTCTGTCCAATCAGCCTGGTTGGATTTCCTATTGGCTGATTGCTAGAACCAATCACAAAAGATACACCCATATCCTCCTGTCCTTATATGGAGGACAAAGAGCTATATATTGTTACATCTATAAATGACAAATAAGTAGTAATATATCTTACATGTGTCTCAACAAGGAATCTTAATTACCAGCTCACCTCTTGCCCTCCTTGCCCTATTGCCTTCTAAAACAAATGGTTAATCTTAAATTTTTATCTTAAACATATGTCAAGGATCTTGAGTTTCACATCAACATTGAAAGATCTCCTTCATTTGAAGGTTTCCAAACAAATGTCTGACAGCCATATATCAGGACCGCTTGGATGGCGTCTTCCTGTCTGGCAAGAGGGCTGGGCTGGTGGCTGACTTAATTTCAAGATAAATACAACTCTTCTAGCATTTGTTAAATCCTTTGCATAATTACATTTAAGACAATACATAACATAGGTAGCCTTTTAAAAGGAATAAGGCCTTTGTAAAGTAGAAGTAGAAAAGGGAACTCAGTAAAAAAGGAACACAGTAAAAAAACCGCTTTAAAAGAAGCCTCTTCAGTTTACATCCCCCCCTTCTCCAGCTGCTTCAGCCAGCTGCTTTGTTTCCATTAGCTCTTCCTCAAACTCTCTCAGTTTAAGAAAGAAACAGCTTTAAAAGACTTCCCAAAAATGCTTTAAAAAGACTTCCCAAAAATGCTTTAAAAAGACTTCCCAAAAAGCCTCTCTTTCTGCCAGCTAGATGCTTCTCCATTTGGTCTTGGCCTTTTAACCTTAGAAAGAAGATCTGGCTCATTTTACTGGGAGGCACATTGGCATTATTTTACTATTTACCAACTATTAATTATGTTTATCTCTGCCTTTTTTATCTTCTATAACATGTAGGGTCAGTGTCCTTACTCAGTCTGTAATTTCAGCTTTTACGACTTTGAGAATTGTTTTCTGCTATCAATCAAGGGGCCCCTTGTCTAGGAAGAAAACACTGTCAGTGTTTTCTTAAGCAGCTAGCCTTCTTGCCTGGCATGAAACTTTTAAAAATCTAAGCCCTCTTTAATATACAAGCCCTGATCAAACATTAATAAAATGCAGGCTTATGCCTGATGCCTCATTCCCCCCTTTCAAGCTCAAGGACCTTCGTCCCAAGTGTCCTTGATAGCTTGACCTTCATCATATTCCTGAGGTAAAGCTCTGTATAGGGCCATGATATGAGGTAGAGTTTCATTTGAAACCATCTTGCTAATTGTGATAGATTAATAATATACAACTTCCGACTGAGACTCTCTCTGGTTGCAGTACCGCCAAGGTGAGTAGATTCATGATAATTTCTTACAATTGTGCCTGCTAGATGATGAGGTACATAAATCCTATTGTCTGGCAGGATCATCCAACCGTCCTTCACAACTGCTCCTTCCAGTTCAGCCCACTTCCTCTCTTCTGGGGTATAGTGAGGTTTAACTTCTTCTGGAACTACCTCTGGTATGAGGGCTGCTATAAATCCTCCCACAGGCTTCTGGGCTGCCTCTCGGGCTGCTTTGTCAGCAGCATGATTTCCTCTGGTTATTGGATCCCTTCCTCGTCCATGACCTTTGCAGTGCATTACAGCAATC
The DNA here is from genome assembly GCF_965112155.1 of Podarcis liolepis. Classification (NCBI taxonomy): domain Eukaryota; kingdom Metazoa; phylum Chordata; class Lepidosauria; order Squamata; family Lacertidae; genus Podarcis; species Podarcis liolepis. The sequence goes on from NC_139554.1 coordinate 21,272,161, forward strand.
TGTTCTGGAGCCCATACTGCTTCTAACAAGATTTCTACTTCAGGTCCATATTTCAAGGCCTTCCCGTGGGCTCCTATTAGACCTCTTTCTTTCCATAGAGCACCATGTGCATGCAGGGTTAAGAAGGCATATTTAGAATCAGTATAGATGTTTGCCTTACATCCGGCTGCCAATTGCAGAGCTCTAGTTAAACCTATAAGTTCAGCTTTTTGTGCTGAGGTGCCAGCAGGCAAAGCTTCAGCTTCCACAACTTCCTCATTGGTGACCACAGCATATCCTGCTCGTCTGGCACCTTCATGCAGGTAACTGCTACCATCAGTATAATATACAACATCTGGATTTTTCAATGGTTCATCTTTCAGATCGGGTCTACTGGAATAAACTTCATCCATTATTTGGAGACAATCATGTGATTCTTCATCATCTACCTCTGGTAGGGGCAGCAAAGTTGCTGGATTGAGCATATTCACTACTCGTAGATGAATCCTGGGATTTTCACACAATAGGCCTTGGTACCTAGCCATCCTTGGGTTCGTTAGCCAATAACTACCCTTATATTCCATGAGTGTCAGAACAGCATGAGGTACATTCACATACATCGTCTGGCCGAAGGTAAATTTATCAGCTTCTTTGACAAGGCTTGCAGTGGCCGCTACTGCCCTTAGGCATGGAGGCCATCCTTTTGCTACTGAGTCCAATTGTTTTGACAAATAAGCTACTGGACGGTTCCAACTTCCTAATCTCTGGGTCAGGACTGCCGCTGCAATCCCATTCTGTTCATGTACATACAGCTGAAAGGGTTTTTCCGAATTAGGCAGTCCAAGGGCTGGGGCCTCCATAAGTCGTTGTTTGATAACTAAAAAGGCTTGTTGCTGCTCAGGTCCCCATACGAATGGGTCCTTTTCTGCACCTCAAGTGCTTTCATGTAAGGGTTTGGCCAGACTGCTGAAATCAGGTATCCATAGTCTACAAAACCCTGCTGTTCCCAGGAATCCTCTGAGTTGTTTCCTTGTGGTAGGTTCCTTGATAAGGCAAATAGCTTCTTTCCTCTCTGGCCTCAATGCTCGTTGTTGGTGTGAGATGTCAAAGCCCAAATATTTGACCTTTTCTAAACATAACTGTGCCTTTTTCTGGGAAACTCGGTAGCCAGCTTCCCAGAGCAAGTGGAGCAGTTCCTCTGTACCTTCTTTACAGGTCTCAAAATCCTTTGCTGCTAGTATAAGGTCATCTACATATTGCAGAACCACCTTTTCTCCAGGTATTGAGGGGTAACTTGTTAGATCCTTCGCCAAGGCAGTGCCAAATAAAGTTGGGGAATTTTTGAATCCCTGGGGCAATCTTGTCCAGGTTAGCTGGCCTTTTGTTCCTGTCAAAGGGTCTTCCCACTGGAAGGCAAATATAGGTTGGCTCTGTGGTGCCAGCCGGCAACAGAAGAATGCATCTTTCAAGTCCAATACAGTAAAAAATGTTGCTTCTGGTGGGATCAAACTCAGCAGGGTGTATGGGTTTGGTACATTTGGGTGCAAGGTCTCAATAGCCTGGTTTACGAGCCTCAAGTCCTGCACTGGCCTGTATTCATCTGTCCCAGGTTTTCGAACAGGCAAAAGGGGTGTGTTCCATTCTGATTGGCAGGGCTTAAGCAGACCATATTTTAATAGGCGGTCCAAATGTTTCTGGATGCCCTCTGCTGCTCGCCGGGGTAAAGGATATTGCTTTACAGATACAGGGGTAGCCATAGGTTTTAAGGTTACTACAATTGGAGCTATATTCTTGGCCATTCCTGGTGGGCTATTTTCGGCCCATACTCCTGGTGGCACCTGTAGAGTTCGGAGGAGCTTGTTTAACTCTGTATCCAATGTGGGTTGGACTTGCAGGGCTGACATTAGGCGCCATGATTGTTCCTTAGGTACTGAGAGGGAAATTATTCCTGCTGCCTTTGATGGCAGTTTCATTTCTGGACCTCGAGGAGTGAAGGTGATTTGGGCCTGCAATTTGGACAGCATATCTCTACCTAAGAGAGGTATTGGACACTCAGGTATATACAAAAACTGATGGGTTAAACGATGTCCCCCAATCTGGCATTCCAAAGGTTGGAGGAAAGACCTCTTAGCTGACTGACCAGTGGCACTTTTAATGACTACACTTTTGGATGCCTTTTTCTGCAATAGTTCTGGGAGTACTGAGTATTCAGCCCCAGTATCAATCATAAAGTCTATTAAATGGCTTCCTAATTGAATCGTGACCGTGGGCTCCTGGAAGCCTAACTTTATGGAGTCCGGTCTTTCCTAGTCTTGGGTAAAATCCTCCTCTGCCAGTCCAATGACATTGTCCCTACTCCGTCCTTGTCCAGGTCTCTGATATCTTCCATCTCGGATCATTCCCCGTCCCCGTCCCTGGTTTCTTGGGCCGGAGCCTGGGCCTGGGCCTGGGCCTGGGCGTACTTCTTCCAACCTCAGGGGTTCAGGACACTCCCGCTTCCAATGACCCTCCTTCTTGCAATTCGCACATTGATTCCTTCCCAGTGGTGGATTCCTTCCCCGCCCTCTTCCTCCATTTAAGGGGCGGTAGTCTTGCTTCACTGCTGTGGCTAGCATTACCATCTTTTCCTTCTGCCACTTCTTCTTCTCTTGTTTCTCAGCCTCATCCCTATTCCGATAAACTCGGCGTGCAATGGCCATAATTTGGCTCATCAGCATCCCTTCCCATCCTTCTGATTTCTGAATTTTCTTACGAATGTCAGAAGCGCACTGGGCCACAAATGTAGCAGTAATCATTCTGCTGTTTTCAGGGGCTTCAGGGTCAAAAGGAGTCCATATACGATAGGCTTCTTGCAGCCTCTCTAAAAAGTCTCCTGGACTCTCATTTGGTTTCTGTTCTACTTCTGAGACTTTAGACATATTAGTGGGCTTCTGGCATGCCCTGCGGATACCTTGCACAAGCGTCTGGCGATAGGTGGTAAGCCTGGCCAGGTGAATTGCATTGTTTGGATCCCAATTAGGATCTTCCAAGGGAAAGTTGTCTTGGAGATGACGGTCAATATTAAAAATATTTCCCACTCTGGCCTGCTCACGCAAATATATCTGTGCCTTTTCAATTATGTCTCTCCTTTCCTCAGTGGTGAACAGAGTATTCAGGAGCTGGCGGCAATCTGTCCAAGTAGGACTATGAGTATTTATTATTGAAGTCACCAAGTCCATCATAGCCTGAGGTTTTTCTGCAAAAGATGGGGTGTGTGTTTTCCAATTCATCAGATCCGTAGTTGTGAATGGAATGTACTGGAGGGTCGAAGTTCGAGGTGGCCGTGGTCCGAGTTGCCCGTTAACCAGCACAGGCTCCTCAAGTGCATCAAATACTCTTCTGAGAGGGGCTACTACGTGATCTTTCTCTTCGCTTTGCTCTAGGGGCCTCAAATCATAGGGGATGGTATTTGTCCCAAGGCGTTCTTTTAGCAGCTTTATACGCCTGGCTGTATTGCTTGCTGACCGATTAAGGTCTCCCTGTAACTTCTGTAATAATTCTCTAGGACTTGGATGTACAGGAGTTTGGGGTAGGCAATCAGTTGTTCCACTAAAAGAGACTGTAGATGGAGTTCTACTGGGACTCACAGATGGAATAACCACTTCTGCTTGGGCTTCATTATAGGCCTCCAATGCCTCCTGAAGATATTTATCATAATCTATCAAGGAATCAAGTTCTGTGACTCCAGCCCCATTATTCATTCCACTTTCTTGCCTTGGGGTTACAACTGGTGGAGTGTTTGGATTAGGCTCCCTTCGATGTGGAGCATAGGGTGGAGGTGGAAGCAGCTCTTCCTCTGGTCCCTCAAAAATGGGTTTGAGTTTATTTGGCAAGATTCCTTTCCTAGCTTCGGCTTTTACAGCCAATAATTTGCATCGTTGGACTTTGCATTCCCTTATCCATGGAGGATTTTTATTTAATGTGCTCAGCCAGGAATCTATATATGAAAATTGTTCTGGGCACCCTCCAGTTTCTTTGGCGATGTTAGACCAAAGTTTGCTTACTAAATTTATATCAAAGGTTCCCTGAGATGGCCATTCAGTATTTTGCTTCGGCCACTCTAATTCACATAACGTTCTCAGGCGCTCTGGCGTCATTTTGACTCCATACGCCCCTGAGAAGGCTTTCTTAAAATTATTTAACATACATTCAAGAGGTGTATTTTCCCCTTTTGAACCCCCAACTCCCATTGTATGGCCCTGTGAAGTATCCACTCAGTCACTCACACACACGCTTCGTGGGTTTCCTTGCCTAGTGAAGTCGCCTTACTAGGAACCGAAGTACTGCCCACTCCACACTCAGGTCAGCTACAGATTGCTCTGTACTTTCTCACACATACAATGCGCTAGATACTTCACCACACACTACCTCCCATTCTTCCCTTTTCCCCCACCAGATCACCATCTGATGTATCCAACCACCTAGCGTACTCAGTTCCCACTTACTGAGACGCAGAAGTTTGATCAAGACTTCTCTTCCTCCCAATTAATTGGAGGGCCAAAAATCCCTTTGTGCACTTACCCTTGGTTGGTTCCGTTTCCCCCCGGTCCGTCGCCGCCAGTGAGCAGGGTATCAGACAGACGAGACTTCTGCGTTCCCCCTGGAAAAATTTACCAGTGCGCGCTTGGGTAAGCAGTTTAGAGATCCTCTCTCTTGTACCCTGCCCAATAGGGCGAAGGGGCTGCGTTCCAGCAGACCACTTATCCGAGTCACAGGGGCACCATAAAATGTAGCACCCTGCTTGTGGTTAACGCTTAGCTGGAATGAAATATTCAACGCAGCAATAGAGAAATTAAAATAATTATTTATTTGTCAGACAAATAAATGAGAGGCACAGTGGTATATGGTTACCAAGCTCTGGCCTGGCTTCCTGCCATTATGGCCAGCCCTTATATTCCCTTAATCCAGCCCCCTTTGCTCCTCCTGTGGCTGCCTCTGTCCAATCAGCCTGGTTGGATTTCCTATTGGCTGATTGCTAGAACCAATCACAAAAGATACACCCATATCCTCCTGTCCTTATATGGAGGACAAAGAGCTATATATTGTTACATCTATAAATGACAAATAAGTAGTAATATATCTTACATGTGTCTCAACAAGGAATCTTAATTACCAGCTCACCTCTTGCCCTCCTTGCCCTATTGCCTTCTAAAACAAATGGTTAATCTTAAATTTTTATCTTAAACATATGTCAAGGATCTTGAGTTTCACATCAACATTGAAAGATCTCCTTCATTTGAAGGTTTCCAAACAAATGTCTGACAGCCATATATCAGGACCGCTTGGATGGCGTCTTCCTGTCTGGCAAGAGGGCTGGGCTGGTGGCTGACTTAATTTCAAGATAAATACAACTCTTCTAGCATTTGTTAAATCCTTTGCATAATTACATTTAAGACAATACATAACATAGGTAGCCTTTTAAAAGGAATAAGGCCTTTGTAAAGTAGAAGTAGAAAAGGGAACTCAGTAAAAAAGGAACACAGTAAAAAACCGCTTTAAAAGAAGCCTCTTCAGTTTACATCCCCCCCTTCTCCAGCTGCTTCAGCCAGCTGCTTTGTTTCCATTAGCTCTTCCTCAAACTCTCTCAGTTTAAGAAAGAAACAGCTTTAAAAGACTTCCCAAAAATGCTTTAAAAAGACTTCCCAAAAATGCTTTAAAAAGACTTCCCAAAAAGCCTCTCTTTCTGCCAGCTAGATGCTTCTCCATTTGGTCTTGGCCTTTTAACCTTAGAAAGAAGATCTGGCTCATTTTACTGGGAGGCACATTGGCATTATTTTACTATTTACCAACTATTAATTATGTTTATCTCTGCCTTTTTTATCTTCTATAACATGTAGGGTCAGTGTCCTTACTCAGTCTGTAATTTCAGCTTTTACGACTTTGAGAATTGTTTTCTGCTATCAATCAAGGGGCCCCTTGTCTAGGAAGAAAACACTGTCAGTGTTTTCTTAAGCAGCTAGCCTTCTTGCCTGGCATGAAACTTTTAAAAATCTAAGCCCTCTTTAATATACAAGCCCTGATCAAACATTAATAAAATGCAGGCTTATGCCTGATGCCTCACCATCAGGTTGCGTTTTCCAGTAATTCCTGATAGGTCAGCCTTGTTGGTGAAGACTTCAGTAATACCCATTCTGGAAAGCAAATCTTTGAGATCGTAGGATGTAGACATTAAAAGTTTTGGAAGGTGCAGGCTAATTTCGCTGGGAAACAATGGAACGAAAACGTTAAAACTATAGGCAATACGGAGTTTTATTTTGCGAACATGTACAGAACCTCCAAGTGTTCATATTTCCCAGATTTACAGAAGCCAGCCAGGTTTCTGATTTGATCCCGGGATGTCCCACTTTTCCATAGGACGTCCCTATTTTCATCGGAGAAATGTTGGAGGGTATGGAGTTATACGACCCCTGAGCCAAGGAGATAAGTGACTATACAACCTTTAGAAGATATCTGAAGGCAGCCCTGTATAGGGAAGGTTTTTAATGTTTAATGGGCAGTGTAGAAGCAGCAGCAGCAACAACAGAACAGGACATCCTTATTTTCATCAGAGAAATGCTGGAGGGTATGCATGGAGCATTTGCAGTTTCAGATTTGCATACACTTAAAGGCAGGCATTTACAAATAGCGGGGGAGAGAAGTCAAGCAAAATGCGAGGGAGATAGTGCAAGAAACAGGAAATTGAATGCAGATTTCCAAAAAATAGCAAGGTGAGACTAGAAGGCCTTCTTAAACGAGCAATGCAAAGAAATAGAGGAAAACAACAGAATGGGAAAACCAGAGATCTGTTCAAGAACATTGGAGATATGAAAGGAACATTTTGTACAAAGATTACCATAATAAAATACAAAAGTGGTAAGGACCTAACAGAAGCAGAAGACATCAAGAAGAGGTGGCAAGAATACACAGAGGAATTATACCAGAAAGATATGGATGTCTCGTACACCCCAGGTAGTGTGGTTGCTGACCTTGAGCCAGACATCCTGGAGAGTGAAGTCAAATGGGCCTTAGAAAGCACTGCAAATAACAAGGCCAGTGGAAGTGATGGTATTCCAGCTAAACTATTTAAAATTTTAAACGATGATGCTGTCAAGGTGCTACACTCAATATGCCAGCAAGTTTGGAAAGCTCAGCAGTGGCCAGAGGATTGGAGAAGATCAGTCTACCTCCCAATCCCAAAGAAGGGCAGTGCCAAAGAATGCTCCAACTACCACACAGTTGCACTCATTTCACACGCTAGCAAGGTTATGCTTAAAATTCTACAAGGCAGGCTTAAGCAGTATGTAGACCGAGAACTCCCAGAAGTGCTAGCTGGATTTAGAAGAGGCAGAGAGACCAGAGACCAAATTGCAAACATGCACTGGATTATGGAGAAAGCTAGAGAGTTCCAGAAAGACATCTACTTCTGCTTCATTGACTATGCAAAAGCCTTTGACTGTGTCGACCACAGCAAACCATGGCAAGTTCTTAAAGAAATGGGAGTGCCTGATCACCTCATCTGTCTCCTGAGAAATCTCTATGTGGGACAAGAAGCTACAGTTAGAATGTAAATCTTTTTAAAGATAATTATGAAAAATGCTGATCAGAGGTGAAAAAAGACTTGGAAAGTTGGACGAACTTGAAGCTTTCCTTGCTGGGTCGAATTGCTGTTATTAAGATGAATGTATTGCCCAGAATGTTATTTTTATTCCAATCATTGCAAATCATTGATAAGATGGACTGTTTCAAGAAGTGGCAAAGACACATATCTAGATTTGTCTGGCAGGGCAAAAAGCCCAGAATAAAATTTAAAATTCTTACTGATGCTAAAGACAGAGGGGGGTTTGCCCTGCCAGACTTAAAACTTTATTATGAGGCCACAGCTTTCTGCTGGCTGAAAGAATGGCTACTTCTGGAAAATACAGATGTTTTGGATCTTGAAGGGAGTGACAATGTATTTGGGTGGCATGCATATCTTTGGTACGGCAAGGTAAAAGTGCATAAGGCATTTAAAAACCATATTGTCAGAAAAGCACTGTTTAATGTCTGGATAAGGTATAAAGACTTTTTGGAGAATAAAACTCCAAGGTGGCTATCACCTATGGAGGCGAAAGCCTTGAAAAAACTTAACATGGAAGACAAATGGCCAAAATACTGGGAAATTTTAGAACAGTAGGGTGACAAACTGAAATTGCAGAGTTATGACAAGCTTAAGGAGAAGGTGCGGGACTGGCTACATTACTTTCAAATAAGAGAGGTCTATAACTTAGATAAAAAAATTGGTTTCCAGGTGGAAAAATCAAAGTTGGAAACAGAACTGTTAGAACCCAATGTAAAGATACTTTCGAGAATGTATAATCTGCTGTTGAAATGGAATACTGAGGAAGAAACAGTAAAATCGGCAATGATAAAATGGGCACAAGACATAGGTCATAACATTATGTTTGCTGACTGGGAGAAGTTGTGGACCACCGGGATTAAATTTACGGCATGTAATGCCTTAAGAGAGAATATAATGAAAATGATGTATAGGTGGTACATGACCCCAGTCAAGCTTGCAAAAATATATCATTTGCCCGATAACAAATGTTGGAAATGCAAAGAGATTGAAGGTACATTCTTTCACCTTTGGTGGACGTGCCCAAGGATCAAGGCCTTCTGGGAAATGATATATAATGAACTGAAAAAGGTATTTAAATATACTTTCCCGAAGAAACCAGAGGCCTTCCTCCTGGGCATAGTGGACCAATCGGTGTTAAAGAAGGACAGAACTTTTTTATGTATGCTACAGCAGCAGCAAGAATTCTCATCGCAAAGCATTGGAAGACACAAGGCTTACCCACCTTGGAAGATTGGCAGATGCAACTAATGGACTACATGGAACTGGCGGAAATGACTGGCAGAATCCGAGACCAGGGAGAGGAGACGGTGGAGGAGGATTGGAAGAAATTTAAAATTTATTTGCAGAAATATTGTAAAATTTATGAATGTTGAGGACATTGAAATGAAATGCAGGGGTATTAGCAACAAAGTAAAATGTAAGATTGGATTAACAACAGATAAATTAATAGGATATGAATTTGCTGAACTAATTTAAAAAGGGATACAGAAATGGGAGACGTGAGGAAGTCCGGAAAATAAGTCAATTGAAGATGAGAAATTAAGAAAGAGGGAATTTTTGTTTTTTTTTATTATATGTGCTTTTATCTCTCTTTTTTTCTTTTGATGTTTTTAATGTTTGTATTTTTGTCTTGTATTTGCTTTTTTCTTTTTTTCTATTTTGTGGTGTTGCATTTTCTCTGTTTTTGTATGTTTTTATTGTGAAAACCTAATAAAATATCTTATATAAAAAAAGAAGAAGCTACAGTTAGAACTGGATATGGAACAACTGATTTATTTTTCGCCCTATAGGACACACTTTCCCCCCTCCAAAAATGAAGGGGAAATGTGTGTGCGTCCTATGGGGCGAATGCAGGCTTTTGCTGAAGCCTGGAGAGGGAGAGGGGTCGGTGCGCACTGACCCCTCTTGCTCTCCAGGCTTCAGGAAGCTCTCCGCTAGCCTTGGGAGCCCGCGGGAGTTCCCTTTGGGCTTCCTAGGCTTTTGGATAGCAGCCTGCATCTCGAAGCCTGGGGCACGTTGCACAGCACGCCCCGGGCTTTGGTTCCCTGGTTTGTAGGCTGGTGGTGGGGAGAAATGCGCTTGTCCCCGCCGCCAACCCCACAAGCTCGAGGGACAGCGGGGAGGCGCAGCATGCCATCCCGCTGTCCCCCGACCTGCTTTGGAGGCTGGCGGCGGGGAGAAGCCCGCTTCTCCCTGCCGCCAGCCCCACAAGCCTGGGGGACAGCGGGAAGGCGCAGTAAAAAACTTTGAAGTTTTAGAAGACAGAAAGGAAAAGACAAAAGGGGGAAAGCAGGGTCCCATGTGCCAAAATGTGGACTAAGTAGAGGGGCACTGTTTTCTTTGGTAGAAGCTTCCAGGGACAGGAAATTTGGTGCCCTACAGATGTTATGCCCTAGCTGGCATGGCAATGGTCAGGGGTGGTGGAAGATGTAGTCCCAGAACATCTGTAGGGGCAGAGCTTTGTCACCCCTCCCTCAACCCTTGCCCTTCTTTAATATTGTAATATTTCATTGAACTTATGTATTTTGGAACTTTCAACTCTTTTATACTTTACAAACTCTCAAAAATTGGTCCGTAATATACTATTACAAAAATCAGTTCAAGATATGCAACTTTAAAGCCACCCATTTTAAAGTGATAACTTTTCCACCATTGCCTGCCAGATTATGTACTTTAGAGAGTAAATGTTCTTTTGTTTGTCATTCCTGCTATCTTCAGGTGATTAAGTAATTCAAAGCATTAAATATTTGTTACTTATATTTTTTCAACATACCTTTGAAGTAGACATAGTTCGCAAGAAACATGCTAGTGCCTTGAGCTACGTTTCTAACCATTTCAGTTATTTTCCCACGAGTTTTCTTCTTCACATAATCATTTATCTGCTTTTCAGTCACTACATTGTATTTAAAGTCAATAGGAAAGATCTCAGAATTGTAGAAACTTTGGAGATCATTATTGTACTTAGTGGCTATTTTGAGGCCCTTAGTTAAGTAGAAGGTATTCCCTATGTTCACCTTGCCTGCTTTTTTTGAAGTGGTCAGCACCTTGAGGAGCTGTTGAAATCCTGTATGTATCTTGCTTGTGTCAATTGTCGTCAATCCACGTCCGCTGTAGATCTGATTTTGGGTTTTAGACTTAGCACCCAGGCCAAGTGCTGAGAAAGCCATGGAGATACTCACAGGAGAGAATAAAATATTTTTTGGCACCTTGACGTGAAGTTACATGTTTGGAGAATTTAAATGCAAAGTCAGCAATGCTGGAAGCTAGCTTTTCTTGAAGTGGATCTTTATCTCCATGACCATTGTGGACCTGAAGGACAATCAGTAACAAGGAGAAATGGGTGGCAAGTTTCATTGTGATTTGGGATTTGCTTAAAACAAACAAACTGAACATAAAACAACACAGAATATGTTAGCACTCTCCTTTATAAACCCACTGAAAGGAATTCATTTTGATCAAACGCAAAATTCATTGGGAATGAGACACCCTTATTTGTGAGTGTAGCCCTGTTCTACAGAACTATGTAACAGAAATAATTCACTCTGCATACAGGGATGCAACCCACCATCTCCAGCAGGTTTGCGTGATCTCCTCCCTTCCCCAGCACCAGTGCAAGGTGTGCTAGTTAAAGGAGTGTCCTGTGGAGATGGTATACAGCCTCAATAGAACCTATTCCTATTCCTAACGTTACTTGCGTTTAAGAATGGCAGATAGCCTCTTAAAAACACCCACTTCAGCAAGGAAGCACAGGGCTTGAGATTAAGCCCACACACCTTCATGAGCTATCTAGTTTACCTCCTACTGCTTTTGCCTGCAATTTCGTTCTATATTTCTACACCCCCCCCCCAAAAAAATGCCCAATCATAAACATTTCCATCCTTGTCCCTTGTGGATCATGAATTGTGAACAAACGTCCCACGGATCCTATTTTATACCTAAAGTGGGTTTATTATAAAATGTTCCCTGGTACCTTGGCATTTGGTCTGTGGGGCCTGAGATGTGTGGTTTTCACTCTTGCCCATAGAGTAGGCTCTCTTGCTGGGTTGCATTCAGTTTATAGCCCTGGCTAACTTCTACTTCCTGCTGCAGCAGGAAGGTAAGGGCAATTAGGTAAGGACACCTAGCTGGTTTGAAAAACGCAAAAAGTACAAAACTGCCTTGGCTGCCCAGTTGGAAGAGAGATGGCAGTGGGGTGTGTGTGTGCGGAGCGTGACCTTGTTGGCTCTCCCTGAGGTTGTAGAACACAGTAGCTTTCTGGATTGGCCCAGGGAGATGGTGGATGGGGTGGGAGCACTGTATTGTTGCACCCCACCCAGTCTCTGAGCTTCAGCCTACAGCCCGTACTAGCTTCCACGTGCTGCCGCTGGAACCAATTAGATCAGGGCATGTTTACTTATTCTTTTTGTTACAAACACGTCCTTCTCTAATGGGCTGCTGCAGTGGTAGCTGGAGGTTAGCTACATGTTCTGATCCAATTGGATCCAAATGTCCACGTGGGTGCCTCCCAAATTCAAGTCCAGTGGGTTGTAGCTTACTAGTGGGATTTAGGATAGTTCAGCCCCCTGAGTATGGGCAGTTTTGTCCATTGAGTGGGTGATGTTTGATATTTTACTATGTTTTACATATGCTGTAAGCTGCCCAGAGTGGCTGGGAAAACCCAGGCAAATTAACATTCTCTTTGGATGCCTCAGAACTCAAATACTGTATTTTTCGCCCTATAGGGCACACCAGCATTTATCCCCCCCCCCCAGGTGCGGGGCTGGGGCGGGGGAAGCCCCAGCTTCCCCCGCTCCCAGCCCCCAGAACAGGCTGCTATCCGCAAGCTGTGGGAGAGCTGCGCAAAGCCAGAAGCCTGGGGCATGCTGAGCTCAGTGCACCCCAAGCTTCTGGGTGCAAGCAAGCTCTCCGCTAGCCATGGGAGAGCTGCGCAAAGTCGCAGAGATCTCCCATGGCTTGCGGACAGCTTACAGAAGCCCGGAGAGCGTGAGGGGTCAGTGCGCACCGACCCCTCTCGCTCTCCAGGCTTCAGCGAAAGCCTGCATTCGCCTCATAGGACGCACACAGATTTCCCATTCATTTTTGGAGGGGGGAAAGTGCGTCCTATAGGGCAAAAAATATGGTACTTTACCACTGGTTTTAAAGAGAATTAATTGCTGAAATCTTTAACATGGACCAATGCTTACTCTTACACTATAGTTTATATTCAGAAACCAATGAACCACTTAACTTCAGAACAGAGTTTGTATCATATCTCAAATTGCCTGATCAACCTGGACTATTGATAACCATCATCTCGACTATACTTGTTACACAGAGGGCTCAAAGGAACTTAACGGTAGAATTAAAAACATGAGCATAAATAAAAATAAGCAGGTTTTGACATCCTAAAAACTCTGTTGATGCAGGGGACAGCCTTCTTCAACCAACTGGGAATCCCACAGAATTGCAAATATTGAATTAGATTGGAAAGTGGCTCTTTGAGGCTGAGTTAGTCAACATTGTGTCACTGTAGTCATTGTTCTCAAAAGATGAACCTGCTCTGAAAGTCCATTGTCCCTAGTTAAACCTTCCTGATTAATCATCTTTGATTGACTGACTACCTGCTCATACTACTTTTTATTATTATTATTTCTTCCTACAAATCTATTTAAGATCAGATCTTAGCATTGCTCATCTCTCCATTGCTGTTTTTCTCCAGCTACAGGTCCTTTGTGGGGAGTGTTTCTGCAGGAACACATGGGTCTCCAAATATACATGTCTGTCCGACCATCCCTCCCATTAACAATGGTCACCCTCTGGGTAAAAGTGACAACAACTGGCCCTACTTAAAAAACCCCAAAGTAAAATTGACTTGGGCAGAATATTCTACAATCAGGTTATTTCAGCAGCTGGCAGCAATAATGTTTTGTTTTCATCTTTGCTGTGCTGTTTACTGGGGGATGAAAGTACCACAGCCGGATCCTCCACACCAAGGGAGTCTTTAGCATATGTGCCACCGGGGTGCAAAGATCCGCCCAGCACCCCCAAATTTAGTTTAGCCCCCAAATTAACTTTTATTATGCTTATGTCAGACACCACGCTTACGCCTTATCTCTTGATTATGAAAGAAGGGAGGAGAAAGAAACAAACTTTTTTTTATTTGCTCATTTATTTTATAATGCACTTATACTCGTTAAGTCTGACAAGTGCCGCCATTGTGAATGACAAGCTGGCGCAGCGCGTCTTTCATAAATGAGTGCACAAAGTTGGAAGTCCTTTAGTAAAACAGTAGGTATACATTTCGGTAATGCCCAGGTATATATGTATTTTGTTTTTCTAGCATGATCAAAATTATTTATTATTTCATAACAGGTAGATAATTAAGAGCTTAGGCAGCTTTAGCAGCGGCCCTGCTCCACACTGAACCAGCATTTGTCAAGACGTGGCTTTAACCAAACTGAGGTCAGTGAGCACATAGAGATTTCCATCATTTCCTCCTGAAACCCAGTAGAACATTGATCACAGAAGAACAAGCTCTTCAAAAAAAAAAAAAAAAAAAAAGCTAACTAAATAAATAATGCATGAATTATGCCAAATGTTTTAAAATGTCAAGCTGACGTTTTCTATTGTGCAGAAGCTGAGGGTCACATAAACAGCTACATCCACCTAGAATTCAATTGACCTTCCCACCATAAACTCATCCCAGTTATGCGTCCTGATCTTGCTGAGAGCATTGAAGCTGTAACATTTCCGTGTTCTGATGAATACTTATCAGATGCTCTACCCTCCATGCTTATCTCATCTTCCTATATGTGTTCTGTGCCCATTTAGATTGCAAGCGTGCATACTGTGCCTCTAACGCTTGTTCTGTTTGTTCTGCTAGTTTCACTGCTCATTAGTTCCACTTTTCCCTATTCTTGTGCCAGCCTATTATACCAGTATATCAACTTAGTAGAGTTCCACACGAACCTATATCCTTGATGTATCTATTTCATAAGGTTCATACAATGAATAGTATACCTTATTTATTCAAAAGTACAGCCAGTTACATCTTGTGTGTTTATTGAATATTTATCACATCCATACCCATCTGCCTTCCAGCTTGGCCATAGCACCCAAACTGCCTTGGCTGCCCAGTTGGAAGAGAGATGGCAGTGGGAGGGGGTGCAGATCATGACCTTGTTGGCTCTCCTTGACCTCTCTGAGGTTGTTGAACACAGTAGCTTTCTGGATTGGCCCGGAGAGGTGGGGGGTGGTGTGGGAGCACTGTATAGTTGCACCTCACCCAGTCTCTGAGCTTCAGCCTACAGCCCTTCCACGTTCTGCTGCTGCTGGAACCAATTAGATCAGGGCTTGTTTACTTATTCTTTTCGTTACAAACATGTCCTGCTCTAATTGGCTGCTGCAGTGGTAGCTGGAGGTTAGTTACCTGTTCTGATCCGATTGGATCCAGATGCCCATGTCTACACGGGTGTGACTCAGCTATGCCACTGCATCCAATTCCAGTGAGTTGAAGTTTAATCCTGGGATTTAGGACAGTGGAGCCCCCTGGGAATGGGGAATCTTATCAGTGGAACGGACAATGTATTACAATTCAGTGGGATTAAAGGGAGGATGTGGAGAGTAGCAGTCCCTCTGGAAAAGCAAATAAAATAAAATAAAAATCTATATGGATGCTTTAGAACAGAAACAAGTTTTCAGTTCCTTTGAAACTGATCCAAATGATGAAACCTTTAACTTGGACCCAGGTCTACCCTTTCAATTTAATTTATATATTCAGTGATCAAGAAAACTATTGGTTTCCGATCAGAAATTAGTGGCTATCTAGCACAGCATCCTTTTCTCAGTGAGGTCAACTGGAAGCCTCTGGCAAATCAGCAAGCACAAGAGTACTCTTCCCTCTTGGTTTCAGACAACTTGTGTTCAGAAGCATACTGCCTCTGAAAGTGAAGGCAAAGCATAGCCATCATGGTTGGTGGCCATTGACAGCCCTCTCCTCCATGATTTTTTCTAATCCTATTTTAAGGCCATCCAAGTTGGTGTTCTTTACTGCCTCTTGAGGGAGCAAGTTCCATAGTTGAACTGTGTGCTGAGAGAAGAAGTCCTTTCTTTTATCTGTCCTGAAGCTTCCCCATTCAGTTTCTCACTCGCCTTTTCTCTAAACAAAAAAGTCCCACATGCAGCAACTTTACTTCATACAGGAGCTGCTCTTCATCATTTCTGAACCCGTTCTGCCTCTGCAGTATCCATTTTGAGGTGAGGCAGCCAGAACCGTACACAATATTCCAAATCATCTTGGGGGGAAAGTACAAGTGGAGTGCCACAGGATTCTTTTCTGGGCTCATTGTTGCTCAACATTTTTATAAATGGCCTGGATGAAGGCATCGAGGGGGATGCTAATCAAATCTTCAGATGGTTCCAATCTGGTAGGGGGAACTAATGCCACTGAAGATATAATTGGCATTCAAGATTTCCCTAACAGATTGGAATACTCAGCCCAAACTAACAAAGTAAATTGTAATAAAGATAGATTTCAGGTTCTGTACTCAGGCAGGAAGAAACAGCTGTAAAAAAATAAGATAGGAACACCTGGCTTGCCAGTAGTATATGTGAAAAAGAACTAGGAGTCTTCTTAGGCCACTAGGAACAGTGCGATGAAGCAGGGGGGGGGGAGAGAAAAGAAAAAAACTAATGCTATTCTAGGTTGAATCAACAGAAGAACAGTGTCCAAATCAAGAAAAGCATACAGTCGTACCTCAGAAGTCGAACAGAATTTGTTCCAGAAGTTGAAACGTTCAACTTCCAAAGCACAGCTTCTGATTGGCTGCAGGAACCTATTGCAGCCAATCAGAAGCTGCAGAAGCCTCGTCAGATGTTTGGCTTCCGAAAGAACATTCAAAAACCAGAACACTCACTTCCGGTTTTTGATCGGGAGCTGAAACGTTCGACTCCCAAGGCATTTGGGAGCCGAGGTACAACTGTATTCATATTGTATTTTATGTTTCCAAATGGATTATTTGCATATATTGCTCCATATTTCTCCCTTCCCCAAGATTCATTCATGTAACATATTTCTGATTGATATTACTATCATCGTAGTTTTCCAAAAGAATCACACACCTCTTAAATCTGTGCAGTTCACAGAAATACCGTTTACCTTCCCGCCGGAGCGGTACCTATTTATCTACTTGCATATCAAAATATGCTTTCAAACTGCTAGGTTGGCAGGAGCTGGAACCGAGCAATGTGAGCTCACCCCATCGCGGGGATTCGAACCGCCAACCTTCCAATCAGAAAGCCCTAGGATCAGTGGTTTAGACCACAGCGACACCCATGTCCCTCACTATCTGCATACTACCTTTAATATCAACAAAACTGCAACACACTGACAAATCTCCCCATTTCTAGAGGACTAAGCTATCCTAAATCGCTTTATCAAACTACAACTCACTGGAATTGGACACAGCTTGTGAGATATAAAAACACTGGTCCCAATTGGGACCCTTGAAATAAATTCTGAGTAAAGTTAGTGAAGCAGCAAAATTTTATTTAGTTATCACAAAAACATACTTGCAAAATGGGTGTCCAAAGCAGGCACACCCAGTTCAGGTAAAGATGAGTATATATCACCTGTCTCCAAGTGCAAGTCCTTCCTCTGTGCGCAGAGGTCACCACCTATCGCGACTGCCTAATTAAAATATTAAACTCTCTGTCCCCGCTGGAACCTCCCATTTCCCTTTACCCAAATAAGGAAGAATGTTCCTATGCTCTCAAACATTTGCTCAAGCAATAAGCCACATTCCGACCACCCTTTAGAGTTACATGAATTCTATCCTGCTGAAGCTTCTTTAGATAAACCAGATTCTATCAAGGACAAGTCTTTTTATCACCTCACAGCTGCGATGGTGTCTCTGGGAAACTGCAAAGGCCCCAGTCGGGGGAAAAGAGTCGCTAAGGCAATGTTGGAAGACAGCCAAAGAGCCACTTTGTCTCTTGTGGTCAAAACTGGAGCTACACATTGCCTAGTGCCATCTGGTGGCCTGCTTCGGAACTGCAAGACTGTAAAAAATGGACGCTACGTGTCACTGGCTGATGCTTCCAAAAGACAGCTCACTGAGACTGGAATGCTTTACTGTTCCTTTATAGATCCTGAAGTGCTTTTGTGGTGCCTGAGATTGCCAATTCTCTTTTAAGTGTATCAGCTCTTGTTGCTGACGGTTTCAATGTGATGTTTGCTAATAACATGTGCTCTTTTTACAGGGATGGGAAGAAGCTATACAGTGTTGAGGGCAAAGATAGGCTGTTCGTGGTGGAGATGCCTATTGCTACTGTTGCTGACCCCCCTGAAGAGGCACAAATGCAGTGTGCAAACGTACCACCACATGATAGTTGTGTTCACCTTTGGCATCGAAGATTTTCACATGTGTCATGGTCTTACGTTAAGAAGGCCCCTGAGAACACAGTTGGGTGCAAATTTAAGGGTTGTGATAAGTTCCTTGACTGCAGAGCGTGCAAGCAGGCCAAGGTAACCACATGCACATATCCCAGCTCAGACAGGAGGACCAGCAGACCCTTTGAGCTGGTTCACGCGGATTCATGTGGACCAATGCAGGTGGCTTCTTTAAGTGGATCGAAGCATATTCTTGTGCTGATTGATGATTTTTCAAAACACACCTGGTTGTTCACACTTAGACACAAGAGTGAGGCAGCTGCATTGATCAGGGATTGGATCACAGCGATAGAGCTGCGTTTTCCCACCAGGATGGTTTCGTTTCAGTCTGATCGGGGGGCGGAATTCACTGGTTCTGCGCTGCAGAATTTCTTCAGAACAGAAGGGTATCAGTCACAGTTTGACAGCACCACATAGTCCCCAAGAGAATGGGATTGCAGAGAGGAAGAATAGAACTCTTCAGGAAGCAGCAAATGCTTTGCTTTTTGATTCAGGTCTCCCACAGTGCTTTTGGGTGAGAGCTATCGAACTGCATGCTTCATACAAAACAGTGTTCAATTCAAGTGTAGGGGACACACCCTATTTTCTGCTGCATGGTAAGAAGCCCAAGGTGGATTTCTTGTGTGTGTTTAGCAGTGAGGCTTGGGTTCTCATCCCAAAGGCCAATCGCTGAAAGGGTGAACCAAGGTCCAGGAAGATGATCTTTGTAGGCTATGAGCCGGGTTCAAAGGCGTGGCGTTTCGCATATCCCAATGGCAAATAGTCTAGGCTGCTTATTAGCTGCAGTGCCGAGTTCTGTGAGCAGAATGGTTGGTGACGCGTGCATGGGAACCCAGAAGTTCTTTCAGAACAGTTTGACTCAGATGATGAGGAAGAGGAGGAGGACGAAACTGAACCTGTTGCTGAGGAACACAGTCCGCAGCCACAGGAAGCAGTCCAAATCTTTGTTGCTGATATCTTGTATATGGCACAGACAGATAAAATGTGGAGAAGTTTGCTAGGGAGCTTGGGAAGTGGTTCAAGCTCAAGCAACTTGGAGCTGTTAGGTCATATCTAGGCGTAGATGTGTCAAGAACAGAGGATGGAAGAGTTTTTTGCTGAGTCAGAAAGGTAAGATTGAGCAACTGCTTCAGAAGTTCAGGATGTCTGAGTGTGTGAGTGTCAGAACTCCCATGGAGACTGGCTACGTGAAAGATCGTCAGCGAGTAGAATGCGCTGTGTTTGAAAATGCTGAACTCTTTCAGTCAGCTCTGGGTAGTCTGCTGTATCTGTCCCAGTGGAGCAGACCAGACATAGCGTTTGCTATCAATCTGCTCAGCAGGGAAGCTTCAAGTCCAAGTGTGCAGGCCTGGAATGGTATCAAATGGGTGCTGCGTTACCTTCAGGATACCAAAGACTTTTGCCTTAGGTTGTCAGCTAAGGGTGACGTCAAGCTGACTTCGTGGGTGGATGCGGATTGGGCTAACCTCCAAGATCGCAAGTCAGTGTCAGGCCTAGTAGTGAAGTTTGGGAACTCAGTAGTTGGGTGGCGATCCCGAAAGCAAAGTCTCATAGCGCTTTCGTCTTCTGAAGCTGAGTTTAATGCGCTATCTGAGGTTTGCAGAGAGCTTGAGTTCTATGTGTGTTTGGTCCACAAAATCTGTGGACAGAACTGTTTGCCCATCATTTTTTTTGAAGACAACCAACCGTGCTCGAGTTGGCAGAAACGGGGCAATTTAAGGCCAGGACCAAACATCTAGACATACGTTTCCAAAATATGTGTCAGAGTGTTCGTGAGGGATTAGTTGCACTGAAATACTGTCCCTCAGCCAAGAACCTCGCTGGTGGTTTCACGAAACCACTAACCTTCCAGAGGCATGGTGAGTTCTGTGAAGTTTTGTGTTTGGGGTGAGCATTGTTGCTTGTTTCCCCCAGATGCAGGGCAAAAGGGGGTGTGGAGTCTGGTGTTTATAGGATTAACCTCCTGCAATGTCCTGTACCTGGGGGAGGAGTCTCTACATGTGGCTGTGCATAAGGCAGCCCCCGGAAATAAGATCTCCCTGATAATAAGGCCTCCCCCGAACATAAGGCCTCCCTGGAATATAAGGCCCCTGAAGCTACCATAAGGCATCTGACTCCTCTGGACCGTAGCAGCGGGCGGCGCTGCACAGCTCACTGATTGGCCGCAGTGCAGCCAGAGCTATTCAGGCAGTGCGAGGTCTCTTTATTTTTATTTTTTAATTAATATTTTATTAAGTTTTATCAATAAAATAATTCAGAAAAAAATACAAAAACAGAAAAATACAAAATCACAAAATACAAAAATACAGACATTGAACACAAAAGGGAAAAGAGTGTGAGGCAGTGCGAGGTCTCTTTAAATCAGAGAGCCCGCACTGCAACTAGGACAAGCTGCCACCTGTTGCTCGCTCTGCCCTGACGGAGTCTGGCTGACTCACAATTAGACAATAAATGTGTACCGTATTCTTCTTCATGGAAAAATAAGACATCCCCCCAAAATAAGACCTACCGCATCTTTAGGAGCAAAAATTAGTATAAGACACTGTCTTATTTTCGGGAAACAGGGTATGTGCACTCATGGTACCATGTGTTGCAATCAACATTAAGTGTCCTGTTCTATGTAGTAAATTAAAACATATATTTCATATAAGAACTCCCATCATATATGTATGTAGATTGAGACCCTAGTATACATCTGTTTATATCTGCTTTCCTCTCAATTTAGCTCTTCATATAAAACTCAGCTTCTGCACAATCCTAGAGCCAGTGTGGTATAGTGGTTAAGAGCGGTAGTCTCGTAATCTGGTGAACCGGGTTCACTTCCCCGCTCCTCCACATCCGCCATATTGGCACCTTGGGCTAGTCACACTTCTTGAAGTCTCTCAGCCCCACTCAGCTCACAGAGTGTTTGTTGTGGGGGAGGAAGGGAAAGGAGAATGTTAGCTACTTTGAGACTCCTTCAGGTAGTGATAAAGTGGGATATCCAATCCAAACTCTTCTTCTAAATGTTAGCAGGGAAAATGTCGGCTTGATATTTAAAAACATTTGGCATAATTCATGAGTTTCTTAGAAGAGCTTGTTCATCTGTGAATAAGGCTCTCCTGGTTTTCAGGAGGAAATGATGGATATCTTAATGTACTTCCTGCTTACTGATTTCAGTTTGGTTAAAGCCACATCTTGACAAATGCTGGCTCAGGGTGGTGCTTTTATCCTCCAGTAAACAGCACAGGAAAGATAAAAACAAAACATTATTGGTGCCAGTCACTGAGAGAACCTGATAGTAGAATGTTCTGCTCAAATCAATTCACTTTGTGATATTTTCATGTAGGTCAGTCGTCATCACTTTTAGACAGATAGTGGCCATTGTTAATGGCAGGAGTGGTCTGTACAGTGGTACCTCTGGTTGCATACTTAATTCGTTCCGGAGGTCCATTCTTAACCTGAAACTGTTCTTAACTTGAAGCACCACTTTAGCTAATGGGGTCTCCTGCAGCCGCCACGCTGCCGGAGCACGATTTCTGTTCTCATCCTGAAGCAAACTTCTTAACCCGAGGTACTATTTCTGGGTTACTGGAGTCTGTAACCTGAAGTGTATGAAACCTGAAGCATATCTGAAGCATATTGTTAATGGCAGGAGTGGTCTGTACTCTTCTTCCTTAACCATTTCCCTCTTCCATTCCTCAGGAGTCTCATATGAGGGCGACAAAAGCTGTTGAGCTCTCAAATATCATCATAGCACCTCCACGCCATGTTTTTGCACCATGTGTTTCCCCATGAAAGCTTTAGAAATCGAACTACTTTACAGTTGGTTTTACACTGCGTTAAATCACACTTTAGTACACGGTTTTTGCAATCTCCGGAGTGATGAAATGAAGGACATCCTCCCAATAATCCCTACTCAATGACAATTCACTTTGAACTTCGCTGGCGAAACTCCCCATACTCTGGGGGCTAGGTTTTCCTAAATCCCACTGTTTAACTACAGCTCATTGGAACTGGATGCAGTTGAGTTGCTGAACCACCACATATTTGTGTTTTTCAAACCATGAAGTCGTGATCTTATCGGCTGGCGCAGCATCAGATACAAACCAGGTAGGTGTTCTTACCCAATTGGCTGCTGCAGCAGCAGGTAGAAGGAAGGCAGGGTCATAAATGGAAGGCAATCTAGGGAGAAGAGAGCTTACTCTACAAGCAAGAGGGAAGAGCAAACATCTCAGCCCAAAGGAGCAAGTGTCAAAGTAATAAGCAGGACGTTTTGGGGAAAACCCAGGTATGTATACAAACGATCTGAAAAATGTTTGTTGATAATTCACCATCCATAAGGGGCAGTGAGAGCTAGCTGAATGAGTGTGAATGGGGAGACGTACAGGTTAACGTCAGGCCACTTGGCCCCTTTGCAGAAGTTTCTGACTCTAAAAGGCTGCTGTTCTAGGAGCACTAGGCCCTGGTGAGGCTGTATACCCCCTGCCTGAGTGGCTGAAGCAGCTCAGGACACTCCCCAAACTAGGCCACCTTTCATTAGTGCTGGGGAAGGGAGAATGCAAGGCAAGCCTGCTGAGGATGTTGGGCAGCATCACTGGCAAGGATGATGAGCGACAGGAAGCCCCAGGCAGTCGAAGCAAGTTATGCAGATGTGTGAAGGGACAATGAGTAATCCCCATTTACTGAATCATTTGATCAAATAATTTGATCTGACCAATAAGGGCACTGTAAGCTCCCAATGTCTGCTGGGATCCAAATCCTGGCAGAACGTACAACTCAGAACGTACAACTATGCCACAGTCAACAAATGAGAATGACACATTCCCAATAAATGTTACCTTAGAACAAAAAGAATTCATTTGAGTAGGTTTCCATAGAAGAGTGCTAATGTGTGCTAAAGAGAGCCAGTGTGGTGTAGTGGTTTAGAGCGGTAGTCTCGTAATCTGGGAAACCGGGTACACGTCTCCACTCCTCCACATGCAGCTGCTGGGTGACCTTGGGCTAGTCACACTTCTTTGAATTCTCTCAGCCCCACTCACCTCACAGAGTGTTTGTTGTGGGGGAGGAAGGGAAAGGAGAATGTTAGCTGCTTTGAGACTCCTTAAAGGGAGTGAAAGGCGGGATATCAAATCCAAACTCTTCCTCTTCTTCTTCTTCTTCTTCTAATATATGCTGGTGTTTTGTGTGTTTCTGTGTGTTTAGGAAATCTCAGATTGCAATGAAACTCGCCATCCATTTCTCCTTGTTACTGATTGTCCTTCAAGCCCACAATGGTCATGGAGATAAAGATCCAACTCAAGAAAAGCTAGCTTCCAGCATTGCTGACTTTGCATTTAAATTCTCCAGACAAGTAGCTTCACTCCAGGGTGGCAAAAACATCTTCTTCTCTCCTCTGAGTATCTCCATGGCGTTTTCAATGATCGGCATGGGTGCTAAATCCAACACCCAAAATCAAATTTACGAAGGACTTGGATTGACATCAATTGACACAAGCAAGGTCCATAAAGGATTTGAACAGCTCATTAAGATGCTGAACAGTCCTGGAGCTAAGATAGACATAGGAAATGCCATGTGGATAAAACAGTCACACCAAATTCTTCCTAAGTTTTCAGAGGACGTCAAAAGTTTGTACAAAACAGAGAGCTTTAACTTTGAACAATCCTCAGAGGCTGAAGGGCAGATAAATGATTACGTGGCAAAGAAAACCCATGGGAAAATTACTAAAGCAGTTGATGGCTTAGATCCACAAACCCTCATGGTTCTTGTGAACTATATCTACTTCAAAGGTATGTTAAAGAAAGATAAGTTACAAATATTTAATGCTTTGTATTGTTCAGTCTGCTAAAACTGGCAGGAATAAGTTATCCCTTCAAAACAAAAGCATTTCTACAGTGAAACCAACAATTTAGTTGAATGTTCTAAAACATACAGCATTTAATGCAGAATTAGAGAAAGACAGGTGTTGAGGCTGAAGTGGCTAACCTGAAGGATTCCAGATGTTCTTGGGCTACATCTCCCACCGATTGGCCATGCTGGCTGATACTGATGGTGGTGAAGTCCAGCAACATCAAGATCCTTGCCCCTGGATGCTTCTAAACCACACAGGAAGCAGTTCCATTTGACTCAGTCCATGTTTTGGCCTGCAGGACCCCACTCTTCCCATTTCTTGCTGTCTTCTGATACATCAATAGCAGGTTGACTTACCCTTGGCAATCCTTCTCCTTTGTCTGCACTCTCCTGATTCAACAGACTGCTTTCATACCCATAGTTGAAGGTTCATTCTCTAGCCGGCAGCTGATCCAGTTCTGATCCAGTTCTTCTGGATCTCTCAGCGGCTTTTGATACCATCAACCCTAACATCCTTCTGGACCGTCTTGAGGGGCTAGGAGTTGGGGGTACTGTTATACAGTGGTTTGACTCCTTTCTCCTGGGTTCTTCTGGACATGGGTCAAGAAAGTGGGGGGGATGAGTGTTCAGACCCTTGGGCTCTCACTTGTGGGGTGCCTCAGGGGTCGGTCCTCTCCCCCATGCTTTTTAACATCTACATGCAGCCGCTGGGAGAGAACATCAGGCGGTTTGGGTTGGGTGTTCATCAATATGCGGATGATACCCAGCTTCACCACTCTGGTAAATCAGAACCAGTGAAGACAGTGAAGGTCCTGTGTGAGTATCTGCAGGGGGTGGGAGGATGGATGGCAGCTTATGGATTGAGGTTGAATCCTGACAAGACAGAAGTACTGTTCTTGGGGGACAGGGGGCGGGCTGGTGTGGAGGACACTCTGATCCTTCTTGGGGTAACTGTGCCCCTGAAGGACCAGGTGCGCAGTCTGGGAGTCATTTTGGACTCACATCTGTCCATGGAGGCGCAGGTTAATTCTGTGTCCAGGGCATCTGTTTACCTGCTCCATCTGGTACGCAGGCTGAGAACCTACCTGCCTGCAGAGTGTCTTGCCAGAGTGGTGCATGCTCTAGTTATCTCCCACTTGGACTACTGCACTCTACATGCGGCTTGAAGGTGACTTGGAAACTACAAGTAATCCAGAATGCGGCAGCTAGACTGGTGACTGGGAGTTGCCGCCGAGACCACATAACACCACTCTTGAAAGACCTACATTGGCTCCCAGTACATCTCCAAGCACAATTCAAATGTTGGTGCTGACCTTTAAAGCCCCCTAAACAGCCTCGGTCCTGTATACCTGAAAGAGCATCTCCACCCCCATCGTTCAGCCCGGACACTGGGGTCCAGCGCCGGGGGCTTCTGGCGGTTCCTTCATTGTGAGAAGTGAGGTTACAGGGAACCAGACAGAGGGCCTTCTCGGTAGTGGCACCTGCCCTGTGGAATGCCCTCCCAGCAGATGTCAAGGCAATAAACAACTATTTTACTTTTAAAAGACAAACGAATGCGGCCCTGTTTAGGGACATTTTTAATGTCTGACTCTGTATTGTTTTTAATATGCGGTTGGAAACTCAGCCAGATGGGCGGGGTATTAATAAATTATTGTTATTATTATTATTATTATTATTATTATTATTATTATTATTATTCCTCTTCTTCTTCTTTTTCCTCTTAGATGACTGGAAATATCCCTTTAACCCTAAATTAACCCATAAAAATTTTTTTTTTATTGACGAAAGACAAACTGTGAAAGTTGACATGATGAAAAACACGGAGCATTACAGATATTTCCGCGATGAAGCTCTGTCATGCTGGGTAGTTGAACTTCCTCACAAAGGAGGTGCTGCTGCCTGGTTCATTCTGCCTGATGAAGGCAAACTGAAGGAAGTGGAGGATGCTATGGGGGAGGAAACTTTGTCCAAATGGAGAACATCTTTAAAAAGGGGGTAAGGCTTTTCTCTGCTGTTTCTAAATGTCTCTGTAGTAGTTAGTATTTATTAGAGTTTGGAATGAAGGCATCTATTTTAAAACTGTAAAATGCCTCTATTTAAGGGTATGAAGGTCTGACACTGCAAATGCAGTTTATTGCTGAGTGTTATAAAACTCTTCATCGCTGATGATTTAATGTTCTGATTCTCGTTTAGGAAAGAAATTGATCTGTTCCTTCCAAAATTCTCGATGTCTGCATCCTATAATCTCAACAATGTGCTGTCTAGGCTGGGCATTACTGATGTGTTTAGCGGCAATGCTGATCTATCTGGAATTACTGGAAGTAGCGACCTGACGATTACCAAAGTACGTGTGTAAATATCATGCTTTGGGTATTTTATGGTATGAGATCAGGCTTTTAAAAGTAACTGACAAATTTACTTCGAAGCATTAAGAATCAGCCCCTGGACCTTTCCACCTTCTCTTCCAGTCTCTGTAGCAAGAAGACTGTGCCTAATCATTCCTTATCAGGAGACTCTTTGCCTCCTTCCATAGTAACCAAGTACATAGGGTCGTAGGCAATGTTAGTACCACTCAGAGATGACCCAGTCAGAATAATTTTATTTATTTATTTAGTTAGTTAGTTAGTTAGTTAGTTCCCATTCTTCACTCTAAGGTGCCAGGGTGAGTTACAACATTAAAACACAACATTAAAAATAGTTTGAAAACTACCTACAATCATAAAAACAAGGAGGGTCGTAGAATTGTAGAACTGTAGAGTTGTAAGAGAGCCCTAGGGTCATCTAGTCCAACCCCCTGCAATGCAGGAATCTCAGCCAAAGCATCCATGATTGATGGCCATCCAACCTCTGCTTAAAAGCCTCGAAGGTATGAGAGTCCAGCACCTCCTTTGATCTGGATATTATACTGGAATGGACTTCCTTGGAGCATCTTAAGCAGAGGTTGGATGGCCACCTGTCATGGATGTTTTAGTTGAGATTCCTGCATTGCAGGGGGTTGGCCTAGATGCCCCTTCTAAGTCTACCATTCTATGAGTCTATGAATTATTCTGGGACCTTTACTGGTGGCAACTGCATGCACACAGACTTAATTGCATTGCATGTGAGAATTTTGCTTGGGTTAGGGAAATGCTGCACTAAGTTCCAACACATCTGAAAGACGAATCAGAACCCAGTGTTGTGGAGAAAATCAAAATAAAGCAGCCAATCAAAAGACAGTCCAGACTGGAAGTTCTTTAAGACAGGCAGAACCCAGTCACTCCATTCTTCTGTGCATATTTACAGGCAGCGCTTGTGGCCTTGGAACAAAGGTTCAGAAGGAATTCTTCCTCCTCATTCCGAGAACCTTGGCCATGTGACTCCTGCAGGGCTCCCCACGCTGTGGATGTCTGGGGCGGGGCGCTCTGCTTGAGGGCGCCCCGCCCGCCGGGTGGCAGGCTGCTATCTGTAGGCTGCTATCCGCAGCATAAGGTGGACCAAGGTTTCCCTTCTTTTTTAAAAGAAAATTAAATTATTTTTTCTTTTTCATTCATTACATACATCTCAAATTCTTAACATTTACTATATATTCCTCCCTCCCTCCCCTCCAAGGCTTCCCCCAACTTCTGCTTCTGGTTTGTTTCTACTTTCACCCACTTTGCTATCTCTTAACAGAAAAAGTTATTAATTACGTAACTTCAAGCCTAAAGACATGAAAATAACAGGAAATACACCATCATATTTCACTATCTTCTAAATATTTTCTAATGCTAATAATATGAATGTTTATTTAAATCCTGCCATCAAGCCTACTGACTTTCTTTGTTTCTGCAAATATAATATGAATGGTTCCCAATCTTTTTCGAAGTCTCTGTTGCCTTTTTCTCTTAGTCTATCTGTCATTTTTGCCAGTTCTGCATAGTTCATCAACTTCTCTTGCCATTGTTCTTTAGTTGGTATTTCTCCAGTCCTCAAGATGGATCAAGATTTCCCTTCACCAGTACTGCCTCGGTTATCTGCCCCACTGTCTCTTGAGTTGTCTTTCCTGCCCTGACTAACAGCCAATTAATAAAATGCAACTGCAGCCTAACCAATTAGTCCCAAACATATGAAATTCTGTAGAGGGGAAAAAAGGAGTCATGAAGCAAAATATTCCTCCTCAGCCCCCAAATAGGGAACTAACTAAACCCCATACCATGCAGGGGCGGAAGGTGGGCACTCCAATGAAACGACTGGAGTGTTTCCACAGATTGAGGCTTCAAAGTGGCTTAGTGCTTGTGTGCATTTTTGTTTTTTGGGTTTTTTTCATTCTCTGTGTTTGTGTGTTTATTTCCTTGTTTGTGTTTTGATGGTGGGGGAAACACTGGGAAATGATTGTTGGAATGAGGATAGGAGGATTGTAAATGTGTTTCACTTTTCATCTGTGATATGTTGCAGGCTGTGATGGTTTCCAAAAATATATCTTCCTTCCTTCCTGTGCAGGCTACTCACGAGGCTGTCCTGGATATACATGAAGAAGGTAGTGAGGCAGCAGCAGTGACCACTGCACAGATTGGTTTCAAATCTCTAGGACCCCCCTCCGTTCCTATTGAACTCATATTTGACAAGCCATTCTTTCTCACCATATTGGCACCAAATGATGGACCCATGCTTTTCTTTGGGAAAGTAGTGAACCCTGCTCGAAAATGAACATTAGGTGGACCATTCAGAAGCTTCCAATTACCAGCCATCTTAGTGATGAAAGAGGACTTTCCCCCTTTCTTTGATAGAAGAAAGCAGCATAACCAGTAGTTGTTTTTAAGGACAACTATGACATCGACAGCAAACTGTGTGTACAATAAAGATAATTTTAAAACATGTCTCTATTTCATTTTTTAATATAATTTTTATGAAATTTTCTTTTTTGCAATTAATAATATTCATTTAAACAACCTTAAAATATCAATGACTTCCCTTCTTCTCTTTCCATGGTTTGTTTTGCACAACATAAATCCCTGCATATTTTACATAAATTAAACCATTCAGTATTCCATTATTACATCCATCACAACTTATTTACACTGTTGAATTTATCTTAATGCTGGCAACGTTTTCAAGTGTACACAACCCCCCCCCCCCATATATTCAAGTGTACACAATTCCCTCCCATATATTCAATAAACATTTTCCAATCTTTTTTAAACAGCTGTCCATGGAGGCACTGGTCAATTCTGTGTCCAGGGCAGCTGTTTACCAGCTCCATCTGGTATGCAGACTGAGACCCTACCTGCCCGTGGACTGTCTCGCCAGAGTGGTGCATGCTCTAGTTATCTCCTGCTTGGACTACTTCAATGTGCTCTACATGGGGCTACCTTTGAAGGTGACCCGGAAACTACAACTAATCCAGAATGCGGTAGCTAGACTGGTGACTGGGAGTGGCTGCTGAGACCACATAACAATGGTCTTGAAAGACCTACATTAGCTCCCAGTACGTTTCTGAGCACAATTCAAAGTGTTGGTGCTGAACTTTAAAGCCCTAAATGGGCTCAGTCCAGTGTACCTGAAGGAGCATCTCCACCCCCATCGTTCTGCCCAGACACTGAGGTCTAGCGCCGATGGCCTTCTGGCGGTTCCCTCACTACGAGAAGCCAAGTTACAGGGAACCAGGCAGAGGGCCTTCTCGGTAGTGGCACCCGCCCTGTGGAACACCCTCCCACCAGATGTCAAAGAGAATAACTACCACCAGACTTTTAGAAGACATCTGAAGGCAGCCCTCTTTAGGGAAGCTTTTAATGTTTAACAGACTATTGTATTTTAATACTTTGTTGGAAGCCACCCAAAGTGGCTGGGGAAACCCAGCCAGATGGGTGGGGTATAAATAATATATTATTATTATTATTATTATTATTATTATTATTATTATTATTATTATTATTATTATTATTATTTCTTGTGAGGGATGATGCTGGTTACAAGACGACAAAAAAGGAGATTGGAACAGGCTAAGCAGAGGAAGATCTTAAACTGCTTTACTCCTGTTAAGACACATTCAAACCAGGAAAGCACTGCTCCTACTCTGCAAGGAGCATCTCTCCATCTTGAAACTGATGTAGGACAGGCTCCCACAGGAACACTGTCCAGACTTAATCTATGGATATGTGCAGGAGCTGTGTCTTTCTCCCTCTCTTGTCAATATTGAACATGCGTACTTTGCTGAAGGTCCTGGGGCACCAAATGGCAGTGCAAGAAATACTAAATCATGAAAATACAAAAGTCCTTTAAAAGTTTTTTTTAAAAAAACAACAACATAAAAGTAGAGTTGGAAGGGATCCTGAGGGTCATCTAGTCCAACCTCCCGAAATGCAGGAATCTCAACTAGATGATACATGACAGATGGTCATCCGAACTCTGCTTAAAATCCTCTGAGGAAGGAGAGTCCACCAGAATGGGCTTTAATAGCCCCACAGTTCTGCCAATGTTATTTGAGTACTTTAGCTTACAATCATATGGGTGGGGACAGGGGCGTAGGAAGGGAGGCAGCTTGCCCCAGGTGCCATCATGGAGGGGGGGTGACAAATTATCAAGGAACAATTACTGCCCTACTAGGGCAGTTCATAAAAAACTTTTTTGAAAATGCCTGCTCCAAAGGTCTTATCTTACTACACTGGGGATTATATGAAATTTCATGCATATCATTTAATATCTTGACCCCCCTCCATGAAAATAGCTGTTTACTTGGCCGTTTTCCCATGTCGTGAAGGCTGAAATTTCAATTCAGTGGAGCAGGGTCAAGATATTAAATGATATGTTTTTTGTTTTGGTAAACCACTTTGCAGGTTTTTTAAAAATAAATTTTATTAAATAAATAAACAATAAATATAAATAAAATAACACAAGCCAAAACACAATCCATCCTGTAGATTTAGGTATCTGTCCACAGTCGCCTATTTGTTATCCGGGGCCCAGAAGCCACATTTATATATCAATGGGGGGGTGACAAGAAATATTCTGCACCGGGTACCACCTGACCTTCCTACACTTCTGGGTGGGGATCACATTTCCCTGTGCCCTCCCCCCATTCCTCCTGGGGTTTGTGTTTCCCTGAGTCTGCCCATCTGCCTTTTTGTCCTAGAATCCACTAGGGACACTTACAAGGGGTAGGGTTTCCTGACCACAATACAAACAATGCAACTCCATGCATTTATCTTGCAACAATCCGGTCACAAAACCCAAGCTCTGATTAAAGATGGAGAGAGAAATTCAAAGCATATTCACTTTCCTTACTGTACAGCAGCATGCTGTTCCAAATCACCCTGAAAGAGTGGTCCTTGATCTCTGAGAGACCCAGTCCTTGCTGTCAGAAAGGGAATGGCCCCCTTCAGTTCAATTACACCTAAAGGAAGCAACCCACTGATTTCTTCTAGCAGTGGAGGAGAGTGCAGCTAGCCATAAACAAGAGAAGCAGAGAGACAGAGTGAAAACGGGAGCCTTCAGATCCAATCTGCAAGGTCCTACTTTTGAAGCTTGGTCAGAGAATAGACTCACTCACACAGCAAGCCACTTACATTCCTCCCTTCCAACTCACCATCGGTGGATTTCTGGACATCCTGCTGGGTTCTAGCTGGGCTTGTCCTGGGAAAACCTCTTTTCCACCAAGACCACTGAACCACCTGTGGATTTTCATCCACAAACACTCAATTTTGTGTTGTGCACTGATGAAATCCTTATCCAGGTCCCATTCAGATGGCCTTGAGTGACCTGGGTCCCCATACAGGCCACCAGCTGTGGTAAGAATTCACCTCTACACCACCTTGTTCATCATTACCCAGGTGAGGAACTTTTGAATAAACCACAGAACCAAGGAAACTGTTTTCAAGTCCAGCATCCAGATTTATGAACCCAGCGTTTCTTGTAGCTATTGTAATAGGACAGAGCTCACTCAACTCAACGTGCCAGTTGAGAAGGTCTGCCCTGAGGAACTTCAGAATAAAAGCTTATATTGCACTTCCAGCACAGCAAACAAAGTCATACAACATCTTCACATATGCCAGGATAGGTTACATGTCATGAGAAGTAAAGCACACATGGCTCCATACTGGGAACTTCACCCCCACACCTTAAGAAGTAGATTCTTCCTAATCACAGATATTTTATCTAGCCACATCAAGTGGTAGCAATGCTCAGCATTCTAAAGATGTTGATGTCTCATTTAATGAACTTTTATGACAACAAAAAAAGACAGCAATATTTAATAACAAGCTAATCACGCCCTAAGATTTATCATATATTCTTTTATTGTATTGTCTCAAGTCAATGTACGTGAAATTAAATCTAATCTGGCATTATCTGGTTATCTATTTATTTTGCAGCTGGGAATTAAGTGGAACTGTTGCCTAAACAGCTGAAATAGTGCTGGAATGTAATTCACAAGTTTCAACAACATGACAGCTGCATCATCAGCAGGAAGGGAGAACATTTTGTATAGGTGCCTTGTTTAATGGTTTGAAATGCATCACACATTCGCAATAGCAGCTGAGGCTCCCCTCTTTGTCGATAAAGCCTTAGGGAGCCTTCCTTTTTACCACGTTGGCATTTCTCTAAGATTCAGCGATTTACTGTCTATGTTCCTTTTGAAGGCATAAATGACGTTACAGATCTGAAATAGCAAATGGATGTTCCCTTGGTGTGTCATGCTTGAAGTGGGTTCACTATTTTCCCCATGAAAAGCATTACCCAATCCTCTGGTGCCCACATGAAGAGAAAGAACGGCCTGTCCAATTTGAGTAGAACAGGACTTGGGGCATTGGGTCCAATCTTGTCACTTCCAAAGCTGACTGCAGCTGCCTCCGTCCCTCTTTCATTAACATCCAAAACAGCCTTGTGAGAAGCCTGCACAGGAGGGAAACCATTGCAGCCTCCAACAGAACCACAGGTGAAGAGAGAGCCACTGATTTTTAAAATTGCGCAGTTATTTCTGCTCTTACACTAATGCATGCATTTACATACGTGTGCATATTGGCAAATATGCACACATATGTAAAATATGTACGATATAACATTGTGCCACCAGATGGCGATGTGGAGTCCTGTTTTTCTCTACCTGTTTTCCCTGCTTAAATTTACAATGCTTTAAACTTCGTCACTTTTTTGATGTGTCTAGATCCAGCCTAGGAGTTTTACTGATGGCAACTGCATGCACACAGACAAAACTGCAGGACACCAGGTCCAGAGCCTGTGAGGAGGGAGTGGCATCAGCATGGATGTTGAAGTCCCCCAATACCAATAGGTTAGGGAACTCCAAGGCCCAGCCGGCCACCGCCTCCAGTAGGCCTGACAGGGTGGCTGCTGGTGCGCTAGGTGGCCGGTACACCAGCCAGACAGTCAAGCTCTCCTCGGAGCCCCACACTAGGCCAACACATTCAATGCCGGGGATCGATGGCAATGGGAGAGCCCTGAAATGACAATCTTCCCAGATTAATAATGCCACCCCTCCCCCCGGCCCACAGTCCGCGACTGGTGGAGGACGGAGAAACCCGGGGGTGCCATCTCTTGTAAGGTAACTGTGTCCCCTTTGCGCACCCAGGTCTCTGTCATACAAGCCAGGTCGACCCCCTGCGAGATAAAGAAATCTAGCAGGGTGGCGGTTTTGTTGCCTATAGACCTGGTATTGTACAGCACCAGTGACGGAGGTGAGTAATCCTTGCTCACCCTACCCTCGTCCCTCGGGATGAGGCGCAGATTGGAAGGGGTACAAGCATATCCATATCTCGATCCCCTTCGCCTATAGCATCTGCCCCCACCGCCATACCTCCATCGCCCCTCCACGGTAGCAATCCCAAGCCTCATATTAGCCTCCATTGATGGCAATTAATGTTATTCTTTCGCAGCCTAAAACAATAAAACCTTAAAACAATAATAAAAAACCCCAGAAAACAATAAAACAATACAAATAAAAACTGCAAAAATTACAAATCCATCAAAATCAAACAAATTCCCAAGCCCGCCCAAACATCCATCCCACCCCCGTATATAAAAAATCTAAAGGGAAAGGAAAATTTTAAAACATGTTAAAAAGAACTCTGCACCCCTCCGGATCCTCCCGGGCAGCAGTATCAGTGGCAACAACCGTCCTTGTGAGGCCACACCCTGGGCCAGATAGTAAGTGGCAGGAGCAGTCCTTGTGAGGCCTGTTAGGCCCCACACTGGGCCAGGTGGTGAGTGGCAAGAGCAGGGCCCTCAGGCACTCACACAGGGGAGTCCTCCTGGGCAGCAGAGCAGTCCTTGTGAAGCTTCAGGCCCCACCCCGGGCCAGGTGGTAAGTGGCAAGAGCAGGGCCCTCAGGCATTTAGATCTTCTAAAACCCCTGTTTTAAAACAGCTGTGGTGGCTGCCATTTCTGGGCCCAATCCAAGGTGTTCATGTTAGTGTTTAAAGCCCTAAATGACTCGGGCCCCAACTGAAAGACCTTCCTATAG
The DNA here is from genome assembly GCF_965112155.1 of Podarcis liolepis. Lineage (NCBI taxonomy): Eukaryota > Metazoa > Chordata > Lepidosauria > Squamata > Lacertidae > Podarcis > Podarcis liolepis. The sequence continues at coordinate 21,306,463 of NC_139554.1, forward strand.
ATGGTCTTACGTGCTGAAGACCAGCAGAAGAGGGTCTGCTTGGTAATTCTTCCGCCTGAGCCCTGCTTAAAAATACCCCAAAGTAAAATTGACTTGGGCAGAGTATTCTACAATCAGGTTGTTTCAGTGGCTGGCAGCAACAATGTTTTGTTTTCATCTTTGCTGTGCTGTTTACTGGGGGATGAAAGTGCCACAGTTTGATCCTCCACACCAGGGATGTCTTTAGCATATGTGCCGCCAGGGTACAAAGATTCGCCCAGCACCCCCAAATTTAGTTTAGCCCCCAAATTAACTTTCATTATGCTTATGTCAAACACCACGCTTACGCCTTATCTCTTGTTTATGAAAGAAGGGAGGAGAAAGAAACAAACTTTTTTATTTGCTCATTTATTTTACAATACACTTATACTCGTTGAGTCTGACAAGTGCTGCCCTTGTGAATGACAAGCGCCGCCACTGGCACAGTGCGTCTTTGATAAATGAGTGCACAAAGTCGAAAGTCCTTTAGTAAAACAGTAGGTATACATTGTGGTAATGCCTAGGTATATATGTATTTGGTTTTTCTAGCATGATCAAAATTATTTATTATTTCATAACAGGTAGATCGTTAAGAGCTTAGGCAGCTTCAGCGGCGGCCCTGCTCCACACTGAACTAGCATTCGTCAAGACGTGGCTTTAACCAAACTGAGGTCAGTGAGCACATAGAGATTTCCATCATTTCCTCCTGAAACACAGGAGAGCATGGATCACAGATGATCAAGCTCATATATATATATATATATATATATATATATATATATATATATATATATCTTCTAAAAAAAATGCATGAATTATACCAAATGTTTTAAAATGTCAAGCTGACGTTCTCTATTGTGCAGAAGCTGAGGGTCACATAAACAGCTACATCCACCTAAAATTCAATTGACCTTCCCACCATAAACTCATCCCAGTTATGCGTCCTGATCTTGCTGAGAGCATTGAAGCTGTAACATTTCCGTGTTCTGATGAATACTTATCAGATGCTCATTCCACCTGAGCATTCCTCCATGCTTATCTCATCTTCCTATATGTGTTCTGTGCCCATTTAGATTGCAAGCGTGCATACTGTGCCTCTAACGCTTGTTCTGTTTGTTCTGCTAGTTTCACTGTCCATTAGTTCCACTTTTCCCTACTCTTGTGCCAGCCTATTATACCAGTATATCAACTTAGTAGAGTTCCACATGACCCTATATCCTCGATGTATCTACGGTAGTTTCCCCCTTCTCCTAATTTAGTTAGGTACCTTCAGCAATGAGCAATGTTTGCCTCCTTGGCAGCCAATTGAGGCATCTGGCCTTTTCTCCTTCTGCCGGCAGCTATGAATTATGCTTAATTTAACCTTGAGAGAGCAGAACCTAGTATTCAAATAATTTCAATCAATAGTGGGGGCTTCAGACATGCTTCACATCCATTCCCAAAACAACAACAACAAACATATGGTTACATGAAACGTACTCAATAAACACACAAGACGTAACTGGCTGTACTTTTGAATAAATAAGGTATACTATTCATTGACCCTGATGTTGGGAAAGATGGAGGGCACAAGGAGAAGGGGACGACAAAGGACGAGATGGTTGGACAGTGTTCTTGAAGCTACCAGCATGAGTTTGACTAAACTGTGGGAGGCAGTGGAAGATAGGAGTACCTGGTGTGCTCTGGTCCATGGGGTCACGAAGAGTTGGACACGACTAAACGACTAAACAACAACAACAACAACATTCATTGTATCAAATTGTAGATTTCAACGGAAGTCTCATAAAGTTCAACGGAAAAAGCAGAAGACCCAGTGGATCAGTTCATTCTCTAGTCAGTTCATGCATAAGGTTCATACAATGAATAGTATACCTTATTTATACAAAAGTACAGCCAGTTACATCTTGTGTGTTTATTGAATATTTATCACATCCATTCCCATCTGCCTTCCAGCTTGGCCATAGCACCAAAACTGCCTTGGCTGCCCAGCTGGAAGAGAGATGGCAGTGGGAGGGGGTGCAGAGCGTGACCTTGTTGGCTCTCCTTGACCTCTCTGAGGTCGTTGAACACAGTAGCTTTCTGGATTGGCCCGGGGAGATGGCGGATGCGGTGGCAGCACTGTATTGTTGCACCCCACCCAGTCTCTGAGCTTCAGCCTACAGTTCTTCCACGTTTTGCTGCTGCTGGAACCAATTAGATCAGGGCTTGTTTACTTATTCTTTTCGTTACAAACATGTCCTGTTCTAATTGGCTGCTGCAGTGGTAGTTGGAGGTTAGCTACCTGTTCTGATCCGATTGGATCCAGATGACCATGTCTACATGGGCTCGACTCAGCTATGCAGCTGCATCCAATTCCAGTGAGTTGAAGTTTGATCCTGGGATTTAGGACAGTGGAGCCCCCTGTGAATGGGGAATCTTATCAGTGGAACGGACAATGTGTTACAATTCAGTGGGATTAAAGGGAGGATGTGCAGAGTAGCAGTCCCTCTGGAAAAGCAAATAAAATAAAATAAAAATCTTTAGAACAGAAACGAGTTTTCAGTTCCTTTCAAACTGATCCAAACGATGAAACCTTTAACTTGGACCCAGGTCTACCCTTGCAATTTAATTTATATATTCAGTGATCAAGAAAACGGTTGGTTTCCGATCAGAAATTAGTGGCTATCTAGCACAGCATCCTTTTCTCAGCGAGGTCAACTGGATGCCTCTTGCAAATAAGCAAGCACAAGAGTACTCTTCCCACTTGGTTTCATACTGCCTCTGAAAGTGAAGGCAAAGCATAGCCTTCATGGTTGGTGGCCATTGACAGCCCTCTCCTCCATGAATTTTTCTAATCCTATTTTAAGGCCATCCAAGTTGGTGTTCTTTACTGCCTCTTGAGGGAGCAAGTTCCATAGTTGAACTGTGTGCTGAGAGAAGAAGTCCTTTCTTTTATCGGTCCTGAACCTTCCCCATTCAGTTTCTCACTCGCCTTTTCTCTAAACAAAAAAGTCCCACATGCTGCAATTTTTCTTCATACAGGAGCTGCTCTTCGTCATTTCTGAACCTGTTCTGCCTCTGCAGTATCCATTTTGAGGTGAGGCAGCCAGAACCGTACACAATATTCCAAATCATCTTGGGGGGAAAGTACAAGTGGAGTGCCACAGGATTCTTTGCTGGGTTCATTGTTGCTCAACATTTTTATAAATGGCCTGGATGAAGGGATTGAGGGGGATGCTAATCAAATCTTCAGATGGTTCCAATCTGGTAGGGGGAGCTAATGTCACTGAAGATATAATGGGCATTCAAGATTTCCCTAACAGATTGGAGTGCTCAGCCCAAACTAACCAAGTGAATTGTAATAAAGATAGATTTCAGGTTCTGTACTTAGGCAGGAAGAAACAGCTGCAAAAAAATAAGATAGGAACACCTGGCTTGCCTGTAGTATATGTGAAAAAGAACTAGGGGTCTTGATAGACCACTAGGAAAAGTGTGCTGAAGCAGGGGGGGGGGGAGCTAATGCTATTCTAGGTTGAATCAACAGAAGAACAGTGTCCAAATCAAGAAAAGCATACAGTCGTACCTTGGAAGTCAAACAGAATTCGTTCCAGAAGTTGAAAAGTTTGACTTTCAAAGTGCAGCTTCTGATTGGCTGCAGGAGGCTCCTATTTATTTATTCTATTTATGAAAAAGCAACATTTCCCTCTTCTTACACAGCTCAGTAGTTAGGCCACATCTATTTTTTCCCCTTCCAAATAATGACCTCATGAACTTAATGGTTGCTGCTGTGGCTAGTTAGCTGTTCTGATCTAATTGGCTGCTGCAGGAGGAGGGAGATGCTATCCGGAGTTATAAATTGAAAGCAACTGAAAAAAAACCTGCTGTTCAAGCAAGACGGGAGTCTCGGAATCTCAGCCCAAACAATCAAGCATCAAGTGCCAAGCGGCACTTGGGAACACTTCCAGAAAACCCAGGTCTGTACAAAAGGGATGGGCTCTGTCTGAACCTGAATGGGAAAAGACAGTTTAAAATGATTGCCGGGGGAAAGTGTGCAGGATCTGAAGAGTGCCTGGTTCAGAATAAATCATCCATTAGGGATGAGGGTGAAAATGTTTATGATACCCTAAAGGAATAGTCCTAGGTGATAAATCTGCAGGATCACTTACCGTAACAACATCCCAAGGAAGCCACAGCACTGTAGGGCAAAACACAAATGCCAAAAACATTTGGCAGAAGACACAGTTTACACATGTTTATATACTAATGCTATCGGCCTATGAGCCAAGTGGGAGACAATTCAACACCCGTAATATAAAAATACATCTTAGCTCTCACCTGGGATAAAACAATCACTCCCCTCTGTCTCCCAAACAGGGAATAGTTTCAGCCTCTGTTGGGTAAGCCTCTTACTCGAGGGCCTGAAAATACCATGTCTTTCTGTCTATGTACATTCAACACCAGTTTCAGTCACTGAAATGGTGAGATGGAACATGCACCCAATCTTTTATTTCATTTTGTGACAATATGAAAGTGTCACCAAATACAGCCTGAGAGGCAACAGAAAATAGGAACCACATGGTTCCACCTTGCTTCAACAATATCCCTGGGGCAGTTCAGTTGAGCTTGTCTGAAGGACTCAGAGATGCAATCGCAAAGTTCAGGGATGACTGTTCTGGCAGCATTGATTCGAGGCCGCAGTTTCTGCTTTCTGTTATGGGCCTTCTTTGGCTTGAGATGTCTATGTCTATGGCTTGAGATGTCTTTGGTTTGAGATGCCTATGTCATCACTGTGGTAGCTCTGCGTGAGATGAACACAGTTCAACGTTGATTGTCCAGTGACCTTGGATATCGTGAGGACACTTGGTGTTTTGCCTTAGTAGAAAAGAACTCATGCAGCTAGTAAGCTAATAGACACCACCCAACTGCAAACATTCTTTATTATGTCATGGTAATGAGAAATTTTAAATGTGATTCTTTCTGTACAGACTACTTTCAGAGGAAAACAATGTCTCATACCTACCTATATGTGCTTCTTGCTGGGCTCTGTGTTTTTCCCCACTGCCACTATACTTTTGAATGCCAAGAAGACCATGGCAGTGATCTACCCTCTTTGAAGATAGCCCCAGGAAATACTGGGTTTGCCTTTAGATTATACCACCAGCTTGCTTCCGAAACTCCTCACGATACATTTTCTTTTCACCTTTGAGCATTTCCACTGCGTTTGCCATGGTGTCACTGGGAGCTGGAACCACCACTCTGAGTGAGCTTTTGTCAGGACTTGGCTTTAACCAGTCAGATATCAGTGAGCAGGAAATACATGAAGGTTTCCGCCATCTCTTCCAGATGCTAAGCAACCCCGATGGTGAAATCCACTTGAGCATTGGGAATGCCTTATTCACAGTTGACCAAGTGCAACTCCTAGACAAGTTCTTGGATGATGCAAAAACTTTTTATGAGACAGAAGTCTTGCCAACTAATTTCAAAAATCCTGAGGAAGCTGAAAGTCAAATCAATAGCTACATTGAAAAGAAAACTGATGGGAAATTAGCTAATGTTTACAAGAGGCTGTAATGGTTCTTGTAAATTATATCTTCTTGAAAGGTAAGTCATGAGGACTTGTTTTATACACTGTTGAAAGTTCTTTTTGCTTATTCCTGCACTAAAATCCAGTAGGAAGACCTAAGATTGAATTTCCAGAAATGAAAAAGAAAATAGTTGCTATTGTTCCAAAAAGTCATATTCCTTTTAGAGTTTGTGAAACGGCTTTTTACCTTAAGCATGGTCTTATTTTGGCTCTCTTCCTCCTGCTCTCTGTCTCCAATGACCTGTATGCTGTTGTTGTTCTTTCCATAAGCCTTTTAGGAAAAACCTTTCGATTCTCAGAAGACAAAAGAAAATGACTTCTTTGTGGATGAACAAACAACAGTGGCAGTCCCTATGATGAGAAAAGCCAGCTGGCTTGAGTTTTACCAAGATGAGGATTTGTCCTGTAAGGTTGTGAAGCTTCACTACAAGGGCAATGCTTCAGCATTATTTATTCTTCCTGACAAACAAGGGCAAATGGAGCAGTTGGAAAATGCTCTTAATGAAGACGTTTTGTTAAAATGGATGAATTCACTGAAACCACGGTAAGTGAGCATGCAGTCATGGAAAGAGTGTTGCACTTGAATATATCGATGCCGTTGGTTATAGCACAGTGCTGATAATGCCAAGCTTCTTCTTTGGCGATCACTCATAGCCGAGTAAGATTTTCTTCCATATACACGGTTTTAACAATGAGTCCGCAAAGTGATTGTGGAGGCCAATTCTGGATCCACAATTGCAGGTTCGATCCCTGTATGAGACAGCTGCATAGTCCTGGATTGCAGGGGTTTGGAATAGATGAACCTCAACGTCCATCCCAACTCTACAATTCTATCATCCTATGTGTGCATATATAGAGATCTTAATACATTCTTTCAGCTTTATCTAATTGTAGTCCTGCTCAGAGCACATCCATTAAAATTAGTGGAGATATTTTAGTCTTGCCTATTAATTTCAAGGGGTCTGCTCTGAGTAGGACGAGCACTGGATATAACCCCATTGTTATAAAAATCTATTTATTGTGGTCATTGGCTACTATTTTTTTTAATCTTGTGCTTTTAGCAATAATTGACAGCCCCTTTTAGAATAGAATAGAATAGAATAGAATAGAATAGAATAGAATAGATTCTTTATTGTCATTACACAAGTGCAACATTGCACAAAGTGCAACGAAATTGGATGCCATCCCTTAAAACAACAAAAGCAAGACAACAACAACAACCAAACAAACCACATTCCAGCCACACCCACACCACACCCATCAAACTCCCAGGTCACACTAACGAGTTACAGCATTCAAAAAGGCCACAGCTCTTGGATAGAAACTGTTTTTCAGTCTATTTGTCTTTGACTTGATGTTTCTATATCTCCTGCCAAAAGGCAGTAGTGCAAACAGACAGTGTCCCGGGTGAGATGAATCCTGCAGGATGTTATTTGCTTTCCTAAGACAACGGGAACCGTACAGTTCTTCCAAAGATGGGAGAGGATGACCAATAATCCTTTGGGCTGTGGTTATGACCTTCTGGAGCACCTTCCTCTCCCTAGCTGTACAACTGGAGAACCAAGCACAAATACAGTATGTAAGAATGCTCTCTATGGAGCCTCGGTAGAAGGACACCAGCAGTCTCTCACTCAGATTGTTCTTCTTTAAAAGTCTGAGGAAATAAATTCTCTGCTGGGCCTTCTTCACCAGAGCAGTGGTATGTGCGCTCCAAGTCATGCCCTGATCGATAGCTACTCCCAAAAACCTGAATTCCGCCACCCTCTCCACCCGTTCCCCGTTGATATACAAGGGCTGAATGTCCGCCTTTTTTTTCCTGTAATCCACCACCAATTCCTTGGTCTTAGCCGTATTAAGAGCCAGATTGTTCTCTCCACACCAAACACAGAGCCGCTCCACCTCGTCCCGATAGGCGGACTCATCCCCTCCTGAAATGAGCCCTACCACCGTAGTGTCATCAGCAAACTTGATGATTTTGTTGCTGGAATAGATGGCTGTACAGTCATACGTATAGAGAGTGTAGAGCAGGGGACTCAACACACAACCCTGTGGTGAGCCGGTGTTAAGGCTAAGGGCTGTGGACATGTGTGACCCTACTCTAACCCTCTGGGAACGTTCTGACAAAAAATCCAAAACCCAGAGACAGGTGGAGTTGGAGAGTCCAATCGCCTCTAGCTTGGACACCAGTCTATGGGGGAGGATAGTGTTAAAAGCAGAGCTAAAATCCACAAACAGCAGCCTCACATAACTCCCCGGCTGCTCCAGATGGGACAGAGCAGCATGGAGAGTGGTATTGATGGCGTCTTCTGTGGATCTATTTGCTCTGTATGCAAACTGGTAGTTGTCAAAAGTTGATGGAAGACAGGAAATAATGTGACGGCGCACCAGTTTCTCAAAACACTTCATGATGATTGGAGTCAGTGCAACTGGTCTATAGTCATTCAAACTACTGATTGTGGATTTTTTAGGCAGAGGGACAATAGTTGACGACTTCAGGCAGGGTGGGACAATAGACTGGTGTAAGGACTTATTGAAGATCTTAGTAAAGACCCTCGCCAGCTGTTCCGCACAGCCCTTCAACACCTTTCCAGTGATGCCATCAGGTCCAGCCGCCTTCCTCGGATTCGCCATCCTCAAAACCTGTCTCACCTCATGTTCCTCTACCGTGAATGAGGGCCCCCTATGGGCTGGTGGCTGTAATACCGGCGTCTCAGGTGGCTCCTTCTCGAAGCGAGCAAAGAAGAGGTTAAGCTCCTCTGCCAGCAAGGGGTCACCGTCGACAGCACCAAGGTTAGGTTTGTAGTTGGTAATATGCTGAATCCCCTGCCACATCTGTCTTGTGTTGTTGCTCCTTAAATTATCCTCAATCCTCAGCCTATAATCCAATTTTGCCTGTCGAATACCCCTCCTCAAGTTTGCTCTTGCTACACTGTAAAGCTGCACCTCGCCTGACCTGAAAGCCCTGTTCCTTTCCCGCAACAGGCACTGGACCTCTCTATTCATCCAGGGTTTCTGATTGGGGTAAAACCGGATGGATTTATTTACTGTGACAGTGTCTGTGCAGTGATTGATATAGCACAGAACTGCCGCCGTGTGCTCCTCCAGGTCTGAACTATCGAAAATATCCCAATTGGTTCTCTCAAAACAGTCCTGCAGCTGGTGAATAGCACCTTCAGGCCAGATTTTAACAGATTTTAATATTGTGGGAGCCCGTTTCCTGAGTGGGATATATGCTGGTACCAGGAACAGAGACATATGGTCGGACTGGCCCAAGTGTGGCAGCTGTAAAGCCCTATAGCCGTGATTTACATTCGAATAAACTTTATCCAGTGTCTTGTCCCCTCTTGTGGGACATTTCACATGCTGATAGAGCGTTGGGAGCACTGTTTTAAGTTCAACATGGTTGAAGTCTCCCGCAATGATGTGCACAGCTTCAGGATACTTGTCTTGCTGGCTGCTGATAAGGTCCTGCAGGCATCCCAAAGCCAAGTTGGCATTGGCATCTGGTGGCACGTACACACCAGTTAACATAACAGCTGTGAACTCCCTAGGGAGATAGGCTGGTCTACATTTAACAGCCACATATTCCAAATCCGGTGAACAGTGACTGCCCACAGTCTTCGAATTATTGGACCAGCATTTGTTCACATATACACACAGCCCCCCTCCTTTGGTTTTTCCGAAGTCCATGCCTCGGTCATGACGATGTACCGCACAGCCTTCCAACTGAATAGCTGTGTCTGGTATGGACGGTTGAAGCCATGTCTCAATGACAAATAAAACGCAGCAATCTTTTACAAGGCTGTTTTTTGCTGCCTGCAGCCTCAATTCGTCCATCTTGTTGGTAAGAGATCTCACATTAGCAAGAAATATGCTAGGGAGCGGTGGTTTAGATGGACTCCTCTGCAATCTTACCAGGACGCCAGCCCGACAACCCCGCTTTTGCCTCCTGTCTCTACGTCGCCTTCGCCTCCTCCCTGGAGGCATAGTAATCCATGGAGAGCCCGGTGGCCTGGCTACTCCCACAGGAACGTTATCTGGGCGAAAATAATCAGCTCTTACAGCTTGTTCACACTGTAACCCGACCTTCAGAAGTTCCTGCCTGCTGTAAATCTTTCTTGCCCGGCCAGACATACTCAGACCAAGTAAAAATAATAAAAACAAAACAAAACGCTGAGGGAGAGCACTAAGCCACAGCGTCTATGCGCGCTGCCATCTTGTATATCTTGTATCTGGTTACTGGCTATTAGATTCCCATTAAACCACTCCTTTCCTTATTCGCTTGTTCAAGGCTGAATTAATTTTCGGTCCTCTTCACAATCAGGAAGGTGCAAATCCCGTGTAGACAAATGGCATCCCAAAGCCAGCGCCCTACAGCAGCTGAACTGTCAGTTGGACTTTAACTGCCAGTTGGACTTTACCTGGCTACTCCCACAGGAACGTTATCTGGGCGAAAATAATCAGCTCTTACAGCTTGTTCACACTGTAACCTGACCTTCAGAAGTTCCTGCCTGCTGTAAATCTTTCTTGCCCGGCCAGACATACTCAGACCAAGTAAAAATAATAAAAACAAAACAAACAAAACAAAACGCTAAGGGAGAGCACTAAGCCGCAGCGTCTATGCGCGCCGCCATCTTGGAAAAACCTTTTAATCTAGCCATATTGTAAATTTCCATTATTTGCCTTATGCATTTTTCTCAAAGTGTACCTCACCAGCCTCTGATTCCTCTTTCAACAGGAGAATACATCTATTTCTTCCAAAGTTTTCAATCTCGGGCAGCTATTCTGTCAAAGGACTATTAAGAAAAATGGGTATTACTGACGTATTCACAAACAGAGCAGACCTCTCTGGATTTACTGGGAACCCTGATCTGAAGGTTTCCAAGGTAGGCTTCTCAAAATCAATCACGTTGATCCAAAGGCTCTTTATTTTATTTCACCCTACACTTTGAGTCAAATGTTTTAGAGTGCTTGCACCACAATCCCATCTCCCATGAAGAGGAGGAGCCAAAAAATACTTGGTATTCCAGCTGTGCTGATGAAGAGGCACCACAAACTGTTTGATGACAGTTGAGGAAAAGCCCCAGGTCTTCTAACAGAACTGGTGAAGAAACCCTTAAGCCCTGGCTAACATCATATAAATAACAGCATACATAAAAACAGGCATCAATTAATTAAAATACATCCTAAAATTAATTCAGACAAATTAAAATCTGGACAAGTAGCAGTTATCAGGTTAAGACTGAGAGCGGTTAGTACTTGCCAGGACCAACTGTTTTCACTGATCATATAAGGACCTGTGAACAGGCTGGGAGGCCTCCTTCATGCTTGTTCTTATACAAAGGAAAATAATTATGCACCAAATTCGTCTTGTCTGACTTCCTCCCATGGCTTCCAATTTCAATCAATCGCCATCTTGCATATCATTATTTTTCCTCTATAAATTTCAAATCTTATTTATGAATAGATTGTCCAAATTTAACCCATCATAAATGTTGCAACCCTGCTAATGTTTTAACATATTCAGTGTTCTATAACATATTCTATAATTTTTTTCCAATCTTGTGGAAAAAAATTCTCGTCTTGTTGCCTAATCCTCACGGTAAATTTTGCCATTTCAGCATAGTCTATCCATTCTTCCTTCTTCTTTCCATTTTTGGGCAAACAGCATTCTGGCGGCCGTGGTAGCATACTTAAACAATCTCTTTAGGTTCTTTGGTATCTCTTCCCCCACTATTCCGAGCCAAAAGGCTTCTGGTTTTTTATGAAATGTTATCTTAAATAGTTTTTAAAACTCATTATAAATCATTTCCCAGAAGTCTTTTGCTCTTCCACAAGTCCACCACATATGCAAAAAGGTGCCGTCATTATCTTTACATTTCCAGCATACTTTCGTGGAGTTTTTATCCATCCATTTTCATGTAGTTTTTTACCTTAATTTGCCTAATTTGCCCGGGACTCCTCTTTTTCACCTACTTCATCCTGCTGGGAGTACTTTGTTGTACTGGTGTATTTTTTTGTAAATAATTTTTATTAATTTTTCATTAATAACAGTCCAATACAGCAGGAAAAAACAGAATGAAACCGACCTGGGTCCTTAAGAGACACGATGGGCCTGCAAGATACTAGATGGTTCCTGCGGTCGGAGAGAAATAAACTAGACGACAACCAAAGTAACTTAAAGCGAAGCAGCTGTGAAGCCTGACCTTTATTTTGATAGAAAACAACTGCTATGGCAGGGTCCTACCCAATCCAACAGAGAGACAGGCAAGACCTCAAACAAAAGAGGACCGAAACTTTTATAAGTTTCTAAATTACATATGCACACCTCTAAAAGTACATCATTACTACATCATAGATTCGTCACACAAGGGGAGGTTTGGTGGCAGTAACCTGAGTATGGGGAGACTGCCCCTTCCCTCCTCATGACCTTCACCAGACACCTATAGATGAAGACAAAGGGGATATTTACAGTTTCCTGACCCTCCCAGTCAGGTTAATCACAGTCTCTTTGTTTAGTCAAGACCCAAATTCTTTCTTGGGTAGTCTGTCTTTGTTCTTGAGATGGCTACCTGTCTGACACCTGGGTCTGATATTATCTCTTGGGCAAGGCTCGTTGAGTACGTGATCTCCTGCTTTGGGGTTATGGTTGCCAGGTTCACATCTCAAGCCCTCCCCTTTGGTAGCCATCTTTCCCCTTAGCAGACTTAAATTGGAAGGGTGAAGATCCATGGAACGGTCAATTTATAAGAATATTTTGAAAGTTTGCGTAATTGGAGAAGGACCTTATAGACAGGAAGTAATTAATTACAGTGGATACGTTGTAGCAATTCAGTTACGCTAATCAATTGCTCTTTGACATAGTGGATCAATGAAGGGAGCATATGGGATGACACTGCAGTACCAGTGTAGTAAACACAAGATGGCGCTGTTTGGTTGTGTTCATTGGTCCGTGCTTGACAGGTCATTTAAGTAAGCTGTTTTGAACCCCCAGTCTACCTTGCCTTTAGGCAGATCGCTTGTCTCCCGTTGAGTTTTTTCTCCTGGCTGCCCTTATTTGCAGGGGCCGTTTCTTAATACTAAAAACTATTATTAGGGGAGCAAGTTCTTTCTTGGACATGAATGCAGATTGTTGTATAAAGTTTTTCCTAGGTGGGGTTGTGGGGCGCTGATGTTTGTCCTCTGGCTTTTGACAGGAACGGAACTGCTGGAAGTGCTACCGGTTCCTGACTCCGTGGCATGTCTGGCCACCCCCTGGGTGTCCTTGCATGTTTGCATAAAGATCACCTCGGGCATATGCCCCCAGTTGTCTGAAGATTTGTATCCGTTAAATAAACTGTCTTTCCTTATTTTCCTGTCTGACCGCTTTATGTTTTTTCTTAGCGCTAAGAGTATTGCAACAGTGTAAAGGGAAATGGCAATCTAATACCCTTAGGGATATTTACAGTTTTCACATATTCAGTTACATAGTTGTCAACTTTGTTATATACACACATTTGAGAAGATACGTTTTTGAAAGCATATCTGACAGTTTCTTGGACCGGATCAAAGTCACGCTCTTTATTCAGTTGGTCCTTATTCTTTTTGGTAGCCAGAAAGAAACCTCCTTTAAAAGCAGACACACCTCCTGTCTTGTCCTGATCACAGGCTACATTACTACAATACCAAATCATAATGCAATCAAAAGAGCCAATTGCCGTGTTTTTCATTCTATAAGATGCACTTTCCCCCTCCTAAAAAGTAAGGGGAAATGTTTGTGCGTCTTATGGAGCAAATGCAGGCGGGAGGCTCTGCTCAGCGCTCCCTTTAAAAAGCCGCATGGAACATGTGTGCGGCTCTTCAGGGGCTGCCCTTCTTCCTCCTGGGGAAAAGCCCCCAAGAGCTGCACACACACTCCTCGCGCTCTTTAAAGGGAGCACGGCTCTTGGGGGAGCCTTAGCCGCGTGCAGCCTCTCCCGGGCAGGGGATGAAGGCTCCCCTTGCCCAGGAGAGGTTGCGCGCGGCCAGGCAAGAAGCCAGGACAGCTGCGATCCCGCTGGCTGATCTAGGTTTTGGCTTAGCCACGCAAAGCCTCCACAGGGCAGCGGGGAGCTATCCCTGGCTTTTGTGGGAGGTGGGAAAATGGACAGAGCATGCGGCCCCCACCTCCCAGAAAAGCCCCCAAGAGCCGCGCTCCCTTTAAAGAGCACACGGCTCTTGCGGGAGCCGTACAGTGGTACCTTAGGTTACATACGCTTCAGGTTACATACGCTTCAGGTTACAGACCCTGAAACCCAGAAATAGTGCTTTAGGTTAAGAACTTTGCTTCAGGATGAGAACAGAAATCGGGCTCCGGCGGCGCAGCAGCAGCAGGAGGCCCCATTAGCTAAAGTTCAGGTTAAGAACAGTTTCAGGTTAAGTATGGATCTCCGGAACGAATTAAGTACTTAACCTGAGGTACCACTGTATTCAGGGCTGTGTAGGAAATTGCCTTTCAGGCAAATTGGCTATGGCCTGAGGGTTTTGTCGACATCATAGCAATCATCACATGTTTGGTGGTTTAAGCACTGGGTAACCTTGGTCTTGGCTGGAGGGGGCATTTGTACCCTCACCTCACCTTCCCCAAATAGGGTACCCCGATAAAGGGATCTGTGTAGGAGTTGCTTCTGTCCATATGCCCAAATGGGGACCTGAGCCTCAGTGCTCCTCTAGGCAGCAATCCCTGCCAGGATTACCCCATTAGATGTAAGTCATAGGAATCCCCACTGCTGGGTTGACCCTTGAAGTCATTTCTGGCAGACGGTCCAGAAGTAAATTGTTACCCATTGCCTAGGCCAAACCTCTTCATCTGTAGTCAATAAAGTTGTGGCCTGATTCGATCCCATACTGATTGTGTGGTGCCCTTCATTTCTGGTCTGCATGGTGAAGTGGCAGGGGGAATGCATGACCTGGGTCTGCAACTTTCTGCTTTGTGCACGTGTGGGCACTCATTAATCCAGGTTTATCACTGGGGGCCTGACTGGTATCTGTGGTATGCAGTATCTTCTACCAGCCTTTGTTTGAAGGAATTTGCACATTTTGCCCCATAACATTCTTTCTAGGGGGGGGAGAACATTACTATTCTTGAAAGCTCTCTTTGGGGTTCCTACCCAGGGGCATCAGTGAAAGCCTTTGCAGATGCCATGGAACCCACAGGTGCCAGGAAAGAAACTCCTGGCTTAATTTCAGTAACTCAATCACTCATGTTGTTCCCCTGAAATACACTGCATATTTTTAAGTCTGTGAAGAAAGACAGAAAGATGGACGGACGGACGGAAGGAAGGAAGGAAGGAAGGAAGACACCAAATGATTTTGCAGACAACTCAACTAGTGTTTAATTTGTTTGGGAACATGTTATAGCAATGGCCCTAGTACCTGATACCTAAAAGCATCTTTTCAAACATGCCTCATATTGGAAACCAAAGTTTTCTGTGCTGCGGCACAAGTTGTTCAATCATGTCTCATTAGGATTCTTCACTTTTCCTATGAACAAGATGGTGCTGGTTTTCTCATGAACAGTTACCATCAGAAAGGGGTGGTTGATCTTAACTTCAGGGGGCACGGAGTAGGGGACACTTTCAAAAACAGTAGTAGCTGCAGCTTCTGTGCCATTCTCATGGACATTTAAGTAAGCCTTGTGAATAGCCTGCAAAGAAAGATAGCAATACTTCAGTACAACATAGTGACTGAATCAGGATTTTAGTATGAGAAAATCTAGTCCTTCGAAACAGACAAATCCATTGAATGTCTTAAGAAACAGCTTCATGTGGTCACTTCTCATTCTGATTAGCTATTAATCTAGTCCTCTTAACCATCTCTAAGCATCATCTTTTTGTATCAGTCAGCTTCAAGGAACTGATGGAATTTTCAGAAAATCTTGCCTCTCCCTTAATGATGATGAGAAGCAAGATCCCTGTCCGTTCTGATGGTTGCCCCCCAAAAAGCTCAGCAGCTTTGAGGTTCATTCCCCTCCAAAAGCTGAACAACTTTTGTCTCCAGATTTTAAATTCTTGAAATATGGCAACTCTATAAAATACATTATATACTTATAATATAATTACAAAATTATGCTGCAGAAACATAGTGTATGTGTACACACACACACGGTTAATCAAAGGTTTGTTTGTTTGTTTGTTTGTTTTAAAAAGAGACAATGCATGAGCAGGTCAGACATAAGCAGGTACGTAATACAAGTACGTAATACAAGTATACAAGCAGGTACGTAATACATAAAAATTACATTCCTCCTCCATCCCCAATGCTAACTGCAGTCTTCACAAAGCTAATGAAACCTAATTTTCTGCTCATTAGCATTCAGAAGTGAGGAAGCTGTGGCCCTCCTGATGTTGTTAGATCCCAACTCCCCACAACCCCAGGCTACATGACCAAGGGTCGGGCATGATGGGAAAAGGAAGAAGTAGAGCTTCAGGGTCTCTCAATAAGTTCTGTTGGGAGACCAACTGCATTGGGGCTTCCCTTCAACTGTCTTCAAGTAAAGCTGGGATACAAAATATGTTTGGCTCCTCCTCTCCATGAGAGATGGGATTGTGGTTCAAGTACTCTAAATCCCAAATTATATTCATCTGAACCTTCAGACAAGTGTACCTCTGGCCTAAAATGCAGGGTGAAAGAAAATATAGAGCCTTTGGGTAAGAGGGTGAATTTGGAGGAACCTACCTTGGAAACCTTCAGCTCAGGCTTCCCGGTAATTCCAGAGAGGTCTGCTCTGTTTGTGAATACCTCTGTAATATTCATTTTTCTTAACATCTCTTGGAGAACATAGTTGCTAGAGATTGTAAACCTTGGAAGGGCAAGCTCTATTCTCCTGTTGAAAGAAGAACCAGAGGCTAGTGAGGTATTGCATGGGGTGGGGTGCATAATACAAATAATGACAATTTACATTATGGCTAGAGTATAATTGCTAAAAGGATTTAAATTTAAAAATGGTAGTCCATGATAACATTGCTAAAAAGGAATATATTTGTTTCTTTTTTGTAACAATGGGATTGTATCCACTACTAGTCCCACTCATTCCCAATGAAATGAATAGACAGGACTAAAATAGCTCTGTTACTATGACTACCCTCACCTGATATAGCCAGGTGAGGGTATAAAGGCTGTTCCTGGGGTGTGGCCATTGTCACACGCTGAGCCACATGATAGAAGCCACAGATGAGAGCTGAGTGCAGGGGGGACAGACCAATAGTGGATGAACTACCCAGAAGACGCATGATGTGTCCCCCATCAAGGGAGTAGCCAGGATTTATTTTAGAGTGGGGCAGGCTTTATGTTATGGGGGCAAAACAGAGTTATCTGTGACACAATTGGTCAGTTAGTTAAAATTTTTTGTTTTGTTTTTTAGGCAGGGAAGCTGCCCTTGTGGCTACACCCATGTCCCCCATCAGATATATTGCCCCTCGCCTAACACCACATTAATAATAATAATAATAATAATAATAATAATAACAATATTTATACCCCACCCATCTGGCTGGGTTTCCCCAGCCACTCTGGGCGGCTCCCAACAGAACATGAAGGAGGAGGAGGAGGAGGAGGAGGAGGAGAAGCAATAAAATATAAAACATTAAAAACATCCCTAAACAGGTGGTCAAGATGGTCTTGTTTATCCCATAGTCATCACGTTGGGTTCCAACAGAAATCAAGCATGGCTCGCAGTCTCTGGCTTCTGCCTGCTTCAGACCCACACACAAACATTTCCCCTGGCCTTTGACCTTCTCACCACCAGTCAGGAAAAAGAGATTGTGTCCCAAAGCAACTTCCTTTTTTTATACTAATGACCCATACTTAAGGGCCATTATGGTCCTGTCCTGGATAATTCCACAATGGAATCGTTCACTGATCCAGGAATTAGAAGGGATCATAAAGCCTAATCCCATCCCTCAAATTCACAGCACATGCATTGAAAAGTGTGTGTGTGTGTTACATACTTTCCACTATGATCTCTTACCATGGTTTCACCAATTTCATCCATTTTAACAAAACGTCTTTGCTAAGAGCATTTTCCACCTGCTTCATTTTTCCTTGGTCAGGAAGAATAAAGAATGCTGAAACGTTGCCCTTGTAAGGGAGCTTCACAACCTCACAGGATAGGATGTTATCACGGTAAGTCTCGAACCGGCTTTCTTTGTTCATCATCGGGACTTTGACCGTTGTTTGCTCATCCACATAGAAGTCTCCTTCACTTGTATGCAGGTAATTGAAAGGATTTTTCCAAAAGGCTCATGGAAATAACAATAACAACATACATGTCATGGAGGGGAGTGAGGAGAAAGAGCAAACCAAAATAATATTTCATGCATAAAGGTGAATAGCTATTTCACACACTCTAAAATCAGGAATACATCAGGATTGACCTTCCCCTGTCCCCTGGAGTGTCAACAGAGACTGGGGGGTTGGAAGGTTGCCATGGCAACTGGGTGTGAGCTGACAGGAAGAGTCTTGAGCAACTGTTGGTGGGAAGAAAAGGAAGAAGGCCTGGGAACCATCTTTGGGCAGGCTGGCTGAAGGTCTGAGCAGGAGATATGCCATGGCTGCACTGCTGTGGGAGACAAGCCCCTCTTGAAATGACCTTGCTGCAAGATCTGGACTCCCTCCATGCAGACTGAAAGTGTAAATAGGTGAATAAACCATGTTTCTTAGAGCTACAACAATCTCCCTGTGTCTCAGTTCTCCAAAGGAGAACCCCATGGGCTCTTGTTGCAGCTCGGCACAGAGTGTGGGTGCCCCACCACCACTTTTGTAACAATATGTTAATAAAGCTTTGCCTCTTCCAGGTAAGCAATGCAGTAACTTCATCATTCTAAGATGTGGGGGCAAAAGAGAACAGATGCTACTGTTCAGCCTTATTTTAGCTATTACAGTGGTACCTCGGGTTAAGAACTTAATTCGTTCCAGAGGTCCGTCTTAAGCTGAAATTGTTCTTAACATGAGGTACCACTTTAGCTAATGGGGGCCTCCTGCTGTTGCCATGCCGGCAGAGCACGATTTCTGTTCTCATCCTGAAGCAAAGTTCTTAACCCGAGGTACCATTTCTGGGTTAGCGGAGTCTGTAACATGAAGCATCTGTAACGTGAAGCGTCTGTAACCTGAGGTACCACGTGTATAGCTTTAATCCAAACCCCCTAATCCTAATGGCTGGAGGGGTTTGGATGAAGTGGCGGCGTCCCTCAACTCCACACTCTGGCACTCTGCAAGGCTCTGCTGGTGGGGAGCCTCTTTCCTCCATGCACCTGATCAAACAGTGGGTAGAAGCTACTGCAGGTGCTACCCCTTTCTGTGATCACCAAGTAAGTGCCGGGCAGAACTGGGTCAGATACAGATGTGTGGATTACAATGTTGAAAAAAGGCTATTTAATTCTTCAATATATTTAATTCTTCAATATTATATTATATTATATTATGCTATAAATATTATATTATATTATATTATATTATATTATATTATATTATATTATATTATATTATATTATATTATATTATATTATATTATATTATATTATATTATATTATATTATATTATATTATATTATATTATATGGTGTTTCCTGCTTGGCAGGGGGTTGGACTCGATGGCCCTTGTGGTCTCTTCCAACTCTATGATGATATGATATGATATGATATGATATGATATGATTATACAGTGGTACCTCAGGTTACATACGCTTCAGGTTACAGACTCCGCTAACCCAGAAACAGTACCTCGGGTTAAGAACGTTGCTTCAGGATGAGAACAGAAATCGCACAACAGTGGCGCGGCGGCAGTGGGAGGCCCCATTAGCTAAAGTGGTGCTTCAGGTGAAGGACAGTTTCAGGTTAAGTACGGCTCTCCGAAACGAATTAAGTACTTAACCCGACGAGGTACCACTGTAGTATTATTATATATTATCATACTCAGAGCCTTTAATAAACGCTCATGTTTTAGTGGTATCTTGAGACACATGTCTTTATAGCTCTGTTTCTACTTTAGTGCCCAATTCCTGAATCACATTTCCAGGAAAATGGGTATCACAATATATTTGATTTGTTTTGATAATGGTGGAGGTCAAGTTTCTGACAGATTTAAGGAACTTCTCTGTGATCAGAAGCCTGAGAAGTTTCTGCTCACACAATGGGCAGACGATGATTCCAGACTAAAGCACCAACAAATCTGGACCTAGAACAACAACTTAAAGTTTAAACTTCTCAGTTTAAAGAACATCTAAGAAGCAAAATGTGTATAAAACAAGTCCACCTGACTTACCTGTCATGTAAATATAGTTCACAATAATCATCACAGCCTCTGGGTCAAGACCCTGGACAACATCATCTAATTTCCCATTGGTTTTGTTCTTTATATATCCATTGATTTGACTTTCAGCTACTGCAGGATTCATAAAGTTAGTTGGAAGAACATCTGCCTCATAAAAATGTTTGGCATCATCCAGGAACTTCTTCACGAGTTTCACTTGGTCATTTGTGAATAGGGCATTCCCAATGCTCAGCTGGATTTCAGCATTGGGGAGGTTCAACATGTGTAATAGATGGTGGAAACCCTCGTGTATTTCCTGCTCGCTGATATCTGACTGGTTAAAGCCAAGTCCTAACAAAAGCTGACTTAATGTGGTGTTTTGAGCACCCAGTGACAGTATGGCCAAGGCAGCGGAAATGCTTAGAGGGGAAAAGATAATGTTCTTCTCAGCGGTCTCTGAAGCGACATGGTGGTAGAATCGAAAGGCAAAGTCAGCATTTCCTTGGACTATCTTCACAGAAGGCAAATCTCTGTCACCTTCAGCAAGAGGAGAATGGTCATCGTCCCCCTTGTGGTGACAGTGGGCAAAAGCACAGAGCCCAGCCAGAAGCAAAGACAGGTAGATGTGAGGCATTGTGTTCCTCTGGAAGTTCTCTGGGGGGAGGGGATCACATTTAAAAATGACCATTGCAACTATACAATGAAGGATGTTGGCATTGTGTTTAGGTCTACTTTACATTAACATGGCAGACAATCTTTATTTGTTGCTTTTGTCCTTTCCGGTCTCTTAAGCTTCTCTGGTACTGTTGTGTGGAGGACTCTGGCTTGCATTTGAGCTATTGTCTGGCATTCTGGCAGAAAAATTTTAAAAACCCACTTTTTTTCCCTTTGGGCAGAATATTAGGGACAAAGTTATCTTTGTTAAAACCCATGTTTTTGTTTTTAAAAAAGAAACAAACATGCCAGCACTCATCCTGAAGACTCATCATGAAGTTGCCATAGGAAGTTCCAAACATTTAACAATTAAAAAATAAATAAATGGTGCCAGTACTGTGTGCCCCCAGAAAAAGCACAGGTTAAAACCTTTGTCAATAACCCAAAATGGAATAAGGTAAAATAAAGCAAAATTTGCCTGATACTATTTCTTTTTTCTTTTTTCATTTTAATTTTGCATTGTTACATTCAGTTACACCTTTTATAATTCTTTACAATACATACTATCAACATATATATTACTGTCTATTCATTTTTCTGATTTATACCATTGTGACTTCGCTCCATCCATGCTCAGCTTTCAATATTATTCATTACTATAATATTGTGTTAAGGAAAATTATTTACATATTCCCCATTAGTCACTTTTCTTTTTTTAACCTTAATTTTACAAACTTCAGTCAATGCATATCAATAAATTTGTTTTGAAACAATGTTTTGTCATATATTCTTCCACACATTCCCATTCTTTCTTTAATTTTTGATTTGATTGGAATCTAGTAGCTGCTGTATTTTAGCCAGATCTATAAATTCACAAAGCTTGTTTTGCCACTCCGCTACTGAGGGAATGGTGTCCCCTTTCCAGTTTTTGGCTAATGGTAGTCTGGCAGCAGCTGTGGCACATAAAAACACATTTTTCTTATCACTGGGGATGTCTTTTGAGACTAAGCGTAGTAGAAACGCTTCTGTTTTTCCCTCAAATGATGTTCTAACATCTTTTTTAGTTCTTCATGAATGTTACTCCAGAATTTCCCCCCCCCCACATCCCCACCATACATGATACATCATTCCCTCCACCTCTTGACATTTCCAACACAAATTTGATTTAGTTTGTATATTTTGGCTAGTCTGACGGAAGTCATGTACCACCTACATGACTTCAGTACGTGCCTGATGCTATTTCTAACCACCCTTTGCAACTCCCCATTTCTAAAGCTGTTCGACAGTGGAATTTGCTGCCAAGGAGTGTGGTGGAGTCTCCTTCTTTGGAGGTCTTTAAGCAGAGGCTTGACAACCATATGTCAGGAGTGCTCTGATGGTGTTTCCTGCTTGGCAGGGGGTTGGACTCGATGGCCCTTGTGGTCTCTTCCAACTCTATGATTCTATGATTCTATGATTCTATTCTGCAGCCTCCTTTTCAACCCATTTTTCACTATCACCTCCTTTTTCATACCTGCTCCTCTTCTCTTCTCTCCTTTCCTGACATCTCCATTTGCACACAGACCACCCCCATGGTACCCTCCAAGCCAACCTCTGCTGTAGCAGCATCGGGAAAGGCACGCTTGATACTTACAGAACGTTCAGAGGGGTCTCTGGGAAGAAGCAGGGGAAACTCTTTGCAGTAAGCGGCTATTTATCTTGGGGCACAGTCTGCTTTATTAAACACAACTGACTAACCCAAGAACAACAAATATTGACCATGGCTTGCACTGCTGGACCAATAGTCCCAAGTCTACAGCGTTGTGGTGATCACACAGGGTCCCTGGACGTTTGACGGTCTATTGATCCCTGTGCCACCACTGTGATTGCTTCCCTGCTGCCACTAACCCGTTTCTCTCGGGTACACACTGAGTCCAGACAGTTGTTAACATTAAACCAAATAAATAAGTTTATTTTATAAGCATTAACAAGTTTATGGTTTCAGACAATTTTTCTTGTCAGTTTCTTAACCTTAGTTTCTTTATTGGCCTATACCGGGGGTCGGCAACCTGCGGCTCCAGAGCCGCATGCGGCTCTTTAAAGCCTTTGCTGCGGCTCCGGGGCGGAGGCGAGGGGAGGAGGCGAGGGGCGGAGGCGAGGGGAGGAGGCGAGGGGAGGAGGCGAGGGGCGGAGGCGAGGGGAGGAGGCGAGGGGAGGAGGCGAGGGGCGGAGGCGAGGGGAGGAGGCGAGGGGCGGAGGCGAGGGGAGGAGGCGAGGGGCGGAGGCGAGGGGCGGAGGCGAGGGGAGGAGGCGAGGGGAGGAGGCGCATTTTCTGGGCGGAAACACGCAAAAAGCCGCTTATGATTGGATCACTCCCTTATCTACTGGGGGCGCCTTGATCGCGCCGAAAACCTCTCCGTTTGGATTGCTTGCTGCCTATCCAAGTCGATTCGCTGCTGGGAGCCCAGCGCGCTACGCAAGCTCATCGCCGCATTTTACCTTTCCTGGGGAGGACTCGGCGCGCCTGGCGGATCAGGTTGTGGGCGGATCAAGTCGCGGTCGCATGGAATTTGTGCTTTGTGACTGTTTAAGGTGGTTTTTTTTTTCTTGGGAGGCTGGGCGGCGCGAAGAGAGGGAGGCTTGTGGTAGCGTCGGGGCTTGTCTCTAGCAAAGTAAGTCCTCGCTATTTGGTCACATGCGCAGCATTCTCCTTGTGGGGGTGAGGTGGCTTTGGTGCTCAAACGCTTGCTTTGCCGGCTGCTTTCAAAAGCGTCGGAATCAGCTGTGCTGTTGCTGGGTAACCAGATCGTCCCAGCAGCCATCTTATCTGCCCATGTGGTCTTCTGAGGCGGCCGCCATCTTACTATAGGCAATTCCACATGGGAGTTAGTTGCCTGAAGCCCCTTTTTAGTTGCCTGAAGCCCCTTTTTAAACTTAAGCAGGGGAAAGTTTGGTGAATAGCTAACACTTTCCTTGGGGAACGTTATGCAACAGCTTATTGCTGGTCATTGTCGTCCCGCCTTTGTAAGCAGGCTGCATTGAAAGGGGGCATATACACTGGTCACTGTTTTGAAGGGGAGTGAAGAACACACACTCAAAAAAAGGTAACTTGTTAATGTAATGTTTATTTCTATGACATTGGGCCCTCATTATTAATTATTATTTACATAAGGCACTGATTATGATTTATGGTACACTGGGGCCCTGATTAATTTTCTATGGCATTTTGGGGCATTGATTATTGGGTGTAATGGGTATGAGTTACTCGTGCGTAAACTGCCGCCTCTCTAGGCTTAATTGCCTTTTTAAACCGTTCTGACTGCACAGCCCATCTCCGCGTAGCTGTCTCAGTCGCTAGCAGAATCCGTCTGTGAGCGTTTCTTAAACCTCTTCCAGCATAGAAGCTGTCTGACTCCCAGTCGCCTCCTCCTCTCACTGCGCGGGAGTCTTCTATGCAGGGAGGGCGTGGGTAGTGGAGGACCTGTGCTCTACTCACTGATGTACAGAGAAGAATCCCGGAGCTCTCTCTCCGCTTCCCCCATCTGCCTCCCTTTATCCCTGGTGTTGCGCTGATTTCCTTCCCCCTCTACCAAGCTGCTTCTCCCCCTGGTGCTGGGTCCTTCGCCTGCAGAATCTGGGAGCCTCCCCTTCACCTCTCGCTCTGATGTCAGTTCCCTGACATCGGGCATAGCAAATTTTGCTATGGAGCCCTCTGATTTCTAATTACGTCCCTGTTTTGGACCCCCGGTAGGCCAGCCATGGATAAAGGCAAGAAAAGAAAAATTTCTGAAGAAAACAGAATGTTTAATGATACATGGACAGAATCATTTGCATTCTCTACTGACAAGACTGGTTTGCCTCTAGATTACACCACCAGCTTGCTTCCAGGCTTGCTTATAACAACATTTTCTTTTAATGTAATTTTAATGTTGCATTGCTGGATACCATCATCATCAATCTTTATTACAGTCCAGAGACTCAACAAATCAGTACAAAGCAATACACAATACATACGGCCTACCTCCAGGTTAAACAAGCATTTTGTTCAGAATATAGGGATCTAAAAACTTTGCCACTGCTAATGTTCTAGCGTTTGTCCGGTCTTCCAATAGGAACCTGACATAGCGAGCCTCTGATTTTCCCGGGAAAGGTACCAGCAATGGTAATAACAGTTCAGCCCTGGCCTGCTCATATTTTGCACAGTGCAATAAAATATGTTTTATGGAATCGATGTCTTGAGCACACGAGCAAAATCTGTCCTGGTAGGGAACTCCTCTCAACCTGCCATCCAACACTGCAGAAGGAAAGACGTTTAGTCTGGCTTTGGTGAAAAGCCTTCGATAATTTGGTACTGTCAGATTTTTAATGTAAGATGTTAACTTAAAGACATGCCCATATTGTACTCCTACTGCCAGCAGACTACAGACTGTTGGGAAAAACACCCCCAGGAAGGCTGCCAACTTCCCAAAGCACCGGGGCTTCTCTCCGGTGTTCACTCTCTGGCTGGATTCCTCCCTCAGTCCAGAGAGACCGGTTATGAGTGACCCCTCCCTCCTGAGAGGAGCACGCTAATCTTCTTCTGGCGTCTCATCACAGAAGAAAGAGACAGTCGGTAGCCTTCTCAACTACTTTATTAAGACTGTACAACACAGCTCTTACAAGCATGACTACTCTCCTGAGCAGCAAGGGCAAGAGTCTCCGACTCGACTCAGACTTCAACTCAGAAGTGAAAGTAACTCTAAGTAACTCTCCAGTTACAAGAGAACTAGCTGAGACTTCCTGTCCCACACTCAGAGACATCACGTGATGTCAACAATGTAGCTGCTGCTCGCAGCTGGTGGGAAACTAAAATCCCAACACAGACTGAGTGTGATTGAGATCACAAGTCACTGTGTGCATTAACCAAAAATATTTGCTTTAACGTCTTTAGGGCGCCTTCATAACCCAGGTAATACAGTTGGGAGGGGGTGATAGACCAATAGAGGTGGCTTTTTTAGCCATAGTTTTCTGCCATTTGCTGACAAATTCCTCATTGGTCAGGTGTTGGTACAAACCCTTCCCTAGATCAAACACTGAAATCCTGAGCCAATGTTTTAGGGCAGCCCACCACGCTTTAGTTGAAATTGGGCATTCACCAGCTTCTAACAGAAGTATGGAGTTGGGGACGCAGTTGGGTACCTGCAGGAGAGATCGTAGAAATTTTGCCTGAAAGCCATCTAGTTTTGGCAGGTCCCCATTATGCCAGACATTTGCAGAGTACAGGAGTTGGGAAACGGGTTTTGCGTTGAAAACCCTTAAGGGTATTTGCCTAACTTTGTTTAAAAGAATCTGAGTATGGCTAGCTTTGTGATCTCTGCCTTTTGAAGGTAGGTTTGCCAGTGGTGCTTCTCTGTCCCCGGGGAGCGTCCCATTAGCAATGATAAGGTCAAGACTTATTTGTAAAAAAGCCAGGCAGAAGCCAGCATAGTTGATTTGACAATCTTTTGAATGTCTACGACATTTTCCTTTAGATCTCTTAATATTGGGAATTTTATTTCCAAGCTATCATCATTTGAGCCTATTCTGGCATTCATATCTCCCATTAGGTAAAAAGGCGATCCAGGGTACTTAATCTGTAGGGAATAAAGGAAACTATGGAATTTACGCCATGTGCTCTCGATCTGTGTTTGCTCTGTATATGGTGGGATATAAGCTGAAACAAGAATGATACTCTTGGATTCCAGATGCAAAGTGATCCCTAGTGCCAGCTGCTCAAAAACTGAGCACTCAGTAACCTGTGACACCAATTGAGTGGAAACCAGAATTACTAGCCCCCCCCCTCGGTCATCCCCTTCCGAGCGGTTTAGAGGCCTTGATTTCATAGGCGTGGTAACTGTCGAGAACTATGTTGTCAGTTGCCCACATTTCCTGTAGCATTATTATGTCAAAACATGTTATATATTCACGAAATGGCTCGTCCCCTAGTTTGTTGGCCCAACCCACTATGTTCCACGAGATAATGTTAAGGCTGCATGTTCCATAACTGGCTTCGCTTCATTGTGGTGGGGAAATTGTTATCAGCTCTCAGACTGGTTCAGTAGTGATGCAACCATTCTTAGGATATGCACAGTGTTGTTGTTCTCGGGGTTGAGTTGCAGCATTTTCCCGATTTCCTGGCATCGACGGTGTTATGTGAATTGCTGGGACCATCGGGGGGGGGGGGGAGTCTTTGTCAAAGACAATTAAATCAGTCTCTGGCTTTCTGTGTGTCACATTTCCCTTCGGAGGAGCGTCACTTGGCATTGGCTGATCAGATTCCAGCCAGGGTAAAGAGTGGTGAGATTCTGGATCTGCCAAAGGCATAATGGAGTGTCCTATCTTTGATTTATCTAGATTGGGCTGGCGTTCTTTGTGTGTTTGGCCTTTTTGCTCTGACGTTTTCCTCCCCAAGGGAGTGTTATGGCTGGGTTCACCGCACGTATCCATATTTGATGGCCCTTCCGAATGAATCATGGCCCTATGGTGACAGCCCTTCGGTGGAGAGGGCGTTGATTGCTTGGGGTCGGTCTAACTATACGACAAGTTGGGCAGTAGTTGTTTTCGTTCTGTGTCTTTAAAAACGCGCCTCAACTCAATATTATAATCCTGTAAGAGGGCTTTATATTTCAGGAGCATTTTAGGGGTTGCTGAGTCAGAAAATGTCAGCATGAGTCTAGTGTACTGGGAGTCCGTGCAAAGCATGTTTCTCGCAATCAGAGTGTTGCAATGGATATTTAGTAAAAGTTTAAAGTTTCTCTTCACACTGTTGATTGATTTCCAGTAAGGCAGCATACCATTGAAAGGATATACATCGAGAGCTACTTGAGTGCTTTGTAGGATCAGGTCCCTACTTTCACTTTTGTTGTTTTTACTATTTGTAGTCTCTCGGTTATCAAGTCCAGACTGGTTACTGTTGGGAATCAAGCCTCTATCGGGAGAAGCTGGCAACTCTCCCAGGCACCCGGCTTGATCTCCGGTGACCTCCCTGGCTGCATTCCCCAGAAAACGCAGGCTAGGTCTCTATAGGTGACCCTTCCCACCGTGGGAAGAGCACACCCACTCTTTCCTGCTTCCCCAGCAGGGAATAGAGATAGTCAGAAACGTCTATTTACATGGTTTTATTTCTGACTCTTCAGCATTACAGAAAACATGTCTGCTCTCTTCAAACATCAGCAAACAAGGGACAAAGACTTCCTGCACAATCACAAGAGGAAGGTCTCGTATTACACTCTGAGCAAATTCCGGTGAACTGCCCTGTGAACTGACTGGAATGCTGTTTCCCACAGTCAGCCAAATCACATGATGTCAACAAGCTGGATGGCTGCAGCTGCGATGAGCTCATATGCTAACAGTTACACCCCTGTACACAATGGTCTAGGGGGAGGGCAACGCTGTGGTCGGTCTCTTTAGTACTGAGTGAGCTATTTTTGGCTGCCAGAAGCACCAACTCCGTCAGGAGAGACAATACCTTTTCGAATTTGATGTTTATTTCCTCCACTGTTCTTGCAGTCAGCAGACAGTGGTCCACAAGTATTTCTGCATAGAGCGGTGTCCCCTCAGATAGTTAGTAGTTCATGGGATGGTTCATGAGCGCTCATCTCAGCTTTCTCCTCTGGGTGATATCCACCCATTAAAGCATCCCCACCTAACTGGGAATGAGTTCTATTTGATGTAGTAGGTTCTGAGTTCTGGGCTCTTACAGAATTGTCCATTTTACTCTGCTTGCTCTTCTGCTGTGGGCTGACTTGTGGAGATGAGGCCGGTCGCTTCTTTTTCCTAGACATTTTCCCACAGATAGAGCCGCTACTAATTTCTGCTGTAAATCAGGAAGCTCGGCGTCCTCCCACGATAAGGTGGTGTTTAATCTCCACTCCTGCTGATAAGTAGTTGGTAGGTTGAGTTGAGCTGCAGCTAATTAAGGCTTTCTCCGAGACTTTCCAAGACTTTCTCTAAGACTTTTAACTCAAGCCCTTAAATCAAGTTTGTGAATATAATAGCTGCCAAATGACAGAGATAAAATACTGCGGCTGATAAAAGCTAATAAAAGACTGATAAAAATAATAAAAACCGCATCAACTGATGCGGAGCTCAAGTCAATGCTACCACTAATAACGCCATCTTGACCTTCCGCCACCTCTGTCGGATACCAAGAGTCCCAAGTCTACAGCGTATGGTCCCCTCTAGTGAGGATAAAATTGGGGGTGTCAATGGGTTCTCCTGCCAATCTCATACCCCCAATTGTCCCATTTTAAGTGGGACATCATGGATCACAGAAGCCAATCCTGGATTCTGTTTGGATCCTGGAATGTCCCATTTAAGAGGGGCACTCTGGCACAAATCAACAGGGCCAACCCTGCTGCTTCTAAAAGTCCTGAAGGCAGGCCAAGGAGGAAGGGGGAGGAAGGAAAAGGAGGGAACACCTGCCTGTAGTAAAAAACAACAACAAAAAACAACTTCCAGGGCTTAAGGGAAGGTCTTGGTTTTGGGGAGAAGTGTCTCCCTCTATATGTGAGAGAGACAGGTTTAGTTCTCTGGTGACAGAGAGAAGCAAGACTGTCCACTGCACTGATCAATCTCCCCATTCCTAGGGAGCTAAACTATCCTAAATCCCATTATCACTTATGAATGCCAGGAAGACCATGGCAGTGATCTGCCCTCTTTGAAGATAGTCCCAGGAAATACTGGGTTTGCCTCTAGATTACACCACCAGCTTGCTTCCAGGCTTGTTTATAAGAACATTTTCTTTTAATGTGAAGAGTGTCTGGTTCACAAAAAGGCATCCAATGTCAGGGGCTGGTCTGAATCGGATGCCAGAGACTGGTCTGACTCTGAAGATGGGGGAATGCAGTTGCAGACAGTTCACCCTGTAACAGGGAAAGAAGGGGAGGATTCATCCCCATCTTCCTTCAACATTCCCAGAAGCAGATTTAGAGGCTGCACAGTTGGGGGAAGAGTTAGACAGCTTTGATATGGTAGCTAGGCAACCAGGAGGGAGGGAGTGTTTGGGATATTCTTCAATTGAAAGCGGCGAGGAATTCCCTCCCTCCCCTCGAACTCAGAGGACTGAAAAGGTTAATGAACAATGGAAGCACAGGGGTGGGGAGCAGACCTTTGGTGCACTTCTTGCTGTGGAAGGGGAGGGGATTCAGAGTGAGCAACTGACATCCTGATAGAAGATGGCCCAGGGCTGCTCTCGGTAATTGTTGTTGTAAATCAAATGAAGTCTAAACCTGCCTCAGGCTCTTTAATCCTTATTGGAAGCTCCCAGAGAGAGGGGAAACGCCGATGCCTGCCTGCGTATCTGACATCCAATAGTGATAAGAGTGAAAATGTTTATGACACTGTAAATGGGAAGGATGGCAACTAGGCAATGAAACTGCAGGGGCATTTAACAGCAATCCAAGGAAGCCAAAGCACTGTAGGATAAAATGCACATGCCTAAGACATATGACAAGAGACAACATATACAGATATTTGTTTGAGAAAATCATGCTGGGTCTTGGTAATCACAGCATCCTTTTCTAAGTGCTCACAGGCAGATTGTTTAATTATCTATTCTAGGACCTTGAAGTCAAGGTCACTGCCAATGTCTTCTCCCCCTCCTGAAGATGGGGGAAAACATTTGCCCTCCTCCAGACTGCAAAGACCTCACCTGTTCTCCAAGAATTCTCCAAGATTATAGACAGAGGCTCTTGGATACAGCTCATCAGGCCCTGCAGATTTGAATTCATTTTAAGTTCCATTATCATCTTTTTTCCCTGTCTTAGACTGCAGCTCCCTCTATGGATTATTATTTTTTTCCTGTTATCACCAGGTTGGGCACTGCTTTTCTTTTCAGTGAAGACCGAGGCCAAGTATGTGTTGAGCAGTTCTGCCTTCACCCTAACACCGAATATAATTTCTCCGTGTTCTCCACACTGAGGACCTGCTAATTGCTTGTTCTTCCTCTTGCTTTGGGCATAGTCAAATAAACCTTTTTTATTATTTGTAACCTCTCCTGAAAGCCTCAGCTTATTCTGAGCTTTTGACCTACCTGACCTTCTCCCTGCAACTGTTGGCTACTTGTGGATACTACACCTGCATGAGAGATAATAATAAGATACTGTTAACCTGATCTTTCAAATGGCACAGGGGTCTACACCCCCCAAATGATCATGGAGTGAACGCTAGAGAGCACACATGAAATAAACAGCATATTTTTTAAGATTGTGAGAAAAGAAAGAAAAACGCCAAGTGATTTTGCAGACAACTCAGTCAGTGTTTTATTTCTTCGGATTGGGAACATGTGACAGTATTCACTCTGATACCTAAAAGCATCTTATCAATCATGCTTCATATTGGAAACTCCATGTCTTCTGTGCTACGACACAAGTTGAGAAATCAAGCCTCAGTAGGATTCGTGACTTTTCCCATGAAGGTGATGGTATCCTCCTAAACAATCACCAACACAAAGGGGCGATTGTAAGCAAATACACGACGAAGGGATCTAGGAACAATTTCAGTGGCAGTAGTAGTGCCATTCTTGTAGACATTTATATAAGCTCTGTAAATAGGCTGCAAAGAAATACAAAGAAATACAACAAAAATTAGTGCAAGATTGTGTCTGACTCAGGGTTTTATCATGAGAAAATCTAGGCATTCAAAACAAATAAATCCACTAAATGTCTGAGAAAACAACATCATGTGGTCGTTTCTCACTCTGATTACCTATTGATCTGGTTCCTCTAACCAGTTCTGAGCATCATATTTGTGTATCAGTCAGCCTCAAGGAACTGATGGAATTTTCTGAAAATCTTGATGTCAATCTTCTCCATAATTATTTTTTCCTAGTTCTTGTCTCTCTCGCTTACTGTTGATGAGAAGCAAGATCCCCATTCCAGGCTGATTATGCTATAAATACGAACATTTATTTCATATATACATAATATAAAATATAATATAAAATCATATTGCTGTTGTTGTTGTTTAGTCGTTTAGTCGTGTCTGACTCTTCGTGACCCCATGGACCAGAGCACGCCAGGCACTCCTGTCTTCCACTGCCTCCCGCAGTTTGGTCAAACTCATGCCGGTAGCTTCGAGAACACTGTCCAACCATCTCGTCCTCTGTTGTCCCCTTCTCCTTGTGCCTTCCATCTTTCCCAACATCAGGGTCTTTTCCAGGGAGTCTTCTCTTCTCGTGAGGTGGCCAAAGTATTGGAACCTCAGCTTCACGATCTGTCCTTCCAGTGAGCACTCAGGGCTGATTTCCTTAAGAATGGATGGGTTTGATCTTCTTGCAGTCCATGGGACTCTCAAGAGTCTCCTCCAACACCATAATTCAAAAGCATCAATTCTTTGACGATCAGCCTTCTTTATGGTCCAGCTTTCACTTCCATACATCACTACTGGGAAAACCATAGCTTTTACTATACGAACCTTTGTTGGCAAGGTGATGTCTCTACTTTTTAAGATGCTGTCTAGGTTTGTCATTGCTTTTCTCCCAAGAAGCAGGCTTCTTTTAATTTCGTGGCTGCTGTCACCATCTGCAGTGATAATGGAGCCTAAGAAAGTAAAATCTCTCACTGCCTCCAATTCTTCCCCTTTTATTTGCCAGGAGGTGATAGGCCCAGTGGCCATGATCTTGGTTTTTTTTTTGATGTTGAGCTTCAGACCATATTTTGCACTCTCCTCTTTTACCCTCACTAAAAGGTTCTTTAATTCCTCCTCACTTTGTGCCATCAAGATTGTGTCATCTGCATATCTGAGGTTGTTGATATTTCTTCTGGCAATCTTAATTCCGGCTTGGGATTCATCCAGCCCAGCCTTTCATATGATGAATTCTGCATATAAGTTAAATAAGCAGGGAGACAATATACAGCCTTGTCGTACTCCTTTCCCAATTTTGAACCAATCAGTTGTTCCATATCCAGTTCTAACTGTAGCTTCTTGTCCCACATAGAGATTTCTCAGGAGACAGATGGGGTGATCAGGCACTCCCATTTCTTTAAGAACTTGCCATAGTTTGCTGTGATCAACACAGTCTAAGGCATATTACTCTTATAATATTATAAACACTAGGTAGCCAGCACATAAACAGATAAATACAAAAAGTTTATACAACTGGATAAAAGACATATTTAGTAATATACTTTAAAATTATGCTGCAGTAATACACACAGCATATAATTAATCAGCACTATAGTATATTGTATTTTAAAATGGGGTTTCAGAGTTTTTAGGGGGGGTGAATGTTTTAAGTAGATTTTCAGTTTCATTGTTCTGTGTGGCACAATGACAATAAAGATATCGTATATATCGTAAAAAAGAATTACAGTGCCTGAGCAGGTCAGACTAAAGCAGGTATGTGATAAACGAGACTGTCTGCACAAAGCTTGCAAATATATCAGATTTCTCCTCCTTCTCCAATGCTAACTGCAGTCTTTGCAAAGCAACTGGTACCGAATCATCTGCTCCTGAAAATTCTGTGTCAGAGGTGGGGAAACTGTGGCCCTCCTGATGTCTTTGGATCCCATCAGCCCCAGATAGCATGACCAAGGGAAGAGGGTGAGCTGGGGCTTAAGAGTCTCTCCATCAGTTCTGTTGGGAGACCAGCTCCATTGGGGCTCCCCCCTCAACTGCCATCAAGCACCACTCATGCCATTAGGCTATAGTAGAGGGAGAGATGGGTTTTGGTGCCTCTTAATCATCCTAGCTGGAATAGCAAATATTTAGGCTCCTCCTCTCCATGAGAGATGGGATTGTGGTTCAAGTACCCCAAATTATGTTCATTTGAACATAATTCAGACAAGAGGGTACCTCTGGTGGAAAATGGAGGATGTAAGAAAATATAGATCAACCTGTAGAATTTTGAGAAGCCTACCTTGGAAATCTTTGCCACCTGCTTCCCAGGAATTTCAGAGAGGTCTGCTTGATCTATTCTCCTGTTGAAAGAGGAACCAGAGGCTAGTGAGGTATTGCTATGAAAACAATTGTGCCAGGAGAATTTTGGGTGTCACATGGCAGGACAGAATTCTAATCAAAGATGTGCTCTCCGAAGCCCACATTCCTAACATGTTTGCACTCCTGTCTCAGTGATGTCTGTGCTCAATTGATCCTGTTCTGGAATTACAAGGGACTTGGTCTTTACACAGCCTATCACTACCCCTCAAACTCACAACAATATATTTACACCTACAAATATGTACTACACTCTTTCCACTACAGCATGCGCACATACTGTGATTTTGTAGAATTCCTCCATTTTAACAAAACGTCTTTGCTAAGAGCATTTTCCAACTGCTTCATTTTTCCTTTGTCTAGAAGAATAAGTAATGATGAAATGTAAGGGAGCTGCACAACCTTGAAGGACAGGATCTTATCATGGTAAGTCTCAAACCAGCTGTCTTTGTTCATCATAGGGACTTTCACCGTTGTTTCCTCATCCACATAGAAGTCTCCTTCTCTTGTATTCAGAGAATCGAAAGGTTTTTTCCAATAGGCTTATGGAAAGAACAGTAACAGTATACATGTCATTTAGTTCTTCAAAATATTAATTGTCATACTCAGAGATTTTAATAAAAGCTCCTGTTTTTGTGGCATGTTGTGGCATTTTGTGCTGAGATACTTGCCTTTATTGCTCTGTTCTTAATCTAGTTCCCAATTGCTTAATATCATTAAAGCCAAGTCCTGACAGAAGCTGACTCAAGATAGTTGTTCAGCTCCCAGTGACACTAGGGCCAAGGCAGTGGAAATGGTCAGAGGGGGAAAGAAAATTTTCTTCTCAAGAGTATGTATATGATTGGTTGCATTATTATCAGGTTAATGAAATGTTTAAAAAGGATTGTAAAGAGTGAGGTTATGTGGAAAAGGATTCAAAATTTCAAACAGAAATACTAAGTAACGACTATAAAATTTTATCAAAAATGTATAAATTGTTGCTGGAATGGTATACAAAAGATGAAGAAGTTAAATCGGTGATGGTACATTGGGCCAGGGATTTTGGATATAATATACAATTGGATGATTGGATAAAACTATGGAATGAAAGATTAAGATTTATGGCATGTACTGCGTTAAAGGAAAGTGTTATGAAAATGGTATATAGATGGTATATTACACCAGTAAAACTTGCAAAAATGTATAAAACATGTAATAAGTGTTGGAAGTGTAAAGAAAAAGAAGGGACATTTTATCATATGTGGTGGGAATGTAAGAAAGTGAAAGGCTTCTGGGAAATGATTTATAATGAATTGAAAAAGATGTTAAAATATACATTTGTTAAGAAACCGGAGGCTTTTCTTTTAGGAATTGTAGGAAATGAAATATGTAAAAAAGACTGTAAAGGCTGGGGAGGGTATATTTTAAAGGCAATATTAAAATTAGAAAATGTGTAAAGAAATAAATAAAACGGAAGATTGGCTGAGAAACTGAGGGAAGTAAAAAAAAAAGAAGATTATGTGATAAATTCTGATAATGGTCGTATAAATTTGTATTTGAAAATGAATAAAAATATTATAAAAAAAGAGAAGATGTTCTTCTCACCAATCTCCGAAGAAAAGTCGTAGTAGAGTCGGACTATCTTCACAGAAGGCAAATCTCTGTCACCTTCAGCAAGAGGAGAATGGTCATCGTCCCCCTTGTGGTGACAGTGGGCAAAAGCACAGAGCCCAGCCAGAAGCAAAGACAGGTAGATGTGAGGCATTGTGTTCCTCTGGAAGTTCTCTGGGGGGAGGGGATCACATTTAAAAATGACCATTGCAACTATACAATGAAGGATGTTGGCATTGTCTTTAGGTCTATTTTATATTAACATGGCAGACAATCTTTATTTGTTGCTTTTGTCTTTTCCGGTCTCTTAAGCTTCTCTGGTACTGTTGTGCGGAGGACTCTGGCTTGCATTTCAGCTATTGTCTGGCATTCTGGCAGAAAAACCCACTATTTCCCCCTTTGGGCAGAATCTTGGGAACAAAGTGATCTTTGTTAAAACCCATGTTTTTGTTTTAAAAAAAGAAACAAACGTGCCAGCACTCATCCTGAAGACTCATCATGAAGTTGCTATAGGAAGTTCCAAACATTTAACAATTAAAAAATAAATAAATGGTGCCAGTACTGTGTGCCCCCAGAAAAAGCACAGGTTAAAAACTTTGTCAATAACCCAAAATGGAATAAGGTAAAAGACAGCAAAATTTGCCTGATGCTATTTCTTTTTTCTTTTTTCATTTTATCTTTCATTTTAATTTTGCATTGTTACATTCAGTTACACCTTTTATAATTCTTTACAATACATACTATCAACATATATATTACTGTCTATTCCTTTTTCTGATTTATACCATTGTGACTTCGCTCCATCCATGCTCAGCTTTCAATATTATTCATTACTATAATATTGTGTTAAGGAAAATTATTTACATATTCCCCATTAGTCACTTTTCTTTTTTTAACCTTAATTTTACAAACTTCAGTCAATGCATATCAATAAATTTGTTTTGAAACAATGTTTTGTCATATATTCTTCCACACATTCCCATTCTTTCTTTAATTTTTGATTTGATTGGAATCTAGTAGCTGCTGTATTTTAGCCAGATCTATAAATTCATAAAGCTTGTTTTGCCACTCCGCTACTGAGGGAATGGTGTCCCCTTTCCAGTTTTTGGCTAATGGTAGTCTGGCAGCAGCTGTGGCACATAAAAACACATTTTTCTTATCACTGGGGATGTCTTTTGAGACTAAGCCTAGTAGAAACGCTCCTGGCTTTTTCTCAAATGATGTTCTAAACATCTTTTTTAGTTCTTCGTGAATGTTACTCCAGAATGTTTTTATTTTCCCACATCCCCACCATACATGATACATCGTTCCCTCCACCTCTTGACATCTCCAACACAAATTTGATTTTAGTTTGTATATTTTGGCTAGTCTGACGGAAGTCATGTACCACCTATATGACTTCAGTACGTGCCTGATGCTATTTCTAACCACCCTTTGCAACTCCCCATTTCTAAAGCTGCTTCTATTCTGCAGCCTCCTTTTCAACCCATTTTTCACTATCACCTCCTTTCTCATACCTGCTCCTCTTCTCTCCTTTCCTGACATCTCCATTGACACACAGACCACCCCCATGGTACCCTCCAAGCCACCCTCTGCTGTAGCAGCATTGGGAAAGGCACGCTTGATACTTACAGAACGTTCAGAGGTGTCTCTGGGAAGAAGCAGGCAAAACTCTTTGCAGTAAGTGGCTATTTATGTTGGGGCACTGTCTCCTTCATTAAACACAACGGACTAAGCCAAGAACAACAAATATTGACTATGGCTTGCATTGCTGGATACCATCATCACCAATCTTTTTTATGGTCCAGAGACCCAACAAATCATTACAAAGCAATACACAATTCATACAGCCTACCTCCAGGTTAAACAAGCATTTTGTTCAGAATATAGGGATCGTTGGTTCTTGCAACCACCAATAAAAACTTTGCCACTGCTAATGTTCCAGCGTTTGTCATGTCTTCAAATAGGAACCTGACATAGTGAGCCTCTGATTTTCCCGGGAAAGGAAATGTTAATAAAAGTTCAGCCCTGGCTTGCTCATATTTTGCACAGTGCAATAAAATATGTTTTATGGAATCAATGTCTTGAGCACACGAGTAAAGTCTGTCCTGGTAGGGAACTCCTTTCAACCTGCCATCCAACACTGCAGAAGGAAAGACGTTTAGTCTGGCTTTGGTGAAAAGCCTTCGATAATTTTGGTACTGTCAGATTTTTAATGTAAGATGTTAACTTAAAGACATGACCATATTGTACTCCTACTGCCAGCAGACTAAAGAATGCGTGTGATCGAGATCGCAAGTCACTGTGTGCATTATCCCATAATCTTTGCTTTAACATCTTTAGGGCGCCTTCATAACCCAGGTAATACAGTTGGGAGGGGGTGATAGATCAATAGAGGTGGCTTTTTTAGCCATAGTTTTCTGCCATTTGCTGACAAATTCCTCATTGGTCAGGTGTTGGTACAAACCCTTTTAAACATTTGAAACCCTTTTAAACATTTCATTAACCTGATAATAATGCAACCAATCATATACATACTCTTGAGAAGAAAATTTTCTTTCCCCATCCTACTGCCAGCAGACTAAAGAATGTGTGTGATTCAGATCACAAGTCACTGTGTGCATTAACCCATAATCTTTGCTTTAACGTCTTCAGGGCGCCTTCATAACCCAGGTAATACAGTTGGGAGGGGTGACAGACCAATAGAGGTGGTTTAGTTGAAATTGGGCATTCAACAGCTTCTAACAGAAGTATGGAGTTGGGGACACAGTTGGGTACCTGCAGCAGAGATCGTTGAAATTTTGCCTGAAAGCCATTTACCTTTGGCAGGTCCCCATTATGCCAGACATTTGTAGCGTACAGGAGTTGGGAAACGGGTTTTGCGTTGAAAACCCTTAAGGCTGCTGGAACATATTTGCCTAACTTTGTGAAAAAGAATCTGAGTATGGCTAGCTTTGTGATCTCCGCCTTTTGAAGGGAGGTTTGCCAGTGGTGCTTCCAAGATCCTGTATGATGAATTGTGAGCTCTACATAACTGAAGTATTTGATCTGTTCAAGGTTATGGCCATCCAGCACCCATTTAGACCGGGAGAAGCTTCTTTCGAAAACTAAAATTTTAGATTTTTCATAATTAATGGATAAACCATTTCCAGAATTTCCTAAGCAGAGAATTCAAACCCGGTCTGGAACATGAGATGATGGCCGCGTCATCCCCATATAACAACAAGGCGGTCCTTCTCATTCCTATTTTTGGAAGGTGTCTATTAAGCTCTCTTCTAGGTCATTTAAGAATAGACAAAACAATGTGGGGACCAAAATGCATCCCTGTCTCACCCCCCTAGTCATCTGGATACTGTTTGATAACTGATAAGTGTCCTGCCGACCGCATCAGACCTGCAGTTTGGTTCCATTGTACAGGGCTTTTATAAGAAAGAGGAGTCGTTTGTCCTGCAAAATCAGATTTAATTTAGACCATAGCTGGGATCTGGGGATGGAGTCAAATGCTGATTTCAGATACATGGAGGCCACAAAGAGTTTACCCTGTAGAGGCCTGGTATACTTCTTGGCTAGGAACGAGAACCGGCTTGGCTTCATTGTGGTGAGGAAATTTTTATCAGCTCTCCCACTGGTTCGGTAGTGAAGCAACTGTTCTTAGGATATGCACAGTGTTGTTGTTCTTGGGGTTGAGTTGCAACATTTTCCCAATTTCCCGGCATCAACGGTGTTATGTGAATTGCTAGGACCATCGGGGGGTCTTCGTCAAAGACAATTAAATCTGTCTCTTGCTTTCTGTGTGTCACATTTCCCTTGGGAGGAGCGTCACTTGGCATTGGCTGATCAGATTCCAGCTGGGGAAAAGAGTGTTGAAATTCTGGATCTGCCAAAGGCCTAATGGAGTATCCTATCTTTGAATTATTTAGGGGTAGCTGAGTCAGAAAATGTCAGCATGAGTCTAGTGTGCTGGGGGTCCGTGCAAAGCAACTTTATCGTGATCAGAGTGTTGCAATGAGTATTTAGTAAAAGCTTAAAGTTTCTCTTCACGCTGTCGATTGATTTCCAGTAAGGCAGCATACAATTAAATGGATATATATGGAGAGCTACTTGAGTGCTTTGTTGGATCAGATCCCTACTTTCACTTTTGTTGTTTTTCCTATTTGTGGTCTCTCGGTTATCAAGTCCAGACTGGTTACACCCCTGTACATGATGGTCTAGGGGGAGGGCAACGCTGCGGTCAGTCTCTTTAGTACTGAGTGAGTTATTTTTGGCTGCCAGAAGCACCAACACCATCAGGAGAGATGTTACCTTTTCTAATTTGATGTTTATTTCCTCCACTGTTCTTGCAGTCAGCAGACAGTGGTCCGCGAGTATTTCTGCATAGAGCGGTGCCCCCTCAGATAGTAGTTCATGGAATAGTTCACTAGCGCTCATCTCAGCATACAGTTCTGTGATTCTGTGATTCTCCTCTGGGTGATCTCCACCCATTAAAGCATCCCCACCTCCCTGGGAATGAGTTCTATTTGATGTAGTAGGTTCTGAGTTCTGGGCTCTTACAAAATCGTCCATTTTACTCTGCTTGCTCTTCTGCTGTGGGCTGACTTGTGGAGATGAGGCCGGTTGCGTCTTTTTCCTAGACATTTTCCCAGAGATAGAGCCGCTACTAATTTCTGCTGTAAATCAGGAATCTTGGCGTCCTTCCACGATAAGGAGTTTAATCTCCACTCCTGCTGATAAGTAGTTGGTAGGTTGAGTTGAGCTGCAGCTAATTAAGGCTTTCTCCGAGACTTTCCAAGACTTTCTCTAAGACTTTTAACTCAAGCCCTTAACTCAAGTTTGTGAATATAATAGCTGCCAAATGACAGAGATAAAATACTGCGGCTGATAAAAGCTAATAAAAGACTGATAAAAATAATAAAAACCGCATCAACTGATGCGGAGCTCAAGTTGATGCTACCACTAACAACGCCATCTTGACCTTCCGCCACCTCTGATGGATACCAAGAGTCCCAAGTCTACAGCGTACGGTCCCATCTAGTGAGGATAAAATTGGGGGTGTCAATGGGTTCTCCTGGCAATCTCATACCCCCAAATGTCCCATTTTAAGTGGGACATCATGGATCACAGAAGCCAATCCTGGATCCTGTTTGGATCCTGGAATGTCCCATTTAAGAGGGGCACTCTGGCACAAATCAACAGGGCCAACCCTGCTGCTTCTAAAAGTCCTGAAGGCAGGGCAAGAAGGAAGGGGGAGGAAGGAAAAGGAGGGAACTCATGCCTGTAGTAAAAAAACTTCCAGGGCTTAAGGGAAGGTCTTGGTTTTGGGGAGAAGTGTCTCCCTCTGTGTGTGAGTGACAGCTCTAGTTCTCTATCCGGCTTCAGCCTGTTTGCTTGAAGTCCGGGAAGGGTTAACCATCAGTAGGGGGAGTCCTGCTGTTGCACATCAACTAGGAACTCCTCTGGGGTCGCCACTCGGGGGCGTGCCTTAAGCCCTCACCTCCACAGGCTTTGGACAGGGAGGGCCACGCCCCCCCGGAATCCTTTATCGGACTACCCTTTGTATATTTTATTTTTATGCTGTGTAGTCAGCTGCGTTTGGTTCTCCCTATTGACTTTAATGAAAAGCATTGTAGTTTATTTTATATAAATATATATTGTAGTTTATTTTTTATATATATATATATATATATATATATATATATATATATATATATATATATATGTAGGTTTTGGTGTCTTCGGGTGTCTTCCCGTGTAAGAGTTGGGGTGTCTAGGCGACGTTTCGACGAGGTCTCACTCGTCATCTTCAGGCTGGTGCTTTCGGCTTCTTGTTACTGGAACAGAGCAGGATCTCAGTGTTTGAGTTCCTATAAATACTGTTGAGGGGGTGTGGTGTATAGCCTCCAACGTTCTGGGCAGAGAGGAAGTTCCCAGGTTAGTGTGCCTTTTCTTCTTTTGTTCCTTAATTACTTGAGGGATATCTTGAGTGATTTCTATATATATAATATTTTCCCCACAATCAGGCTCAAAAAACCCACACGTGCTATCAATTTAAGCCACAACCACCAACTACCCAAGCATTCAGAACCAACCATGTATCACTTTAGTAGCAACAAGCTGAAGGCAAGCCACAATGTAGCGATAGGGACTGCAGGCTAAGAAATGTGAGGCAATTACGGTAAATACCAATGTAGCCAGCAATGTCACAATATAAAGCTGCTAGCACGGAGAAGCTAAACTAGATTATAGACAATGTAGCCCACAGGAGGTAAGTAAAGCTGATGATCAGATAAATCCAAGTTCCCAGAGGGCTCGCATGCAACGGAGCTTAATAATAATAATAATAATAAAACCCAAAATGCATCGGATGTGAAAAAAGGGGCCAGCCTTGCAAGAAACTGCCTCTCCTAAAATGGTTGCCCATGCTGGACCACGTGGTGAAAACAAAATGGTGATGGCCAGGCAGCCGTAACCCTGACAACAATAAAGAACCAGCAGCATGTGAGCCATGGGGGGAGGGGAATTAGGCTGAAGCCTGATAAACTGGCTGGTAATGCAGTCCCCAGAACAACCCCTTTTTCCTGCTTGCCTCACCCCCCCAAACAAGAATAATGTACACAAAAGCAACCCCAGTGCTCCCTGAC
Organism: Podarcis liolepis; assembly: GCF_965112155.1. Classification (NCBI taxonomy): domain Eukaryota; kingdom Metazoa; phylum Chordata; class Lepidosauria; order Squamata; family Lacertidae; genus Podarcis; species Podarcis liolepis. The sequence continues at coordinate 21,348,125 of NC_139554.1, forward strand.
CATGTTCTACAGTGACCAATTTAAAAGCTCCACATGCCGCACTGCCCTTTGCCACAGCAAACAGGCTTTTGCCGGCACAACCCCGAGCCCTCGGGCGACCCTGCCCCCAATAGCTTAAGCTGGGACTGTGAGAGGCTGGAAAAACACTGGTGGTTTGTTTGTTATCTCACTGCTCTTGGAGGGATTTTCCAAAGCAGCCTGCATTTAGCTGCCAGGTGCAAGGCAGTAAACAACCAATAGACTTTTGGATTTTACAGGCTCGAGAGTGAGAGCTGAGGCTTGGATTCAAAATGGATACCAAGAAGGGGGGAGGCTTACCTTACCCACCTCCACTGACTAATGACAATTATTCCTCATGGTCTGTAAAGATGAAAGCCCTGCTTCAGAATCAGAGGCTTTTTGGGGTGATTGATAATCCCATCCCTGCTGCACCAACGCCAGGTTGGAATTCACAGAATGTGAGAGCCAGGACGGCCATAATTCTGTGTGTCTCTGATGATCAACTCATGCATATTGAGGATTTGGAATATGCGTGTGAGATTTGGCAAACGCTGCAGAGAATACATCGAAGAGATGCTGGTTCTTCAGCGTTGCTGCATTTTGAAAAGCTGACCAATATGAGGCTAGCGCCTGATGGAGATGTGCAAGCGCATTTGACGGAGATGAAATTCTTACGCCAGCCGATGGCGCAATGCAATTTCCCTCTACAGGAAGAGATTTTCTGCTTCATTATTATTAACAGCCTTAATCGGACTTATAAAACTGTTGCAAGTCAACTGGGTTCTCTACCTGCCGCAGATCTTACGGTGGAAAGAATTTGTGCCGTGGTTTTGAATGAGAAAGACAGACTTGCTGCAATAGATGTCGCTGACAGGGGGAGAGAAGCTCGGAGTTCTGGCACCCCCACTGCTATTGCTAGTGAAGAACAGGCTGTTGCTTTGAACGTTGTCCGTTGTTACAATTGTGGACTATATGGAACTGGTGGAAATGACTGGCAGAATCCGAGACCAGGAGAAGAGTCGGTGGAAGAAGATTGGAAGAAATTTAAAGGCTATCTACAGAAATACTGTAAAATTAATGAATGTTAGAATGATGTTGGATTGAAGTTAAGTGGTTTTTAGCAGCAATGTTATAAAGGAATATGTAAAAATGGATTGTTAACAGGTGATAATCTAAAGTTATAATATATTAAGATAAAAGATTAAGATAAAATCAAAGAGGGAAAGGATCTGCTGAATTAACTAATTGAACTGGAATAGAAAATACAAAAAAGGGAGGTGTGAGGAGGTCAGGGAAACAAGCAAATGAAGGATAAGATATGGAAAGATTGATCTGTTTTTAACTGTTTTTACCTTGTATTTTCATTTTCTATTTTTTTCTCTTTCTTTCTTTTTTCTCTTATTTTTGTAATATGTTGAAACTTTAATACTTTAATAAATATCTTTTAAAAAAAAAAAAAACAGGAGACCAAGCCGGGTGCCTGGGAGTGTTGCCAGTTACTCCCGATATAGGCTTGATTTCCGACACAGCTTGCTGCCAGGCTTGCTTATAAGAACATTTTCTTTTAATGTGAAGAGTGTCTGGTTCACAAAAAAGCATCCGATGTCAGGGGCTGGTCTGAATCATATGCCAGAGACTGGTCTGACTCTGAAGATGGGGGAATGCAGTCGCAGACAGTTCAGCCTGTAACAGGGAAAGAAGGAGAGGATTCATCTTCCTTCAACATTCCCAGAAGCATATTTAGAGGCCACACAGTCAGGGGAAGAGTTAGACAGCTTTGAGATTGAAGCTAGGCATGAGAGATAATAATAAAATACTGTTAACCTGATCTTTCAAATGGCACAGGTGTCTACATCCCCAAATTATCATGGAGTGAATACTAGAGAGCACACTTAAAATAAGCAACATATTTTTTAAGATTGTGAAAAAAGAAAGAAAAACACCAAGTGATTTTGCAGACAACTCAATCAGTGTTTTATTTGTTCAGTTTGGGAACATGTCATAGTTATCGCTCTGATACCTAAAAGCATCTTATCAATCATGCTTCGTACTGGAAACTCCATGTTTTCTGTGCTGCAACACAAGTTGAGCAATCATGCCTCAGTAGGATTCGTGACTTTTCCCATGAAGATGAAGGTATCCTCATGAACAATCACCAACACAAAGGGACGATTTAACGTAATTATTACAGGAGGAAGGAAGATAGGAATAATTTCAATGGCAGTAGTAGCTGCAGCTTCAGTGCCATTCTCATAGACATTTAAATAAGCTTTGTGAATAGCCTGCAAAGAAATACAACAAAAATTAGTGCAAGATTGCATCTGACTCAGGGTTTTATCATGAGAAAATCTAGGCGTTCAAAACAAACAAATCCACTTACCGTATTTTTCGCCCCATAAGACACACTTTTTCCCCTCCAAAAATGAAGGGGAAATCGGGGTGCGTCTTATGGGGCGAATGCCTGCAAGCCTCGCGCGCCCGGCAGGAGGTCCCACCGGGTGTGCGAGGCTTGGGGCGGCAGCCTGTCGCCCGAAGCATGGGGAGCCCTCATTAGGGCTCCCCCTGCTTTGGGCGAGTGTCTGCAAGCCTCGCGCACCCGGCAGGAGGTCCCACCGGGTGCGCGAGGCTTGGGGCGGCAGCGGACTGCTTGCGCGCACCTAGAAGCTTGGGGCGGGCTGAGCTCAGCTGGCCCCAAGCTTCTAGGTGCGCGCAAGCAGTCCGCTGCCGCCCCAAGCCTCGCGCACCCGCTGGGACCTCCTGCCAGGTGCGCGAGGCTTGGGGCTCCTGGTGTAGCGCAGTGATCCGCTAGCCCTGGGAGAGCCCCGCGGCTCTCCCAGGGCTAGCGGACTGCTTGCCGGCACACAGAAGCTTGGGGCGCGCTGACCTCAGCTTGCCCCAAGCTTCTGGATTAGCGCAGGGGTCCGCTAGCCCTGGGAGAGGCGCCCGGCTCTCCCACGCTAGCGGAGACCTTGCCGGCACGCAGAAGCTTGGGGCGCGCTGAGCTCCGCACGCCCCAAGCTCCTGGTGTAGCGCAGCGCACCTGGGGGGGGAAATAATTTTTTTCCCCTTTATTTCCCCCCCCAAAATCTAGGTGCGTCTTATGGGCCGGTGCGTCTTATGGGGCGAAAAATACGGTAATGTCTTAAGAAACAACATCATGTGGTCGTTTCTCACTCTGATTACCTATTGATCTGGTTCCTCTAACCAGTTCTGAGCATCATATTTGTGTATCAGTCAGCCTCAAGGAACTGAAGGAATTTTCTGAAAATCTTGATGTCAATCTTCTCCATAATTATTTTTTCCTAGTTCTTGTCTCTCTCCCTTACTCTTGATGAGAAGCAAGATCCCAATGCCAGGCTGATTATGCTAAAAATACGAACACTTCTTTCATATATATACCACATATAATATTACCCTATTGCTCCTATATTATAAACACTAGGTTTCCAAAAGTAGCCAGCACATAAACAGATAAATGCAAAAGTTTATATAACTGGATAAAAGACATATTTAGTAATATACTTTAAAATTATGCTGCGTAATACACACAGCATTTGGTTCATCAGCACTATAGTATATTGCATGTTTAAATGGGGTTTCAGAGTTTTTAAGGGGTTTTTGAATGTTTTATGTAGATTTTCAGTTTCATTGTTCTGTGTGGCACAATGACAATAAAGGTATCGTATATATCGTAAAAAAAATTACAGTGCCTGAGCAGGTCATACTAAAGCAGGTATGTGATAAACGAGACTGTCTGCACAAAGCTTGCAAATATATCAGATTTCTCCTCCTTCTCCAATGCTAACTGCAGTCTTTGCAAAGCAACTGGTACCGAATCATCTGCTCCTGAAAATTCTGTGTCAGAGGTGGGGAAACTGTGGCCCTCCTGATGTCTTTGGATCCCATCAGCCCCAGATAGCATGACCAAGGGAAGCGAGAGAGCTGGGGCTTAAGAGTCTCTCCATCAGTTCTGTTGGGAGACCAGCTCCATTGGAGACCAGCTCCCCCCTCAACTGTCATCAAGCACCACTCATGCCATTAGGCTATAGCAGAGGGAGAGATGGGGTTTTGGTGCCTCTTAATCATCCTAGCTGGAATAGCAAATATTTAGGCTCCTCCTCTCCATGAGAGATGGGATTGTGGTTTCAGTACCCCAAATGATGTTCATTTGAACATGATTCAGACAAGAGGGTACCTCTGGTGGAAAATGGAGGATGCAAGAAAATATAGATCAACCTGTAGAATTTTGAGAAGCCTACCTTGGAAACGTCACCTCACGCTTCCCACGAATTTCAGAGAGGTCTGCTTGATCTATTCTCCTGTTGAAAGAGGAACCAGAGGCTAGTGAGGTATTGCTTCGAGAAAAAAATGTGCCAGGAGGTTTTTGGGTGTCATATGGCAGGACACAATTCTAATCAAAGATGTGCTCTCCGAAGCCCACATTCCTAGCACTCCTGTCTCAGCGATGTCTGTGCTCAACTGATCCTGTTCTGGAATTACAAGGGACTTGGTCTTTACACAGCCTATCACTACCCCTCAAACTCACAACAATATATTTACACCTACAAATATGTACTACACTCTTTCCACTATAGCATGCCCACTTACTGTGATTTTGTAGAATTCCTCCATTTTAACAAAACGTCTTGGCTAAGAGCATTTTCCAACTGCTTCATTTTCCCTTGGTCAGGAAGAATAAATAATGCTGAAACGTTGCTCTTGTAAGGGAGCTTCACAACCTTGCAGGACAGGATCTTATCATGGTAAGTCTCAAACCAGCTGACTTTGTTCATCATAGGGACTTTCACCATTGTTTCCTCATCCACATAGAAGTCTCCTTCTCTTGTATTCAGAGAATCGAAAGGTTTTTCCCAATCGGCTTATGGAAAGAACAATAACAGCATACATGGCATTTAATTCTTCAATATATTAATTGTCATACTCAGAGCTTTTAATAAAAGCTCCTGTTTTAGTGGCATCTTACTGTGCTGAGATACCTGCCTTTGCAGCTCTGTTCTTAATCTAGTTTCCAATTGCTTAATCTCATTTCCAGGAAAAGGTACAGTGGTACCCCGCAAGACGAACGCCTCGCAAGACGGAAAACCCGCTAGACGAAAGGGTTTTCCGTTTTGGAGGCGCTTCGCAAAACGAATTTCCCTATGGGCTTGCTTCGCAAGACGACAGCCCATAGGGAAATCTCCGGGACAGCGGGGAAGCGCAGCGCGTCTTCCCCACTGTCCTCAGACCTCCTCCTGCTGCCGGGCATCGGAAGGAAGCTCCGATGCCGGGCGGGGGGGAACGTCTCCTCCCGCCGCAGGCATCGGAAGGAAGCTCCGATGGCCGGCGGGGGGGGAAACGCCTCCTCCCACCGCCGGGCATCGGAACGAAGCTCCGCTGGCCGGCGGGGGGGGGGAACGCCTCCTCCCGCCGCCGGGCATCAGAACGAAGCTCCGATGGCTGGCGGGGGGGGGGAACGCCTCCTCCCGCCGCCGGGCATCTGAAGGAAGCTCCGATGGCCGGCAGGGGGGGAACGCCTCCTCCCGCCGCCGAGCATCGGAACGAAGCTCCGATGGCCGACGGGGGGGAACGCCTCCTCCCGCCGCCGGGCATCGGAACGAAGCTCCGATGGCCGGCGGGGGGGGGAACGTCTCCTCCCGCCGCAGGGCATCGGAACGAAGCTCTGATGGCCGGCGGGGGGGGACGTCTCCTCCCACCGCCGGGCATCGGAACGAAGCTCCGATGGCCGGCGGGGGGGGGAACGTCTCCTCCCGCCGCCGGGCATCGGAACAAAGCTCCGATGCCCGGCGGGGGGGGAACGTCTCCTCCCGCCGCCGGGCATCGGAACAAAGCTCCGATGCCCAGCGGGGGGGGGGGACGTCTCCTCCCGCTGCCCGGCATCGGATGGCTTTCCTGAAGACTTGGGGTGGGAGGAGGGTTTTCCTTCCCACTGCCAACATTCCGAATGCTGTTCTGAATGTTGGCGGTGGGGAGGAAAAACCCTCCTCCCACGCAAGCCCCGGGAACAGAGGGAAAGCGCTGCGCGCCTTCCCCTCTGTTCCCATACCTGTCCTGAAGGCTTGCGGTGCGGAGAAAAGCCCTTCTCCGCACCGCCAGCCTGGCAAGCGGTTTCCCTAGGAATGCATTAATTGATTTTCAATGCATTCCTATGGGAAACCGTGCTTTGCAAGACGAAAAACTCGCACGAAGAAAAAACTTGCGGAACGAATTAATTTCGTCTTGCGAGGCACCACTGTACTCACAATATATTTGATTTGTTTCGATAATGGTGGAGGTCAATTTTCTGATTGATTAAAGGTACTTCTTTGTGATGAGAAGTCTGAGAAGATTCTTCTCACATAATGGGCAGATAATGACTCTAGAGTAAAGCACCAACAAATCTCAACCACAGCTTAAAGTTTAAACCTTAAACTGAGAAGATCCAAGAAGCAAAACCTGTATAAAACAAGTCCATCTGACTTACCTCTCATGTAAATATAGTTCACAATAACCATTAGATCCTCTGGCTCAAGACCTTTGACAGCATCAACTATTTTCCCATTCGTTTTTTCCCCTATATAGCTATTGATTTGACTTTTAGCTACTACAGGATTCTTGAAGTTAGTCGGAAGAACATCCGTCTCATAAAAATGTTTCGCATCATCCAGGAACTTCTTCAGGGGTTTCACTTGGTCATCTGTGAATAGGGCGTTCCTACTCAGGCGGAGTTCAGCATTGGGGAGGTTCAACGTGTGTAATAGATGGTGGAAACCCTCGTGTATTTCCTGTTCAGTGATAAATGACTGGTTAAAGCCAAGTCCTGACAAAAGCTGACTCAACGTGGTTGTTCTAGCTCCCAGTGACACCATGGCCAAGGCAGTGGAAATGCTTAGAGGGGAAAAGAAAATGTTCTTCTCAGCGGTCTCCGAAGCAACGTGGTGGTAGAATCGAAAGGCGAAGTCAGCATTTCCTGGGGCTATCTTCACAGAAGGCAGATCTCTTTCACCTTTAGCAGGAGGAGAACGGCCATGGTCATGATCCTCTTTTTGGTCAGGGGTATAGTGACACTGGGCAAAAGCACAGAGACCAGCAAGAAGCAAACACAGGTAGAGGTGAGACATTGTGTTCCTCTGGAAGTCGTCTGTGAAGACAAATCACATTCAAAATTAATCGTTGCAATGGCTTGCCTTTGAGTCATTCAACTCTTATATGCTTTTCTGGCAGGTTGTTTAAAAAACTCTTCTTTTGGCAGAATGTTAGAAGCATAGTGATCTTTGTTAAAGCCTTTATTAAGGTTGGAGTGAGGTAAAATAAAGCAAGATTGTTTGTGTGCGCACATTTGTGTTTCTTTGAGATAAGAAAGCAGTATACCAAACCTCTTTCACCTAGCAAGCAGCTGTTTCCCTGTCCGTTGGAGCAAAGAGTTTTGTGGCAGCTTAAGGACTCAGAGCACAATTCTATCCATGTATAATTGAATGAAGTGGGGCTTACTCCCAGCTAGGCCCCAGGCTATCTAGGTGACAAGCAACATCTGCAATCCTCACACCAGGCAGGCAATTCCTCCTGCAGTCTGTCTTGGCTTCTTGTACACTTTCTAATTCTGCCACCATGGCCTCAAAGGAATGAACTTGATCCCAGGGGACCAGGAACTCATTGCACCTCTGACATGCCCATGACTTCTGCCCCATGGGGAGATAATCATACATACGGCCGAGGGTGCAAAACCATGGAAATCCCTCCATGTCCCTACTGACTTTCTACATGCATGGTTGGTTATGTTGTCGTTGTCGTTGTTTTCATTATCCGATTAAGAGTTAGGGATTACATTGGGCAGAATGGGGGTGCCCTGGTCTCCTCGCCCTGCTGATGAACTCACATGTCTGAGGCACCTTATCAGCCGGAGCTGATTCTGGTTCTAAATTTATATTCTCCTGAGTAGCTCCTCCCAGCTATTGTAGTAGGCAATAAGATCAGGGTGTGTGGCTCAACTTCTGTTAGCCTCCTGGGGACAGGGAGTGAATAATGGGTGCTCATTAGGTGGCTAGTAAATTAAGTTTAAATAGTTGATTAATCAACCTGCCCCCTTCCTTAAGAAAAGCTACTGAAAAAGCTCACTGCTGTAGCTTTTACTTTATTTTTGTTTTATTTACTGCCAACAAACCACTTTTAAAAATGCCTGTTACCATATAGTTTTAAGTGGTACATTGCACTCTTGTTTTGGATCAATTAGCTACCAAGGCTTATGGTGAAGAGTTGAGGGAGTTGATCTGGAGAACAGAAGACTGAGAGATAATATGGGGGTCCTCTTCAAATATATGAAGGGCTGCCTCATGGAAAGTGGAGGAAGCTTGTTTTCTGCTGCTCCAGACGCAATGGATTCAAATGACCATTAAAAAAATGAGATTCTGACAAAACGTGAGGAATAACTTTCTGACTTAAGAGCTGTCCAACAGTGGAATGGACTCCCTCAGAAGTTTTTACCATAGCTGCAACGGGTGAGCTTGGATCGCAGTAAGCAAGTATACCGGTACTGTGAGGGGCTACGTTTGGCAAAATGACCCCTGAAAAGGCTTGGAAGGAAGCTCAAGCCAAAGGAACTTCGGCAGTGTCTTTTTGGTGTCCCTCGCCGAAAGAAAAATGGCAGAGGTGAGGGGCAATCCAGGCACAGAGAAGAAGATCAAACAGACCAGTGAAAAGCCTCACATCACTGAAGCAGCGACAAGAGGGTAAAATCTCTATTTCTATATTAAAATAAATGTAAAGTAGTAGCAGCAGCAACAAAACCTAAAAGGAAATAAGACAAGAAGAAAAAAGGGGAACTCGGGGGGGGGGACCCTCGTGGAGTGAGTAAACCCAAAACAAAATAAAGAGTAAAAATAGTGGAGGGGATACAATGCTACCACAAAAGTAAAGGGAAGACAGAAGAACAGAAATATATAGAGAGAGTGTAAAGAAATCAGTCAGATTGCAATTAAACTATTTGAAAAGCACACCATCTGAAACAGACTTACTTACTAGAAAACGCAGAGTGGTGCAGGCTGCCTGTTATTGGAGCTGGGTAGAGTAGAGCAGCCACTTTGAAGTTGAAGGAAGGGAATTTAACAAATAAGATGATGACGAGGGTTTGAAGACACTGAGTAATCACGGAGAAGGAGGAGGTGACAAAGACAAAATTGTGAAAGTGAGGTTTAAATGAGGATAGAAGCTGGCGAGTTGAATAAATAAGAACACAGTGACACCGAATGGACAAAGAAAGAAAAGCAGCAGCAAAGGAAAATTGGATGAGAGATAAGATCCTCCAAACAAAGAGTAAGAACAAGTTAACCATAGATGGAAAAGAAATAATTATTTTACGAGAAGTCCTACACAGGTTGATAAAAAAGAGACAGCAATTCCAATTTCTAACAAAAACATTAAAGGCCAAATCATCTGCTCTTGAAAATTCTGTTTCAGAGGTGGGGAAGCTCTGGCCCTCCTGATGCTTTTGGATCCCATCAGCCCCAGATAGCATGACCAAGGGAAGAGGGGGAGCTGGGGCTTAAGAGTCTCTCCATCAGTTCTGTTGGGAGACCAGCTGCATTGGAGCTCCCCCCTCAACTGTCATCAAGTCCCATCTCATCAAGTCCCATCTCAACTCATGCCATTAGGCTATAGCAGAGGGAGAGATAGGATTTTGGTGCCTCTTAATTATCATAGCTGGAATAGCAAATATTTTTGGCTCCTCCTTTCCATGAGAGATGAGATTGCATGATGAGTTCCCACCTACCACCAGTGGAAATCATAGAATCATAGAATCATAGAGTTGGAAGAGACCACAAGGGCCATCGAGTCCAACCCCCTGCCAAGCAGGAAAAACCACCACAGCACTCCTGACATATGGTTGTCAAGCCTGTGCTTAAAGACCTCCAAAGAAGGAGACTCCACCACACTCCTTGGCAGCAAATTCCACTGTCGAACAGCTCTTACTGTCAGGAAGTTCTTCCTAATGTTTAGGTGGAATCTTCTTTCTTGTAGTTTGGATCCATTGCTCCGTGTCCGCTTCTCTGGAGCAGCAGAAAACAACCTTTCTCCCTCCTCTATGTGACATCCTTTTATATATATCGCTGCTGCCGCTTTGCCGGTGAGTCTTGGGGAGGACCGCTCCCCCTGCAAGCCCATTCTCCACCTTGGGCCTGGGAGCGGGCCCCATACTCCACATCAGCATATAAGGCTCCAAGGAGGCCTCGGGACATCGCTGCTGCCGCTTTGCCGGTGAGTCTTGGGGAGGACCGCTCCCCTGCAAGCCCATTCTCCACCTTGGGCCTGGGGGCGGCCCCCATACTCCACCTCAGCACACAAGGCTCCAAGGAGGCCTCGGGACATCGCTGCTGCCGCTTTGCCGGTGAGTCTTGGGGAGGACCGCTCCCCCTGCAAGCCCATTCTCCACCTTGGGCCTGGGAGCGGGCCCCATACTCCACATCAGCATATAAGGCTCCAAGGAGGCCTCGGGACATCGCTGCTGCCGCTTTGCCGGTGAGTCTTGGGGAGGACCGCTCCCCCTGCAAGCCCATTCTCCACCTTGGGCCTGGGAGCGGGCCCCATACTCCACATCAGCATATAAGGCTCCAAGGAGGCCTCGGGACATCGCTGCTGCCGCTTTGCCGGTGAGTCTTGGGGAGGACCGCTCCCCCTGCAAGCCCATTCTCCACCTTGGGCCTGGGAGCGGGCCCCATACTCCACCTCAGCATATAAGGCTCCAAGGAGGCCTCGGGACATCGCTGCTGCCGCTTTGCCGGTGAGTCTTGGGGAGGACCGCTCCCCCTGCAAGCCCATTCTCCACCTTGGGCCTGGGAGCGGGCCCCATACTCCACCTCAGCATATAAGGCTCCAAGGAGGCCTCGGGACATCGCTGCTGCCGCTTTGCCGGTGAGTCTTGGGGAGGACCGCTCCCCCTGCAAGCCCATTCTCCACCTTGGGCCTGGGAGCGGGCCCCATACTCCACCTCAGCATATAAGGCTCCAAGGAGGCCTCGGGACATCGCTGCTGCCGCTTTGCCGGTGAGTCTTGGGGAGGACCGCTCCCCCTGCAAGCCCATTCTCCACCTTGGGCCTGGGAGCGGGCCCCATACTCCACCTCAGCATATAAGGCTCCAAGGAGGCCTCGGGACATCGCTGCTGCCGCTTTGCCGGTGAGTCTTGGGGAGGACCGCTCCCCCTGCAAGCCCATTCTCCACCTTGGGCCTGGGGGCGGCCCCCATACTCCACCTCAGCACACAAGGCTCCAAGGAGGCCTCGGGACATCGCTGCTGCCGCTTTGCCGGTGAGTCTTGGGGAGGACCGCTCCCCCTGCAAGCCCATTCTCCACCTTGGGCCTGGGGGCGGCCCCCATACTCCATCTCAGCACACAAGGCTCCAAGGAGGCCTCGGGACATCGCTGCTGTTCTTCTGCCAGTGAGTCTTGGGGAGGACCGCTCCCCCTGCAAGCCCATTCTCCACCTTGGGCCTGGGGGCGGCCCCCATACTCACCACCGCCATAACTCTAAGGACACTGCTGCTGCGGCAGCAAATGTTTAAACGTTTTATATTTTTTAAAGTGTTTTAAAAGTGTTTTTACTTATTACTTTGTTGTATCACCAGAAACGGTGGTTTTTTATCCATGTATTTTTATTTTGTTTTGTTTTATTTTGGGTTGGGATGGTTGTTGAGTGGGGTGGGGATTGGTTTTGTTTTGGGGTAATTGTTTCTTTGTTTGCTTTTATATTTTGTAAATGGAGGCGAGTATGAGGCTTGGGATTCCTACTGTGGAGGGGCGAGGGAGGTATGGCGGTGGGGGCAGATGTCATAGGCGAAGGGGATCGAGATACGGATATGCTCGTACCCCTTCCAATCTGCGCCCCATCCCGAGAGACGAGGGTAGGGTGAGCAAGGATTACTCACCTCCGTCACTGGTGTTGTGCAATGCCAGGTCTATAGGCAACAAAACCGCCACCCTGCGAGATTTCATCATCTCGCAGGGGGTCGACCTGGCTTGTGTGACGGAGACCTGGGTGCGCGAAGGGGATACTGTTACCTTACGAGAGATGGCGCCCCCAGGTTTTTCTGTCCTCCACCAGTCACGGACTGTGGGCCGGGGGGGAGGGGTGGCACTATTAATCCGGGAAGATTGTTCTTTCAGGGCTCTACCACCGCCATCGATCCCCGGCATTGAATGTGTTGGCCTAGCGTGGGGCTCCGAGGTGAGCTTGGCTGTCTGGCTGGTGTACCGGCCACCTAGCGCACCAGCAGCCACCCTGTCAGGCCTGCTGGAGGCGGTGGCCGGCTGGGCCTTGGAGTTCCCTAACCTATTGGTATTGGGGGACTTCAACATCCATGCCGATGCCACTCCCTCCTCACAGGCTCTGGACCTGGTGTCTTCCATGGCGACACTAGGGCTCTCCCAGTTTGTTTCGGGCGCCACACATCAAGCAGGCCACACGCTGGATCTGATCTTTGGCGTCGGTATAGATGTGATCATGTTTCCTTCGATGAAGGTGCCATGGTCTGATCACTACGCTCTGAAAGCCAGGATTGACGTTCCACCCCCACCCTGCTTAGGTGGTGAGCCGATTTGGGCTCGCCCGCGGAGGCTGATGGACCCTGATAGATTCCGTCAAGCCTTGCGGGACCTTTCTCCCCCTGGCGACTCATTGACTGAGCTTGTTGAGGGCTGGAATACCCAGCTCCTGGCAGCCATCAATGAGATCGCACCTAAGCGCCCTCTGCGACCCCGCAGAAACCGGGCTCCCTGGTTTACTGAGGAGCTCCGGAAAATGAAGCGGGACCTCAGACGGCTAGAGCGAGTATGGCGGGGTGCCCGTGACGGAGCCTCAAGAACATCTTATAGGGTTTTTATGAAAACCTACGAGATGGCAGTGAAGGCCGCTAAGAAGTCCTACTTCTCGGCCTCCATTGCATCCGCTAGCTCTCGCCCGGCACAATTATTTAGTATAATTCGGTCTTTAACGTCCCTCGAAGGACAGCCAAATTTAAATAACAATTCGACACACAGCTGTGAGGCATTTGCGAGCTTTTTTGCGGAGAAGGTCCTGTCGCTCCGCCATGACCTCCCTGCCAATTTGGATACAATAAAGGAACTGGAGGCCCCTCGACTGTCCTCGGGTCCAGTATTGGACCACTTTGACCGGATATCCCCAGCCGATGTGGACAGACTCCTCCGAGCTGGAAAGCCCACCACTTGTCCTCTCGACCCGTGCCCGTCTTGGCTGATTAGAGCGTGTCCAGACGAGGTGCGGGCCCCCCTGGGGGATATCATCAATTTGTCCCTTGGCACCGGGACATTCCCAGGGGAACTGAAGGAGGCAGTGGTGCGTCCGCTCTTAAAGAAAACATCATTAGATCCCTTAGATCTATCCAATTACCGCCCAGTTTCGAATCTCCCATTCCTGGGTAAGGTGATTGAGAGAGCGGTTGCTGAACAGCTTGGTAGGTTTCTGGATGAAACATCGGCTCTGGATCCATTCCAGTCCGGCTTCCGCGCTGGTCATGGGACCGAGACGGCTCTGGTCGCCCTAACAGATGATCTTCGTAGACAGCTGGATCGAGGCGGGTCGGGGCTGCTGATTCTTCTAGATCTGTCAGCAGCTTTCGACATGGTTGATCACGAACTTCTGGACCACCGCCTCGCCGACGTGGGGATCCAGGGCACAGTCCTTCAATGGCTGCACTCGTTTCTCTCTGGTCGGGGACAGAGGGTGGCGCTTGGGGGGGAACTGTCATCCCGCCACTCCTTGGTGTGTGGAGTGCCTCAGGGTGCGATTCTCTCCCCGATGCTTTTTAACATCTTTATGCGCCCCCTCGCCCAGCTTGTCCGGAGTTTTGGGCTGGGCTGCCATCAGTATGCTGATGACACCCAACTCTATCTGTTGATGGATGGCCATCCTGACTCGGCCCCAGACACACTGATCAGATGCTTGGAAGCTGTGGCTGGATGGTTACGTGGGAGCCGGTTGAAGTTAAACCCTTCGAAGACAGAGGTCCTCTGGCTGGGACGGGACGATATGGGATTGAGGGGGCAACTCCCATCTCTTGCGGGGGTGCAATTAGTGCCAGCACCGTCCGTTAAGAGTTTGGGTGTAATCTTCGATACCTCCCTCTCCATGGAGGCGCAGATTGCAGCTATAACAAAGGCGGCATTTTTTCATCTCCGCCAAGCTAAGCAGTTGGCTCCTTACCTCTCTCGCCCTGACCTAGCCACTGTGATCCACGCGACGGTCACCTCCAGACTGGATTATTGTAACTCGCTCTACGTGGGGCTGCCCTTGAGACTGACCCAGAAACTCCAGCGGGTGCAGAATGCTGCAGCGAGACTCCTTACGGGGTCTTCACTGCGGGATCACATTCATCCGGTGCTATACCAGCTGCACTGGCTCCCGGTGGAGTACAGGATCAGGTTTAAGGTGCTGGTTTTAACCTTCAAAGCCCTACACGGCCTAGGACCCTCGTATCTATGGGACCGCCTCTCCTGGTATGCCCCACAGAGGAACTTACGGTCCTCAAATAAAAACATCTTGAAGGTCCCAGGCCACAGAGAGGTTAGACTGGCCTCAACGAGAGCCAGGGCTTTTTCGGCTGCGGCTCCAACCTGGTGGAACGCTCTGTCACAAGAGACAAGGGCCCTGCAGGACTTGACATCTTTCCGCAGGGCATGCAAGACAGAGCTGTTCCACCAGGCCTTTGGTTAGGGCACAGCCTGACTCCCTCCTTTGGCAATCTTTACAATACTTTAGTTTATGGTTGCCATCAATTTTGATTTTAATTAATTCTTATGATGTTTTATAATGTTGCACTATTTTAGTGTTGTTAGCCGCCCTGAGCCCGGCTTCGGCTGGGGAGGGCGGGATATAAATAAAATTTATTATTATTATTATTATTATTATATTTGAACATGGCTATCATATCACCCCTTAACCTCCTCTTCTCCAGGCTAAACATGCCCAGCTCCCTTAGCCGATTTTTTAACTAATAAAGAATGAAATTTAAATTTTTATCTTGGAACTTAAATGGTTTAAACAATAGGAGGAAAAGGCAGAAAATAGAACATATCTTAGAGAGGCAGAAGAAGGACCTTGCTTGTTTACAAGAAACCCATGTCAATACTAAGCATAAAAGATTATTGGTAAAACCAAAGTTAGGGAAATAATTCATCGCATCTGATGTAAGAAAATAGAGGGGGGTTGTAATGTATGTTAAAAGCAAATACGAACCAGTATTGTTATATGAAGATAAAGAGGGGAGGATTGTAATAGTCAAAATATCACTAGAGGGGGAACCAATTTTGGTAGCGGGAATCTATGGATCAAATGAAAGAAAATCAGAATTCTATGCTAAAGTAAGATCATTGTTAATGGAATATATAGATATGAGATTTATTGTGTTATGGGATTTAAATGGAGTAATGGAACCAGAATTGGACAGATCGCAGAAGAAGAGAGGGGGAAATGAAGGGAAGCTGCCCAAACGTTTTGTGGAAATGGTAAGGATTTTTGATTTAGTGGATATATGGAGATATAAATATCCTGTTGAAAAGGAGTTCACATATTTCTCAGAAGCACAACATGTGTATAGTCGAATTGACAGTATATGGATTATTAAGGATATGACAATTAAAGCAGAGAATGCCGAAATATTACCAAAAACACTTACAGATCACAATCCAGTATCATTAACTCTTAAAGGAAAAGAGGAGGGGGGAGGTGGAGAATGAAACAATTGGAAACAATTGGAGGAAACAATTGGAAACAATTGGAGGAAAGGGACAGATGTGAAAACAGTGTGGGATGCTGGGAAGGCAGTTGTTAGGGGATATTTCATACAACAAAACTCAATAGCATATAAGAATAAAGAAAAAAAGAAAGGGGAGCTTTTAGAAGA
This sequence comes from Podarcis liolepis, assembly GCF_965112155.1. Classification (NCBI taxonomy): domain Eukaryota; kingdom Metazoa; phylum Chordata; class Lepidosauria; order Squamata; family Lacertidae; genus Podarcis; species Podarcis liolepis. The sequence goes on from NC_139554.1 coordinate 21,364,030, forward strand.
AGTTAAAAGGAAGGAAAAATTGGACTATGCTGTAGGAGTGCAAATATCCAGAGATGTAGTGATCAGGTGGGATTGCTATGAGGAATTATAACAGATATAGAGTAAGCCATCTGTGTCAGCAATGAAAGCATTGCGTTGACTGGGTTTAAACCCACACCCCTGCATCCCTGTTCCATTCCTCTCTTCCTCACATGTCACGTACACAGCAGTTGCTTAGACAGGCAGGCGTCCTGGGTCCTCAAAGATAGTGGGCAAGTTTCTTTGATGTAAGATGTTAATCTTAGGGCCAGGAAGCGGATCTCACATTAAGAGGATAATAGTCACTGTCCTCCTGGCCATCCTTCTTATCATATGTATTGCTTGTTTATTACCTCCTGGGTTGCCAGATGCTCTTCTTTGTAGTTCTGTTCTTTGTTTACCCCAGAAATATTTGTGCTTAATTAGTTTTAGTAGTTTAATTTCTCCCCACGTGGGTTTGTGGAAATGCTCAGAAGAAATCTGATTGGTTCTTACAAACACTCTGTAAAAAGCTCTTTTGTGAATAAAACTACCTGGGCTGGGGGCTGCGGAGATCTGACACGGACAAGCACAGAGAGACACGATTATACGCACCCTTCCCAGAGTCTTGGTGGTTCAAGCCTCTGTGGATATTCTTATTAATCAGAGTTCAATCCTTCCTTTACTTTGCGAACGCAACATAGTGGTACCCCGTGTGAGGCAAACTTAAAAAAGAGAACGTTTGAGGCTTGTAAAAAAAAAAACCCCTCAGCGTTTGAGGCACAGCAAAAGGAAACCTCAACAAAAGTTAATCTTACTGTGCTGAGATACCTGCCTTTGCAGCTCTGTTCTTAATCTAGAATTTAACAAATAGGATGATGACGAGGGTTTGAAGACGCTGAGTAATCACTGAGAAGGAGGAGGTGACAAAGACAAAATTGTGAAAGTGAGGTTTAAATGAGGATAGAAGCTGGCGAGTTGAATAAATAAGAACACAGTGACACCCAATGGACAAAGGAGGAAAAGCAGCAGTAAAGGAAAATTGGATGAAAGATAAGATCCTCCAAACAAAGAGTAAGAATAAGTTAACCATAGATGGAAAAGAAATAATAATTTTATGAGAAGTCCTACCCAGGTTGATAAAAAAGAGACAGCAATTCCAATTTCTAACAAAAGCATTAAAGGCCAAATCATCTGCTCTTGAAAATTCTGTGTCAGAGGTGGGGAAGCTGTGGCCCTCCTGATGCTTCTGGATCCCATCAGCCCCAGATAGCATGACCAAGGGAAGAGGGGGAGGTGGGGCTTAAGAGTCTCTCCATCAGTTCTGTTGGGAGACCAGCTGCATTGGAGACCAGCTCCCCCCTTACCTGTCATCAAGCACCACTCATGCCATTAGGCTATAGTAGAGGGAGAGATGGGTTTTTGGTGCCTCTTAATCATTCTAGCTGGAATAGCAAATATTTAGGCTCCTCCTCTCCATGAGAGATGGGATTGCATGGCGAGTTCCCACCTCTCCCCAGTGGAAATAAAGACACATGACACAGGTATTTTAGGTTAATGGGCTAAATATGGCCACAACTTTATTGGTTACAGGTGATGAGTGGTATTGGCCTAGGCATTGGTCCTAACCGACTATCCGGCTTCAGCCTGTTCGCTTGAAGGGTTAACCCTACCATCAGTAGGGGGAGTCCGTCTGATGCACATCAACTAGGAACTCCCCTGGGGTCACCACTCGGGGGCGTGCCTTAGGCCCTCACCTCCACAGGCTTTGGTCAGGGAGGGCCACGCCCGCCCCCCCCCCCGGAATCCTTTATCAGACTACCCATTGATATGCGAGGGAGGTGATGGCGCTTCCTACCCCCTTCCATCTACATAACAATAACAATACCAATGCCTAGCCGCCACTCGAGCAAAAGCTCACTGCCAATACCCTATAACCTGCAACCAGTCCCTAATCCCAGCCATCATATCTGCCGACCACATATCGTTTCCCACATTGGAAAGATGTACGCCATCCTCTCAGTAGAGGGCCACTTAGCTGAACTGGATGTTGGGGTGGTCAATGACCGAACCCCACAGAGCTGCCACTCTACACACCACCAAATGTTCCAAAAGCTCCCTGGCTTTGTTTATAGCAATAGGGCACTGACAGTCCCTCCATACACGTCTCTCCATCAGTGGTGACCAAATTAGGGTTGAATCTGGCAATGAGGCAATCAGTTCATTGAAGTCATTGTAAAAGTCCCACATCAAGTCCACGCATTTCCAATAGGCCAAGTCATTTCCCCCCAGCTGAGTAACCAGAGCATGAGGGGACCTTCCAAAGTCGCTCTGGCTTTCACTGCAGGCATAAATTCCGCCCAGTGCTCCCCCTTCCGTGAGATTCAGGAAACTTTTATTTTTTAGTGGAAGATCCAGCCTGCATCCAAGGCCACAGTTGACGGCATTGTTTCTTGCCCAGTGGACAATGCTGTGGCCTGTAATCCAAATGTGCATCACAACGTCTCCTGAAAGCAAAAGAAGGTAACAAAGCCAGGTCAGGTATACCGTGAACAATCACAAGGTCTTATGAATATATCCCTTAAAAGTATCAGACTTCCACCACCCCAAGTCCTTCATCCTTTCAGCTGAGAGTCCCAAATGCATTGCAGTGGTAGCGGCCCCAATCTGAAAGGAGTTGGCCACAAATTCAGCTGGGGGTAAATCACAGGCAACAATCGCCCTTCGCATAGCGCGCATGAACTGATGCAGTGCAAAGCGGGAGCCATCCAAATGTATGAGGAATGGGCCTGAGACGGTCGGCACCTGAGGATCTGGCACTGGCAGCCCAGGGACGTGCAGACTGTGATCGCATGTGAGGATGCATAGATGGATTGCTACCTTATTGTGGAACACTAAATAAGGAGGCCGAAGTGCAAGGGAGCTCCTCCTTGCTTGGTGCAGTAACGAGTATGCAATCAGGAGTACTCACTATTTGGGAAGAGGACGCAGTGACCATGGGCCTGAATTGTTGGTAAAAGGTTTCAAAAGCAGAGAAAAAACTGCAACAAAGCCTGTGGGTTGCAGGGCACAGGAGGCTTCCCTGACCCATCTTGAACACAGGACCCACTTATATTGGGGAGTTCTTGGGCAGAAACAGAAGGTTGTGCCTGTTGGGTTCTCTTGGAAGCCATTATATCGCCTGCAACAGTAACCCTTGTACTCCAAACTTTAATTGTGCAAATTGGTCAAGCAGACCGGGTATTGTGCCTTTTCCTTTGTAATTAAGCCTTTATTACAAGAGGACACTTTAGCCCAGCTGGCCTAGTTCAGGATTGATTAAACCGACCACACTTGGAAAGAAATCAGATTCAAAAACCAGTAATCCCCAATGGCCATTGAAACTAGGTTAAGACCAGGTGTGCAGGTTAAAGACCGCAGGCCTTCACCTTCCCTTCCTGAACCAACCCCCCCTTCCCCCCCTTTTTTATTTATTTATTCTTTCTTTTGCTTTTGTTTTTGGTGTGTGTGTTTTTGTTTTGTTTGTTTTGTTTTGTTTTTTTAGAATACACTATAGACCAGCAAGCCTAGTTCAGCACAGTTTACACTGCTTATAGGCAAAATATAGGTAAGAATTCATAGGCAACAACTAGTAAATACAATAGCCAATGAAATTAGGTTAATTAGATTGTGAAAGGAAGATCAATTTGTTTATTATTTACGTATTTTTAAAGGGTCATCTAGTCCAGCCCCCTGCAAGGCAGGAATCTTTTGCCCAATATGGGGCTCGAACTCACAACTCTGAGATTAAGAGCCTCATGCTCTACTGACTGAGCTAACCCAGCTGCTTCAAGTTTATAACAACTCAATATTGAACAGAGTTGTATTACCTCCCCCCCCCCCCCGAAAGGGGACGTGAAAGATACTAAAACAAACACCGGCCTTTATTTCCAAATCACTTATAATAAATTAATGTAGTCAAGTAAACTGTGCCAGGCGTAAAGGCAATAAAACTGCAATGATATAATTAAATTTTATTATTACTATTATTGTTAAAATTATTTTATTTTATTTTTATGCTGTGTAGTCAGCTTCGTTTGGTTCTCCCTATTGACTTTAATGAAAAGCATTGTAGTTTATTTTATATATATAATATTATATATATATATGGTATATATATATAAATGGTGATGGCCAGGCAGCCGTAACCCTGACAACAATAAAGAACCAGCGGCACGTGAGCCATGGGGGGAGGGGAATTAGGCTGAAACCTGATAAACTGGCTGGTAATGCAGTCCCCAGAACAACCCCTTTTTTCCTGCTTGCCTCACCCCCCCCCCAAACAAGAATAATGTACACAAAAGCAACCCCAGTGCTCCCTGACCATGTTCTACAGTGACCAATTTAAAAGCTCCACATGCCGCACTGCCCTTTGCCACAGCAAACAGGCTTTTGCCGGCACAACCCCGAGCCCTCGGGCGACCCTGCCCCGAATAGCTTAAGCTGCTACAACAAATTACTCCCCAACCCCTTCTGCAGTCCCTCCTGGTTGTGGGAATGTTCTGGGGTTCAGGAGAGGATATATTGCCTAATTATATCCTTATCCAACTTGTACTAACAAGTTCCCAAAATATCAGCAGAGTTTATAGACATTCCCCTTTAAGTTCGCAACGGTAACGTGTGCACAGGTTCGCTAGAACCTCTATAATAATTACTCTGGTAATTTCCCCTTTTGTTCCCTCTTAAAATACAAGGCACGACACAGTCTTTATAAAAGTATAAAAGAGTTTACTCACGTTCTGTTCACAATATGATCCCAGAAGGCAGACAGCTTAAAAAGGTTACATACATTCAGAATCTATCTTGTAGCAAGATAGACCTTATCTCCTCTCTTGGCTGGGAGCCAAGAGAGCATCCTTAGATTTTTCCTCATCGAAGGAAGATGGCAGAGAGAGAGAGAGATGGCTGCCTGTCCTGTGCTTTTATCATTTACCTGCACAGGTGAGGCCACACCCACCTCTGGTCACATGCGGAGGAAGTCCGTCCCCAGGAAGTTTACCTGCTTGCTGGACTGACATCCCTCCCCATGTTCTAACATGTACACTCTAGGAATGTTGTCGTTGACTGCTCCTGTGTTTACATCCCACACTGGTCAGCTCCAAACCTTAGGAAGCGTTGGCTCCAAAGCACCCAGGGTCGAGGCGAAGGCTCCTGAAATGAGGGGAAGGTTCCAAAGCTGGGGAAAGAGACTTGCAGCAAAGGGCTGCAGGACAAAGCGCTACTCACAGGAAAAGAAACGGCCGGCAAACAGCAGCTCTTAAGGGGGAAAGCAGCAGCCAGAAAAGGCAGGCAGCAGCAAGCACAGCAACTAAAAGCAAAGGGGGAAAGAATAAGCAGGCACACGAGCTCCAGAGCAGGCAACGCAGAGATAAGATCTCCGACAAACTGGAGCAGCTGGGAGCGGCAAAGAGGGAGATCCCAGGCCGCGGCTGCATTAAATGGAGCAGGCCATGCCCCCCAGGCCTAGAGGAACCAGAGCCTAGTGAGGTATTGCTTTGGGGGGAAATGTGCCAGGAGTATTTTGGGTGTCATATGGCAGGGGGAGGAAGGAAAAGGAGGGAACTCATGCCTGTCGTAAAAAAAAACTTCCAGGGCTTAAGGGAAGGTCTTGGTTTTGGGGAGAAGTGTCTCCCTCTGTGTGTGAGTAACAGCTTTAGTTCTCTGGTGACAGAAAGAAACAAGAGATGGAACTGGCTGATGTGTGGATGGGGGTCAGAAAAATGCAGGTCACACAACCAAAGTTGAATCCTGAAAAGAAAGAGGTGCTTTGCATTCTGGGCAGTGCTGCACATGCTTGGAAGGAGCAGCTCTGTAATTTGGCGGTACTCCTGGATACAAAATTGTCACTATCCAAGTACTCCCTTGAATAATAACTGAATTGCGGAACATTGTCCACTGCACTGATAAATTTCACCATTCCCAGAGGGCTAAACTATCCTAAATCCCATTATCACTTTTGAATGCCGGGAAGACCATGACAGTGATCTGCCCTCTTTGAAGATAGTCCCAGGGAATACTGGGTTTGCCTCTAGATTACACCACCAGCTTGTTACGATATGGATGCAATGCAGCTGCAAACTGCTAGCTTGAAAACATCACATGATGGAATGTTGGGACTGTTCCGTGGGAAACAGAGGGACAGTCAATTCACAGGGCAATGCACCGGAATTAGCTCAGAGTGTAATATGAGCTCTTCCTCTTGTTCTTGTACAGGAAGTAGAGGAAGTCTTTGTCACTCTACTACTGGAGCTTGAAGAGAGCAGTCATGTTTTCTGTAATGCTGCAAAGACAGAAATAAAAGCATGTAAAAACGTTTCTGTCTATCTCCTTTTCCCTGCCGGGAGAGCAGGAGGGAGGGGGAGGTGTTCTTCCCACGCTGAGAAGAATCACCTATCGAGACCTAGCCTGGATCTTGCTGGGGAATGCAGCCAGGGAGGTCAACAGGTGACCAAGCCGGGTGCCTGGGAGTGTTGCCAGTTACTCCCGATATAGGCTTGATTTTCGACACAGCTTGCTTCCAGGCTTGCTTATAAGAACATTTTCTTTTAAAGTGAAGAGTGTCTGGTTCACAAAAAAGCATCCGATGTCAGGGGCTGGTCTGATTCATATGCCAGAGACTGGTCTGACTCTGAAGATGGGGGAATGCAGTCACAGACAGTTCAGCCTGTAACAGGGAAAGAAGGAGAGGATTCATCTTCCTTCAACATTCCCAGAAGCATATTTAGAGTCCACACAGTCAGGGGAAGAGTTAGACAGCTTTGAGATTGAAGCTAGGCATGAGAGATAATAATAAAATACTGTTAACCTGATCTTTCAAATGGCACAGGTGTCTACATCCCCAAATTATCATGGAGTGAATACTAGAGAGCACACTTAAAATGAACAACATATTTTTTAAGATTGTGAAAAAAGAAAGAAAAACACCAAGTGATTTTGCAGACAACTCAATCAGTGTTTTATTTGTTCAGTTTGGGAACATGTCACAGTTATCACTTTGATACCTAAAAGCATCTTATCAATCATGCTTCGTACTGGAAACTCCATATTTTCTGTGCTGCAACACAAGTTGAGCAATCATGCCTCAGTAGGATTCGTGACTTTTCCCATGAAGAGGGAGGTACCAGTTTCCTCCTGAACAATCAAGAAGAGAAAGGGGCAATTGAACGTAATTATTACACGAGGAAGGGAGATAGGAATAATTTCAGTGGCAGTAGTAGCTGCAGCTTCAGTGCCATTCTCATAGACATTTAAATAAGCTTTGTGAATAGCCTGCAAAGAAATACAACAAAAATTAGTGCAAGATTGCAAGATTGCATCTGACTCAGGGTTTTATCATGAGAAAATCTAGGCCTTCAAAACAAACAAATCCACTGAATGTCTTAAGAAACAACATCATGTGGTCGTTTCTCACTCTGATTACCTATTGATCAGGTTCCTCTAACCAGTTCTGAGCATCATATTTGTGTATCAGTCAGCCTCAAGGAACTGAAGGAATTTTCTGAAAATCTTGATGTCAATCTTCTCCATAATTATTTTTTCCTAGTTCTTGTCTCTCTCCCTTACTCTTGATGAGAAGCAAGATTCCAATGCCAGGCTGATTATGCTAAAAATACGAACACTTCTTTCATATATACCACATATAATATTACCCTATTGCTCCTATAATATTATAAACACTACGTTTCCAAAAGTAGCCAGCACATAAACAGATAAATGCAAAAGTTTATATAACTGGATAAAAGACATATTTAGTAATATACTTTAAAATTATGCTGCGTAATACACACAGCATATGGTTCATCAGCACTATAGTATATTGTATTTTAAAATGGGGTTTCAGAGTTTTTAGCGGTTTTTGAATGTTTTATGTAGATTTTCAGTTTCATTGTTCTGTGTGGCACAATGACAACAAAGATATCGTATATATCGTAAAAAAAATTACAGTGCCTGAGCAGGTCATACTAAAGCAGGTATGTGATAAACGAGACTGTCTGCACAAAGCTTGCAAATATATCAGATTTCTCCTCCTTCTCCAATGCTAACTGCAGTCTTTGCAAAGCAACTGGTACCGAATCATCTGCTCCTGAAAATTCTGTGTCAGAGGTGGGGAAACTGTGGCCCTCCTGATGTCTTTGGATCCCATCAGCCCCAGATAGCATGACCAAGGGAAGAGGGGGAGCTGGGGCGTAAGAGTCTCTCCATCAGTTCTGTTGGGAGACCAGCTCCATTGGGGCTGCCCCCTCTTCTGTCATCAAGCACCACCCATGCCATTAGGCTATAGTAGAGGGAGAGATGCGTTTTTGGTGCCTCTTAATCATCCGAGCTGGAATAGCAAATATTTTTGGCTCCTCTCCATGAGAGATGGGATTGTGGTTCAAGTACCCCAAATTATGTTCATTTGAACATAATTCAGACAAGAGGGTACCTCTGGTGGAAAATGGAGGATGCAAGAAAATATAGATCAACCTGTTGAATTTTGAGAAGCCTACCTTGGAAATCTTCAGCTCAGGCTTCCCAGTAATTCCAGAGAGGTCTGCTTGATCTGTGAATACCTCCGTAATATGCATTGTTCTTAAGATCCGTTGGATAACATTTTTGGCAGAGATTGTAAACTTTGGAAGGAATAGATTTATTCTCCTGTTGAAAGAGGAACCAGAGGCTTGTCAGGTATTGCTTTGAAAAAAAATGTGCCAGGAGGTTTTTGGGTGTCATATGGAGGACAGAATTCTAATCAAAGATTAGAGCCCACATTCCTTGCACTCCTGTCTCAGCGATGTCTGTGCTCAACTGATCCTGTTCTGGAATTACAAGGGACTTGGTCTTTACACAGCCTATCACTACCCCTCAAACTCACAACAATATATTTACACCTACAAATATGTACTACACTCTTTCCACTATAGCATGCCCACTTACTGTGATTTTGTAGAATTCCTCCATTTTAACAAAACGTCTTGGCTAAGAGCATTTTCCAACTGCTTCATTTTCCCTTGGTCAGGAAGAATAAATAATGCTGAAACGTTGCTCTTGTAAGGGAGCTTCACAACCTTGCAGGACAGGATCTTATCATGGTAAGTCTCAAACCAGCTGACTTTGTTCATCATAGGGACTTTCACCGTTGTTTCCTCATCCACATAGAAGTCTCCTTCTCTTGTATTCAGAGAATCGAAAGGTTTTTCCCAATCGGCTTATGGAAAGAACAATAACAGCATACATGGCATTTAATTCTTCAATATATTAATTGTCATACTCAGAGCTTTTAATAAAAGCTCCTGTTTTAGTGGCATCTTACTGTGCTGAGATACCTGCCTTTGCAGCTCTGTTCTTAATCTAGTTTCCAATTACTTAATCTCATTTCCAGGAAAAGGTACTCACAATATATTTGATTTGTTTCGATAATGGTGGAGGTCAATTTTCTGATTGATTAAAGGTACTTCTTTGTGATGAGAAGTCTGAGAAGATTCTTCTCACATAATGGGCAGATAATGACTCTAGACTAAAGCACCAACAAATCTCAACCACAGCTTAAAGTTTAAACCTTAAACTGAGAAGATCCAAGAAGCAAAACCTGTATAAAACAAGTCCATCTGACTTACCTCTCATGTAAATATAGTTCACAATAACCATTAGATCCTCTGGGTCAAGACCTTTGACAGCATCAACTATTTTCCCATTCGTTTTTTTCCCTATATAGCTATTGATTTGACTTTTAGCTACTACAGGATTCTTGAAGTTAGTCCGAAGAACATCCGCCTCATAAAAATGTTTCGCATCATCCAGGAACTTCTTCAGGGGTTTCACTTGGTCATCTGTGAATAGGGCGTTCCCAATGCTCAGGCGGAGTTCAGCATTGGGGAGGTTCAACGTGTCTAATAGATGGTGGAAACCCTCGTGTATTTCCTGTTCAGTGATAAATGACTGGTTAAAGCCAAGTCCTGACAAAAGCTGACTCAACGTGGTTGTTCTAGCTCCCAGTGACACCATGGCCAAGGCAGTGGAAATGCTTAGAGGGGAAAAGAAAATGTTCTTCTCAGCGGTCTCCGAAGCAACGTGGTGGTAGAATCGAAAGGCGAAGTCAGCATTTCCTGGGGCTATCTTCACAGAAGGCAGATCTCTTTCACCTTTAGCAGGAGGAGAACGGCCATGGTCATTATCCTCTTTTTGGTCAGGGGTATAGTGACATTGGGCAAAAGCACAGAGACCAGCAAGAAGCAAACACAGGTAGAGGTGAGACATTGTGTTCCTCTGGAAGTTGTCTGTGAAGACAAATCACATTCAAAATTAATCGTTGCAATGGCTTGCCTTTGAGTCATTCAACTCTTATATGCTTTTCTGGCAGGATGTTTAAAAAACTCTCTTCTTTTGGCAGAATGTTAGAAGCATAGTGATCTTTGTTAAAGCCTTCATTAAGGTTGGAGTGAGGTAAAATAAAGCAAGATTGTTTGTGTGCGCACATTTGTGTTTCTTTGAGATAAGAAAGCAGTATACCAAACCTCTTTCACCTAGCAAGCAGCTGTTTCCCTGTCCGTTGGAGCAAAGAGTTTTGTGGCAGCTTAAGGACTCAGAGCACAATTCTATCCATGTATAATTGAATGAAGTGGGGCTTACTCCCAGCTAGGCCCCAGGCTATCTAGCTGACAAGCAACATCTGCAATCCTCACACCAGGCAGGCAATTCCTCCTGCAGTCTGTCTTGGCTTCTTGTACACTTTCTAATTCTGCCACCATGGCCTCAAAGGAATGAACTTGATCCCAGGGGACCAGGAACTCATTGCACCTCTGACATGCCCATGACTTCTGCCCCATGGGGAGATAATCATACATACGGCCGAGGGTGCAAAACCATGGAAATCCCTCCATGTCCCTACTGACTTTCTACATGCATGGTTGGTTATGTTGTCGTTGTCGTTGTTTTCATTATCCGATTAAGAGTTAGGGATTACATTGGGCAGAATGGGGGTGCCCTGGTCTCCTCGCCCTGCTGATGAACTCACATGTCTGAGGCACCTTATCAGCCGGAGCTGATTCTGGTTCTAAATTTATATTCTCCTGAGTAGCTCCTCCCAGCTATTGTAGTAGGCAATAAGATCAGGGTGTGTGGCTCAACTTCTGTTAGCCTCCTGGGGACAGGGAGTGAATAATGGGTGCTCATTAGGTGGCTAGTAAATTAAGTTTAAATAGTTTATTAATCAACCTGCCCCCTTCCTTAAGAAAAGCTACTGAAAAAGCTCACTGGTGTAGCTTTTACTTTATTTTTGTTTTATTTACTGCCAACAAACCACTTTTAAAAATGCCTGTTACCATATAGTTTTAAGTGGTACATTGCACTCTTGTTTTGGATCAATTAGCTACCAAGGCTTATGGTGAAGAGTTGAGGGAGTTGGTCTGGAGAACAGAAGACTGAGAGATAATATGGGGGTCCTCTTCAAATATATGAAGGGCTGCCTCATGGAAAGTGGAGGAAGCTTGTTTTCTGCTGCTCCAGACGCAATGGATTCAAATGACCATAAAAAAAATGAGATTCTGACAAAACGTGAGGAATAACTTTCTGACTTAAGAGCTGTCCAACAGTGGAATGGACTCCCTCAGAAGTTTTTACCATAGCTGCAACGGGTGAGCTTGGATCGCAGTAAGCAAGTATACCGGTACTGTGAGGGGCAACGTTTGGCAAAATGACCCCTGAAAAGGCTTGGAAGGAAGCTCAAGCCAAAGGAACTTCGGCAGTGTCTTTTTGGTGTCCCCCGCCGAGAGAAAAATGGCAGAGGTGAGGGGCAATCCAGGCACAGAGAAGAAGATCAAACAGACCAGTGAAAAGCCTCACATCGCTGAAGCAGCGACAAGGGGGTAAAATCTCTATTTCTATATTAAAATAAATGTAAAGTAGTAGCAGCAGCAACAAAACCTAAAAGGAAATAAGACAAGAAGAAAAAAGGGAAACTCGGGGGGGGGACCCTCGTGGAGTGAGTAAACCCAAAACAAAATAAAGAGTAAAAATAGTGGAGGGGATACAATGCTACCACAAAAGTAAAGGGAAGACAGAAGAACAGAAATATATAGAGAGAGTGTAAAGAAATCACTCAGATTGCAATTAAAGTATTTGAAAAGCACACCATCTGAAACAGACTTACTTACTAGAAAACGCAGAGTGGTTCAGGCTGCCTGTTACTGGAGCTGGGTAGAGTAGAGCAGCCACTTTGAAGTTGAAGGAAGGGAATTTAACAACTAAGATGATGACGAGGGTTTGAAGACACTGAGTAATCACTGAGAAGGAGGAGGTGACAAAGACAAAATTGTGAAAGTGAGGTTTAAATGAGGATAGAAGCTGGCGAGTTGAATAAATAAGAACACAGTGACACCGAATGGACAAAGAAAGAAAAGCAGCAGCAAAGGAAAATTGGATGAGAGATAAGATCCTCCAAACAAAGAGTAAGAACAAGTTAACCATAGATGGAAAAGAAATAATTATTTTACGAGAAGTCCTACACAGGCTTATGGTGAAGAGTTGAGGGAGTTGGTCTGGAGAACAGAAGACTGAGAGATAATATGGGGGTCCTCTTCAAATATATGAAGGGCTGCCTCATGGAAAGTGGAGGAAGCCTGTTTTCTGCTGCTCCAGACGCAATGGATTCAAATAACCATAAAAAAAATGAGATTCTGACAAAACGTGAGGAATAACTTTCTGACTTAAGAGCTGTCCAACAGTGGAATGGACTCCCTCAGAAGTTTTTACCATAGCTGCAACGGGTGAGCTTGGATCGCAGTAAGCAAGTATACCGGTACTGTGAGGGGCAACGTTTGGCAAAATGACCCCTGAAAAGGCTTGGAAGGAAGCTCAAGCCAAAGGAACTTCGGCAGTGTCTTTTTGGTGTCCCCCGCCGAGAGAAAAATGGCAGAGGTGAGGGGCAATCCAGGCACAGAGAAGAAGATCAAACAGACCAGTGAAAAGCCTCACATCACTGAAGCAGCGACAAGAGGGTAAAATCTCTATTTCTATATTAAAATAAATGTAAAGTAGTAGCAGCAGCAACAAAACCTAAAAGGAAATAAGACAAGAAGAAAAAAGGGGAACACGGGGGGGGGGACCCTCGCGGAGTGAGTAAACCCAAAACAAAATAAAGAGTAAAAATAGTGGAGGGGATACAATGCTACCACAAAGGTAAAGGGAAGACAGAAGAACAGAAATATATAGAGAGAGTGTAAAGAAATCACTCAGATTGCAATTAAAGTATTTGAAAAGCACACCATCTGAAACAGACTTACTTACTAGAAAACGCAGAGTGGTGCAGGCTGCCTGTTAATGGAGCTGGGTAGAGTAGAGCAGCCACTTTGAAGTTGAAGGAAGGGAATTTAACAAATAAGATGATGACGAGGGTTTGAAGACACTGAGTAATCACTGAGAAGGAGGAGGTGACAAAGACAAAATTGTGAAAGTGAGGTTTAAATGAGGATAGAAGCTGGCGAGTTGAATAAATAAGAACACAGTGACACCGAATGGACAAAGAAAGAAAAGCAGCAGCAAAGGAAAATTGGATGAGAGATAAGATCCTCCAAACAAAGAGTAAGAACAAGTTAACCATAGATGGAAAAGAAATAATTATTTTACGAGAAGTCCTACACAGGTTGATAAAAAAGAGACAGCAATTCCAATTTCTAACAAAAACATTAAAGGCCAAATCATCTGCTCTTGAAAATTCTGTGTCAGAGGTGGGGAAACTGTGGCCCTCCTGATGCTTTTGGATCCCATCAGCCCCAGATAGCATGACCAAGGGAAGAGGGGGAGCTGGGGCTTAAGAGTCTCTCCATCAGTTCTGTTGTGAGACCAGCTGCATTGGGGCTCCCCCCTCAACTGTCATCAAGTCCCATCTCATCAAGTCCCATCTCAACTCATGCCATTAGGCTATAGCAGAGGGGGAGATAGGATTTTGGTGCCTCTTAATTATCATAGCTGGAATAGCAAATATTTTTGGTTCCTCCTTTCCATGAGAGATGAGATTGCATGATGAGTTCCCACCTGCCACCAGTGGAAATCATAGAATCATAGAGTTGGAAGAGACCACAAGGGCCACCGAGTCCAACCCCCTGCCAAGCAGGAAACACCATCACAGCACTCCTGACATATGGTTGTCAAGCCTCTGCTTAAAGACCTCCAAAGTAGGAGACTCCACCACACTCCTTGGCAGCAAATTCCACTGTCAAACAGCTCTTACTGTCAGGAAGTTCTTCCTAATGTTTAGGTGGAATCTTCTTTCTTGTAGTTTGGATCCATTGCTCCGTGTCCGCTTCTCTGGAGCAGCAGAAAACAACCTTTCTCCCTCCTCTATGTGACATCCTTTTATATATTTGAACATGGCTATCATATCACCCCTTAACCTCCTCTTCTCCAGGCTAAACATGCCCAGCTCCCTTAGCCGTTCCTCATAAGGCATCGTTTCCAGGCCTTTGACCATTTTGGTTGCCCTCCTCTAGACACGTTCCAGTTTGTCAGTGTCCTTCTTGAACTGTGGTGCCCAGAACTGGACACAGTACTCCAGGTGAGGTCTGACCAAAGCAGAATACAGTAGCACTATTACTTCCCTTGATCTAGATGCTATACTCCTATTGATGCAACCCAGAATTGCATTGGCTTTTTTAGCTGCTGCGTCACACTGTTGGCTCATGTCAAGTTTGTGGTCAACCAAGACTCCTAGATCCTTTTCACATGTACTGCTCTCAAGCCAGGTGTCACCCATCTTTTATTTGTGCCTCTCATTTTTTTTTTTGCCCAAGTGCAATACTTTACATTTCTCCCTGTTAAAATTCATCTTGTTTGTTTTTGCCCAGTTCTCTAATCTGTCAAGGTCGTTTTGAAGTGTGATCCTGTCCTCTGGGGTGTTAGCCGCCCCTCCCAGTTTGGTGTCATCTGCAAATTTGATCAGGATGCCCTTGAGTCCATCATCCAAGTCGTTGATAAAGATGTTGAATAAGACCGGGCCCAAGACAGAACCCTGTGGCACCCCACTAGTCACTCTTCTCCAGGATGAAGAGGAACCATTGATGAGCACCCTTTGGGTTCGATCAGTCAGCCAGTTACAAATCCACTGAGTGGTAGCATAGTCAAGACCACATTTTACCAGCTTCTTTACAAGAATATCATGGGGCACCTTGTCAAATGCCTTGCTGAAATCAAGGTAGGCTACATCCACTGCGTTCCCTTCATCTACCAGGCTTGTAATTCTGTCAAAAAACGAATTCAGGTTAGTCTGACATGACTTATTTTTCAGAAATCCATGCTGACTATTGGTGATCTTCTTGCTACTGAGACAATCTGTTATGGGCGCTGTCAAGTGAGCGAAGTTCTTTATGAACTTCCTGTAGAAGTTGCTGAAGCCTAAGAACCTTTGCACATCTTTCCGGGTTTTGGGGGCTTTCCATTCCAGCACTGCCTTCACCTTGCCTGGGTCCATAGCTAGGCCCTTGTCTGACAACTTGTACCCCAGAAACTCGACCTCCCTGGTGTGAAATTGGCATTTTTTCAGCTTGACCCACAACTGATGCTTCTGCAGCCTCTGTAGCACTTCCCTGACGTCTCTGACGTGTTGCTTCTCATTGTCCGAATAGATTAAGACGTCATCCAAAAAGGCTACACAATTCTTGTATAGCAGGGGCCCCCGCACCATTTTTTTGTCTGCAAATGGTAAGGCTGAAATGACTGAGAATGTTAAAGATCCTATGAATTCTGCCTCTGGCCATTTTTTCCCACATATAAGTGCGTGGCTGATTGTTCCATGAATGACCAGAGGGAAATCACACAAAATGATAGCCCACATTTTTTAATAACACCTGCTATCAATTTCCTGTAAATAAAGGAAGCACTCTTTGCTTGGGCTGCAGGAAACATGATCCCTTAAAAAACTGCTAGCTTTGGTGAATACTTGAATTGCTGAGTTTGTTTTGTTTAAAATCTAGCCCTGTTTTTTAAATCTACTCCTTACCTTTCATTTCCTTTATTCAAATGGTAATTTAGCCAAAAGATGCAACATTTTCAATAGTATAAAAGGTTTGCTGAGACATGAACTCTGCACATGCACAGAGGCTAGATCAGCTTAAAAGAAAAGAGAGAGAGAGAGAGAGAGAGAGAGAGAGAGAGAGAGAGAGAGGAAGGGGGGAGAGGAGGTTTGGAGAGCATGTGCTGCAGGGAGAAACCTATTCAAATTTCCTTATGTAAAACTTGGAACCATTGAGGGAAATCACCCTTAATGTGTCCTTTGCTCCAGGGGCTACTTAAGACAAAAGGGTTAAGTACTGGACCATCAAAAGTCAAGTTTCAAATCTTAACATGCCAAATTCTTTTCACAGGTAAATATCAAAGCACTCCCACTGTGAGTTCCTCTCTTGAGTAGTTCACCTCCCCAATGGGATTCAAATTTTATAACTGCACAAATGATAATGAGGGAATGCAAACAGTGATTTAAATACTCTATAAAAAGTAATTGCATTTGTATTTCATCTTTCTTCCCTTACAGCCAAACAGTCACTTTCTTTCTGTTCTGCAAAACAAGTCTGAATCCCTGCTATATTAGTGACTTCCCTCTATCTCTTTGTGGCTTTGACACTTTTTTAGGTTACAAATAATCTGTTTTCATTTATTAAATCAGTTCTTCCATTATATCTATGAAATTAATCGAAGCACAACCAAACATTGTTTGTGGAATGGTATTTGTTTACCTTTTTGCCTGAGGATTTCTTATTAATTCTGTCATTTTGGCTAGTTCAAGGTACTTGCACTACTTTAAATTGCCATTCATTTTTTCTTGGTATTAACTCATTTCCCAGTATTTTGCTATTAACATTCTAGCCGATGTTGTCACATCAAAAAACACTCCTTTATTTTCATTTCGGATGTTAGAATGCCAAAACAGGTTACTTTAGGTTACTTCAGGTTTCTTAAAAATTGTGTGTCTTAGCATTTATTTATTTTTGGTTCCTCATAGGTCATTGTGTGTGTGTGTGTGTGTGTGTGTGTGTGTGTGTGTGTTTACTTTGGGGACATGTCCATAACATGTTGAAAGTCATTTTCATCAAGTTCTACTTATCAGATAGCACATGCTGAATTTTAAGCCTTTTCCCGTTGTTTTCCCATTTTTTAGTCCAGTAGTAATCTGTGTGGTTTTGATAATATTTTTGTATTATTTAATAATAATTCTTTTCTGAATCTGATGTCTTTGTGTCAAGTCCATTTTCATCTGACTGGTAATCTAATTTTTGGTTTCTTTTTATTTTTTAAACTTTCTTGTATTTTTTACAGTTCTCTTTCTATACATGTGGAGTAATTTTTATTTAATAATAATAATAATAATAAACCTAAGTGAAGGAAAGCAAACAAACTTAGCAGATAATAACAGTAATTATATGGAAATGTGATAATAATATTAAAATGAGTAAAATGCTTAACGTGCTAAGATAACTCAAGGAGATTGGGGGGCTTTTGCCCCTTCCTTTTCTGTCTTTTAAGTCCTTAAAAACCCTGCCCCCTTACAGGATGTCACTTCTACAGATGTGTTACTACAGACCTATGATGAAAAAGCTTCGCCACCACAAGACTATTACCTGCAACAACAGCAGCACCAAAGTTTTCAAAGTGCCCACAGCTATCTCTTTCAAAGGATATAGACTGATGGGGGAGTGGGGCTGACAAAGGGGGGAGGAGTTGAATTGCAAGGACATTTTCTCACTTTTGAACCTTAAGACTGTGCTCCAGGATTGAGAAGATTGTCTCAAGATATGCAACTGATATTTAATTAGCTTGTTGTGTATTATGTGTTATTATGTAGGAATGCTGAGATGTGTTTGATAGTGTGTTACCCCCACAAAGGGGGGACAAAATTTCTGTGTGTAATTGTTTCTGTATAATGTAGGGTGCATAACTATGAACAGAAGGGTTTGGCTTACTCCCCAAGTTTTTTCCATGGAGGATTCTCATATATTACATGCTTTCCGATAGATCAGTGATGATCATATTTGCTTGTCCCACCTGGCACTCTGCAGTGTGCCAACCTTCTCTACCCATTTATTTATTTATTTATTTATTTATTTTAATTTTGTCACAAAAAATAATTTTTATTATTATTCAAAGGACACAAATAGTGATTTGTTTTTTCTATACACGAAGTTCCCAGAAAGAAATTGCTTTTTACTATTTCTTTCTTTCTTTGCAGTCACTTTCTTAATCTTCCAGAAAACTATTTTGAATCCCTTCTATGACTTCTCTGTATCCCTTGCAGATTCAGTACTGTCTTTAAGTAGCAATTGTTCTGTGTTTATTTATTAATCTCGGTTTTCCCGTATAGCTGTGAAATTAATCTGACCACAACCAAGTATTATTCTTGGAACCATATTTTATCAGGTAGTTTTGAAGCAACACTATTATTATTTGGGATGTTTTCATTATAATGCCAAATGGAAATGGGTGTGGTTAATGTCCCAAATTTTATTTATTTATTTATTTATTTATTTATTTATTTATTTGAGGACACATCCACCATATGTAGAATAAGGTTCCTTCACTTTGTTTACATCTCCAACACATTATTATTTATTTTATTATTATTTTTGCTAATATCTGCATATCATTTTCATATAGTTTCGCCCCCAGATTGCACACAGTGAATCTTAAGGTTTTTTCCCCATAATTGCTCTCATTTTTTCATCTCAATTGGACAACCAAATTGTGTGCTTACTCTTCTCTACCGAATTTTGATTTTACCAAGGAGAAGCTTCAGAAAGGTGTATATGCTTTGGTTTAGCAGGAATAATCCCTTATATAGTTAAATTGACTTACTTGAACAAGTGCCCTTCTAAGAATGGTTTTCTTTTAACAGTTTGTTTTGATAAGTTGAGAACCATGGGCATATAAAAATTCAAATTGGACTCAGTTTGAATTGGGCAAGTGTATCCAGGCTGCAATTAGCTTTTTGGTCCTTTAAGAGCAAGTGAGCAACTTTCGTAGAGTGCAAGACCAACGCCAATAAAATAATAAAATCCCATAGAAAGGCCAAGGCAAAGACATCTCTCTCATGAGGTGTCCAAACCTGTGCCAGCTATGGTGAATGCCAGCCGACATGGTTAAATGAAAGCCCCGAGGGGATTCAACAGAATATGTTGCTATACTACTATACCAGTGTGAGACCACAGAAGAGCTACCTTGACACCTGAGAACACAAAAAATGGCGAAGGATAAAACACCAACTGCATTTTTCAGTCATTAGTGGACCTTCCTGCTAGGTGTAAAGCATGAAACACTATTGAGCAAATGGTCTCTCCCAAAGTGTTAGAATGCCGCAAGTAATTTAGTAACAAAATGCAACATGTGGGTTTTTTTACACAAAGGCATCCATTTACAACATGCGATGTTATTATTTGTGGGGCAAAAATTTTTAAGAAAAATTCTAGCCCCAAAGGGGGGATAATATGATAGGAATTTTATGGTCTTAGATATATGGTAATGTTCATAACCACACATACATTGATCAACACAGGAAGGCCAATGTGGAATCATTTTGATTCCTAAACTGAGCAAATGTTTTCTCTGCAAGGTCAAACTGGAAAAACCTCCCCATTGTCCTTTTCCTTCACAAGTCCTGTCTTGGGGGTATGTCTGTGTTTGAATAAGGGTGTGAGCCTTATCACCACAAAAGACTGGCCAGGCTACCAAGGAAATCCAATCAAGTAACTTGCCAGACAGGAGATAAACAAGGACAAGAGAAAAACAACATTTAAATTTCTGTGATGTAGATGGGATGTATCTGAGGGGTGGTCTTAGGTTACACCCCTTCTGTGATGTATGTATAATGTTTCTAGGGGTGGTTTTGATCTACAGGATGGGAATTTCAAGTCTTTATAAGCCCTTGCACAGCATTTTTGTGGGTCCTCCTCCTTTCCTGCGAGTGAGGGGAGCACCCTGTTGCAACAGATCAATAAAGATCAAGCTTACTAGCTGCTTTGCTTCTCAACATTCTCTGGTTGGCCTCTGTTATTCTCTCCTACCAATAGGGAACCTATGTAAGGACTCTATATGGGCTCTTGGATACCCCCATAAGGGAAAAGGGCATATTTTTATTTACAACAGCAGGCCCTGTGGAAAGATATCAAGTCCCGCAGGGCCCTAGTCTCTTGTGACAGAGCGTTCTACCAGATCGGGGCCACAGCCGAAAAAGCCCTGGCTCTGGTTGAGGCCAGCCTAAGCTCTCTGTGGCCTGGGACCTCCAACGTGTTTTTGTTTGAAGACCGTAAAGTCCTCCATGGGACATACCAGGAGAGGCGGTCCCGTAGGTACGGGGGTCCTAGGCTTTATAGGGCTTTAAAGGTTAAAACCAGCAGCTTAAACCTGATCCTGTACTCCACCGGGAGCCAGTGCAGTAGGTATAGCACCAGGTGAATGTGATCCCGCGGCAAGGACCCCATAAGGAGTCTCGCCGCGGCATTCTGCACCCGCTGTGTAATTTAAAGGTATAACAGCCTATACTTCCACGCTTTACTTAGCTGAATGTTTTGTGATTTTAAATCTCTGTGGGGGTTTTCTCACCAAAGAGCATTTGCCCCAAACTTGGATCTTGGCATCTAGGAATTCTCTCTCTCTTTTTTATTATTAATTTTTATTATTTTCAATAATCATAGTAACCAGGAAGTTTAGCATATATATTTTTTCATCCGATTTTCTGGGTAGAGATCTGCTTTGTAAGTATTCTGCTATCTCCTCCTCCTTTTCATTACACTTTTCATATAATTTTTTGAAATATTTAACAAACCTCTTGGTGATTTCTTCCATTTTATCTATGATCTTCTTTTCATCCATTATTCTATTAGTAGATCTTTCTGCCTTTTCTTCAATTGCCATGCCAGTAATTTCCCAGTATTATTTGCTGACTCAAAATACCTCTGTTTCATCCACCTTAAGTTATTTTCTATCTCCTGATTAACTAATGCTGACAATTGATTTTGTAATAGCTTGCCATTTTTGCTTGCTTTCTCATTTTAGGATGTTTGGCTAGTACTTTTTCATTTTCTTCAATTTCCTTTTTAATTTTATCCATCTTTGCTTCCCTATTCTTTTTTTGAATTGATTGTTGAATATAAAAGCCTCTTTAAAATGCTTTACTCACATCCCATATTACCCTAATATCCGTATCCTGCACCTTGTTATTTTGGAAGAATTCCGTAAGCACCGTATTTTTTCGCTTCATAGGATGCACCGGACCACAGGGCACACCTAGTTTTTAGGGGGGGAAATAAAGAAAAAAAATTATTCCCCCCCCCCAGCCCCAAAGAGCAAAGAAGCCAAGAGAGTGAGCGGGATCCATCCCGCTGGCTGTCTTGGCTTCCTCTTTAGCCGCGCACAACCTCTCCAGCCGGGAGAAGGCAGAAGCCAAGACACCGAGCAGGATGGATCCCGCTAGCTGTCGTGGCTAGCTGTCGCCGCTTAGGCGGCGAGGTTGCACGCAACCTCGCCTTCACTCCCAGAGCTTGCGGGGCTAAGGGCGGGGGAAGCCCAAGCTTCCCCCAACCCCAGCCACCAGAACGGGTCTGGAGCTCCTGGAACGCTCCTGGAGCTCCATAGGATGCACACACATTTCCCCTTCATTTCTGGAGGGGATAAAGTGCGTCCTATAGGGCGAAAAAATACGGTAATTCTTGTGCTTTGGCTAAAAAAATGGCATCGTTTAGGATTTTCTCATTCATTCTCCATCTTTAGTTTACCCTTCTCCTGTTTCTTAGTTCTACTGTAACCAAGTTGTGAACAGTTATCGATCTAAATATAATATCTGATTTTTTTTACCTTCAGTAGTAGATTGTTAGTTATCCATATTCCATCAGTCCTGCCCGCTGTCTGTTTTGCTTGGGAATGATGGGTAAATTTTTTCTCTATAGGGTGCTTGTAACGCTGCACATCCTTCAGATTCAAACTCTCCACCATACTAAAAAAAGTAGGGGAGAGTCTTCCTCTCAGTCTACCTCCTGAGTCTGTATGATCAAATTCCAAAGAGGTAACTCCATTTAAGTCTCCTAGCAATATAATCTCCTCATTTATAAATTCTAACAACTTATCTTCCACTACCTTGAAGAACTCTGTCTTATTCCTATTTGGAGCATAAATTCCTGTTATCACAAATTTTTCGTTACCTTTCCCCACTTGTATACCCAGAATTCTACCTTCATTGTCCTTAAAAAAAATTGCTTCAAATTTCGGGTTGACGTATATTTCAACGCCTCTCTTTTTCTTTAAATCTGAAGATATAAAAACAGACCTAAAGATATAAATTCTAGTCATCTAGGAATTCTCATTCGCTTCTCTGTCTTCCCTAGTTGGAGGATGGAGAGATGCAGACATGGACATTGAAATATACTCAGAGTCGCAAAGTGATTTCATGCTCTTTATTCAGCTCATAGTGGTGAGGAGGAATGAATGAAAGTCCCCTCAAAGTATCTGCTTTATATACATTATTTACACAATGGGCTGCACATGATTGGTTAATTCTGGAATTCTACTGTAAGCCAATCAGGTTGTGGATTCACTTGTATCTGGAGTATGATTGGGTGGTTCCTGCCAACCAATCATACTGCTGCATTGTTCTTGGACCAATCAGACTGCTGCATTCTGAATCCTATTGTTCTAGGACCAATCAGACTTCTGCAATTTGGATCCTATTGTTCTAGGACCAATCAGACTGCTGCAGTTTGGATCCTATTCAACTCAGTACATAACACCCCTCCCCTCTAAGTTCCAGTCCTGCCCGGGAGGTCGCATTCATAGTCCTTGAGGTACGCCAGCGGCCTACGTGTGCGTTGCGGCCTGTGGTGTTCCCTGGTCTGGGGTTCAGGTTCTGGCTCGTGTTCCAAGGATGCTGGCTGTGATGGGGCTGTTTGGTCTGGTGCAACCGGCTCGCTCAGTCGTGGTTCTGGTTCCGGTGTCCTTTCGGCCTCACGGGTCCTCTCTGTATTTACTGATTCTGCCTCTCCTGCTGGCCCCTCCTGCTCTATGGGCCTCACTGCCCCGCTGTTCCCTTGGGACTCATCTGACCTGTCCTCCTCCTAGGTTTCTCCCGGGAATCGTTGCCATATCTGGTCGCAGTGGCGACGCCAGCATTGCCCCCCATCCGTTAGCACCTCGTACAACACGGGGCCCGTGACCCTGGTGACTGTGGCGGGTACCCATGCTGGGCCTGCCCCAAAATTCTTTGCGTACACTGGGTCCTGGGCCTCGAAGGTCCGTGGGTTCCTGCCTTCCCCCACCACTACCTCATCCTGAGCTCTATCGGGGTGAAGGCGGTCCAATCTGATTGCAAGGCGCCGACCCATTAGTAGTTCAGCAGGGCTCCGGCCAGTCGTTGAGCTGGGGGTGCTGTGCTGTGCTAGGAGGAATGTGGCAAGGCGGTACTCCAAATCCCCTTGCGTCATGCGGCGAAGGGTGTCCTTGGTGGTCCGCACCATGCGTTCTGCTTGGCCATTGGTGGCAGGGTGGAATGGCGCCGAACGGATGTGGCGGATGGCGTTCTGCGCTGTGAAGGTTTGGAATTCTCCTGACGTAAATGCAGTCCCGTTGTCTGAGACGAGAGTGTCAGGGAGCCCATGGGTTGCAAACAGCCTGCATAGTACCCGGATGGCTGCGGACGTGGAAGTGGACGGTCTTGAACTTTGTTGGTCAGCCGCGGTCCCCGCTAATTGATTTGCGACTCCAATTAGCGATTTATGGCCGCCCGGCACACTTCCTCTTGCGCAGCTCTCAGTCACGTCTCAGCAGAGTTTCGCCCAGCGGTGTAAACTGTCACGTAGTTTGGCTTAGCATCCAGACAAACACACACAGCACCGGTTTGTCTATTTACAGCTGTTTATTTCAACAAATCTCCGGAACAACCGGGACTGCTTGCAGCCATTATAGGACTGCTCTTTTCCCCTCAAAGCATAGAGTGAGAATGGCAAACTCCTCCCAATCTCCTCCCAGCTTCGAAAACTGACGTCAGAATGGTGTGGCATCATGGGAACAACTTAACTCGTTAAGTTCCAGCTCCAACACCCCCCTTTGCCGCCCATTCTGACAAGACCCTTTTGAGTTCAACACCTTCCCCTTTTCCTTGTGCCCCTTCCCGGCATCTTTCCCAGGCACCTGTTGAACCCTTTCAACACTTCCAGAATCACACTGTGCGAATTTTGCCCACGCACTTGTCGCTTGGTACCTTTCAGGTGGAATGCCCTTTGTTGTGCGACTAGACCTTCTGGGCACAAACTCAGATGTTACCTCTGACTCACTGCCACCAGGAACTGTGTCCTCAGCCTCACGGGATTCCCCTTCTGACTTAAAGCGTTTTCGAATCCTCTCCATTACACTCACAGGAGAACTAGGCTCACTCTTGGCCTCTCTTTTCACAACCTGTGGAGAAACTACAGATACCTCCTCCTGTTCCTGACTTTGGTCAGTTACCTGATCGTCATCATCGGACTCAGCCTCTCTTTCCTCCCCCTCAGAATCTTCCTGTTCTGAGTCAGAGAGACACTCTGAGAGAACATCACGCTTGACAGCAGTCTTTGACTTTTTATCCTGCTCATAGAACTCAGCGTGCTTGCTGATCAGCAACTTACTCTGATCACCTGATGGAAATGCAAACCTCCATGCACTCGCTGTTGGCTCATACCCACAGAAAATCATTTTCTGGAACTTGGATCCATCTGGCCCCTGCAAAGCAGCAGGTGCCGACACAGATGCACGTGACCCAAACATATGCAAAAAATGAATCTGGGGTTTCCTGCCATGCAACAACCCAAACGGTGTGTCACCTACCATTGAATTGTAGGTACGATTCCAGGTGAAGCTCACATACTTGATTGCCTCCAGCCAAAACCTTGGAGGTAACCCAGAATCTTTCAGCAACACCTGTGCAGTTTTAACCAGAGCCTGACACTTGAGCTCTGACACTCCCCTCTCATTGGGTGAAGTCACTGTGTGACGTATCCCTTTCTTGCGAAAGAACTTCTGCAAAGCAGAACCTGTAAATTGAGCTCCTCTGTCACTTGTGACAGCTTGTACTCTGGTGGAAAATCTTTGTTCCACCTCCTCAATCCAACGTTTGATCAGCTGTGCTGCATCATCCTTGGATTTGAGACCGTGAGTCCAGGTATTCTGCGTAAAATCTTCCTGCATCGTAAGCAGAAACCTTGACCCTCCCAGACTTGGTTCCCTCACAGGACCCCACAAATCTATGTGAATTTGTTCAAAAGGTTTTGTTGTTATCCTCTCTACTTTTGGATAACTGCATCCTTTTACCTTTGCCAGTTTGCAAGTTTCACAACTTACAGCATGTCCACATTCTGAGATCTTACACCCTTTAGAAACCTCCGGCAGCACCTGTAGTTCTTCTAGAGAACTATGAGCTGTTCGTGTATGCCAAGCATGAACACATGCATCATGATTGGGAATTGTAGCACGCAGTGCTTGTGCTTCCTCAACCTTCCCATCACCCTCCAGAGACGTTTTAAGAATGAAGAGATCATTCTGCCCCTTTTTAACCTTGGCAAGCATCCTCCCTCCTTTGGAGATTGTGCACACATCATCCTGAAAACAAACCTTGAATCCCTTTTTCAGTAAATAAGGCACAGATAAAAGACAGTGGTGCATCCCAGGAACAGTACAACACTTCAACGTTTCCTGTAAAATAGAAAAATGCACATTTACAGAATTAGTCATATTTCTTTTCTGTCCATTTGCAAAGAGAACAGTCTTTCCAGCCGAAATTGCTGTGCAGTTCCACCTCTCGACAGCAGGTGTCTCTGGAATCAAATTGCAATTAGCTGCAGAGTCAATAACAAAACTTAGCTCTGGGCTTGTCTCACAGCTTTCTTCAGCCAACGCCAGACTAGCCGTGATCTGATAAGTCTCTTCCTGGCACCGGGCACGTCCACCAGCCTCAGTCCCACGCCTGGTTGTTTTTCCAGACCGGTTGCCATGGAAACCTGCCTGATTCCCATGAGAGGTGTCCTTGAAGCCTTCCTGTGCAGCTGCCCTCGCTCTCTGTGGGCAGTCTCTTTTGAAATGACTGTGGGATCCACACACATAGCACCGACGAGTGGAAAAAGCCTGAACAAAGCTCTCATCTGGCTTGCCCCCCCCTTTTTCCCGGTGGAGCTCCCTGCACCAGACTTGCTCTCCCTGAGGCGCCTCTCCTGTTCGTCAGCCAAGCGTCCTGTGATGTACGCCAGAGTCAGATCCTGCGGACTCATAGACTCCAAAGTTAGACATAAATTGTCATAAGTTTTGTCCAGAGAGCTTAGCAAAATATAAACCTTCAATTCATCTGTAAAGTTCACCTGCAACAGCCGCAGTTCATTAAACACAGAGAGCATCTCTGTAACATGCTGTCTTATGTCCCCACCTGGACGCAGCTTCATCTCAAACAAACGCCTGGTGGTGTGGATTTTAGCACCAGCCGTGGTCCTGTGGTGCACTCTTTCAAGAGCAGCATAAGCTTCATGCGCAGTGTCCAACCCCTCCACATGGGGCAACTCTGAACCCTCCAAACTGAGCACTATAGCTCCCAGGGCTTTCTGATTTTTCCTTTGCGAAGCATGTGCATCTGCAATTACTGCAGCTGCAGCTCCGGCGGCTGGTTGAGGCAGTGGAGGCCTTAAGACCGCCTCCCAAAGACCCTTAGCTACCAGCCAGGCCTTCAGCTTTCTGCTCCATTCCGCCCAATTCTGGCCGTTTAACTTTTCAAAAGGCACGGAGAATGAATCATGTCCGTCCGCCATCTCCTTCCGTTCTCCCAAGGGGGCCCCAAGCTGTACTTACAAAAACACCAGCTCCTCTGGCTTCTCTCCCTGGAGAAACGATACCTTGCTGCTCTCAGCTCTCAGCAACACAGGCACTTTCTGCGTTTTTTCAGCTTGCTTGCTTGCTTGCTTCCGCCCCTGCCGTGCTTCTCTGCTCGACACTGCAGATCTCAAAGCTCTCGGCAGCCTCTCGTGACAGGTTTACGATCGGTGATTAAGGTTACCCATAACCTCTTGAACTTTGTTGGTCAGCCGCGGTCCCCGCTAATTGATTTGCGACTCCAATTAGCGATTTATGGCCGCCCGGCACACTTCCTCTTGCGCAGCTCTCAGTCACGTCTCAGCAGAGTTTCGCCCAGCGGTGTAAACTGTCACGTAGTTTGGCTTAGCATCCAGACAAACACACACAGCACCGGTTTGTCTATTTACAGCTGTTTATTTCAACAAATCTCCGGAACAACCGGGACTGCTTGCAGCCATTATAGGACTGCTCTTTTCCCCTCAAAGCATAGAGTGAGAATGGCAAACTCCTCCCAATCTCCTCCCAGCTTCGAAAACTGATGTCAGAATGGTGTGGCATCATGGGAACAACTTAACTCGTTAAGTTCCAGCTCCAACAGACGGTACCAGTGCGACTTCCAGCCATTTGATGTAGAAGTCCACCACTATGAAGAACGTTTTCCCCTGAAAGGGGCCAGCGAAGTCCACATGCAGGCGTGACCATGGTGCTCGGGCGGACTCCCAGGACTGGACTGGGGCCCTTGGGGGATCTGGGCGGGATTCTTGGCAGGCCTGGCAGTGTTTGACCCAGGCCTCTATCTCTCCGTCGATCCCTGGCCACCACACATAACTCCTGGCAAGGGCCTTCATTCTTACTACCCCTGGGTGTGTCTCGTGTAGGGCTGTGAGAACCCTTTTGCGGAGGGGCTGGGGAACAACGACTCTGCTTCCCCATAACAGGCACCCCTTGTGGGCTGACAGTTCATGTTTGCGGGTTGTGTAGCCGGCGAATTCTGGCCCGGGGCTGCTGCTGGGCCATCCCCTCCACACCCAGTCCAGGACCCGGGAGATGACCCTATCTTTCTTGGAATGGTGTGCAACTTCTTGTGCCTGAATGGGGCGGTCGGGAAGCAGCTCCAGGCTCATAACCTCTTGTGCAGGTGCTGGGTCGAGGCCTGTTTCCGGTAGTGGTAGCCTGCTGAGGGCGTCTGCATGGCCCATTGCCTTCCCCGGGCGGTGAATCAGTGCATACTGGTAGCTGGCAAGGAAAATTGACCACCTGAGGACACGAGGAGACAGCACTTGGGGGGTCTGCTTTTCGGGGGCAAAAAAGCCAAGCAACGGCTGGTGGTCCGTCACCACGGTGAAGGGCCGCCTGTACAAGAAATCATGGAATTTTTTTACTCCCTTCACGATTGCCAGACCCTCCTTGTCTATTTGCGAGTAGTTCCGCTCGGTTGCGTTGAGTGTCTGGGAAAAGTATACCACCGGTACCTCTCTTCCATCCGGGAGTTGGTGTCCCAGGACAGCGCCAATGCCATAGGGCGAGGCGTCGCATGCTAGCACCACCGGCAGCCTCTCCTCAAAGTGTGCCAAGACCGAGTTTGAGACAAGCAAGTCCTTGACTGCCTGGAATGCAGCCTCCTGGCGCTGGCCCCACACCCAAGGGGCCCGCTTGTCCAGGAGTCTGTGTAGGGGCTCTGCTACCGCCGCCTTGTGGGGAAGGAAGGAATGGTAAAAGTTCAATAGTCCCAAGAAGGCCTGAAGTTCAGTCTTGCTCTTGGGTGCTGGGGCATCACAGATGGCCCGTACCTTGTCCCCAGTCTGGTGGACCCCTTCTGCGTCCACCATAAATCCCAGAAAGTCCACCTGAGGCACTCCTAGTAGACATTTTTCCCGCTTCACCTTGAGACCCGCCGTCTGGAAACGGTGCAGAACGGTGGGGAGGCAGTCCTCAAACTCCTCTGGTGTGGGCCCGGCAATCAACACATCATTGAAGAAGGGGGTGACGCCAGGAATCCCTTTAAGGAGTGAGTCCATTAGATTCTGGAATATGCCTGGTGCCACACTGACACCGAATTGCAGCCACTTTACCCTGAACGCTCCTCTGTGCGTCACAATCGTCTGTGCCTCTGCTGTGGCCTCATCTACTGGCAGCTGTTGATATGCTTGGGCCAAGTCCAGCTTGCCAAAAAATTTCGACCCAGCCAGGGTGGCAAGGACTATGGCAACCGATAGGCGAAAGTTGCCATGAGTGTGCCAAGGAAAACAAACATGAAGTCCAGCACGCTTCCCTTTGCGCAGCTCTGCTGTCTGTCCGTGCTGTTCCAAAAGTCCTCTGCCTCCCTGGCTGTTAGCAGAGCGATCGCAGCAGATAGAAGCAATTGCAGCGTGTGAGTGAATAATTCAGAACAGACACAAAGCGTTTCTTATCTTCTCTAGCCTTTAATCAAGTAGAATAACATCGTAAATTAAACCTGGCGAAAGCTCGCCCATTCTCCCTTTCGCGTAGCGTTCCCGAAAGCAGACTGAAACCCACAGAGTCAAACCACTCCTACAAGAGTTTCTAACCACGCCTCAGGAAAGAGACGTCACACTGAACTCCTTAACCCTGTGAGTTCTGAAACCAATAACACCCCCTCTCGTCTCGAATCCTGAGGGAAACTGTGAACCCCTATTTACAGACCTCTTTGAGTTCAACTCACCTCCCATTGCCTTTTGCCTCCCACTGGCATTTATCCCAGGCAATTGTTGAATCCCTTCCACACTCCCAGAATCACACTGTGCGAAACCAACCCACGCACTGGTGACCTGAAACCTTTCCGGTGGAATCCCCTTTGTGGTCCGAGTTGACCGCTGGAGCACAACCTCGGGCGCTCCTCCTGACCCACTGGGGTCAGCAAGTGTGTCTCCCAGCACAGAGGACTCCCCCTCTGACTTGCTGCGTCTTCGGGCCTCCTGCACTTGGCTAACAGGAGATGAAGGCTCGCTTTTGGGTTCCCTCTTAACCTGTGGAGAAACCCACCCCTGTGCTTGACCATCATCAGCAACCTGGTCTTCAGCAACAGGCTCCGCCTTTGCCTCTCCTTCCTCCCTTTCTTCCTCCCTTTCTTCCCCCTCAGAATCGGACAAGCAATCTGAGAGAAAATCAGAACCATACCTAGGCTGTGACCAACCACCCTGCTCAAAGAACTCAGCATGCTTGCTGACCAGCAGCTTGGTCTGATCACCCTCTGGGTATGCAAACTTCCACCCATTTGTTGCAGGATCATATCCACAGAAGATCATGTCCTGGTACCTTGGACCACCCTCCTTCCGTTGCGCTGTTGGTATCGGCACTGAAGCCCTGGAACCGAACGAACGGAAGAAATGCACCTGTGGCTTTTGCTTGTGCAACAGAAAATGCGGTGTGTCACCTACATCGTGATTGTAGGACCTGTTAAAAACAAAGCTGGCAAATTTCCAAGCTTCACTCCAAAAGCTCTGAGGCAGCCCAGAGTCACACAGTAAAACCCTGACAGCTTCAGCCAGTGCTTCACTCCTGTGCTCTGCCGCGCCTCTCTCTTGAGGAGACTTTGCACCCGTCACCTGGTGACGAATTCCCTTTTCCTTGAAGAATTCCTTCAGAGCAGACCCAGTGAACTGTGACCCACGGTTGCTCCTGAACTCTTGCACCTTGGTGGAGAACCTTAGTTCCACCTCCGCAACCCAATCCTTGATCAGTTGCGCTGCCTCCCTCTGTGACCTGAGAGAGAAACACCATAAATTCTGAGAAAAATCATCTGCCATCGTTAGCAGAAACCTGGCCCCACCCAGACTCTCACACTTCATTGGCCCTGTAAGGTCTGTGTGAACCAACTCAAAAGGTTTTGTGGTTACCCTCTTTACTCCGGGAAACCTGCCCCTTTGAACCTTGCTGCATGCCCTGCACACTAGGGATCCCTCACATGATGTGATTTTACAACCTTTGGTGCAGCCGGGTTGCTTCTTAACATCTTCCAAACTAGCATGAGACAATCTCTTGTGCCATACATGAACACATAAATCATGACTGGGAACACTAGCACACTGCGCCTGTGCTTTTCCAGCATTCCCCCCACCCTCCAGAGGTGTTTCCTCCACGTCGACAAGCAGCTTCCCCCCTCTGGAAATAGAACAGGTGTTATTTTCAAAACAAATTTTGTACCCCTGCTTCGCAAGAGCTGGTACAGATAACAGACAACAATGCATCCCCGGCACAACGTAGATCTCCAGCTGCACCTGCAAAAAAGGAACATACACGTCAACAATGTCAGAAACTTGCTTTTGGGAACCGTTTGCAAACTGCACAATTTTCCCATCCAAAACAGCCCTGCAGTCCCGCAGCCCCCCAGCATGTGTCTCTCCAATCAGGTGGTGACTGGCTCCACTGTCGATTATAAACTTCACAGCTGTGTCCCTGCTGGAATTGTTTTTCAAAGTTGCCAGAGAAGCCGTGAGATGATAACAGTCTCCCTTCTCTGAGTCACGTCCTTCCTTCGCGTTCCCACGCTGGCCTCCTCTCCGAGACTGGTTACCATGGGAAACGACCTTGGAGACATCCTGCCCGGCCTCTCTGCTCCTCTGCGGACAAGCCCGTTTCAGGTGGCTGTGAGACCCACAGACATAACATCGACGAGTGGAAAAAGCCTGAACACAGCTCTCATCTGGCTTGCCCCCCCCCACCTCTGCAACCGGTGGAGCTGCCTGCGCCAGACCTGCCCTCTCGGACACGCCTCTCCTGTTCGTCCGAAAGACGCCCTGTCACGTACGATAGAGTCAAATCCTGTGGACTCATGGATTCCATAGACAGACACAAATTGTCATAGCTTTTGTCCAGAGAGCTGAGCAAAATATAAACCTTCAGTTCCTCTGAAAAGTTGACCTGCAACAGCCGTAACTCATTGAAAACAGATAGCATCTCAGTAACATGCTGTCTGATGTTCCCACCGGGACGCAGCTTCATCTCAAACAAGCGTCTGGTGGTGTGGATCTTTGCACCAGCCGTGGTTCTGTGGTGCACCCTCTCAAGAGCTTGGTAGGCCTCCTGGGCAGTTTCAAGCCCTTCAACCAGAGGAAGTTGAGAACCCTCCAAACTGAGCACTATTGCCCCCAGGGCCTTTTGGTTCTTCCTCTGCGACGCGTGAGCAGCTGCTATGTCCGCCACTGCTGCTCCTGCTGCAGGTGGTGGTAGAGGGGGCCCCTGGGTCGCCTCCCACAAGCCCTTGGCTACCAGCCAGGCCTTTAGCTTCCAGCTCCATTCGGCCCAATTTTGTCCGTTTAATTTTTCGAAGGGAACTGAGAATGATTCACGATCGTCTGCCATCTCCTCCCCCGGGGGCTAAGCTTACTCACGTCTCGGCAGTAGCTTCCTCCGCCTCCCAGCACCGGCAGATCGCTTCTCCCCAGCGAGCTCCTTCCAGCCTCAGAGAAACAGCTCCAGAGCTCCAGCTGGCCCCAGCAACATTTCAGCTAGCTTGCTGGCCTCCCCACACGTGGGACGTTCCTGCAATGCTTCAAAGCGTTGGCAAGCATCCATAACCTATGGCAACCGATAGGCGAAAGTTGCCATGAGTGTGCCAAGGAAAACAAACATGAAGTCCAGCACGCTTCCCTTTGCGCAGCTCTGCTGTCTGTCCGTGCTGTTCCAAAAGTCCTCTGCCTCCCTGGCTGTTAGCAGAGCGATCGCAGCAGATAGAAGCAATTGCAGCGTGTGACACACCCGGGGGATGTGTCCCAATTTTCTGCACTGCCTGCACTCTGCGTTGCGGAAACGGCAGGTCCTCCTCTCGTGACTTTCCCCGCAGCTTGCGCAGTTCCCTCCTTCTCGTCGAGGCAGCTGTGGTATGTGGGCTGCTTGAGTGCGCTGCTGTACTCGGTGCACCTCCTCCCTGTCAGATCCTGAGTTGTCGGTGAGGTCTTCATGGTGGACCCTCGGTTGGGGTGGCAGGCTCGGCCGTGCCTCTTGCGTCGACCTCTCGGCAGCTTCTGTTGCCAGGGCCTCCTCCAGAGCGACCTGGAATGTTAGGTCCTTCTTGGCGTAGAGGCATCGTTGCAGGTTCTCATCCTTCAGGCCACCGACGAGGCGGTCACGAAGCATGTTCTCCAGCTCTGAGAAGTTGCAGAACCGGGCAGCTTGGTGGAGAGAGGTCACAAACCCAGTTATGGTTTCCCCAGGGGCTTGCCGCTTTGCGTAGAAGGCATTTCGACGAGCCACCACTGAGGGCTGCGGCGAAAAGTGCCCCTTCAGCTGTTCCATTATTGTTTTGTATGGAACAGAAGCGACGTCTTCAGGCGCAAGGAGAGCCCAGGCGATTTCAAATGTCTCCTCTCCGCAGACGCTGAAGAATATCGCCCTCTTCTTGGCGTCTTCTTCATCGGTGACCCCTTTGGCTTCTAGAAGGAAGGTGAAACGGGAGGCGTATGCTTCCCAGTCTCCAGATGCTGGGTTGAACGGCGAGAAGCTGCTGTCGGTTGCCATTCTGAGTTCCTTGTGTCCCGGAGCCGAAGCCTGGATACACGGTGCGAGGCAGCGGTGCGGCAGGTGGCGGTGCTGCGGTGCTGTGTGTGGCAGTCAGCTCAGCGGGATCCCACCTTCGTCGCCAGTGAAATAAACTCAGAGTCGCAAAGTGATTTCATGCTCTTTATTCAGCTCATAGTGGTGAGGAGGAATGAATGAAAGTCCCCTCAAAGTATCTGCTTTATATACATTATTTACACAATGGGCTGCACATGATTGGTTAATTCTGGAATTCTACTGTAAGCCAATCAGGTTGTGGATTCACTTGTATCTGGAGTATGATTGGGTGGTTCCTGCCAACCAATCATACTGCTGCATTGTTCTTGGACCAATCAGACTGCTGCATTCTGAATCCTATTGTTCTAGGACCAATCAGACTGCTGCAATTTGGATCCTATTGTTCCAGGACCAATCAGACTGCTGCAGTTTGGATCCTATTCAACTCAATACATAACACCATAGAGAAACCTCTTGACTGAATGTAACCTACTGTAGAAAGATCAGAGGCATGTTTGTTACTCCACCCACTTTTGTCCAACCCGCGGCTGGCATGTGATCCCTGTAGGTTGCCCATAAGGAAATGTGACCCATGAGCTGAGAAAGGTCTTCCCCTACCTGCCATAGCCCATGGGCTCTCCCCTGACTCCTCCCTCTCAGTGTTTATCCCCGCCTTCCCCTTTCCTGTTTCTCACTTTGTCACCTTCTCTATGGAGTCTTTGCACATCTCTCTCTCTCCCCCTTAGTCCATTATTCCAGATACCCCTGCTCTCTTTAACCCTTTCATTTTCTACTCCCATACCATTATCATTTAGTTAGCTGCTCTGTCAAGGAAGTGGAGGAGTGGGAATCTGCCTTTCCTGAGGCATTGTTATAAGTGGAGGAGATTCAGACTGGTGCAATAAGGTATCCCTTATTTATAGTATTTTCAGATCGCCCAACAACTGAGGCTCTGCACATGGTTTAAAATAATAATGAAATATAGAATCATAGAATTGTAGAGTTGGAAGGAACCATGAGGACCATCTAGTCCAGGAATATAGTCAGGTATCTGTGCCTCTGAGCAAGCAGTGGTGGGTGCCACAATAAATGGCCACAATATGAGCTTGGACTACTCAGAAACGAGTGGCTTGAGATCCCTTTGGTCAGGGAAGTTCATGCTTATTTATTTAAAATCCAGCTCTTTATCAACCTGTAGTACCATTGCACAAAGGTCGGCCGGAAGCTACAAATCCCTTGCATCACATTTTGTACCCGACTCCCTTTGGCAACCCATATTTGCTCTGCTTAATGGTTAATAATAAATACTGCGTACAAGCCTGGTATATAAATTACAGGTTTAAGAGGATTGTAGTGCAGAAGGGTGCTGCAATATTCTTTTGGTGATCTGTAAGTAAGCTATACATTCTTTTTCACTCCTCTCTCTAGCTTGTTTTGGCATAGCTTATGATATCCAGTGTTTATTTCATTTCCTTTTCTGGGTTAACATCCATGCAGATCTAAATCAATCTCTGTTTAATATTCAGACAGATCGGGATTTATAGGCTAGATCAATGGCTATATTCTAAGTGGGGCTTAATCTCAGATGCAGCAACTTGTTATGGTAGCATGAAATCTCACCCACTCCTATTACAGGACTGGTTCATCAAACTGGAAGCTCAGAAGTTCCACGACAGGTGGTACAGAGCAGCCCAGTAGCGTCAACTGCTGCACCATAAACCATATGGACATGGCAGATTTCAGAATCTTCCTCTGCTATGTAAAAGGAAAGGGAACCACTGCACACTTCTTAAACAAGTGCCTGCATGTTCGGGCCACACTTCTTAAACAAGTGCCTGCATGTTCGGGCCATGGTTCTGTGTGTTGCTTGTTGTTGTTTAGTCGTTTAGTCATGTCCGACTCTTCGTGACCCCATGGACCAGAGCACGCCAGGCACTCCTGTCTTCCACTGCCTCCCACAGTTTGGTCAGACTCATGTTTGTAGCTTCGAGAACACTGTCCAACCATCTCATCCTCTGTCGTCCCCTTCTTCTTGTGTGGCTAGGTGCATAAATAACTGGAACTACTGACACAGTTCTATCCCATTCAAGTTAATGGCAGAATTTCATTAATTTTATGACAGAGCAGGGATAAACCAAAGTTGCCTAAAGGGAGTCAGTTAGGATTCTTAGGTAAGCAGGTAAGAATGAAAATGAAATAGTCTTTGCTATTCAAAAGTTGATTTCAAAATGATATGTGAAAATAACTATATACATAGATACAGGCATATATAGGTATAGATACATAGTTGTCAAAATTAATATTACTGTGTTAAATTTCAAAAAGTGTGAAAACTTGAGAGTATCACAGAGAAATATTCCATGGTTAGAATGTGCCAGTTTTATTTTTAAATAATAAACTTTTTTAAAAAAAAAAACAACACAAACCATTGAAACACTGAAAAACACAAATGTGGAAACCATTTTCTATCAAAACTCTATTCTGTATGTGATTTAGTGAAACTAACAACATTCTTTCTTACGCCACTCACAGGAAAGGTGAATTATTTCTGTTGTATAAATGTATAGGTCTAGGGCAGAATTCGCCTTTGTTGCAGAGTACACATGCATTTTTGGATTGATCCTTTAACATCTTGTGTGGGAATTATCAGCAGAATTACAAATCCCAAATGAAGCTGGTCATCACCCTCTCCTTGTTACTGATTAGTCTTGAAGTCCAGTGCTATCAACTCCCAGGACACAACGATGACCAGGCTAGCCAAGGAGACAAGACATTACTGGAACATCCACATCTTTCTTCAGAAGAACAGAGACAGGATTCCTCCAGCTATCTTAAGATAGGTCCCAGTAACTCTGACTTTGCATTCGCATTCTACAGGAACATAGCTTCAGGCGCGGGTTCAAGGAACATTTTCTTCTCCCCAATCAGCATCTCTGCAGCTTTTGCACTGCTGACCCTGGGTGCCAAGTCGGAAACCCAAAGTCAGATTCACAAAGGACTCGCGTTTAACCTGTCAGTGACTGAGGAGAATGAGATACACAAAGGATTCCGCCACCTCATCCATGCCCTTCACCGCCCGGATAACAAAGCACAGGTGAAGATGGGAAATGCCTTGTTCATTGAGCAGTCGTTGAAGTTTCTGCCTAAGTTTTTGGAGGATGTCAAAACCTTCTATGAAGCAGAAGGCTTCCTCACCAACTTCACCATTCCCAGAGCGGCTAAAAGGCAGATAAATGATTACGTGCAGAACAAAACTCAGGGGAAAATAGCCCATGCGCTTGAGGACCTCGATCCAAGCACTATACTGGTTCTTGTGAACTACATCTTCTTCAAAGGTAAGTTGGAAGAGTAATTAACTGAAGGGACTGGCAACACAAATTTCCTTTAAGAGGAGTGCTCTAGTTCAGGGCTCCAGTCAGCCCCGAATTAGGAGCCTTGGAACTCACTCCCACTAGAGGCAGTAATGACCACCATCTTGGATGGCTTTAAAAGATGGTGGGACAAATTCATGGAGGAGGTGGCTTTCAATGGCTCCTAGCTATTGGCTATGAATCCCAGTTGCTGGAAACCTCAAGAGTGGAGATTGCTTATGAACTCATGCCCTGCTTGCAGGTTTCCCCACAAGCATCTGGGTGGCCACTGTGAGAACAGAATGCTGCAGTAGATGGGCCATTGGCCTCATCCAGTAGACTCCTATGTTCTTACGCTTGCAGTGCTGTTCAGGGAATTTCAGTACTGGGGAAGGGAAAAGAGACACCTTTTCTCTCTGCCCCCCCTACACTTCCCCTGCTGTGCTGGGTACCATTAGAAGTTTGCCAGTCCCAAACCTAAGTGCTTTATAGTTATATGGCAGAGATGGGCATTCCATGCTGGAAATTGAGAAAAGGGAAAAGATGTGCCTCTTTTCTTATTTGAGAGACGAAATGGTTCCATTTTCCTTTCTTCCTCCTGAAACTTCCCTATAATAACTCAAGGGGTGAGTGGGAGCTATTATAATTAGCATTAGCATTCATTGTGTTAATAATGTTATTATTACCATTCTGAAGAAATTTTAAAATATCCCTGTTCACCCAGGCATTTGATTGCTAACAGATACTGCTCCTGGCAACCTTGAAATTATGAGCTGTAAGGATAGGCCACTGTTTGTAAATGTTTTTAGATGTTCTAAATGTGTTCTTAATTATCTTGATGTGCTTATTCATTATTATTTTTTGAATTGTATTGTCATCCTGCTTTGCTCTTTGCCATCCTGGGCTCCTTTGGCAGGACAGGCAGCACAGAAAATTAATATCTTCATAAATTAGGGCATGCAAATTCCAGCCCTAATCCCAGTTCCCCACCCAAGATGCTTACTTAGTATAAGCATACCTACCCAAATACTGCATACCTGCTGTTCTCATTCCTGAGCACTATGCGTATAAAGTACGATCATACCACTTTAAACAGTCCTGGCTTCCCCCAAAGCTTCCTGAGAACTGTACTTTAAGGGTGCTATTCCTCTCACAGAGCTACAATTCCCAGAGTGCTTTTACAGTCAATCTCTTTTCCCAGGGAACTCTGTGAGGGGAATAGGGGCCTCTTAAACTCCAACTCCCAGGATGTCTTGGAGGAAGCTAGAACTGTTTAAAGTGGCATGATATTGCTTTAAATTTACAGTGCACATTGCAGTCATGAGGGGAAACTTGAGTAGAAAAGTGCTGAGTGGCTGCATCTTGAGGCTTACTTTTGTCATCCAGTGGACTCTCTCACTGTGATTAAACTGATCTTCCAAGGTCCTTAATCATGCAAGCCGCCTTTCTGCTCCACAAGTTACACTAGAAGACAAGGAAACAGAAAGCACCCACATGACAGTAGGGACAGGGCTAAAGCTCTGGCCCTACAGCTCTTTTCTACTTTTTTTGCCCTTCCACCATTATAATATCTGAAGAGGGCTAGAATCTGCCTGGCTCCTCTCCCTTTCTCTGTGGACTGGAGTACCATTGATCTTCTGAAAGGAACCTTTTGTCACAAGTTCTTCTCAGGCAATTTATGTAGCTTTAATTTTTTTAAAAAGACAATGTTTTATTTTTATTTTTTTAAAAAAATAACCACATTTCTGTATACCTAGGAGGTCCTCCCCAAATATTTAAAAACCACCTTTCCTGTTGCTTCCATTTTGTGATCATTTTTTTTCCAAGCTGATAGGCATTCAACCAGCTGACATCACTATTAAAGGGAATAAGTGGGACCTGAAACGCAATGTTGCAGATATATATCCCTGTTAGGTGGGCATACAAACATGTAACGATGGCAACTTTTTAAGGCTCTGATAAATACTCATTCATCTAAAACTCGCAAGAGCTGTTGTGCTCACATCTTTCTTGTGTGTTTCCCATAGGCACTGTGAGAACAGGATGATGGACTAGATAGAAAAGCCAGTTGGATCAGACCAATGGCCTGTCCGCTTATGCCTTTTTGAAAAAAAATGTTGTTCCTGAAACAACAGAGAAGGGTAGTGGAGATCTCAAATTTTTGTGTTTGTAGTTGGGTTTTAGAGCAGAGTATAGCGCCAATGAAATTGCAGCCTGCCATGGAATGTCAAATTTTAATTTGTTAAGAAGAGCAAGCTTCCAGTCAACGTGAGCAGTTGAAAAGAAAAAAAAGAAAACATGCTAAAAGGTTCAACATAACGATTAGCTCAAAGTCAGAGAGGAGGACAAGAGACTCTTTTGGTAGAAGCTTCATCCCTTTGCATGGCAAGGCCCCATGACCACCCTGTTCCCTAAGGTGCAAATAACTAGACAACACACAGCTTATTGGGTTTTTGGGATCAAGTAAGGCCACAACTTTATTGGTTACAGATACGAAAGGTTTGGCCATAGGCATTGAGGTAAGCAATGGCGCATGACACTCCCGCCCGTCCGCCAAGAGGGTGAAGCCGGTGGTCCGCATTGGAAAAGTGGGATGGCCCTAGCTCCCATCTGGGCATCGTACAGGAGCTGCCTTTTAACAGGATCTCCTTACTCATGGAGGGGCAGACAGAGGCTATAACCTCCCCTCCAACCAAGTCTAGGTTTACCCAATGCCTAACCACCTTACAAAGTTGTGACAATTGCTATGAGGCAGCCAAAAACCCAAATGATGGAGCCAGTTTGCCAGGTGGAAATAAATTCCTGACTGGGCCCTGAATCTAGCGACCGACTTTGTCCATAGCAAGGTCGTACCACTGGTAAAAAAACACCAACCCTAATCTGAGGGAGGGTGGGCGGGAGAACTGGCACAGAGAGAGAGGCCAAAAGACCCTGCTGGCTTGATATTTATCCTTCCCCTGGGCATGGTACCAAGTGCTACTACTGGTCATTGGCACCATGGCCAGGTGATGCCCCATGCATCACTGCCACCATTGGCCAATTTGGTGGCAGGAGTACAATCTGGCTGGCAATAGGCCAGTTCATAGGGGAGACACAGTGCCCGCCGACCCCAGGAGGGCCACCTGCCCCAGGAGGGCAAACGAACTTACTCTGTGAGTATTCCACTGTGTCCCATTGACATTTTCACTATTTTGTGTACTGTTTTGCAAGCAGCCACTACAGTTACGTATTTTTCACTCTATTTTTTTTTTAATTTCTCTTTATTAATTTTCATACACACATATACACACATATGTACAGAAAATAAATTATTCACGGGAAAAAACAATAATAAGAACAACATAACTTAATTATAAGAAAACAAAAAAACAACAAAGACAAACATGTAAGTTATTGACTTCCCTCCACTTCAGTTTTGGGTTATGTAATACATTTTTTCCGCTGCTCAGTGAAAGCAGCAATCCCTCTTGCTGTTCTGGCTTCTGGGATAGCTGTGCAGCCTGCATTCGCTCCATAAGACACACACACATTTCTTTAAAACTTTTGTATGTTGAAGGGTTAGATTAAGCCTACTGTGATCTTTGGATTTTTTAAATCTACTTCATTATAGGTTATGAATTTATTCCATTCTTTAATAAACTTTGTTTCTTTCTGGTCTCTGATTTTTTTGTGTTAATTTTGCCAATTCTGAATATTCAAATAATTTACTTTGCCAATCTCTTACTGTTGGGATATTGATTGATTTCCAGTTTTGGGCGATTAAAATACTAGCAGCTGTTGTTGCGTACTGGAATAAGGTCTGGTCCTCTTTCTTAATTTCATTGCCAATCATTCCCAGAAGAAAATTTCAGGTTTTTAAACAAAAGTATATTTAAACATTTTTTTTAGTTCATTATAAATGAGCTCCCAGAAGTTCTTAATTTTTTCACAAGTCCACCACATGTGGTAAAAACTACCTTCCTTGTTTTTACACCTCCAGCAATTTTATCTCCATTCTTATAGATTTTTCCTAATTTTACAGGGGTGATGTACCATCTGTACATCATTTTTTCCATGTTTTCTCTTAAGGCAACACAAGCAGTGAACTTCATATCTTTATTCCAGAGCTTAATCCAACTATCGTATTCCAAATTATATCCCAGATCTATCACCCATTTCACCATAACTTCTTTTATTTCCTCGTCCTTAGTATCCCATTCTAACAGTTGATTATACATTTTTGATAAGAGTTTTGAATTTCCTTCCAGTATTTCTATCTGGAATCTTGATTTTTTTTCGTTTATCCCGATCTTGTTATCTTCTGTCCACAGTGCATTAATTTGATGGAATTGTAACCAACTCGTTAATTTATCTCCTAGTTCTTCATACATATGTATTTTTCACTCTATAAGACGCACCAGACCACAAGACACACCTAAGTTTTGGAGGAGGAAAACAAGAAAAAAAATATTCGGAATCTCAGAAGCCAGAACAGCAAGAGGGATTGCTGCTCAGTGAAAGCAGCAATCCCTCTTGCTGTTCTGGCTTCTGGGATAGCTGTGCAGCCTGCATTCGCTCCATAAGACGCACACACATTTCCCCTTACTTTTTAGGAGGGAAAAAGGGAGTCTTATAGAGCAAAAAATACGGTATTTTGTCTAGGTTTTAGGATATATATTTTTAATCACTCACTTCTATGCCTCTTGCATTTCCTGTACTTACATGATGAAATACTTACCTATTGCACACAAAGTTGCCTTTGGAGGGAATTAAAAATCATGCAACTCTTTTGCTTAATCCTTTTCTTCCAAGCTTACTGGCAACACCCTTTTGACACTCACATGATCCGGGAAAAAGACTTCTTTGTGGATGCAAACACTACGGTGAAAGCCAGCCTGATGTATCGAAAAGGCTACTACAAATACCTCCATGATGAAGACTTGTCTTGCTGGGTGGTGGAGATTCCATACAAAGGAGATGCCACGTCTTTCTTCATTCTGCCTGACGAAGGAAAACTGGAGCATGTGGAAGGTGCATTGGTAAAAGAAAGTCTGTCTAAATGGATAGCATCTTTTAAAACAGAGTAAGTCTTTTCTCTGCACCGTTTCTTCAAATGCTGCTAATTCGAAGAGTTGAAGCTTTTTGTTTTAAAAGGATACCAGATATATATATATATACCAGTTTCAGGGGGCCACTGGTAAGGACACCCCATAGACCTAACCTCAGCTACTGCTGTCAGCCCCCTAACCTCAGGTTTATCTAGATGTGGGTTCAGGCTGGCCGATATCTGGTTTTCAACATTGTGACATATCACCAGCTAAACATTGTGATGTACCGATAGGCCACAATGTCTGAAATAAGGATGGAACTATGCAGAGGCAAACAGTAGGGCTCATGTCAGGATGCTGCCAGTGGCTCTTGGCTGTTTGCCCAGGAAAGTATAAAGACAAGAAAAGGTTTCTTGCCATCCCTTTTCATTTCAGTACTTACAGTGAGAGGCTATAGAACCCAGCCTCTTGGATAAGGGCATTGTCCCGAGTGAATCTCCACCCCACCCCCTGTCTCTCCCACTTCCTCCTTCATCGCGTCTATGGGTGCTGCTACGTGCCCTCTGCCTTTGAGCTCTTTGTTCTCCTACTTTTATGGCCAGGTTCTGGGAGATGGAGGGTCTGGGATGCTTTCTGATGGCACTGTGTCAGCCAGCTGCCTTTCTGCTTCTGCCTCCTCCTTCTCCTCTCCCATTATTTCCCAACTTTCCCCCTCATCTGCCTCTGAGCTGTGACCCCCAGCAAACCCCTGTTGTAAATCTATACTGTCTTCCTCTTCCTCTTCCCTAGAAGGGTCAGGATGGGGACGCAGTCTCCATCATTCCCTCTCTACCCAGTCCCTGACACTGATGGTTCCAATCTGCCAGATGAGCTACCTGTTTTCGAGCCATAGGCTCCCAAGGTGTGAGGCAATGGGAGTGTTATGTACTGAGTTGAATAGGATCCAAACGGCAGCAGTCTGATTGGTCCTAGAACAATAGGATCCAAATTGCAGCAGTCTGATTGGTCCTAGAACAATAGGATTCAGAATGCAGCAGTCTGATTGGTCCAAGAACAATGCAGCAGTATGATTGGTTGGCAGGAACCACCCAATCATGCTCCAGATATAAGTGAATCCACAACCTGATTGGCTTACAGTAGAATTCCAGAATTAACCAATCATGTGCAGCCCATTGTGTAAATAATGTATATAAAGCAGATACTTTGAGGGGACTCACATTCATTCCTCCTCACCACTATGAGCTGAATAAAGAGCATGAAATCACTTTGCGACTCTGAGTATATTTCAGGGAGCTTCCCTGGGAGTGAGTCCTCTGAATCTGAGGAGCCCATTAAAAAAGCAGTGAGAAATCTCCATCCCATGGGCCTAATGGAGCCCAGTAGGGGTCCTAATTTGTCCTATTAGTTCATCTCTCCCTCAACCACATTCACCTGCCCCCACAAGGCATTATATATGATGTTAGTTGTGGGGCAGGTTATGACACAGCACCTTGGCATAATAACTGTGGTTTGCAGGTGCTGCCAATCAGCTGATCACCAGCACTTGCAAACCCCTGAGAATTTGCCGCCGTGATTTGATTTCAGCGGACATTATGGCGATATCAGTCCCACACACCTGTCAAAATGGCACATTGCAGTTTCTGGAGGTCAGGATCTGGCCTGCAAGGTAGATCCAGTTCCTAACGCCCTCTACTAAAGCAATGTATTGTGGCCTGGGAGGACTTGGAGTGGAGAAACAGTGGCCCTTTAAGAGGCTTCAAGAGACCCTTCCTATGCACAGGGGCCCTTTTCCAAGCTTGAATGTGTATCAAGGCCAGGGAATGTCACTGTGTGGGTCATGACTCAACAGCTGAAC
Organism: Podarcis liolepis; assembly: GCF_965112155.1. Classification (NCBI taxonomy): domain Eukaryota; kingdom Metazoa; phylum Chordata; class Lepidosauria; order Squamata; family Lacertidae; genus Podarcis; species Podarcis liolepis. Next base: position 21,407,625 of record NC_139554.1, read on the forward strand.
ACCAGTGAAATAACATACGGATTCTTTTTCTTCATCAGCAATGTACGTCTTTTCATCCCCAAATTTTCAATTTCTGCATCCTATGATGTCAAAGACTTATTACAGAAGATGGGTGTGCAAGACGTCTTTAATGACGCTGCTGATCTGTCTGGCATTACCGGAGAACGTGACCTGATGGTTTCCAAAGTAAGTGCTTTCTCTCTTTGATCAAGTGCTTCTTTAAACCTTCATGCTCAGTCATTTGGTCCTCGATTAAAAGAGGACAACATTACCTCCAATAATTTCTCAGAAGCACGTGAAGAACATCTGAGAAGGAACTCTTTTTGTTGATATTTTTCTCATTTGCAGGAAGCCATGAAAACGTTGCAAAATGTGAATCACAGATCCACACCATACACTTAAAGTGAATTCAGTGCACATTTAAAGCACATGCTTCCCTCAAAGAATCCTGGAAGCTGGAATTTCGCCTCCACAGACTTACAATTCCCAGAACCCTTGACAAACTACAGTTCCCAGAACGCCCTGTGGAAAGTCATGTGCTTTAAATTTGCATTGATTGTGCCTTAAATCTAGACTCTGCCACACTTCCTTTTGTGCTGCATTTCTAGGCATGGGTCCTGGCTTTCCAGGTCTGAGCAGAGATGTATTATTATTATTATTATCATTATTATTATTATTATTATTATTATTATTATTATTATTATTCCCTGTGCTTTCTCCAGGAGAACCCTTGTTTTACTGCTGAATTTGAGCAAATGGCAATCAGGTTTTCAAGCATTGTCATTTGCTCTGATTCAGCAGTAAAAGGTGGGTTTTCCTGGGGGAAATGCTGGGACCAAAAGAAAACCACCCACAAAAACAAATCTGGGAAACCCAAACCTGTGCGTAGAAAGCATGGAGTGACGGGAAATGTGGTTGAGCCTTCAGTGACATTGGTTTGTCTTTAGACTGACACCTGAAGAATGTATTCTTCCAGGAGTCTCATGGTTAAATGTTGATTGGATGGTACATCAAGGTTATCTGGGCACTGAACAAAAGAGAACACTGAAACAATTCAAACTGCAATTCAAATAAAACCAGTGAATACGGCATAAAAATGCATAGGCAAAAGTGCTACACTCCCCCTTGAAGGAGCAGGTCCACCGCTGGGGGTACAAATTGATCCACACAGTCCCTGAAAGTTCATTGGCCTCAGTGGTTAGGAGTGCCTGTTTCCTGCTATATAGTCCCTTTTGGACAGAGATGACTCAGCCATGGTACTCCCTGCTCTGGTAACTTCCAGAATGCATTATTGCAATCTCTGCTTTGTGAGGCAGCCCCTGAAAATGACTTGGAAACTTCAGCTGATCCAAAATGCAGTGGCCAGATTACGAGCTGGGGTTCCAACTAGAACCGGCATAAACCCACATTTTTAACCACCTACCTGGCTGCCAGATTGCATCCAGAGCAAATTCAAGGTGCTTGCATTAATGTTCAAAGCCCTAAATGACTTAAATCCCAAAGGTCTGAAATACCTTCTCCTTCTCTACAGCCCCCCTTGGGTGCTAAGACTAGCAAGGGAGATCCTCCTGGTGGTAGTAATAATAATAATAATAATAATAATAATAATAATAATAATAATAATAATAATTTATTTATATCCCGCCCTCCCCAGCTGAAGCCGGGCTCAGAGCGGCTAACAACAGTAAAATAATACAACATTCTAAAATCATTTCATTATAAAATCAGTTCAGATCAAATGCCCTCAGAATTCAGGGAATGAGGGCCTGGGAGACAGCATTCTCTGCAGCAGCTTGCGGAATTCCCTCTCCACAAAGGTGTGTCTTTGTTTTGTATTCCCCATCATGTGCTGAAGACACACTTCTTTACCCTGACTTTTGACAGCGCAGTATATTTTGGGACGCACCATATTCTTGTGGACTGTGGAGACATTTAGAAGACCCCATTTCTCCTCAGAGAGCTACAATAGCCAGAGCAGTTTAACATTCAACCCCCCTTCCCGGGGAACTCTGTGAATTGTAGCTCTGTGAACAGAAAAGGGGTCTCCTAAGAACTCTTAGCACCCTGGACAAGGTACCCCCAGGATTCCTTGGGGGAAGCCATGATTGCTTAAAGTGCCACAGCACCACTTTCAATGTACAGTGCAGAAGGGACTTAGGTTGCAGTATGTGCTTGTTTGTAGTGTTGGCATGGTGCCCAGGACATTTTCTCCTGTTTGTGAATGTGCTCACGCCGCCCTCACCCGCCCCTCCAGGTTGGTAACCCCTGCTTTAGCTAAAAGAGCAAACACCCTCTTGGATTTGAAGGTCATTGTGGACAAGCTATCACAGAGAAAGAATTACAGTAGACAGAACAGCTGCTTCAGGGAGGTCTAATGGAAAGATCCTCAGTATGAGTGATTTAGAATACAAAAAAGGGAGGTTTGAGGAGGTCAGGGAAACAAGCAAATGAAAGATAAGTTATGGGAAGGCTTGATTTGTTTTTTCTTTTGTTTTTAATTGTTTCTATTTTTCTGTTTTTTTATTGTGATGTGTTGTTTTGTCATTGTTTAATTTGGTGTTTTTTCTTTTGCCTTTTTGTAAACTTAAAACCTTAATAAATACTATTTTAAAAAGAAAAAGATCCTCAGTATGAGAACAGTGATCATCACAAGGGTGTCCATATGTGACCTGCAGACAATGATATGTTGTTCTTTCCTCACAGGCCATTCACAAGACTGTGCTGGATGTTAACGAGAGTGGCACTGAGGCAGCGGCAGTCACCACGATAGAGTTTATGTTCCGTTCCGCTCCATTTCAACCTGTACTTACTATCAGTTTCAACAGACCCTTCCTGTTGATTATTTTAGATAAGGCAACACCGAGCATTCTCTTCCTGGGGAAGATCATCAACCCTACCGTGCAATGACTATTAGAAGAGCCAGAGTATTACGAGTACAGCCTTTTTAGGAAATTAAAAAACTGGATTTCCCGCTTTGCATTTTCTTAGCCCAGTCCTGGTGGTGCCCATAACCAGTTGTCTCTGGGATGAATAAGAAGACGACTGACTTCAAAGCCATTTTATAATAAAATGATTTTAAAACATTGTGATATTGTGGGTTCACTTCATGCTCCACCCTTTTGAATCTGCAATATGTTTCTGTCCTTGAAAGGGGCCCACAAATCCCTAGGTGACCTCCTAAATCCCATTTTAGAAAATCAAGTCCCTAAATGAAGGCTGAGCAGATGGTAGATCACAATCAGCCAGTAGATTTGCAGGAGAGTTTCTGCCTCCCAGTTCTTTGAACGGCAACAACAAAATGAGTTTGCCCAGGTAAAGTAGGCTGCTGAAATGAGGGGAAAAGCTAACCAGAAGTGGACTTGTGTATGAAACGATAATAACCTCAGTTCAGTTCTGGTTCTGAAAATAAATTCAAACCAACTCAGAAGGTGCTCAGAGGCATCCTGTGTTCTTTAATTCTAACTGCATCTCTTTTACATAGGGCTCTGGTTGGTAGATATTGGGGTTCTGCAGGGGGAAACAAACTAAAACTGGGAAGCCTTCCATGCCCCTATCATAAGAATTTCTCTATGGAGATAAATGGATGGCACTAGGCCAGGAGAATCAGGTATGATTCTTAGTGACTCTCATTTTTCTTCCATTGGACAAAGCAAGCAGAATGCAATCAGGACACGTTAGTAAGTAAATGTGTGATAAGAAGGCAACAACCGCAAAATGTGGCAAGTAGACTAGCACCCCAAGAGAAGTCATCATCTTCTGTGCCCTGCCTGGGGGCTCATGGGCAGGTGGCTCCCAACACTCTTCCTCATCCAGCCAGTCCCTGACATCAGGAGACCCCATTCCGCTCACAGAGTTACAATTCCCAGAATGCCCTGGGGACACAGATTGATTGTTAAACTACTCCGAAGCCTTCTCTCCCCCCCCCCCGAGAACATTTCTGAGGTTTTTCTGAGTAGGCCACTTTTCAGAACATTCTCCTAATATTATCCACCACTATGTTGGGGAACCAGCTTCTGTGGACCTTGACATACCCGTTTGGCCCAGGTGCTGATGCTAGGCCTGTTCACTACTGTACTCTTGGGGGGGGGTGTCATTTGGGACTTCAGGCCCAAGGTCCAGCTCTAGTTGCACCACTGGGGTGTGCAAGCCACCAAGAGAACTGAGCAGTCCCAGCAACCACAATTTACAAGTTAATGTTATGTCTAAAAGAGAAAGCCTAAAGCAGAAAAGTCAGATTTGGAAAGCAATACAGCACAGAAACAAGAGACAGCTCTGGAAAGCTCTTGGGTAGATAACAGTCAAATATTTTGCTGCTGATTTCATTCTCACATGTCCACTCAGCCTCTCTTGTGGGTGCCATTGAGGGCTGGCATCCCCAGAGGCGTAGGAAGGGGTGTGTGGTGGGGGCAGACCACCCTGGGTGTCATCGCTGAGGGGGGTGACATTTGACATGCTGCCCGCCCACGACTCCCAAGCCTACCTGGAGCCATTGGGGGAAGGGGGAGCTGTGCCGCTTTGCTGGTGGCCTTCCCCCCTTCCCCCTTTGTTTTGACAGCTCAGGGGAGACTTGGGAGTTGCGGGTGGGCAGCACACCCGGGGGTGACATTTGGCACACCGCCCACCAGTGACTCCCAAGCCTACCCCGAGCCGTCAATGTGGAGGGGGGAGTGACAAAAAAAAAATCAGTACCGGGTACCACCTGACCTTGCTATGCCTCTGGGCAAACCCCTCCTTCCCATGTGCCAGGATCCGATATGGGAAATCCCAAGGACTTGTTTCCCAGGCAGCAAAGGAAGCTTCTGGGCTGAATTTGCTGCCTGGGTAATTGGTCCTGCCCACTCGCCTAATCAGCAAATCATGAGTGAGCATAGACCACCAGGGGGTGGGCCTAGCCTGCCTCTTCGGTATATTACATAGGCACATGGTTTGCTCTGCAGACACTTTCTGTTGGCTTCCCCACCCTCCCACCCTTTATATATTACTGTTGCATGACCTTGGTATGGCATAGCCGGTCACCGTATTCAGGGCCAAGTTACGTGCCTCTTACATCTCTTGTGGCCTGATTTCACCCAAATATTTTGCTGGCGATTTTGCTCTCACAAGAAGTAGTGACGGCCACTAACTTGGTGGCTTTGAAAGAGGAATACACAAATTTGTGGAAGAGGAGGTTAAGGGGTGATATGATAGCCATGTTCAAATATATAAAAGGATGTCACATAGAGGAGGGAGAAAGGTTGTTTTCTGCTGCTCCAGAGAAGCGGACACGGAGCAATAGATCCAAAGTACAAGAAAGAAGATTCCACCTAAACATTAGGAAGAACTTCCTGACAGTAAGAGCTGTTCGACAGTGGAATTTGCTGCCAAGGAGTGTGGTGGAGTCTCCTACTTTGGAGGTCTTTAAGCAGAGGCTTGACAACCATATGTCAGGAGTGCTCTGATGGTGTTTCCTGCTTGGCAGGGGGTTGGACTCGATGGCCCTTGTGGTCTCTTCCAACTCTATGATTCTATGATTCTATGTGAAGATAGTAGCCCTGATGTCTAGGTTCTACCCTCAGAGTTGGAGACTGCATGATTCTGAATGCCAGTTGCTGTGAATCACAATGGGGGCGAGTGCTGTTATGTCCTGCTTGGAGCTCCCACAAGCATCTTGTTGGCCACTGCTAGTAGAATGGGCCATTGAACTGATTCAGCAGACTTTCTTATGTTAGTATTTTTTTGAAAAACTATCTAAAAAGAGACAACCTTTTAAACAGGGTGCAGGAACCTTTTTCACCTTCCAGTAGTGGGTAAGAGCAGGGGCAAAAGTGAATAAATATAATTACCTTTATATAGTAGGCTAGGTTCTACACCCCGCTCTGACCTCCATCTAGAAGAACAGGATGAATTATCAGAGTTCATTGACACATTCTAGCCAAGCAAAAACACTCAAGGGGAAGACAACAGCCAGTGAGAGGCGCATACTGGGGAGAAAAGTATGGAGAGAGTTTGGGGGCCCAGACAGAGAGGCCTGAGGATCCTGACACCCTCACCTGAAACCTAAAGAGATGCGGAAATGTGACTATTTCCATCTGTGAAAATTTGGGAGAATATGAGAGAAGACATGGGGCCACAAAATGACTTGAGGCTATAATGTTTGGGGCCATGCATATGATCCCTTATCTTGGCTGCTGATACCATTGTGCAAAGTCTAGAGACCACTTGAAAACCCATTGCTTCACATTTTGCTCTCTGTCCCTTTGATAATCCATGTTTGTTCTGCTTAATGGTTAATGCTGAAGACTAAGTATTATATAAGTCTGATGCATAACTAAGCAAGGAATCACATAGCCCCTAAAATCAGTTGGAGATTCTGTAAGTATGATACGCATTTTTCTTTTCCTCTTTATGTTTTATTGAAATCTATGCATGGGAACAGGACAGTTCCACTTCCCCTCTTCCCCCACCTTCCTATCCCTTCTCACTGACTTTGTTTTATCACAAAATCAGGGATGCAATACACGACAGTCAGAATCACCAATTATCTCAAGCACACACATAACAAAAATATTAACCAACAACAACATTTTTTGTTGATTGGACTGGATACTTTTTTATTCTGCAGAGATCACCATTTGGGATGCAATATCACAGAATGCATGTTTTCATGGGAATTTGTCCCAACCAGAGTAGGGCACATTTAACCCCAAACTGGAAGCTCAAAAGTTCTGCAAAATGTGGCCCGTTGCCAACACTGGACATTAATGAGTATGTGTCTAAAGCACAAACTGGATTTTCCTTGTGTTATACTAAAGGACTGGGCACTAATGCAGACTCACTGTTTTTTAAAAACGTTACATCCAGCTTCTAAAATGTGACATATTTATTCAACTGCACTATTCACAAGAAAGGTGAACTATATGTGCTGGGTGTTGGGCAAGGTAAGTAAAAATGGGACAGACATAGTATAATTCAGATCCTACTGGAGTCAATGGCAGAACTCTATTGATATGTTCTAATGCATACCAATGCATAGAAATGTAAAAAAGGGCAATACTAGAAGAGGAAGAGGAGGAGGAGTTTGGACTTGATATCCCGCCTTTCACTCCCCTTAAGGAGTCTCAAAGCGGCTAACAATCTCCTTTCCCTTCCTCCCCCACAACAAACACTCTGTGAGGTGAGTGAGGCTGAGAGACTTCAGGGAAGTGTGACTAGCCCAAGGTCGCCCAGCAGCTGCATGTGGAGGAGTGGGGAATCGAACCCAGTTCACCAGATCACGAGTCCACCGCTCTTAACCACTACACTACACTGGCGGTTTCCTGGTTGGGGGGGGGAGTCAAACCCTTCACCCAATTCTCTAAAATAAAATGAAATAGTTTTTGCCTTCAGGAAGATGATTTGTTAATGATGCAAACATATATTTTGAATGAATATTTTATTAAATGCATTATGATTACTCTAAAATGCAAGTTAAGAAGCTTGCAAACTTAAACATAAAAACAAAGACATTTGATATATGAAATAATTTAATAGTAGCTTCTTTAAAAAAATTGAAATTTTATCAAAATGTCATTGTTCTGTACAAAACCTATACAAACCTGCGCAGCTAACTTTTGGAATGTCTTGTTATGCTATTCACAAGCTCCATGGATGAATCATGTTGTGTGATTTACAAGCCTAATCCACCGTTTCGACAGTCCCAGTCATTTCCAGTGGAATCAATTCTTTAACAAAACCTGTCCTTTAAACAGAGTTGAACAGGATAATTTGATTAAAAATAATTGCCTTACTGTCTGCAGGCTATTTTCTTTTTGGAAAAATAGTTACTGATCCCACTGAAGGCCTTAATCCACCTCTCCTTACTACTGAGTGTTCTCCAAGTTGACTGTCACCATGTCCCAGGACATCATAAGGATTCTGAGAGTCATGGAGATATGCTATTGCATTAACTTGTGAAATAGCTCTCTCCCTAAACAACAGGAAAATGATAGGGCAGACAATGCATAACTCCAGCAAATCATTGGGGTGGAAATAATGGTGGCTTTATGAAATGTTAAGGCAAGGAAGATACAGCACCAATGCAGCTTCCCTCCATCCAGAAAACAGATTATTTCCTTTCCAAAGGGCACAGACCAGAAATAGTATGTCAAAATGGTAGGGGGCATTTCAGCTAGCCCTTCATGGTAGCTGTACTGGATTTATGAAGCAAATGACTGCCCAAACTCATATAATTGAAATTGAAATACTTTATTGTCACTTGTACAACTTGTATACAAAATAAAAAAAATTCCTTCCAGTAGCACCTTAAAGACCAACTAAGTTAGTTCTTGGTATGAGCTTTCGTGCGCATGCACACTTCTTCAGATACACATGATATGCACACGAAAGCTCATACCAAGAACTAACTTAGTTGGTCTTTAAGGTGCTACTGGAAGGAATTTTTTTATTTTGACTATGGCAGACCAACACGGCTACCTATCTGTAACTTGTATACAGTGAGATTACACGAGCACCCCCCACTCAGGTCTCTTAGTCTTAATTCCCCTTGTTTACTGATGCATACCCACCAAACCCAAAAGTCAGTTGCCCTGTTGTTATCTTTTCATTCAGCAGCCTAATAGCCCACAATAGAAGCTGTTCTTTACCCTGTTGGTGCGACTAATCATGCTTCTATATCTTCTGCCTGAGGGCAGGAGATCAAGAAAGTGCCGGCCAGGATGTAAATCATCCCTGAGAATTTTCCTCACTCTCCTGAGGCAATGTCCTTCCGCTATTTCATCCAGCGGATTCACAGGACAGCCCATAATATCTTGTGCTGTATTCACCACCCTCTGTAGGCACTTCCTATCAGATTATGTCAAACCAGCGTACCACACCAAAGCAATATTTTGTTGCCTAAACTTTCATCTGTACTAATATTATGTCTTAAGAGTACGGTAAGCTAAAAGTCTCCAGGCACTGCAGTTGCCCACTAGGGAATCTCACTTGGTGAGGTTGATGTTGCCAGCCTTCATGACACATTTGCCTAATCAGTATAGGGAAACCTTCCTGATGCTATTGGATCCCAGCATCCCTCAGCTCAATATAGCACAGTTCGTGGTCAGGGATGGTGGAAGTTGTACTCCCACAACATCTAGAGCATGGGTAGGCAAACTAAGGCCCAAGAGCCAGATCCGACCCAATCTCCTTCTAAATCCGACCCATGGACAGTCTGAGAATCAGCGTGTTTTTACATGAGTAGAATGTGTCCTTTTATTTACAATGCATCTCTGGGTTATTTGTGGGGCATAGGAGTTCATTCGTTTTTTTTATTCCCCCCCCAAATATAGTCTGGCACCCCTCAAGGTCTGAGGGACAGTGGACTGGCCCCCTGCTGAAAAAGTTTGCTGACCCCTGATCACAAGGAACTGGTTCACTGTCCCTTGCTCAAAGCTTTTCAATCTGCCATTACCTCATGGCCTCAATGGGCAAAATGAAGGGACACACTAGCAGGCCAAAAACAAATTGCATCAGATTTTGGTTCTCTGCTTTCCTTGGAATATCCTTGTTTGTTCTGATTAATGGTTAATTATGAAAATGGGCATTTGGGGCATATCAATGATTAAGAAATAGTGGCAGAGGCCTGCTTAATATTTATAAGAGCAGGTTAAAATATCGGGGGGGGGGGGAGAGCAGGAAACCAAATTTGTAAATTAGGATAGTGGGAAAAGCTAAAGAGGATGATTTGACGGGCTTTTGGGGTGATTCACTTGCAACTTTGGCAGGTGCTGGTTTTTATGATATCTAAGTAAGGAATGCACATTGAATAAATCCAGCATATGCTAAAAGAAAGGACTTGAATAGAGATGTGCTAATGACTTTCTTGAATAATTCAAAAGATTTCATATTAAGAACAGCTAGAGATAAACCAGAATTTGCAAAACTGGGAACGAAAATCAAATACTTTTTTTCATAGATCTCTCACCAGTGTCCCTGCAAAAAATAATCATGAATTATGTTTTCTGACTGGGAGACTAAAGAAATGATATACGTGGGGTATATCTTTTAGTATATTTTTTGATATGGGCGTAGGTGCTATACAATTAAAATTAAAGTGGAAACATTGCCTTACATAAATATGTTGGATGAAGGGGAAATTGAAGCTACAGCTTCATTGAATAATTCCAAGTTAGCCTAATAAAGGGGGGAATCATTCATTGAGTGACAGAGTGGGGGGAGAAGGTTTTAAGGATGAATGGAAATTGCTTGTTGAATTTGCAAAATATACATATAATGTAAATATGGACAAATATAATAGTTTTTCTATGTAGTAAAATATAAAGTGTGTGTGTATCTTTAATACAGTTTGTTTATTTGAAAAAACAACAACCTTGAGTTTGTTTGTAACGCTCAGCCTTGGGGCTAAATCTCAGACCCCTAGACTGATTTACAAGGGACTTGCTTTTAACCTGTCACAGATCATGGAGGCTAAGAGCCACAGAGGATTCCGCCAGCTCTTCTTTAAGCTTCACCATCCAGGCAACAAAGCCTGGGTGAACACAGGGAATGCCTTGTTCATAATGTGTTCAAGGAAAATCCTCCCTCAGTTTTTGAAAAATGTCAGAACCATGTATTAAGCTGAAGGCTTTTTGAATAACTTTTCCAATTCCAAAGAGGATGAAAAACAGATTAATGATTATATAGGAAGAAAAAGTCATGAGGGAATAGCCCATGCAATTGATGGCCTCAATCAAAAGGATGTTCTGGTGCTTGTGAACTATATTATCTTTAGTCAGTTCCTCTCTGTTTATGAGGACCAGGTTCAAGACCTTGTCATGTCTTCCACCATAAGGGAAATGAAATTGTCTGCAAGGCAATGGAGGAATTTGTTGGCCTTTACATGTTTGGCAGAGTCCTGACAGGTATTGGAGTAGCTGAAGTCTCCCATCACAACAATATCTTTCCTTTTGTAATGTTTGGTAATCTGCTTTAGGAAGGAATCATTCAAGTCTTCAATCTAGCTTGGGGGTCTATAGGAGACACCCACAGTGAGGCCATTGACCTACTATTTTTACTCATATACTCTAAATCTAGTTTCCATGCTCTGGGTCATAGATTTATTCACGATTAAACACATCCTTTACATATCATTATTATTCATCTTGCTTACTTCCCATACTCTGTGCATTGGTATAGAGACAACTGAAACCATGTCATTCCCTCCAGCTACTTCCTTCTTGTCATTTCCTGCCCTTTATCAGGTTTCTGGAGCACCATCATTATCCCCTGTCCTAAGTGTTCGTCTGTCTTCTGTATTGTTGTCTGCCTCCTGCTCAGGATCTAGTTTAAAGCTTTCCTGATCAGATTTGTGAGACTCTTAGCAAACACATTCTTGCCAGCCGCTGTGGAGTGCTGCCCATCTCCTCCAAAAGTCCTTCTTCAAGTAAGCAGAAACCATGATCCAAGAAGCCAAACCCTTCCTGATGACACCACCTGTGCAGCCAGTGATTTACTTCCAGTATTTTATTCTCTCTTCCTGTACCATGAACTTAAACAGGGTGGAGTGATGGAAAAACAACCTGTGCCCTATGGCTCTTCAGCTTCCTGCCTCATAGCCGCTTGCTGTATGTCGAAGCTGTATGTGGCAGTATTGTTTGTACCCACATGAATCAGAAGGAAAGGGTAGTGGTCAGTGGGATTTATAAGACTTGGCATTTTCTCTGTCACATATTTGCATCTGGAAGAAAGCACACCTCTCAGGACATCCTGTTACCTCTGCACACTGTTGCCTCTGTGCCAGTCACTGGGACAGCTTGTGGGCTTCCCATAAGCATCTGGTTGGCCACTGTGAGTCAATGAGCCATTGAACTGATCCAACAGGCATAATAATAATAATAATAATAATAATAATAATAATAATAATAATGCCCCACCCATCTGGCTGGGTTTCCTCAGCCACTCTGGGTGGCTTACAGAATATATAAAACATAATAAAGCATCAAACATTAAAAACCTCCTGATACAGGGCTGCCTTCAGGTGTCTTCTAAAAGTTATGTAGGACTTAATCTCCTTGACATCTGAAGGGAGGGCATTCTCATGTTCTTATGTTTTTGAAAAATTATCTAAAAAGAGGTAACTTTCTAAAACAGGGTAGGGGACCCTTGATCAGCCGGAGGGTGACATTGGCTGCTATGCAAGCTTCTTAGGGCCACCCTCCAGTAATGGGAAAGAGCACAGGCAGAAGCAGTGCTTTTAGGGTGGGGGGCTACTCAAGGGCACGCAGTACTGGCACACTTTTTGTCAAATGTTAAAAGTGTGGCACCTACTATAAGAACTTTATGGTAAGTACCGGCACCTAAGCACTGAGCAAAAGTGAATAGACAGACAAATGTAAATTTTACCTTTGTACAGTAAGCTAGTTTGTACATCCCGCTCTGACCTCCACTTGGATAAACAGGATGTATTCAGAGTTCATGGACACATTCTAGCCAAGCAAAAGCTTTCAAGAAAACAGGCGGTGAGAGGGAAGAATACATCCTGTGGGGAGAGAAGTATGGAGAGCAGCATGGAGAGAGTTTGGGGGCCCAGACAGAGAGGCCTGAGGATCCCCACACCCTGACCTGAAACCAAAAGAGATGAGGAAATGTAGCTGTTTCCATCTGTGAAAACGTGGGAGAGTATGAGTGGAGACTCAGGGCCACAAGATGGCTTGGTGCCATCAGGTTTGTAGGCCATTCAAAGGACCCCTTATCTTGGCTGCTGATACCATTGTGCAAAGTCTAGAGACCACTTGAAAATCCATTGCTTCACATTGTGCTCTATGTACCCTTTGATAATCCATGTTTGTTCTGCTTAATGGTTAATGCTAAACACTAAGTATTATATAAGTCTGGTGCATAACTAACAAAGGAGTCACATAGACCAATATAGTGTCGTTTGGAGAATTCTGTAAGTATGATATGCATTTTTCTTTTTCTGTTTATCTTTTATTGAATTCTATGCATGGGAACAGGACAGTACAAGAGTCTTCATCCATTTTCTCTCTTCCCCCACCTTCCGTGAAAAAGAAAAGTCAGCTCCTTCGCACAAGTCTCCAAAAGAAAATCAAATGGTTTTTACTTGGCGGAAGATGATTTGATAATGATGCCAACAAAGATTTTAAATGAAAACATTAAATGCATTATGATCATTCTAGAATGCATGTTAGGAAACAGAAACATAAAGATGTTTTATTTGAATAAGACATTTCAAAAGTTAGATATGTTGTTTTGGTAGGACAACAAAAATGTCATTGTCCTACCAAAACAACAAAAATGTCATTGTCCTACCAAAACAACATATCTAACTTTTGCAATGTCTCCATGGATGAAATATGTTGTGTGAATTACTAGCACAACCCACTATTTCATGTCCAGTGGGTTGAATTCTTGAACAAACTCCTTTCCTTTGAACAGAGTTGAACAGAATGATTTGATTAAAAATGCCTCTTTTACTGTTTGTAGGATATTTTCATTGTCAAAGAATACTTACCAATCCTAATGAAGGCCTTAATCTCCCTCTCCTTACTACTGAGTGTTCTTCAAGTTCACTGTCACCACATCCCAGGACAGCCTAAGGACTCTGAGGGTCATGGAGATAAAATGATATTTGAACACCCACATCCTTCTGTGGAAGAAGAACAGGGTCAGAACTTGACGTTTGCTCATGAGATTGCTCCCAGTAATGCCAACTTTGCATTTAGATTCCACAAACAAATAGCTTTAGGTGAAGCTGCCAAAAATATTTTCTTCTCTCCAGTCAGCATCTCGAGCACTTTTGCAGCACTGACGCTGGGTGCCAAATCTGAAACACAAAGCCAAATTTACAAAGGACTTGCTTTTAACCTTTCTGAGACTGAAGAGCACAAAATACACAAAGGATTCCATCAGCTCATCAGTGCCCTGAATGATCCAAACAACAAGGCCCTGATTAACACAGGGAATGCCTTATTCATAGATGAGCCACTGAAAATACTTCCAAAATTCCTGGAAGATGTCAAAACCTTGTATGGAGCTGAAGCCGTTTCATCCAACTTCCAGAATTCATCGGCAGCTAAAACCCAAATAAATGATTATGTGCAGGCCAAAACTCATGGGAAAATACCCCATGCAGTTGATGAGCTTGATCCAAGTACTGTGATGGTGTTACTGAACTACATCTTCTTCAAAGGTAAGTTGAAAGAAAGATAAATAAATTGTGAGTTTGTAAAAAAAAATCTCCAGGCATCTTCTAATCTGCTTTGCTCTGCCTCTGGCTTTTGTAATTGCAATACTGGAATAAAATAAAAATTAAAAATCATCTTCAGGCATCCTCAGAATAAAAAGGGCTTTGTAGATGCAAATAAACAGCCATACAGGCACACAGGCAGGTGTAATAAAATTACCAGTAATTAAGGGGAGTTTTGGTTTTGAGGTAGAATGAAAGCCACAGCATTGAATCATTGGGGGTTTTTTAATTAAAGAAATTGGGGGTAGAGAGACTTCCCCATTCTTTTATGTTGGTTTATGTGTTGGGTCTTTCAGCTTGTTCAACATCACAAAGGGTCAACATGGAAGCAGGGATACTTCTAATGGACAATACAATGTGATCTGTGCTTACCTTTGCTTTGCTAGTGTAGGGGTAGAAATCTTCTTCTCCACAAGCTAGATACATCCCTCCAGACTTCCTTATCCATTCCTCGGGACTCTTCCCAGACCATAATCCCTTCCTCAGGGTCATGTCTCCCACTGGCCCTGCTCTGTATTTTCTTCAACACAGAGAATTGTATCCCCCAGGCTGCACCCCTCAGCCTTCCTGTTCCACATCCTCCATGCATTTGCATGGCAGGAATGTGTCCTTGAGGTGCGGCAATACCTCCTGATTCCCTGGATCAAGGATAGAGAGATCGGTGGGGAAGTCTTTCTCTTAGCATTTATACCTCTGGCCCCAACTCACCATTGGCATGTTGCCCTTGGAAAATTTCCCAGGAGAAATTGAAGCCCTTAGGCTTAAAAAGATTGTCCTCCATTGCCCTGGTGAATTTCACGATCCATTTACTCGGTTCTTGGAACTTTTTTCTTTTCTCCCTTCAAAGCCCATTGGAAATATCCTTTCAACACTCACTTTACAAAGGAAGAAGATTTTTTTGTAGATGCAAACACAACTGTGAAAGCCAACCTAATGTATCGAAATGGCTATTACAACTTCCTCCATGATGACGAGCTGTCTTGCTCAGTGGTGGAAATTCCATACAAAGGAGATGCCAGCGCATGGTTCATTCTGCCAGATGAAGGGAAAATGAAGCAGGTGGAGGATGGCTTGAGCATGGAATTTCTGGATAGATGTAAAAGATCCTTCATATACGAGTAAGTCTCCTAGGTGCTGTTATTAAACTGTTGCTAGTGTTGAGTTGATATTCCATGGCATTTTTCCTTTGGCCATTTTGGGGAGAGAGGGCAAAACAAAACTACCACCAACACCCAAAGAAAAAGAGCAGCGGAGAAGGTGGAAGGAGACATTATGCGACATTTCATGAGGATGGAAGTGTGGAGATTTGTGCCCTTTTTCTCACTATGTTTCACAACGGGGGGGAAACCCTATAGCCCTCAAGATATTGTTGCACTACAACTCCCATCAGCCCCAGCCAGCACTGCCAATGGTCAGGGAGGATGGGAGTTGTAGTCCAAAACATATGGTCAACCAGAGGTTTCCCACTCCTGTTTTACAAGCAGGCCATGAGAATTAATCAGAAAGAAACACCCTCACTTTCCCAAGGGATGAGGAATTTTGGGGAATGTGGGTGGGGTTTGGCACAGCGCTACCTTTATTATAGATGATGCCTTTACAGTATAGGACAAGAGTCATCAGTTTTGAAACCTAACTTGGATACATAGGAAGCTGCTTCTCCCAAGTCAGACCATTGATCCATCTAGTAAGCATAGTCATAGGCAGCATTCACGTGACAGCTTATTCCATTTTCAAAATATTATCTTAATCATTAAGTTTCTTGTTATATGTGAGCTTTCACGTGATATAAAAGACACCTCTGGAACTATAGGAATTAAAGGAGAGAGATGCAGGGATTGTAGAGTCCCATCTACAAATGTCTGCAGTTGTTTGGCCTCAACCCTCTTGATCATCTTCTCCAGAAGTTGCAGTAAGCCACCGATATATACAGTAAACATACACACACGACCAATTCGTTTATATTTTAAACTTAATATAAATGTATTATTTTGGAACAAAGTAAAAATCCATTGTATGGAGGTCAGTTCTTCATAACCACCATTTCTCCTCCAGTTATGGTCCTCCCTGATGCTAAAGTGCAGCCTCCCCCAACCTGGTGCCTTCCAGATTGGACAGCCCATCACGAGCTAACTAAAGTTGATGGCAATTTCAGTCTCAAACATCTGGATGGCACTAGGTTAGGAAAGGCTCCTATAGAAGACGAATAACAGAAGCAGGAGGTGAGCAAAGAAACCACCCTGCTATTGTTACACCAGCATACAAATCCACTACTTGCCCCTGTTTAATTGTACATACCAATGTTATTTGCACTTCTGGAGGTAACCTAAACAAAATTATTTGCACTCATAATTTAATGTTTGGATTTTGCTGTCCATGTGTTAATCAGAGAAATGCACCTGTACCTTCCAAAAATTTCCATTTCTGGATCCTATGATGTCAAAAACACTTTGCAGAGAATGGGAGTGACTGATGTCTTTAGCGACAAGAATGCTGACCTGTCTGGAATTACCGGTGAACCTGATCTGAAAGTTTCCAAAGTAAGTATGTGAGGGGGTCTTTAGAAAAGCATTTCATGAGAGATGATCTGGTTGTGGGCATTATTATTGCTACTATTATTATTTGTGCCCTTTCACTCAGCATGTGCATTAGGATGAACGCCAAGGTGGAGGTTGCTTGTCAAATTCATATAGCCAAGGTGTTCAGAGCAACATGCCCAGGAATAAGGAGAGCTTTCATCCCTCCTGCATTAGGTAGCTTCCATGCCCAGACTATACTTTGTTTTGGTTAATGTGGATTCCTTATTCTGCAGGTCTTCAGAATCATTATATTTTAAAAAATAAATATACCCTTTCTTCCATACGTTTGTGTCTTGAGTCATCTTGTGGGTGTGATGGCAATGCATTATTCTTAATCTATGTTGCCAAGACATTTGGAATACTACGTACAATTCAAATCACCACACCTTAAACAGAACACTGTAGAGTAGTTCAGAAAAGGCCATCTGAAACAATTATAGGGTAAAGCAACGGCCTATAGAATTGTAGAACTGTAGAGTTGGAAGGAACCTTCAGGATCATCTAGTTCAACCAACTGCAATGCAGCTGTCGCATGCGGGGATCGAACCTGCAAGCTTGGCATTATCAGCACCAGGCTCTAACCAACTGAGCCATAGGAGAGCTTACAATGTAGAAGTCGGGACAATGAAAGTAAATAAATAAGAGGTGACATGATAGTTCAGAAAAGGGCATCTAAAAGGATTATGGGGGTAGAGGAAATCCCTGTTTCTTTGCAGGGGCAGGGAGAATGGAGGTAAATAAGGGGCATGACAGAGGTGGAGAAGGGGGAAAGAGGGAAGATCTTACCATTCATAATACTAGAACCCAGAGTCACCTGGAACTTTTGGATATTTACATGGAAGACAGAGGTATTTACCCATCCAGCACACATGTTATGGTAGGCTTTTCTCCATCACATATGAAGACAAGTAATATGTCACTATTTCCCTCCAGGCCATTCACAAGGCTGTCGTGGACATTCATGAGGGTGGCACTGAAGCCGCCGGAGTCACAGTTATAGAGCTTTCACCAAGGTTTGGAGGTCTTGCTCCTAATCCTATCTTTAAGATCAACAGACCCTACCTCCTTCTAATTATGGAAAAGAAAACACACAGTGCCCTCTTCTTAGGGAAAATTGTGAACCCAACTGAAAAATGAGTACGTGATCAGATTGAAATTTCCCATTGCAATTTCCCCTGATCTTTAAAACATGGATTTCCTCACTTTGTACTAGCCTAACCCCAGTAGTGTTATCCGATTTGCTTTGAAATTAAATAAGGCAATGAGCACAAATCACTGCTGGAATAAAATGATTTGAAAATATTGTAATCTTGTAGACTATATTTCTTACACCATTTGTTGCCTGCAGCATGTTTCTGGCTATGGAAAGAGATCTCTGTTTCAGTGGTTAATGCTGAATCCTGTAACAATGCCTGCTTCTAAAAAAATAAAAGCTCCACAGAACCAGGCATGACTCTCAGGGTCCCTATAATTTCTGCGGGATCAAGTAATGAGGGAATCAATCCGGGCCTGCTGAATATATTTTGCTGCCAGTTGCAAGGAGCAAGATGACACCAGTTATCCTTTTAGAAACAAAAGCCTGACACTTTGAATCTTCCTTCAAAACTGGCACCCACCATCACGCCTCAGGGCTGCAGGCTAGTTTGGGCAGGTGAAAGCCAGGTCATGTGGTAAACACAGCTCTGTCTTCCACCAGATGGGAAACACCAGAGAAAGGGTTGAAGGAGAGTAGCTGGCGAAGCTGCCATCACCACTGCCATTCAAGTATCCACCAATGGAGGCAGCTAACATGCCCTGCATAATGGATGCAATTGTAGCCAACCCTGGGTGCAGAATGTTGGGTTGGGGGAGCAAGAGGAAAAAGGAGTAAGCCCAATAGATCTGTTTCATAGAATCATAGAATCATAGAGTTGGAAGAGACCACAAGGGCCATCGAGTCCAACCCCCTGCCAAGCAGGAAACACCATCAGAGCACTCCTGACATATGGTTGTCAAGCCTCTGCTTAAAGACCTCTAAAGTAGGAGACTCCACCACACTCCTTGGCAGCAAATTCCACTGTCAAACAGCTCTTACTGTCAGGAAGTTCTTCCTAATGTTTAGGTGGAATCTTCTTTCTTGTAGTTTGGATCCATTGCTCCGTGTCCGCTTCTCTGGAGCAGCAGAAAACAACCTTTCTCCCTCCTCTATGTGACATCCTTTTATATATTTGAACATGGCTATCATATCACCCCTTAACCTCCTCTTCTCCAGGCTAAACATGCCCAGCTCCCTTAGCCGTTCCTCATAAAGCATCGTTTCCAGGCCTTTGACCATTTTGGTTGCCCTCCTCTGGACACGTTCTAGTTTGTCAGTGTCCTTCTTGAATTGTGGTGCCCAGAACTGGACACAGTACTCCAGGTGAGGTCTGACCAGAGCAGAATACAGTGGCACTATTACTTCCCTTGATCTAGATGCTATACTCCTATTGATGCAGCCCAGAATTGCATTGGCTTTTTTAGCTGCCGCGTCACACTGTTGGCTCATGTCAAGTTTGTGGTCAACCAAGACTCCTAGATCCTTTTCACATGTACTGCTCTCAAGCCAGGTGTCCCCCATCTTGAATTTGTGCCTCTCATATTATTATTTTTGCCCAAGTGCAATACTTTACATTTCTCCCTGTTAAAATTCATCTTCTTTGTTTTTGCCCAGTTCTCTAATCTGTCAAGGTCGTTTTCAAGTGTGATCCTGTCCTCTGGGGTGTTAGCCACCCCTCCCAGTTTGGTGTCATCTGCAAATTTGATCAGGATGCCCTTGAGTCCATCATCCAAGTCATTGATAAAGATGTTGAATAAGACCGGGCCCAAGACAGAACCCTGTGGCACCCCACTAGTCACTCTTCTCCAGGATGAAGAGGAACCATTGATGAGCACCCTTTGGGTTCGGTCAGTCAGCCAGTTACAAATCCACTGAGTGGTAGCATAGTCAAGACCGCATTTTACCAGCTTCTTTACAAGAATATCATGGGGCACCTTGTCAAATGCCTTACTGAAATCAAGGTAGGCTATATCCACTGAGTTCCCTTCATCTACCAGGCTTGTAATTCTGTCAAAAAACGAGATCAGGTTAGTCTGACATGACTTATTTTTCAGAAATCCATGCTGACTATTGGTGATCACAGCATTCCTTTCTAGGTGCTCACAGACTGTTTTCTTAATGATCTGCTCCAGAATCTTCCCTGGTATTGATGTCAGACTGACTGGGCGGTAATTATTTGGGTCCTCTCTTTTCCCCTTTTTGAAAATAGGGACAACATTTGCCCTCCTCCAGTCTGCCGGGACTTCGCCCGTTCTCCAGGAATTCTCAAAGATGACTGCCAGTGGTTCTGAGATCACATCTGCCAGTTCTTTTAATACTCTTGGATGCAGTTCATCTGGCCCTGGAGACTTGAATACATCTAAACTAGCCAAGTATTCTTGTACTATCTCCTTAGTTATTCTGGGCTGTGTTTCCTTTGCTGAATCATTTGCTCCAAATTCTTCAGGTCGGGCATTGTTTTCTTTATCAGAGAAGACTGAGGCAAAGAAGGCATTGAGGAGTTCAGCCCTTTCTGTGTCCCCTGTTTGCATTTCACCATCTTCTCCTCTGAGTGACCCCACTGTTTCTTTGTTCTTCCTTTTGCTACGAACATACCCATAAAAGCCTTTTTTGTTGCTTTTAACCTCTCTAGCAAGCCTCAGTTCATTCTGTGCTTTAGCTTTTCTGACTTTGTGTCTACACGTACTGGCTATTTGTTTGAATTCCTCTTTGGTTGTTTCCCCCCTTTTCCATTTTTTGTACACATCCTTTTTTAATCTTAATTCAGTTAAAAGTTCTTTAGATAGCCACCCTGGCTTCTTTAGGCACCTTCCATGTTTCCGTCTCATTGGTATTGCCTGACGTTGTGCTTTTACTATCTCCCTCTTAACAAACTCCCAGCCATCATGAACTCCCTTTCCTTTTAGTATTGCTCTCCATGGGATCTCGCCCAGCACTTCCCTAAGTTTTATGAAGTCGGCTTTCTTAAAGTCAAGAAATTGAGTCCTAGTATGCTTGGCTGCTCCTTTCCGCTGTATAGTAAACTTCAGAAGAGCATGATCACTCGCGCCTAATGATCCTTCCACATCTACCCCACTAACCAGGTCATCAACATTGGTTAGGACCAGATCTAAAATGGCTGTTCCTCTTGTTGCTTCTCCCACTTTCTGGACAATGAAGTTGTCTGCAAGGCCAGTGAGGAATCTGTTTGACCTTATGCTCTTGGCTGAGTTTGACGTCCAACAAATATCTGGGTAATTGAAGTCCCCCATTACTACTATCTCCCTTCCTTTTGCATGCTTGGCCATCTGTTCCAGGAAGGCATCATCTATGTCCTCCGTTTGGCTTGGGGATCTATAGTAAACTCCCACAATGAGGTCTCTGTTATTCTTCTCTCCCTTAATTTTGACCCAAATGCTCTCACTTTGGCTTTGAGGTTCTAAATCTTGGATCTCTTCACAGGTATACACATCCCTGACATATAACGCCACTCCTCCTCCTTTCTTGTCTGGTCTGTTTCTCTGAAATAGATTGCATCCCCCCATTATTACATTCCAATCGTGGGACTTATCCCACCAGGTTTCAGTGATGCCTATTATGTCATATTTAGTTTGCTGTACCAAGAGCTCAAGCTCATCTTGTTTATTTCCCATGCTTTGCGCATTAGTGTACAGACATTGAAGTCCATTAATCATTCCCCCGTGTCTCTTATTTAAGGATTTTTTCCTCCCACCACTAGGTCCGCGTGCTGTTTGCTCCATTTGGTCTATGACATTTGGATGATCATCTTCATCAATTGATAGACTCCTACCTTCAGGAGCACTGTCTCCCTCCCCCACATTAGTCAGTTTAAAGCCCTCCTGATGAGGTTTCTGAGATTTTTGGCAAAAACATTTCTCCCAACCGTTGTGAGGTGCAGCCCATCACTTGCCAGAAGTCCATCTTCAAGAAACTGCAGTCCGTGATCTAAGAATCCAAACCGTTCCTGTTTACGCCATTTGCGAAGCCAGCTGTTCACTTCCACTATTTTCCCCTCTCTCCCTGGGCCACGTCGTTCAACTGGGAGGACAGACGAGATGACAATTTGTGCATTTAGTTGCTTCAATTTCCTGCCAAGAGCCTCGTAGTCTCTTTTGATCTTCTGGAGGCTATTGCTTGCAGTGTCATTGGTTCCCACATGAACCAAGAGGAAGGGGTATTTGTCAGTGGGTTTTATGATTCCTTGCAGTCGTTCAGTTACATCTTGGATCTTAGCCCCGGGGAGACAGCACACTTCCCGAGACATCTTGTCAGGCACTGCTTCTGTCCCCCTCAGTAGGGAATCCCCTATCACCACTACACGCCTCCTCTTAGGTTTGGTCGGGGTTCTTCCGTGAGCTGTCCGTTCCAAGGTCGCATGCACATTCCCTGAGGACTGACTTTGCTGCTCGCCTGTGAAGAAAAGTTAACCTGCAAAACCTGTGAAGAAATGTTAACCTGCAAAATAAGACCTTAACTGAGGGTGGGTAGGGTGGGAGAAGCTCTGGAGCCAAGTGAGGATTCCTAGGTAAGATCCTCCCTCTATTGTGTGGGCAGGTAATCCCTCCCCTACCTGGCCTGGTCTCCTTGGCAACGCTTACCCCAGGTGGGATTGGACAACTGACTGAGGTAGGTGGAGACCTCCAGGTATCCCACCTGAGGGAAGGCAAAGCCAAGCCTATGCTGTTGGAGCCGCTCCAGATCTAGGGGCTGCACGCGTCCACGCAAAGGGCGCCCCCCATTTTAAGCGGGGAGCGGTCATTGTTGGCCTTTACATGTTTGGCAGAGTCCTGGCAGGTATTGGAGTAGCTGAAGTCTCCCATCACAACAATATCTTTCCTTTTGTAATTTTTGGTAATCTGCTTTAGGAAGGAATCATCCAAGTCTTCAGTCTAGCTTGGGGATCTATAGCAGACACCCACAGTGAGGCCATTGACCTACTATTTTTACTCATATACTCTAAATCTAGTTTCCATGCTCTGGGTCATGGATTTATTCACGATTAAACACATCCTTTACATATCATTATTATTCATCTTGCTTACTTCCCATACTCTGTGCATTGGTATAGAGACAACTGAAACCATGTCATTCCCTCCAGCTACTTCCTTCTTGTCATTTCCTGCCCTTTATCAGGTTTCTGGAGCACCATCATTATCCCCTGTCCTAGGTGTTCCTCTGTCTTCTGTATTGTTGTCCACCTCCTGCTCGGGATCTAGTTTAAAGCTTTCCTGATCAGATTTGTGAGACTCTTAGCAAACACATTCTTGCCAGCCGCTGTGGAGTGCTGCCCATCTCCTCCAAAAGTCCTTCTTCAAGTAAGCAGAGACCATGATCCAAGAAGCCAAACCCTTCCTGATGACACCACCTGCGCAGCCAGTGATTTACTTCCAGTATTTTATTCTCTCTTCCTGGACCACGAACTTCAACCGGGTGGAGTGATGGAAAAACAACCTGTGCCCTACGGTTCTTCAGCTTCCTGCCTCATAGCCCCTTGTGTTGGCTATTTGCAGTATGGTAGCGCTGCAGAGAGCTTGCTGGGGAGACCATGCATTAAAAAGGGACTCAAAAATAACTTAAAGAAGGTTTTAATAACAAAAACAAAAACTCCATTTACACTAAATACATCAACAAACCAGACCCAACCACCAACCCATCCCCCAGGGTAATGGGAGACCTAGGTGCTGCTCCTTATATACTACACCCAGATGCTGACACACCTTAATCAAATACAACTCAGCAGCACCTGCTATGTTTCACAGCTGTAAAGCTGGGTCTCGTTATCTTGCTCTGGCCCTTGCTCTGGCCCCTTAAAAACATACACATGGAGTGGAACAATGATGAACCTTTACATTTAAAGTAACCATTCAACATTTCCCCTGCGGTTCACCATTGTGGAACAAAAACATAAAGCATACTTTGTACATGTCTTTCATGTGTAACCTTTGTCAATACTTGATGTAAACTGCAACCTATAATGTTTGGTATGTTTAAGGTACATTACCACTCTCTTAAGAGCAGAGAAACATTGCGTAGTGGGCTTTTCCACATTGTGATGCATCTTTTAACAAAAGCTTAACTGTTTCATATTTTACACTTAGTGAATAACACAAATCATAATCTTCACCTGGAATTTGTTGAAAGCCCCTAGCAACTAGTCTTGCCTTGTACCTTACAACTTCATTTTTGTCATTCATTTTAACTCTATAAACCCATTTTGAATCAATAAGTCTCGTATCTGGGGTTTGTGGTACAAGAGACCAAGTGTTATGCTCTTTTAAAGAAGCTATTTCGGAGATCATAGCTTTATACCAATTTACAGCTTGGTGCTTAGGTAAATTCTGAACATCATTGTAGCTTTTTGGCTCAAAAACCGCCTTATTGGCATACACAGTATTAAAATGTTCATCTGCAAAATGTTGTGGTTTCTGCCTCTTTCTATCTGAACGTCTCAGTCCAGAAGGAGAGTCAGACTCCTCAGACTTAATGGGACTCAATGAACTACTAGTTTCAGGTTGTAAATCATCATTGTCAGACTGAAGAGGTGCCTGTAGGCTAAGCTCACGGTCAGAAAACTCAAGAGAATCTAACCTCCCCTCAGGTGCCTGTGACTTTAAATCAAACAAATTATCAGATTCAACAGGCTTTTTGTCTTCTTCCATTAATTCAGAAGCACCATTTTCTCCTCCTGCTGCTGCTGCTGCTTCTTCCTCTTCTTCCTCAGTATCATTTATACCATCAGTATCTTGGAAAACAGCAACTCCATTCCAATTTACAGTTTGTATCATGCTTCTGGTAATATGAAATTTGCCAGTTGCTGGTATGTAAATTCTGTACACCCCCTGCTGGTAGCCCATTAATTTTCCCTGAACACTACGTTCACCCAATTTCTGCTTAGCAGGATAATGCATAATTACATCTGAACCCCAAATACGTAGGTATTTCAGATTAGGGCGTTTTTTAAACAGCTTCTCATAGGGGGTGACATCTAAACAAGAATGATAACTGCGATTTCTAACATAACAAAGGGCATTGAGTGCTTCAGCCCAAAACGCTTTGGGTAGATTAGCATCGTGCAGATAAGTTTTAACCCCTGCCTGCAAGTCACGCTGCACAACTTCAACAAGCCCATTTTGCCAGGGACTTCGGGGGCAAGATAACTCATGAGTAGTCCCCTGCGCTTCCAGGAATTTCTCAAAATCCTCAGAAACAAATTCCCCGCCCTGGTCAGAAAACAGGTTCTTAATAGGTTTGTTAAAGTGCGTTTTTACCCAGTTGCAAAAAACCTTGTACTTCTCAAATGCTTGGGACTTCTCAGCTATTGCATAAGTCCAACAATATCTACTATACTGGTCTATGAGGGTAAGCCAGTACTTTGAACCTCCTAATGATGATGGGAGTGGCCCAACTAAATCACAATGTACACGCTCAAATGGCTCAGTTACTTTCCTATCTGAGCACCTACCCTTGCGTGCAACCTTAATCTTATTCTTGCAACAGAATAGATACTGCATAAAGAATTTGCATGGTTTTAAGTTGAGGCCATTGACAATATTCTTTGTCTTAATTACATCAGCAAAATTCAGGTGTCCCAGAATTCTGTGCGCCACGTGGACACACCCAGAATGTGGCCTTACATTCCTCAACCCCTGGCTTGACTGTGCTACTGTGCAGTTCATAGGCGATTGGGAGTAGGTGCGAAAATACAGTCTATATAAACCATCAGATTCCCGGGCATACAATAGATGTTTGTTCCCATCGAAAAACTCACACATAGACTTTAAGAAACGCACAGTTATGCCTTGACGAGCAAAGCACCTTACTGATAATAAATTGTCCATTGACGGGCAGTAAATGCAGTTCGCTATTGTAATGTTTAAAGAGCCAAGTTTAACGGTACCCCTGCCAAGCGACTGCAAGACTTGTGAATTGGCTAAATGTACATTACCAATTTCCTCTTCGAAAGAAATAAACAAACTTCGATCATTGCAGACGTGCTGAGATGCTCCTGAGTCGATAACAAAAGACTTCCACTTGGCATCTTTAATTCTATTACGATCTGTAGTCCGAGCGTGAAAAGCTTGCGGCTAGTTTCTGTCTTTACGGTACGATGCCGGCTGCTGGGCTGACGACCGTGATTGACGAACAGAAACAGGCTTGGGAGTACTTTGCTTTCTTTTGGCTCTGCAGTCCTTTGCAAAATGTCCTTGCTTATTGCAGAACCAACAACGCTTTGCAGCTTTAAATGCAGTTGTATCACCACAGGTTTGCATATGGTGTTCCTCATTCTTTCTGGAAACAGGAGTGCTTATGGCACAAGCCTCCCTTCTATACAACTCGCCCATTAATCTTGCCGTTACCCCTTCCACAGTTAATTGTGCTGGTGGAACGGCAGATATCTGGCTAGCTACCCCATCAAAGTCCTCATTAAGGGAACAAAGGATGATAAAAACATACTGAATATCAGGTATCTCCATGTCCCTTCGAATTAATTCACCGCGTATTGCCTCCAGACGTCTCAAGTGTGCTGCCAAATCACCACCAGGCTGCAACTTCGTCTGGTACAACTGCTTGAAAAACGTCAATGCAGACGCTGACTCTTTTCTAACATGCACTGCTGCAAGACTGTCCCACATTTCTTTGGCAGTTTTCTTATTTCTTATATAGACTACTTGCTGGTCGCTGACTGCCAAATTAATTATCGCCCTGGCTTTTGCATCTCCTTTCGACCAAGCATTAGTTACAGGGTTAGGAGGGTCATCAGTTACATAGGTCCATATTTCTCTAGAGGTCAAAAGCGCCTCCACCCGAAAAGACCATAAACTATAGTTCTCATCTGTCAGCTGTGGGAAGACCAGAGCCTTCTCAGCTTCAGGAACCCGGTCAACCATTCTGGAACTCTTCCAGACCCACAAAAACTACGCTAACAGGAGAAGGAGTTTTCAAACCTTTCTCAGAGTCCAAAAATATGCAGTCATCCACTCAGCAGCTGGGCCCATAACCAAAGATGTTGGCTATTTGCAGTATGGTAGCGCTGCAGAGAGCTTGCTGGGGAGACCATGCATTAAAAAGGGACTCAAAAATAACTTAAAGAAGGTTTTAATAACAAAAACAAAACCTCCATTTACACTAAATACATCAAAAAACCAGACCCAACCACCAACCCATCCCCCAGGGTAATGGGAGAGCTAGGTGCTGCTCCTTATATACTACACCCAGATGCTGACACACCTTAATCAAATACAACTCAGCAGCACCTGCTATGTTTCACAGCTGTAAAGCTGGGTCTCGTTAGTTTGCTCTGGCCCTTGCTCTGGCCCCTTAAAGACACATACATCGGGTGGAACAGTGATGAACCTTTACATTTAAAGAAACCATTCAACACCTTGCTGTATGTTGAAGCTGTATGTGGCAGTATTGTTTGTACCCACATGAATCAGAAGGAAAGGGTAGTGGTCAGTGGGATTTATAAGACTTGGCATTTTCTCTGTCACATATTTGCATCTGGAAGAAAGCACACCTCTCAGGACATCCTGTTACCTCTGCACACTGTTGCCTCTGTGCCAGTCACTGGGACAGCTTGTGGGCTTCCCATAAGCATCTGGTTGGCCACTGTGAGTCAATGAGCCATTGAACTGATCCAACAGGCATCATCATCATCATCATCATAATGCCCCACCCATCTGGCTGGGTTTCCTCAGCCACTCTGGGTGGCTTACAGAATATATAAAACATAATAAAGCATCAAACATTAAAAACCTCCTGATACAGGGATGTTCTTATGTTTTTGAAAAATTATCTGAAAAGAGGTAACTTTCTAAAACAGGGTATGGGACCCTTGATCAGCCGGAGGGTGACATTGGCTGCTATGCAAGCTTCTTAGGGCCACCTTCCAGTAATGGGAAAGAGCACGGGCAGAAGCAGTGCTTTTGGGGTGGGGGGCTACTCAAGGGAACACAGTACTGGCACACTTTTTGTCAAATGTTAAAAGTGTGGCACCTACTATAAGAACTTTATGGTAAGTAGCAGCACCTTTTTTTCTATATATATATATATATGCACTGAGCAAAAGTGAATAGACAGACAAATGTAAATTTTACCTTTGTACAGTAGGCTAGTTTCTACAACGCGCTCTGACCTCCACTTAGATAAACAGGATGCATTCAGAGTTCATGGACACATTCTAGCCAAGCAAAAACACTCAAGAAAACAGGCGGTGAGAGGGAAGAATACAGCCTGTGGGGAGAGAAGTATGGAGAGCAGCATGGAGAGAGTTTGGGGGCCCAGACAGAGAGGCCTGAGGATCCCCACACCCTGACCTGAAACCAACAGAGATGAGGAAATGTAGCTATTTCCATCTGTGAAAACTTGGGAGAGTATGAGTGGAGACTCAGGGCCACAAGATGGCTTGGTGCCATCAGGTTTGTAGGCCATTCAAAGGACCCCTTATCTGGGCTGCTGATACCATTGTGCAAAGTCTAGAGACCACTTGAAAATCCATTGCTTCACATTGTGCTCTATGTACCCTTTGATAATCCATGTTTGTTCTGCTTAATGGTTAATGCTGAAGACTAAGTATTATATAAGTCTGGTGCGTAACTAACAAAGGAGTCACATAGACCAATATAGTGTCGTTTGGAGAATTCTGTAAGTATGATATGCATTTTTCTTTTTCTGTTTATCTTTTATTGAATTCTATGCATGGGAACAGGACAGTACAAGAGTCTTCATCCATTTTCTCTCTTCCCCCACCTTCCTATCCCTTCTCACTGACTTTGGTTTATCACAAAATCAGGGATGCAAAACATGACCGGCAGAATGACAAAGTGCACCTATTAACTCAGGCACACATGTAACAAAAATATTAACCACTACCAGCATTCTTTGTTGATTGGGCTGGATACTTTTTTATTCTGCAGAGATCACCATTTGGGATGCAATATCTCAGAATGCATGTTTTCATGGGAATTTTTCCCAACCTGAGTAGGGCACATTTAACCCCAAACTGGAAGCTCGAAAGTTCTGCAGAATGTAGCACAGTGCAACCAGAGAGAGCCCTGTCCCAACACTGGACGTTAACCAGTATGCGGCCAGGGCACAAGCTGGATATTCCTCATGTTATAGAAAAAGACTGGGCACAATGCAGACTTGCTGTTTTTTAATAAAACAAAAGAAAAAAGAAAAAAACCTTGCATCCAGCTTCTAAAAATGTGACATGTTTATTCAACAGCACTATTCACAAGACAGGTGAAATATATTTGCTGGGTAGGTAAATATGGGACAGAGATGATATTTCTCAAGTCCCACTGAAGTAAATGGCAGAGTTCTATTGATATGTTCTGAAAAATCAAATGGTTTTTACTTGGAGGAAGATGAT
The DNA here is from genome assembly GCF_965112155.1 of Podarcis liolepis. Lineage (NCBI taxonomy): Eukaryota > Metazoa > Chordata > Lepidosauria > Squamata > Lacertidae > Podarcis > Podarcis liolepis. The sequence continues at coordinate 21,436,871 of NC_139554.1, forward strand.
TTGATAATGATGCAAACATATATTTTAAATGAAAACATTAAATGCATTATGATCATTCTAGAATGCACATTAGGAAACAGAAACATAAAGATGTTTTATATTCAGAATAACTTAATAGTTTTTCTTTTAAAAAATGGAAATAACATTTTATCAAAATGTCATTGTCCTACCAAAACAGCATATCTAACTTTTGAAATGTCTTATTCTATTCACATGCTCCATGGATGAAATATGTTGTGTGAATTACTAGCACAACCCACTATTTCATGTCCAGTGGGTTGAATTCTTGAACAAATTCCTGTCCTTTAAACAGAGTTGAACAGAATAATTTGATTAAAAATGCCTCTTTTACTGTTTGTAGGATATTTTCATTGTCGAAGAATACTTACCAATCCTAATGAAGGCCTTAATCTCCCTCTCCTTGCTACTGAGTGTTCTTCAAGTTCACTGTCACCACGTCCCAGGACAGCCTAAGGACTCAAAGGGTCATGGAGATAAAATGATATTTGAACACCCATATCCTTCTGTGGAAGAAGAACAGGGTCAGACCTTAACGTTTGCTCATGAGATTGCTCCCAGTAATGCCAACTTTGCATTTAGATTCCACAAACAAATAGCTTTAGGTGAAGCTGCCAAAAATATTTTCTTCTCTCCAGTCAGCATCTCCAGCACTTTTGCAGCACTGACGCTGGGTGCCAAATCTGAAACACAAAGCCAAATTTACAAAGGACTTGCTTTTAACCTTTCGGAGACTGAAGAGCACAAAATACACAAAGGATTCCATCAGCTCATCAGTGCCCTGAATGATCCAAACAACAAGGCCCTGATTAACACAGGGAATGCCTTATTCATAGATGAGCCACTGAAAATACTTCCGAAATTCCTGGAAGATGTCAAAACCTTGTATGGAGCTGAAGCCTTTTCATCCAACTTCAAGAATTCATCGGCAGCTAAAACCCAAATAAATAATTATGTGCAGGCCAAAACTCATGGGAAAATACCCCATGCGGTTGATGGACTTGATCCAAGTACTGTGATGGTTTTACTGAACTACATCTTCTTCAAAGGTAAGTTGAAAGAAAGATAAATAAATTGGGGGTTTGTAAAAAAAATCTCCAGGCATCTTCTAATCTGCTTTGCTCTGCCACTGACTTTTGTAATTGTAATACTGGAATAAAATAAAAAATAAAAAAGAATCTTCAGGCATCCTCAGAATAAGAAGGGTTTTGTAGATGCAAATAAAGAGCCATACAGGCACACAGGCAGGTGTAATAAAATTACCAGTAATTAAGGGGAGTTTTGGTTTTGAGGTAGAATGAAAGTCATAGCATGGGATCATAGGCGCTTTTTAAATTAAAGAAATGGGGGGTAGAGAAACTTCCCCATTCTTTTATGTTGGTTTATGTGTTGGGTCTTTCAGCTTGTTCAACATCACAGAGGGTCAACATGGAAGCAGGGATACTTCTAATGGACAATAAGATGTGATCTGTGCTTACCTTTGCTTTGCTAGTGTAGGGGTAGGAAACTTCTCCTCCAGACTTCGCTATCCATTCCTCGGGACTCTTCCCAGACCATACTCCCTTCCTCAGGGTCATGTCTCCCACTGACCCTGCTCTGTATTTTCTTCAACACAGAGAATTGTATCCCCCAGGCTGCACCCCTCAGCCTTCCTGTTCCACATCCTCCATGCATTTGCATGGCAGGAATGTGTCCTTGAGGTGCGGCAATACCTCCTGATTCCCTGGATCAAGGAAAGAGAGATCGATGGGGAAGTCTTTCTCTGAGCATTTATACCTCTGGCCCCAACTCACCATTGGCATGTTGCCCTTGGAAAATTTCCCAGGAGAAATTGAAGCCCTTAAGTTTAAAAAGATTGTCCTCCATTGCCCTGGTGAATTTCACGATCCATTTACTCAGTTCTTGGAACTTTTCTTTTCTTTTCTCCCTCCAAAGCCCATTGGAACTATCCTTTCGACACTCACCTTACAAAGGAAGAAGATTTTTTTGTAGATGCAAACACAACTGTGAAAGCCAACCTAATGTATCGAAATGGCTATTACAACTTCCTCCGTGATGAAGAGCTGTCTTGCTCAGTGGTGGAAATTCCATACAAAGGCGATGCCAGCGCATGGTTCATTCTGCCAGATGAAGGGAAAATGAAGCAGGTGGAGGATGGCTTGAGCATGGAATTTCTGGATAGATGTAAAAGATCCTTCATATATGAGTAAGTCTTCTATGTGTTGTTTTGAAAATGTTGCTGCTGTTGAGTTGATATTCCATGGCATTTCTCCTTTGGCCATTTTGGGGAGAGAGGGCAAAACAAAACTACCACCACCACCCAAAGAAAAAGAGCAGCGGAGAAGATGGGACATTTCATGAGGATGGAAGTGCGGAGATTTGTGCCCTTGCTCTTACTATCTTTTACAACAGGGGTGGATACCCTATAGCCCTCAAGATATTGTTGCACTACAACTCCCATCAGCCCCAGCCAGCACAGCCAATGGTCAGGGAGGATGGGAGTTGTAGTCCAAAACATATGGTCAACCAGAGGTTTCCCACTCCTGTTTTACAAGCAGGCCATGAGAATTAATCAGAAAGAAACACCCTCACTTTCTCAAGGGATGAGGAATTTTGGGGAATGTGGGTGGGGTTTGGCACAGTGCTACCTTTATTATAGATGATGCCTTTATAGTAAAAAGGGACCCCTGATCATTAGGTCCAGTCGTGACCGACTCTGGGGTTGAGGCGCTCATCTCGCTTTATTGGCCGAGGGAGCCGGCGTACAGCTTCCAGGTCATGTGGCCAGCATGACTAAGTCGCTTCTGGCAAACCAGAGCAGCTCACGGAAACGCCGTTTACCTTCCCACCAGAGTGGTACCTCTTTATCTACTTGCACTTGGATGTGCTTTTGAACTGCTAGGTTGGCAGGAGATGGGACTGAGCAATGGGAGCTTACCCCATCGCGGGGATTCGAACCGCCGACCTTCTGATCAGCAAGTCCTAGGCTCTGACGCCACCCGCGTCCCTGCCTTTGTAGTACAGGACAAGAATCATCAGTTTTGAAACCTAACTTGGATGCATAGGAAGCTGCTTATCCCAAGTCAGACCATTGATCCATCTAGTAAGCATGGTCAGCATTCACGTGACAGCTTATTCCATTTTCAAAATATTCTCTTAATCATTAAGTTCCTCATTATATGTGAGCTTTCACGTGATATAAAAGACACCTCTGGAACCATAGGAATTAAAGGAGAGAGATGCAAGGATTGTAGAGTCCCATCTACAAATGTCTGCAGTTGTTTGGCCTCAACCCTCTTGATCATCTTCTCCAGAAGTTGCAGTAAGCCACCGAGATATACCGTAAACATACACACACAACCAATTTGTTTATATTTTAAATTTAATATAAATGTCTTGTTTTGGAACAAATTAAGTTTGAAGTGTGCTTTTGGGTGAAATATTAGGGGTGTGACTCCCAGAGATCCATTGCATGAGGAATTTGGCTCTTCTGCTATAGAAATTTGACATTCCTGAGTCAGCAGGCTCAGTAAAAATCCATCGTATGGAGGTCAGATCATGCACACACAACCAATTCGTTTATATTTTAAACTTAATATAAATGTATTATTTTGGAACAAAGTAAAAATCCATTGTATGGAGGTCAGTTCTTCATAACCACCATTTCTCCTCCAGTTATGGTCCTCCCTGATGCTAAAGTGCAGCCTCCCCCAACCTGGTGCCTTCCATATTGGACAGCCCATCACGAGCTAACTAAAGTTGATGGCAATTTCAGTCTCAAACATCTGGATGGCACTAGGTTAGGAAAGGCTCCTATAGAAGACGAATAACAGAAGCAGGAGGTGAGCAAAGAAACCACCCTGCTATTGATACACCAGCATACAAATCCACTACTTGCCCGTTTAATTGTACATACCAATGTTATTTGCACTTCTGGAGGTAACCTAAACAAAATTATTTGTGCTCATAATTTAATGTTTGGATTTTGCTATTCATGTGCTAATCAGAGAAATGGACCTGTACCTTCCAAAAATTTCCATTTCTGGATCCTATGATGTCAAAGACACATTGCAGAGAATGGGTGTGACTGATGTCTTTAGCGACGAGAATGCTGACCTGTCTGGAATTACCAGTGAAACCGATCTGTATGTTTCCAAAGTAAGTATGTTAGGTGGTCTGCTCCTGAATATTGCTATAAGTCCTCTTATACAAGCACTTTAGAAAGGCATTTCATGAGAGATGATCTGGTTGTGGGCATTATTATTGCTGCTACTATTATTATTTGTCCCCTTTCACTCGGCATGTGCATTAGGATGAATGCCAAGGTGGAGGTTGCTTGTCAAATTCATATACCCAAGGTGTTCGGAGCGAAGGGGGATGATTGTTTCCAATCTTTGTCTCCACCACCTCAGGCAATGCATGTAAACATGCCCAGGAATAAGGAGAGCTTTCATCTCTCCTGCATTAGGTAGCTTCCATGCCCAGACTATACTTTGTTTTGGTTAATGTGGATTCCTTATTCTGCAGGTCTTCAGAATCATTATATTTTTAAAAATAGATATACCCTTTCTTCCATACGTTTGTGTCTTGAGTCATCTTGTGGGTGTGATGGCAATGCATTATTCTTAATCTATGTTGCCAAGACATTTGGAATACTACGTACAATTCAAATCACCACACCTTAAACGGAACACTGTAGAGTAGTTCAGAAAAGGCCATCTGAAACAATTATAGGGTAAAGCAACGGCCTATAGAATTGTAGAACTGTAGAGTTGGAAGGAACCGTCAGGATCATCTAGTCCAACCAACTGCAATGCAGCTGTCGCATGCGGGGATCGAACCTGCAAGCTTGGCATTATCAGCACCAGGCTCTAACCAACTGAGCCATAGGAGAGCTTACAATGTAGAAGTCGGGACAATGAAAGTAAATAAATAAGAGGTGACATGATAGTTCAGAAAAGGGCATCTAAAAGGATTATGGGGGTAGAGGAAATCCCTGTTTCTTTGCAGGGGCAGGGAGAATGGAGGTAAATAAGGGGCATGACAGAGGTGGAGAAGGGGGAAAGAGGGAAGATCTTACCATTCATAATACTAGAACCCAGAGTCACCTGGAACTTTGGGATATTTACATGGAAGACAGAGGTAGTTACCCATCCAGCACACATGTTTTAGTAGGCTTTCCTCCATCACATATGAAGACAAGTAATATGTCACTATTTCCCTCCAGGCCATTCACAAGGCTGTCGTGGACATTCATGAGGGTGGCACTGAAGCCGCCGGAGTCACAGTTATACAGTTTTCACCACAGTTTGAACGTCTTGGTCCTAATCCTATCTTTAAGATCAACAGACCCTACCTCTTTCTAATTATGGAAAAGAAAACACACAGTGCCCTCTTCTTAGGGAAAATTGTGAACCCAACTGAAAAATGAGTACGTGATCAGATTGAAATTTCCCATTGCAATTTCCCCTGATCTTTAAAACATGGATTTCCTCACTTTGTACTAGCCTAACCCCAGTAGTGTTATCCGATTTGCTTTGAAATTAAATAAGGCAATGAGCACAAATCACTGCTGGAATAAAATGATTTGAAAATATTGTAATCTTGTAGACTATATTTCTTACACCATTTGTTGCCTGCAGCATGTTTCTGGCTATGGAAAGAGATCTCTGTTTCAGTGGTTAATGCTGAATCCTGTAACAATGCCTCCTTCTAAAAAAATAAAAGCGCCACAGAACCAGGCATGACTCTCAGGGTCCCTATAATTTCTGCGGGATCAAGTAATGAGGGAATCAATCCGGGCCTGCTGAATATATTTTGCTGCCAGTTGCAAGGAGAAAAAAGGAGTAAGCCCAATGGATCTGTTTGAAATGATTCAGAAAGAAGCAAGTTTATTTTTTTGCTGAAACAGGAGCCTGAAACATTTCGGCATTAGGGAAATTCTTCAACTGGGGACAGGAAGAACGATTTGCCTGTCTCCGTTGCCTTTACCTTTTAAACAGCTCTCTCCCTAAACAACAGCAAATCGATATGGCAGACAATGTGTAACTCCAACAAGTGCTTGGGGTGGAGATAATGGTGATGTCTTCTTTATAGAAAACCGCTTTTAGAAATGTTAAGGCAAGGAAATGTTGAATGTTTTTAATTCAGTTTTACTAGCAAACCAGAGGTGAAACGAATCCCTTCCCAGCCTCAGGAGGAGTGAAGGGAACGTTCGTGCAACACACCTACACACTGCAGCCGACACACTTAACGTGTTGCGACACACACTTCGGAAAGCTCTGAGATAGATGGACAGACTCAATCAACTTTTGGGGAAAGGCGTTCAGTGATAGAGTGTCTGCTTTGCCAGGTCCCAGGTTCAAACCCTGGTGTCTCCAGAAAGGACTGGGAAACACTCCTGCCTGGAACCCTGAAGAGCAGCTGCCAGTCAGTGTAGACAACGCTGAGTGAGATGGACCAATGGTCTGGCTCGGTATAAGGCAGCTTCCTATGTTTCTAACTCCCAGCATCCCTCTGTCATTTTTATGCAGAAACTACACCCGAAATGTGCGCGATTCAAATGCAGACTTTTCATGAACCCTGCCAGTTAGTGTTGATGGTGCTGGGGCCAGTGAGTGGGCTCAATATTGGGCAGTTTCCCATGTTCTCTCTTCCTCACCAGCCTACAGTGTAGGTTGGTAGCTCAATGGCAGAACATCTGCTTTGAATGCAGAAGCTGCCAAGCTTAATCCCTGGCATCTCCAGGTGGGGCTGGGAGAGACGCCCAGGCAGGAACTCTGGAGGGCCATGGGCAGTTGACATAGACCAACCTTTGCCAACCTGGTGCCCTCAAGACGTTGTAGGACAACAGCTCCCACCAGCCCCAGCCAAACACACCAATATTGAAACAATACTATTCAAACTTATTTCTTTTCCAAAAAAAACCCTTCTAAAAACAATTTGAATAACCTCCTAAAAGCAGTCAGCTCCCCTCAGACTAATACTGCCACTAATACAATTTCTATCCTGCCCTTCCTCTCAGAGAAATCCAGGACAACATATACCATAGCGAAAACTACACAGTTCAAAGCAAAACATTTAAAAGCAATTAAGAAGCCCCCTTTTAAAAATCCACATACCTTCACAATTAATAATCCCAAGGTTGCCGGGGTGAGTAAGCAAGAGGGAGCAAGAAGGTTTTTATATTCCTCCTGAATGTTAATAGCGAGGGAGTCTGAGATGCTTCACCAGGGATGGTGATCAATGGATGAGGAACTGCTCCAGCATAGAATAAAAATTTAAGACTTCGCTGTGTGTTGCTGTTCCTTTGGTTCACCACAGAGGCAGGAACAACCCCCTGCAATCTGACTGCATCACCTCCCACTTCCCTGCCTTTTCTAGCCTCCTTGGCAGCCTGTCTCCTTAACATCTTCCTTAGTTTCCTGTTACTACACTGCAACTCCTCTTCTCTTCTCTCCTCTCCTCTCCTCTTCTGTTCTCTTCTCTTCTCTGTCTTTCCCCCACCTTCCTTGCACAACTCCAGTGATCCTCCATCTGTTTTGCCCCAACCTCCCTCCCTCCATTTGCTTAGTCAGTCTCCCAGCCAGCTCCTCTCAAGCCTTCTGCGATCTCTCCTTCACTGCTTTTGCATCTGTCATAAGGCACTGTCTCTCTGTCGGGTCTCATAACGTCCCTCCACCCACAGTTCCAGCTTGCCAGGCTCCTTATTTGCATATTCATCCTTCCGGGCAACACTCTGCACAAGTGGTGGTCATGCCCCTCCCTCACATAAGAGTACAGATTTATTTTACAAAGTCTATACATGGTTTAATCCATAAATAAATCTGTAAGTGGTTTCCGTAAAATAGTCAATTTTTTTATTTTAAGAAGATACCGATAAAACCAACAGACTTCGAAAACAAAGTCATCGCATTATAGATAACATCTACAAAGTTTAAGAACAGCTATACAGTACATAATAAAATTGCATTGCCCAACAGAATATTTTTTAGCAGATAGGTCGCCCCAACATTTTCAGATGGATTGGGGAAATTAAAAATGAATAAACAAATGAACAGATTGCAATGTTCTGGAAAAGCATGAACCTCTTGCCAATGCATAGCACCTCTTCTGGATTAATCCTTCACAAGTTTTTATTCCATTTTATTTTAGTTTATAAACATTTCCCTCTTTTTTTAGGCAGTTTGATAAGATCTCTTATATTTTTTATGGAAAACAATTGGCTAACATATAAGGAAATATTAGAGGAAGAAAACAACCAACTTGAAACTTAAGAAATATGAAGAACTAAAAGAGACAGATATAAGTTGGTTGCAATATTATCATCTGAATGAAATCTTTAAAATAGACAAAAAAAGAATGGATTTGATACAAAAATATCAGATTTAGAGAAAGAATTATTATTAAATAATATATATATATATATATATATATATATATATATATATATATATATATATATATATATTTGCTTTAGATTGGAATTTGAAAGATGAAGAAAGTGAAGGAAGTGATGGTAAAGTGGGCACAAGATTTCGGATACCCAGTTTAAATGCAAAAATGGGAAGAACTGGAGGGGGGGGAGACCTTAAAATTTACAGCGTGCTATCTGATTAAAGAAAATTTTATGAAAATGACCTACAGATGGTACCTGACCCCATCCAAATTAGCCAAAATAAATAAAATTAATAACAATAAGTGTTCGAGATGCAAACAACAGGAAGGAACCTAATTACCTAATAAAATATGGTTCCAATGACAACACTTGGCTGTGTTTAGATTAATTTCACAGAAAAGGATTTTTTTTCATAGTGTCCGGACAAACAATTAAATACAGATAATTTAAATGCAATAGTTGAGTTGAAACTGCAAAGAGATAGAGGGAAGTCAACAAATTTATAAAGGACTCAAACTCAAACAAGTATGAAGGTAATTTCTTTTTAGGATTTTGTGCATAGAATATTTAAGTTATGGTTTGTACTCCTTAAATAATGTTGTTTTTGTTAAATAATGTTCTGTTTCGTTTTGATTTTTTCTGTTTCGTTTTTATTTTTTATTAATTTTTGTGCTATTTTCTTTTTCATTGTCCTATTTATTTTAGATATTTATACATTTCTACTATGTATTTTGTACTATTTTTTTCTTATCTCAGAATATGCAATTTAGGATCAATTTATTCTTTTTCTTTTTTCTTTGTAAATTTCAAAAATGTAATAAAAGATTTTTCTTAAAATATATCTTTTATTTTAGTTTAACTCTGCCGCCTGCCATTTGTTTAAACGGATTTTTCAAATTCAGCTTTCTCTCAATTTAAGTTACATTTCTGTCTCTGTTGATTGATCACAAAAGTTTTAGATCTGTAAAAACTGGATGGGGGGCGGAGAGGCTTTACCTGTTCATATGTCACTAGTGCATCATTTTAAAGCCAGTCTTGATGCCTATTAAAAATTCTGCTTATATATTTCCTTCTCGGTTAAAGTCTTCATTCTTAACTATTTGTTATGAGGTGTTTTTTTTTTTGGTGGGGACAGGTAGGGTCTATATCAATACCCTTCTAATTCCTGGATCCAAGAAGTGTCAAAATATACAAGGAGCTTCCTGGTGAGGTAACGGGCCATTAAGGAAACAAAGGGAGTGGCTCTGAGAGAGATAAAAAATGGGTGAGCCCCCCTCCCTCAGCTGGCTGGTAGAAGGACAAAGGCCAGAGTGGAGCGATGTAAGCTAGAAACTGAAAAGCTGAAGGCTGGGAAGCCAGACAGAGAGTGCCATGCTTGATTTCGGATTGAATCCGAGACTGTGGCTATGGGAAAAGCATAGCCAAGAACATAAGTCAGTGTTTTCCAGTGTGTATTAATCTAAAGTAGTGCCTGGACTAAGACTGGATACGTTGCAAGGAGCATAAACAATATGACGTGTGAGCCAGTGTGGCGTAGTAGTTAAGAGTGGTGGACAGTGTGGAGTGGTGGTTAAGAGTGGTGGATTCCCCGCTCCTCCACATGCAGCTGCTGGGTGACCTTGGGCTAGTCACACTTCTTTGAAGTCTCTCAGCCCCACTCACCTCACAGAGTGTTTGTTGTGGGGGAGGAAGGGAAAGGAGAATGTTAGCCACTTTGAGACTCCTTCGGGTAGTGATAAAGCGGGATATCAAATCCAAACCCTTTTCTTCATCATACTTACAGAAGAATCTTCTTGCATTCAGCTCCTATTTTTCTTAGTGCATATTTTCTACCCACCAAATGCCCAGTTTTCATGATTAACCATTAAACAGAGCAAACAAGGATTTTCCAAGGAAGGCAGAGAACCAAAATGTGATGCAATTTATTTTTAGTCTTCTTGCATTTTGCGCAAAGAAGCCATGAGGTAAGGGCAGAAGAAAAAGCTTTGAGCCAGGGAAGGTGAATCTGTGTTCCTCTATGTTGTTGGACTGCAACTCCCACCATCCCTGACCATCAAGTCTTTTAGCAAACATTAATAAATGGCAGGATGTTGATTATTTGGGAAATGAAGGGCAAATACACGCTGCAGAGGAATTCCTGGGCTGGCCTATGCAAAATGAAGTGGCCAAGCTAGGGCCATTAAGAAGCAATACAAGGTCATTGAGGGCCATTGGCAGGGCAAGAGAACTATCCTTTGCCCCTTCCCTGAGGTGTGAACAGAAACCGGCTGTTTCGAATGTTGTCAAGGTAATGGTGTGATGTCACAGGAAGAGTTTGGGTCCTTTGGCAGGAGGCTTGGGAAAGCTGAGAAAAGGTGAGAATGACCTTGGCTGGTTGGCTAAAGGCCAGCTGGGAGAGATGCCTTGGACTCCAGTGCTGCACTACTGTGGGGAGTAAGCCCCTCTTGAGATGACCATGCTGTAAGATCTGTACTCCCTCTATATGTAGGTGTAAAGGTAAAGGGACCCCCTGACCATTAGGTCCGGTAGTGACCGACTCTGAGGTTGCGGCGCTCATATCTCTTTATTGGCTGAGGGAGCCGGGCGTATAGCTTCCGGGTCATGTGGCCAGCATGTCTAAGCCGCTTCTGGTGAACCAGAGCAGTGCATGGAAATGCCGTTTACCTTCCCGCTGGAGCGGTACCTATTTATCTACTTGCACTTGGAAGTGCTTTTGAACTGCTAGGTTGGCAGGAGCAGGGACCAAGCAATGGGAGCTCACCCCGTCTTGCAGATTCGAACCGCCGACCTTCTGATCAGCAAGTCCTAGGCTCTGTGGTTTAACCCACAGCGCCACCCACGTCCCAAAGCTGAATTACTGTGTCACAAAATGATACATGTCAGTGCGACCCTTGGAGGCTTGGCCAGCACTCAGTGTGGCCTTTGGGTTGAAAAGGGTCAAGCAGCCCTGCAATAGAATTTCCCCTGAGAGAAGTGCGTTAGCTTGAACTCCCTGTATGGCAGCCAGGATGGAGTCTTTTGGCATGCCACAGAAGGCTGCACACACAACATTGGTGCAATTCGGTAGCTTTATAGTCTCTGGACTAAGAATGGGCAAATCCGTCCATTTTGGCTCCTCTTCTCTGCAATCTTAAATTCTTTTCTGCACATTTGCACGTCATTTGTGAAATGTGTTTTCTAAAAAAGAAAACCTGGTGAAAAGGCATCAGCCTTTTAGTGCAAATTCCTCCTGATATGGATCAGTCATCTGATGCCTGGCGTCAGGTGGGCTGAGCCTGACACACCCAGGCGATGTGTCCTGATTTTCTGCACTGCCTGAACTCTGCGTTGCAGAAACAGCAGGTCCTCCTCTCAAGATTCTCCCTGCAGCTTGCGCAGTTCCCTCCTTCTCATTGAGGCAGCTGTGGTCTGTGCGCTGCTTGAGTGTGCCGCTGTACTCAGTGCACCTCCTCCCTGTCAGATCCTGAGTCGGCGGCGAGGTCTTCGTGGTGGATCCTCAGTTGGGACAGCAGGCTCGGCCGTGCCTCTTGCGTCGACCTCTCAGCAGCTTCCGTTGCCAGGGCCTCCTGCCAGAGCGACCTGGAACGTTAGGACCTTCTTGGCGTAGAGGCGTCGTTGCAGCTTCTCATACTTCAGGCCACCAACGAGGTGGTCACAAAGCATGTTCTCCAACTCTAAGAAGTTGCAGAACTGGGCAGCTTGGTGGAGGGAAGTCACAAACCCAGTTATGGTTTCCCCAGGGGCTTGCCACTTTGTGTAGAAGGCATTTCGACGAGCCACCACCGAGGGCTGCGGCAAAAAGTGCCCCTTCAGACCTTCCATTATTGTTTTGTAAGGAACAGTAGTGGCGTCTTCAGGTGCAAGGAGAGCCCGTGCGATTTTGAACGTCTCCTCTCCACAGACACTGAAAAATATCACCCTCTTATTGGCGTCATTGGTGACCCCTTTGGCTTCTAGGAGGAAGGTGAAATGGGAGGCGTATGCTTACCAGTCTCCTGATGCTGGGTTGAACGGCGAGAAGCTCCTGTCGGTTGCCATTCTGAATTCCTTGGGTCCCAGAGCTGAAGCCTGGATACATGGTGCGAGGCAGCGGTGCGGCAGGTGGCGGTGCTGTGGTGCTGTGTGTGGCAGTCAGCTCAGCGGAATCCCACCTTCGTCGCCAGTGAAAAATACTCAGAGTCAAGAGTGGATTTAATGCTCTTTATTCAGCTCATAGTAGTAAGGAATGGAAGTTCCCCCAAAATATCTGCTTTATATACATTATTTACACAATGGGCCGCATGTGATTGGCTAATTCCAGGATTCTCCTGTAGGCCAATCAGGTTGCGGATTCACTTCCACCTGGAGCTGGATTGGGTGGCTCCTGCGGACCAATCATACTGCTGCATTGTTCTAGGACCAATCAGACAGCTGCATTCTGAATCCTATTGTTCTAGGACCAATCAGACTGCTGCATTTTGGATCCTATTGTTCTAGGACCAATCAGATTGCTGCATTTTGGATCCTATTCAGCTCAGTACATAACAACACTTCTGCCTACAACTTCACCAAATATATGCATTTTTGAAAAGCATACCCCTCCTAATATATAGCAGCTTTGCAAGTTAGTTTCTCTGATGTGTGCCTTTTTATACACACTTTACGTTAACAAATGAATTATTGAACCCATTGCTTGGTTGGAGAACCAGGTTGCAAAATTCGGAGCACTGTCTTTCTGTTCACTTTTTTTTGGGGGGGAAGGGCAGATTTAGTGGGTTTGCCTTTAAATGCAAAGCCAACCAAGTTTCTCCCCCATCCCTAGCTACTGCACATCTCATTTTAGTCTTCTGGTGTGGTTCTGCTCTTGTGTGCATGTTGAATGAAATGGGGAGAGTGTGCCTGTGTATATATTCACATCCCGGCCTTTTTGTATGTGAGGGAGGGGATGTAATGCCCTAGAGAACTCATGAAGGGATTTCTAGAGCTTAGCATTCCCAGAACCAGCATGGACCCGCATCATAGACAAGTGTATGCAGAAGTATTACTTTGGGGGTTGTCAAGTTTATGCTTATATCTGAGAATCAGAAGTCTGTCTGAATGCAGGAAGCTTCTGTGTACAGTCATACCTCGGTTTACAGCCGCTTCAAGTTGCATTTTTTCAGGTTGTGGACCTCCGAAACCTGGAAGTACCAGAACAGATTACTTCCAGGTTTCGGCGGTCGTGCATGCACAGAAGCACTAAATAGCACTTTGCGCATGTGCAGAAGCGCCGAATCGCAACCCGCGCATGCGCAGACGCGGGTTGCGAAGGCTGCAGGTTGCGAACGTGCACTCCGCACAGATCACGTTCGCAACCCGAGCGTCCACTGTAATTGAAAAAAAGGAACAGGAAACCACCACCCCCCCGATGAGTTTCTAAAATTTGTGAGCAAGTCGTCATGCGATAATGTCTCATTTATAGGTGGATGCACCTCATTGCTCATAGACAAGGATCACAATAATTTACACCTGCACATTATGTTTATCGAAACTCTACATAAAACACTAATGACCCCATTGCACAAAGTAAGCAAAAGTGTATAATGCAGCCAACTATGAAGTCTTCATCCCCCATGCACAAAAAAACCCCTTCAGAGTTGTTGTTTTTAAAGAAACCTAATTACTTATACCCCAACGGTACACATACACATACACATACACATATACCCCAAAGGTACACATACACAAAATAAATAAGAGCCTCTCACATTTTGGGGGAGGAAACTTGTGTGAAATGGTTAAAGTCTGCCATCTAGTGAGAGAGTGTGTGCATTTGCAAGGGAGACACATTGGTATTTTAAAGCTGCTTCATCTATGCATATTGGGATGATATAAAAAGGCCCTCCTGTTAGGTGAAGTTTTTTGTGTTTTTTTTTACTGTTTTATTAAATTTGCTTAGCAACATAACATTATTATATGTATTCTATAAAACAAAGAATACAAAACAAAATTCATTCGTACTACAATGCATAACTACATAACAGTAATATATATGGTTTCTGAAAAAAGGCTTACATAACAAAATCAATTCAAAATACCATCTGGTTTACTTTTTTTTTCTTCCCCTCCCTTCCGAGCTTGTATGTTAGGGTTGGCTCCCCCTCTTTTTATCCAGTTCCTGTAAAATGCCCATTTATTTGTGATTCTTTGGCATTTATTTTCCCATCTATCCTCTGCCACTATCTGTGCGAATATTTCTGATTGTACGTATTCAAAAACATAATCATTCCATTTTTCCATATTCCATTTGGCTTTTTCTTTCCATCCCAAAGCAATAACTGCCATTCCAGCTAAAATCATAATCTTGTACAACTCTTGCTTATTACTTTTTACTTTGTTATTTCCCAGTATTCCCGAAAATAACAAATCCCTATTAACTTCTATGTTTATTTGAAATAATCCAGAAATTACCTTTTGCAAGGGTAATCTTTTGCCAATATTCCTTAACCAGATTACATTCCCACCACATGTGTGAATATAGTCCTTTTTCCTGACCACAATGCCAGCATTTGGGACTAAACCCTTTCACTATATACGACATTTGTGCCGGAGTTGTATACCATTTTAATAAAAAAAATCTACTTAATTCTTTATACTTTTCTATTTTAATATTGTTTATATTCTTCATCAGTTCTTGGGCCTGTTTGGATGCATCATACCTTCCTGCTCCCATTTAATCTGGATTATCCTTATCATTCTTTCTTTGTCGCTTATCAGCAGTTTATATAACATCCCTGCTATCCCTTTCTCCGTTATTTGTCTTTTGTTCAGCACCATATCTATTTTCATTTCTGTCCTCATCGTTTCCTCTGCTCTTTCTGTTTTTATTAAATCATAAAGTTCTTGCACTTTCAGCCAATATTGTTTTCCTATTTTTTCTAAAAAAAAACTTTTTCTGTAATTAAATTCCCTTCTTCATCGAACATACCTTTTAATGTATAAAATCCCTGATCTTCTAATTTCTTCCACCAACCCAGTTCCCTTTGACCCTCCTGCATATATTTTAACGGCGTCCACCTTGAGTATGTTGGTATCCATTTCGTATTCCAATTCTTCCAGATTCCTAACGCAGCTTTCCTTGGTCCTATTGTCTTCTTAAAAGCCGTATTAATATCTCTATTAAATATGCCTTCTCTTCCTATTCCTTCACTTATTTCATTCTCCAGCCTTATCCATTTAATCCCATCCTTATATCCAAATATCTATTAGATTTTTCAATTGGAATGTTTCATAGTAAAATTCTAAGTTTGGTATTCCCCATCCCATCTCTTCTTGAGATGAATAATTTACTATGTCTGGGGTTCTAACTCTTTTACTTCCAAAAATCCAATTTTTAAATACCTTATTCCATGTTTTGAACCATATTTTCCTAATGGGTAGCGTAATTACTTGAAATAAATATAATAATTTTGGTACCAGAAACATTTTAACTGCTCTAATCCTACCTAGAATAGATAAATTCTTATTTTTCCATGATTTTATGTCCTTCTTGATCTTCCTCCACGCTTCTTTGTAATTTACATCTGGAATCCTAGCAATATTTTTAATAATATTCACCCCCAAGTACCGTATTTAGCGCCCCATAGGACGCTCCGGCCCATAGGACGCACCTAGTTTTTTGGGGGGGAAATAAAGGGGGAAAAAATTATTTCCCACCCAGGTGCGGGGCTGGAAGAACCAGGTCGGGGAACAGTGGGAAGGCACGCTCTGCCTCCCCGCTGTCCCCCGAGCTTGTGGGGCTGGCGATGGGGAGAAGTGCGCTGATCCCTGGACGGCAGGCAGCTTTGCGCCGCCATCCCGAGCGGGACGGGACTTAGCGCCCCGCTCGGGATGGCGGCGCAGATCTGCCTGCAGTCCCGGCACAGCAGGCAGCTCTGCGCCGCCATCCGGAGTGGGGCGGGAGTTAGCACCCCGCTCGGGATGGTGGCGCAGATCTGCCTGCAGTCCCGGCACGGCAGGCAGCTCTGCGCCGCCATCCGGAGCGGGGCGGGACTTAGCGCCCCGCTCGGGATGGCGGCGCAGATCTGCCTGCAGTCCCGGGGATAGCGGGGCGGGACTTCTTTCTATTTTCCTTCTGGTCTTAATGGCCTTAACCCTCTGTTTATCCCTTCTTTTCTTTAAATAGTTTGCCAGTCTCTTATATGATCCTATTGAGGTTCTCTGAAAATCATTTTTGATCATATTATCTCTCTTTCACACCGCAACTATATCCAGCTCATCCAATTCCTGTTTTAACTTTCTTAACTGCTCCTGTCTGCTCCTTAGAAATTTAACCTGTTGCTGTTGTTGCAAAATTTCAACCTCTTTAATTTTTTCCTGTCTCCCTGAGTACCAATCCTTCTTAATCGCAATCTCTTTCTGTATACAATGTCCTCTTATAACAGCTTTGAAAGCGTCCCATACTACCGGTATCTCGGCCGAACCATTATTCTCTTTAAAATACCAACCAATTTGTTTTCTGATATATTCCCTGTCAATCTCTTTTGCCATTGTTAGGTTATTGTGCCGCCATGTCCTGCTTTTTCCATCCTCTTCCTGTCCCAGCTCCACAAATAGTGGAGCATGGTCTGAAATCCATATTCCCATAGTCTTTGCTGTTCTAACACTGATTTCATTCCCTTCTTTAATTAGCACGTAGTCGATATAAGAGAAAGTCTTATGTCTGTTGGAGAAGAAGGTAGGTTTGATGTTGGGGTTTCCCCTCTCAAAAACATCCTTTAATCCCCATTTAGATAATCTGGCCTGGAAGTTTCAGTGCCTTGTGGCATGCATTATCTTGCTTTATGTTCAAACCAGGGTGGGTAACCTTGAAGACTCTGCATTAGCCCGGGATTCCTTGCCAGTAGCAGGCAGGGGTCAGCTGCAGAAATGTGAGGAGCCAGGACGACACCCAATTGCATACCCTTAACCAGTGCTATTTTTCTAGAAAAAGAAGTGCCGGAACTCAACATGAACGCCTCCCTTGTTCTCTTATAATGACAATGGTGCCTACCTGAGAGGTGCCAGAACTAAGTTCTGGTGAGTTCCGGCTGAAAAAAAGCCCTGCCCTTAACTAACACACACACACACACACACACACACACACACAATCTCTCTCTCTCTCGCTCTCTCTCACACACAGCTATTTCCCATGGAAACAGGTATATGTTATTCAATTCTTGGTAACACCACTCAAGTTTTAAAATTCAATTTTCTCCATAAACTTTTTTATTTATATACATTTTGTAAACAAACCAAATCTCTCCAAGGCCTTTTACCTGTCCTGGCTGCAAATCAGTAACCCCAGTAGAAGAGTGCAAATAGCATTATTGCACAGCTAAATTACAAGCCCTGCCTTAGAACTCTTCGAAGCCTCCAACTTCAAAATGCAATTGCATCTCCAGAAATGACATTCAAGCAGTGACAAAATGCATGGACCCTTCTGACAGATTTCCAAGAAGTGAAAGTCTCCCTCTGCAGATATTTTTGCAGAGGAAGGAGCTGCAACTGGACCCTCGGTACAACACCACTACTTTTCTCTCTCAGCTTTTGTTTGCTGAACAGCTGGTGGGTGGGAGGGGATCCAGTGGCCAGGTTAAACCAGTCTGTGGGTTGCTTCTAGCCCATGGGCTTTGAATTCTGCACCCTTGTTCTAAATGTTTGTAAAGCAGTACCTTATGCATGCTTCCCATATGAAGTTTTAAGCAGGAATATAGATCACATCCAACTGTAGACACTGAGACAAGAGACAGGGTAGCAGGGCAGACCAAAGACTGCAACAGGGACTGCAGCAGCAAGCAAGATGGAGAAGTACTGGGGCTGGCCAGGAAACAGCAGACACCTGCCTTATTGTAACCAGCTCCTTTGTACCTGCTACCTGTTGTGTAAGCTACAATTATGACCCCAGTGGATGTTGGATGTTCAGTCAACATTATAGCCTCCTATCAGTTCTGGTATTCTGTAACCAAGTGGCTAAATAAATATTTTGCAACTTAGTTAACATAGGTGGATGGGTAAATCAACTATGTTTCATCGTTGTTTGCTCTGGTTTTCCTGGTTGCTGAATAACCCACTCCTTTCACGTTAGGGATATTAGAGCTGAGGGTACCTTTTTCGTTCCCAACCTTCGAGTCAGCTTTCTGATTTACTTAAGGCAGGGGTGTCCATACTTTTTTCAAAGAGGGCCAGATTTGATGAAGTGAACATGTGTGAGGGCCGACTAAAGCTTTTTTTAGGATTAAAGTTGTTGAGCTTCTTTTGGGATTCCCCCCCCCCCAAGTTCTTGAGCTTTTTTGATTTCACCCCAGGAAATAAACTGCCACAGGGGCCGGATTAAACCGAATGGCAGGCCTAATCTGGCTACACTTTGATCATGCCTGACTTAAGGACTTCTAAAAATCCAGATGGCGCCAATTCATACACAGCAAAATTAGATCTATTAGTATTGATTTGGAATAATTTTTGTGAGCAATATATTTATTGCAATATCCAAATTAGATTGCTTTTGAAAAACAAAACATGAGTCAGCTATAGATAAAATCTGCTCCCCCAGGTTCTATGGTTTAAATACAACCGATAACAGGATCACTTCTATCTTAAAGTTAATAATTCCAGACCAATGCAGGGCATTTATGTTAACCCAACTGAACATTTTCCCATCAGCTTTTGTTAAGGGCAGATACTTAAACATCCCTAGAAACATTGCTTATGTTATTTAAATGTGCTGGACACTGTAAAACAAATTCTTTTCTACTGTCCACTATATACCAGAAATCAGCTACATAAATGCGTGTTATCACCCTTTTTGGATAGTTTAACTGCGTGTGCCCTGCAGCCGGGGGCAGAGCGAGCCACCAATGTCGGACATTTAATGCACTGCCCACCCACGACTGCAAAATATCACTCCCCTCAGCTCACTGTAGTTTGCTTTCTGCAAGACCAAACTGACATTGATTATATAAGTAACACATTCCTGAAGTGCTTTTACTGTCAGTAGCGTCATCTCCAAAACTCGCGTCAGCATAAATTTCAAGACCTCCAGATTTTTGGTTAGTAAACCTTAATCTGTAGTGCATAGTACCCTTTAGATATCTGGCTATGCGTTTTAGTGCTTTCCAGTCTTGAATGGAGCTTGAATGGGGCTTTCTAATCCCCTTCATGGATCACTGCCTCCCCTTCATGGATCACTGCCTTGCCGTGGCAAAGGGGCTTGAATAACTCAGAGAAGCTAAGAGCTATGCCGTGCAGGGCCACCCAAGATGGACAGGTCATAGTGGAGAGTTTTGACCAAATGTGATCCACCTGGAGAAGGAACCAGCAGGCCACTCCAGTATCCCTGCCAAGAAAACTCCATGGATAAAGACAACAGGCATATAAAAGTTATGACGCTGGAAGATGAGCCCCTCAGGTCGGAAGGCGTCCAACATGCTACTGGGGAAGAGCGGAGGACAAGTACAAGTAGATTCAGAGCTGATGAAGCGGCTGGGCTAAAGCCGAAAGGACGCTCAGTTGCGGATATGCCTGGAAGCGAAAGGAAAGCCCAATGCTGTAAAGAAAAATATTGCATAGGAACCTGGAATGTTTTTATTTTATTTTATTTTATTATTATTTTTGTTTAGTCTTTATTTAGGAAAGATACACTCTTTACATCATTATTCAGATATATACACGCATAAAAGTTTCCATCATAGAAAAAAGTAAGAAAAAAAGAAAGAAAAGGGAAAAGAAGAAAGAAAAAACAAAGAAGGAAGAAAAAAAAATAACATACAATAATACAAATGCAAAACTTCCGTCCAACTCGGTTTTGGAATTACATAATCTTACATTAATTCGCAGTATTACTAAAACGCTATACGTCAATGCTTTTAATTATCGTCGATTGATAAATTATTTATTCCCTGGCTGCTTTCAAAATAAATTAGAAATTTGTTCCATTCGTCTTTGAGTTTAACTGTGTTATTTTGTCTTATTTTTTGGGTTAATCTCGCTAGTTCGATATATTGGTATAACCTCATTTGCCACTCTCCAACCGTGGGTACATCAGGAGTTTTCCATTTTTGTGCAATTTGAATTCTCGCCGCTGCCATAGCATATTGAACGAAGGTTTGATCTATTTTCTTTATTTCTTTACCAATCATTCCTAAAAGAAACAACTCAGGGGTTTTAGGAAAATTATATCTCAAATTTTTTTTCAATTCGTCATGTATTTGCTTCCAGAATTCCTTCACCACATCACAGGTCCACCAAATATGGAAAAAGGTCCCGACCCTGTCCCTACATCTCCAGCAGGTGTTATCAACATTATTATACATCTTTCTTAGCTTTACTGGGGTCAAATACCAGCGATATATCATTTTCTCTAAATTTTCACGTAGGGCTACGCATGCTGTGAATTTTACACCTTTTGTCCACAATATCTGCCAGTTTTTATACTCTATGTTGTGACCAAGGTCTTTTTCCCATTTTACCAACGCTCCCTTCACCAGATCTTCCTTAGTGTCCCACTCCAATAATTGTTTGTACATTTTGGAGAGAAGTTTTTCATTACTCTCCAAAATTTCCACCTGAAACCTTGATTTTTTTCCACAAAAACCCACTCTCTTATGCTCGCCCCATAAAGCATTAATCTGATGATAAAGCAGCCACTCTTTTATTCTGTCTTTCAGCTGCTCATAGGGCTTCACCTTCCATCCTGCTTCTGTCTTCACTAAAAGGTCCTCATATGTACATCTTTCATCAGTCATGTTTATTTTCTTACTTTTAATAATATCAGTTGGAGACAGCCACCCTGGAATGCCTTTTTCGATCAATTTTTTATACCTCTTCCACACCTCTAGTAATGGGCCTCTAATTACATGGTTGGAGAAGCCTCTATGAACTTCCCCTTTCTCTTGCCAGAGGTAGGCGTGCCACCCGAATCTAATATTAAAGCCCTCCAAGTCCAATAAATCTGTATTTTGGAGGGTGGCCCACTCCTTTATCCAACATAGGCAGGATGCTTCATAGTAGAGCCTAATATTCGGGGCTGCAAAACCACACCTCTCTCTTGAATCCGTCAGGTATTTAAACTTTATTCTGGCTCTCTTTCCCTGCCAGATGTACTTGGTCAGGGTTTTTTGCCAGTTCTTAAGGAGGGAGGTACCTTTAATAATTGGAATATTTTGAAACAGAAATAATAGTCTCGGAAGGATGCACATCTTAATTGCAGACATTCTCCCTGTCCATGATAGTTTCAGTCTGTGCCAGGTGTCCATATCTTTTTTGATATCCTGCCAGGCCTTACTATAATTGTCCTCGACCAAATTTATGTTTTTTGGTGAGAGCCAAATTCCCAAGTATTTGACTTTGTTCGCAATTTTAATACCACTTTTTTCTTCTAGTTGGATTTTATCCTGTTCTGTCATATTCTTTGTTAGAATTTTTGTTTTTTTCCTGTTTAATCTAAAGCCCGACAGTCTACCAAATTCCTCTAGAAGTTCTATTACCCTACTTGTACTGTCCACTGGGTTCTCCACGGACAGGACCAAATCATCGGCGTAGGCTTTAAGCTTGAATTCTTTCTTTCCAATTTTTATCCCCCTCACATTTACTGCCTCTCTTATTCTATTTGCGATTACTTCCAATATCATTATAAATAACAAGGGGGACAAAGGGCAGCCCTGCCTTGTACCTTTCTTGATCTTAAAGGGTTTAGTCAAATTATCATTTATAATCAGCCTGACCTGCTGCTCTGAATATATTGCCCTGATACCTTTCATGTAGGGACCTTCAATACCTGCCTTCTCCAGACATTGTGATAGGAATTCCCAGGAGACATTATCAAAAGCCTTTTCGGCGTCTATAAAGATCAATGCTGCAGGGACGTCTATTCTCATGTCTAAATATTCAATGATGTTTAGTATGTGGCGAACATTTTCTTTCTGGTGTCTGTTAGGGAGAAATCCTGCTTGATCTTTGTGTATATGCTTTGTTAGGAGCTTCTTAAGTCTACCAGCCATGATATCGGCAAAGATCTTAAGGAACCTGGAATGTAAGAGCCATGAACCTTGGTGAGTTGGATGTGGTCAAAAATGAGATGGCAAGAATAAATATTGACATCCTGGGCATCAGGGAACTAAAATGGACGAGAATGGGCAAATTCAGTTCGGATGACCATCATATCTACTACTGTGGGCAAGAATCCCGTAAAAGAAATGGAGTGGCCCTCATAATCAACAAAAGAGTAGCGAAAGCTGTACTGGGATGCAATTTCAAAAATGATAGAATGATCTCGATACGAATCCAAGGGAGACCTTTTAACATCACAGTAATCCAAGTTTATGCACCAACCACTGGTGCTGAAGAAACTGAAATTGACCATTTCTATGAAGACTTACGACACCTTATAGAAATGACACCAAAGAAGGATGTTCTTCTCATTATAGGGGATTGGAATGCTAAAGTAGGGAGCCAGGAGATAAAAGGAACAACTGGCAAGTTTGGCCTTGGAGTTCAAAATAAAGCAGAGCAAAAGCTAATAGAGTTCTGCCAAGAGAACAAGCTGGTCATCACAAACACTCTTTTCCAACAACACAAGAGACGACTCTACACATGGACATCACCAGATGGGCAGCATCGAAATCAGATTGATTATATTCTCTGCAGCCAAAGATGGAGAAGCTCTATACAGTCAGCAAAAACAAGACCTGGAGCTGACTGTGGCTCAGATCATCAGCTTCTTATAGCAAATTTCAAGCTTAAACTGAAGAAAGTAGGAAAAACCATTGGGCCGGTAAGATACAATCTAAGTCAAATCCCTTATGAATACACGGTGGAAGTGAGGAACAGGTTTAAGGATTTAGATTTGGTGGACAGAGTGCCTGAAGAACTATGGATAGAGGCTCGTAACATTATACAAGAGGCAGCAACTAAAACCATCCCACTGAAAAGGAAATGCAAGAAAGCAAAGTGGCTGTCCAAACAGGCCTTACAAATAGCAGGGGAGAGAAGGCAAGCAAAATGCGAGAGAGATAGTGAAAGATACAGGAAATTGAATGCAGATTTCCAAAAAATAGCAAGGAGAGACAAGAAGGCCTTCTTAAAAGAGCAATGCAAAGAAATAGAGAAAAACAATAGAATGGGAAAAACCAGAGATCTGTTCAAGAAAAATGGAGATATGAAAGGAACATTTTGTACAAAGATTTCCATAATAAAAGACAAAAGTGGAAAGGACCTAACAGAAGCAGAAGACATCAAGAAGAGGTGGCAAGAATACACAGAGGAACTATACCAGAAAGAAATGGATGCCTCATATACCCCAGGTAGTGTGGTTGCTGACCTTGAGCCAGACATCCTGGAGAGTGAAGTCAAATGGGCCTTAGAAAGCACTGCTAATAACAAGGCCAGTGGAAGTGATGATATTCCAGCTGAACTATTTAAAATTTTAAAAGATGATGCTGTTAAGGTGCTTCACTCAATATGCCAGCAAATTTGGAAAACTCAGCAGTGGCCAGAGGACTGGAGAAGATCAGTCTATATCCCAATCCCAAAGAAGGGAAGTGCCAAAGAATGCTCCAACTACTGCACAATTGCACTCATTTCACACGCTAGCAAGGTTATGCTTAAAATTCTACAAGGCAGGCTTAAGCAGTATGTGGACCGAGAACTCCCAGAAGTGCAAGCTGGATTTAGAAGAGGCAGAGGAACCAGAGGCCAAATTGCAAACATGCGCTGGATTATGGAGAAAGCTAGAGAGTTCCAGAAAGATATCTACTTCTGCTTCATTGACTATGCAAAAGCCTTTAGACTGTGTCGACCACAGCAAACTATGGCAAGTTCTTAAAGAAATGGGAGTGCCTGATCACCTCATCTGTCTCCTGAGAAATCTCTATGTGGGACAAGAAGCTACAGTTAGAACGGGATATGGAACAACTGATTGGTTCAAAATTGGGAAAGGAGTATGGCAAGGCTGTATACTGTCTCCCTGCTTATTTAACTTATATGCAGAATTCATCATGCGAAAGGCTGGGCTGGATGAATCCCAAGCCGGAATTAAGATCGCCGGAAGAAATATCAACAACCTCAGATAAGCAGATGACACAACCTTGATGGCAGAAAGTGAGGAGGAATTAAATAACCTTTTAATGAGGGTGAAGGAGGAGAGCGCAAAATATGGTCTGAAGCTCAACATCAGAAAAACGAAGATCATGGCCACTGGTCCCATCACCTCCTGGCAAATAGAAGGGGAAGAAATGGAGGCAGTGAGAGATTTTACTTTCTTGGGCTCCATGATCACTGCAGATGGTGACAGCAGTCACGAAATTAAAAGACGCCTGCTCCTTGGGAGAAAGGCGATGGCAAACCTAGACAGCATCTTAAAAAGCAGAGACATCACCTTACCAACAAAGGTCTGTATAGTTAAAGCCATGGTTTTCCCAGTAGTGATGTATGGAAGTGAGAGCTGGAACATAAAGAAGGCTGATCGCCGAAGAATTGATGCTTTTGAATTATGGTGCTGGAGGAGACTCTTGAGAGTCCCATGGACTGCAAGAAGATCAAACGTATCCATTCTTAAGGAAATCAGCCCTGAGTGCTCACTGGAAGGACAGATCGTGAAGCTAAGGCTCCAATACCTTGGCCACCTCATGAGAAGAGAAGACTCCCTGGAAAAGACCCTGATGCTGGGAAAGATTGAGGGCACAAGAAGAAGGGGACGACAGAGGACAAGATGGTTGGACAGTGTTCTCGAAGCTACAAACATGAGTCTGACCAAACTGCGGGAGGCAGTGGAAGACAGGAGTGCCTGGCGTGCTCTGGTCCATGGGGTCACAAAGAATCGGACACAACTAAATGACTAAACAACAACAACAGTCTTGAATAGCAGGTCGAGTAGCATGTCTGCTGAGCAGATTTATGCTGACAGCTATAACCAGTCTACTGCGCCTTGCAATAAAACTGAGCCTTCCTAACACACTTCTGAACAATGTATTATCAGAGAATGTATCACCAGTATTATCATGTTTGAAACCTGTGACCATGGGTCATTGGCATCACTCAAGTTTAATTCATCAATCACATCTCTGATTTTGTGTGTCTGATGTACCAAAATATCACCTTGCTCATTTCTTTCTATTTCTAGAGAGAGATAATTGGTTACATCTCCAAGATTTTTCATATCAAAATGTTTCTGCAGTTTGGCAAGTGTGTTTTTGTACTCTGCTTTATTTTTCCACAAAAACAGAATATCATCAACAAAGCAAATGCAGTAAAGTTTGTGTTGGTTATTTTCTTTCACAAACACACAAGAGTCAGCTTTCCCTTGTTTAAAATCTAATGAGAACAGAACCTCTGTTAGTTTAGTGTGCCAGTATCGAGCGCTCTGTTTCAAACAATACAGGGATTTCTTGAGTTTACAAACCATTCCCTCTTTAACCTGTACACCATCGGGTGGTAACATGTAAACTGCACCCCCCCTTCCTCCACCCCTGTCCCCAGCCAAGGTCAGCAAATTGATTTATCCTTGCCGGAAGAGCAAAGACTCTTCTTTGGCAATGTTTGGACAATGTTTAAAACAAATACCTTTCAACAGTCCCGGTTAAGTATTAATGAAGCACTGTGCTCACATTGCAGTTTGCATAAATAGCAGATCATAAAGAATCAGAGGCTTTCTAACAGAAAGGAAGGTTCTGCACAACGGCTGTAAGTATCTGTCCTCTTTGGGTGTCCTCAAAACTGTCACTGTTTTGCGGGGGAAGTTCAAGCGCATACCAGAACCTTTTCAGGCTTGTGCAGCTAAAGTGGATAAAAGTGTTTTGTTGCCCTACCGCAACAAATCCATTGCTTTGGAAAGCAATGGGTAAAAATGCGTGAACAAATGATAAATTGGAAGATGTGTAAAAACAGTATAAGCAAATCAGGATGAGTGAAGGATAAAAGCTTATTGACATGCAGACCAGACATAGGGCAGTATCCAGCCAGTGTCCCATCAGTGCCTGGACCAACGTTTGCACAGTGGAACTGTTGCTCAAGTTTAAATCTTTGCACTGACTGCACACGTTATTTAGATACTGTCCATAGTCAATCTACCATGCAAGCGAATCAGGATGAATACAGAATAAGCAAACTCATCTGGATAAACCGGGGGATAGAGCAGTTAAATACTGCTTTGCAATGTATTTGAAAATACTGTGCCATATTTTCAAGTGAGTATCTTTAAATCTGCCTATTCTCCTGAAAAAAAACTGTCTTTAAATGACTTCTTGTTGTCCATTATCAGGGCCAATAAGAGTGATACTTAGGATTTTTATTTCTTGCACTATTCAGAATCATACATAAACTTACTTTAATGTCCTTGTCACTCAGGATGTTGGGTAACTGTGAAAGTTTCCCCAGATTTCCCTTCAAATTTTTGTGCTGATTGTTTGTGTACATAAACCGGAGAAATGAAAGCATATTTTTTGTTTCCAAGTTTAAAAATGATTTCTTTGTACTCATGCATGAAAAGGGGAGTGAACATCATCTGGTGCAGAAAAGCATACACATTTCCAAGATTGGCATGTATTATAGAGTTTTTTTAATGATTTGTTTTAGGTAACTTCCTATGCTACTGTAAAGCATGGGAGTTAAATAATGCCGTTGGGAATGTACCAGCCCTCTCTGGCCAATGCCAGCTCTAAAACACTAAATGCAATTTAATGTTTATCACTGATAAGAAGTGACAGCCAGCAGTTTGGCACAGTGCTTACTCAGAAGAAGATCCAATGTAGAAATGACCTCCACCTTGCTGTTTTTAATTCACCTCACAAACTTGTGTTTAGCTTATAGCTACCCAGTGTAGTTTGAACTTATTTTTCTAGCATTTGAAACCTAGACTCTAGATAGATAGATGATGATGATGATGATGATGATGATGATGATAGATAGATAGATAGATGATAGATGATAGATGATAGATGATAGATGATAGATGATAGATGATAGATGATAGATGATAGATGATAGATGATAGATGATAGATGATAGATGATAGATGATAGATGATAGATGATAGATGATAGATAGATGATTGATTGATTGATTGATTGATTGATAGATGATAGATAGATGATAGATAGATAGATAGATGATAGATAGAGATAGATAGATGATAGATAGATGATAGATGCATCTTCAGTTAAAAGATATAGAACCCACCCTATTTTTCTGATTGTAAGTTGATTTTAATATTGTCTTAATATATAATAAATTTGTAAGACTGTGATCATGCTGCAGTTTAGGTAGCTGCTAATTGGCGGCTTTGACAATTCCAACGTGATGGCAGAATGGCAGACAGGCAAGTGAGCAAGAAGCGGGCAGCCCAGGTGAGCTGTTTAAAGGTGCGTGGAAGGCATGTCAGATAGCGATTTGGCAAACCACTCACCCTCTGTTAAACACCACAGCGTTTAAAGGAGGGTGGGAGCTCTCTGAAGTGTCTGCCAGGCTCCTTTTAATAGAGGTGAGGCTGGGGATAGTTGCTTGAGGTGAACTGTGAGGGGAGGGTGGTTGGGGGAACTATAAGGGATAGGTGATGGGTGAAGTGTAAAGGAAGGGAATTGGTCAGGTGTAAAGGAAAGACTAGGTATGGGGTGAGGCAGATTGTTAAAGAGACTAAGCATTCCCTTATATTTTGTAACCCAACCTGTGAATTTATGGTGAAGGGACAGTGAAAAAATGGGAATAATTATCATTTAGGTCAAATTGCCATCCCATTTTTAAATTGCTGCTTTTTTTTCAAAATAGATGCAAATCATTACACATTCATTTTTAAGGCTACCTTGAACCTGCAATCTACATTGCTTCAATTCTAAAATAAAAGGTGAACATGTGCAAACTTTCACATTAAAATAATAAATGTATGAATTTTATGTTTAAATTGTGAATATTTAAACATAAATATTTAAAAATCCAAAATGCTTTTTTAAAAAAGTTATATTGAATAAACTTTAAAAACAATAAATACATATAGTATTTTAAACTCTTAAAGTCATCAGGTCTGCAGTCCTGGTGACTGACTGACTGATATTTTCACAGCTAATTGGCTCACAAGAGCTTGCTTTTGGCTAACCTGCAATAATTGCATGCATGTCGCTTTAAATTACCCAAATCCTACATGCAAAATGGCACAGTGGCACCAGGCATGTATCCCCAGACAATGCTATATTTGCACACCTGAGACTTTTCAAAGTCCAGGATGACTGTCGTAATCATTTCCTGCAACAAATATTTGTTATTGTACTTGGGGATCAAAGTTTGAGTTTGATTGGGCTGTTTTTGGTTTATTTATTTTATTTGGGTATGGAGGTTTTGGTTTTGTTTGAATTTCTAGATATTCTGATTAGTTTTTTTAGATTAAGCTTCTTGCAAGGGAAATGTACTTCAATCCCTTCAAGTAACCAAAAATGAATTGCTTTGTGCGTACTCCAACAGGGGTAGTTTGCTAGTAGCGAAACTCTTTAAAGCAGCCCTCCACAACCTACTGCCCTCTAGATTTTTTTTGTACTACATCTCCCATCATTCCTGATCATTGACCATGATGATTGGGGCTGCTGGAGTTGAAGTCCAAAAGACTTGGAGGACACCAGGCTGGTTGAAAAATTCATTGCTCCGAGTAGTGACATAGATACAAAAGTCATTGAGTGCACTTGTATCACTAGAGTTCTCATTTACTTTATTTATACACTCCATTTATGTGTCGGCTTTTTAACAAAGCACTCAAATGGTTTACAACCTAAGAGGATCAGTCACATTAATAGAGGATAGGTTTATTAACAACCACAAGCCATGGTGGCTATGTTCTGCCTCCACTGTCAGAGATAACCTGTTTGTGAATAGCAGTTGCTGGAAATCACAAGTAGGGAGAGTGTTGTTGCAGTCAAGTCCTACTTCCCATAAGCAGCTGGTTTCCCACCGTGAGAACAGGATGCTGGGCAAGATGGGACTTTGGTTTGATTCAGCAGAGATCTTCTTATGTTCTCACTGGCCAATCATGGACATTGTCACATCGTCCACATTTATGCCATGCCGTAGGCAACTAGACCTGCAAAGCGGGGGTTGGCTCCATACCATGTGCACACTAACATACCCTCCAACATTTCTCTGAAGAAATAGGGATGTCCTATTCCATCATCAAGGGATGCGGGTGGTGCTGTGGGTTAAACCACAGAGCCTAGGACTTGCCGATCAGAAGGTCGGTGGTTCGAATCCCTGCGAC
Source organism: Podarcis liolepis (assembly GCF_965112155.1). Taxonomy (NCBI): domain Eukaryota; kingdom Metazoa; phylum Chordata; class Lepidosauria; order Squamata; family Lacertidae; genus Podarcis; species Podarcis liolepis. Next base: position 21,466,510 of record NC_139554.1, read on the forward strand.
GGCTAGAGCTCCCATTGCTCGGTCCCCGCTCCTGCCAACCTAGCAGTTCGAAAGCACGTCAAAGTGCAAGTAGATAAATAGGTACCGCTCCAGCGGGAAGGTAAACGGTGTTTCCGTGCACTGCTCTGGTTCACCAGAAGCGGCTTAGTCCTGCTGGCCACAGGAGCTGTACGCCGCCTCCCTCGGCCAATAAAGTGAGATGAGTGCCGCAACCCCAGAGTCATCCGCGACTGGACCTAATGGTCAGGGGTCCCTTAACCATTACCTTTATTCCATCATCATCATCATCATTTATACCCCACCCATCTGACTGGGTTGCATCAGTCACTCCAACATATATAAAAACATAATAAAACATTAAACATTTAAAAAACCACTTCCCTATACAGGGCTGCCTTCAGATGTCTTCTAAAGGTTGTATAGTTACTTATCTCTTTGGCTTGGGGGTCACATAACTCCATGCCCACCAACATTTCTCCATGAAAGTAGGGATGTCCTAAGGAAAAGCGGGACATTCCAGGATCAAATCAGAAACCGGGAGGTGTTCTGTAAATCTGGGACTGTCCTTGGAAAATAGGGACACTTGGAGGGTCTGCACTAAAGCATAACCAACATGTGCAAATCTATATTGCAGATAGATGTGTGCATATTATGGCGTTGAGGTATGCATTGTGTTTGGAGTGGAGCCAGTAAAGTACATTCTTGATTGAAGTCTGACAACGCATTGTGAAATGCTTCTTCCATCTTCCTCTCATGTTGACCTTCAGGAGACGAGCTGACTCTGAATGGGAGCAAGAACTGTTTTGAGTTGTTGTTGCTGCTGTTGCTACTAACACATTTTGTGGCAAGTAAAAATCTCTCTCTCTCAATTCGCAGAAGAACTGACCAGAAGAATGCACTCTGCCATCTGTCTCTGTTTGATATTGGCCAGCCTCTCCAATGGGCATCATCAGGGTCCTGATGAACAGAACAGCACACAGCTAACTGCTATATATCCAAATATTGGCCGTTTTGCAATTAAATTTATTAGTCTGGCTTCTTCAGCCTCACCTGATGCAAATATTTTCTTCTCGCCCGTCAGTATTGCATCCGCCTTTTCCATTCTTTCACTGGGGGCAAAATCTGCCACACGCACTCAGATCCTAGAAGGCCTTTGCTTTAACCTGACAGAAATTCCAGAGAAGGAGATCCACCGGGCACTCCATAATGACTTTTCTGTGCTCACTCGCTCAGATTCTGGGTACCAACTCGAGCTAGGAAATGCTCTTTTTTTAAGGGAGGGCCTGGAGGCATTACCAACCTTTCTGGATGATGTCAAGGCTTTTTACGCCGCAGAGGTGTTGCCCACGAAATTCCAGGAGCCAAAAGAAGCCGAGAAACAAATCAACGATTATATAGAGAAGAAAACCCACGGGAAAATTTCGGAGGTCGTCAAGGGTCTTGATCCTGCTACCTCACTGGCTGTAGCGAACTACATATTCTTTAAAGGTACACTTTGGGGTGGGGGATAAATTCAACTCCGTTCAGATTTTAAGACAAACCTTCTAATTTGAATTTTCCGAAACCATGTGAAAGCTGAAACGCAGCAGTTCTTTGAAATTTGCACTTTGCTCAGAAGGGGCTCATGGGCTCAGACTAAATCCCATCTCTAGGTAATCCAGTCAGATGGGCGAGGTAGAAATAATAAAATAACTATTATTTATTATTATTATCAGGGAGAATCCTTTGCCTGTGACTTGAGGCATGTATCTGTGGACAAAGGCATGGAGTGAGCCAATGATCCCCTTCCTTTAATCCCCCCAAATATTTAGTCCACAAGCATCCCCACATTTGCTGGGGGAAAATCTTTGCGGGGCTTCTGTTTGTGTTCCCTTGGATATGTGTAGTTCCCTCCATATGACCAGGAACACTGATAACGTCACACGAAGTGTCCTACCCTTCTTCAAGTGAGTTCAGTAGAAGCTGCCTACAAAACCTCCCTGCTCAACTGAAGGGGGGTGCAATTCATGTGAGGACCTAGAGGGTAGGGTTTGCATACATATCCCCAGCCTCTGACATCATTCACACTTTGAGTGATCGAGAGTCCAGGCAACCTTGAGTCTCACAGTGAAGCTGCCGCCACATGTTATCTTCACCAGTAATAATAAAAAAATAATTTTATTATTTATTTGCCACCCATCTGACTGGATTGCCCCAGCCACTCTGGGCGCCTGCCAACAAAATATTAAAACATGGAAAACCTCAAATTAAAAAAAACTCACCTATGCAGGGCTGCCTTCAGATGTCTTCTAAAAGTCAGATAGATGTTTATTTCCTTGACATTGGATGGGAGGGTGTTCCACAGGGCGGGCACCCAGCTGTAACATGAACACATTCAACCTACATTTCAGCTATTCATTCTTTCACCCCTAGAATCTCTTACTGTAATGTCTCCACCATTATCCTAATTGCAGCACAGAAGGCATTTTTGTTGCATGACCCACAGTGGCCAGGGTGGTAATGGTTAACTCTTCCCTTCCTAGCTACAACTCCCCAACCTCTGGCTGAAAAGAGCCCCCTATGCCTTATTTCAGCTTGATGGAAATTGAAGCCAACCATATACTTTTTTCAGGCACCATTGTTGTACAGCAGTTTGGGGAGGGGGAGATCCACAGCAGATGGGGGAAATTAACCTTTTCTTCCCCAGCCGTGGCCTTCTTAAAAATGCTCCCATATTTAGGGTTTGGGGTGGGGATTCCTAAAGGATCCAGCAAGAGGTTTAACTTTTTATCCAGTGTAATTGAAGCACCGGGAGGAGGTGGTGAGGTGGTGGAGAGGGATGCCCCAAGTGATGCCTGTGGGCTTGGATCCTACATTTGACCCCCTCGGCTAAACAATTAATTTCCTTTACTTTCTTATTGTGTAAAATGCACTGCTCTGGTGCAGCTTTGTTGCTGTCGTATTTGTTGGGGCATGTGCAAAGTGCCCACCCCAATGTCAGCAGGGTGTGCAAAAGACCAGAGAAACAGTAAACACTTCTAAGAAGAATCAGTTGCTTTACTGACAATAATGCAGTTCCAGATACATACAGCAGATACTTTCCTTACAGCATACAGACCACACTCTGGCTGAGAGCAAACTTGCCTCCAAACACAGCAGCCTTTATATTGTAGTTTCTGCTGAGTCGTTCTCACATGGTTGCTGACTCATTCTCACGTGAGGAACTAGCTGCAGGTGCAGGAAAACACACCCCAGTTAAACAGCACACCAAAAGCAATCATATCTTGCCCTTTTTTCCCCCCTCTGCATGCATAAACATATATCAACCGTATTCAACCCTACATAGCAGTTCAGGAAGCTGAGCTGCAGTCTAGACTGCTGCAGCACTGCGATGGGAAAACAAACGGTGCCTGTCTATGAACCTGCTGACATGTAGCAACAATCTCTGCCAGAAAAAACACACTAATATTGCAAATAAGATCAAATGTTGTGATTTGAATGAACTGTGTAATCTCTCCGTAATGTGGTGGTGGTCTCTTCTTTTCTCTTAAGGTGCCTGGGAAAAACCTTTTGATCCAGCTCATACAGAAGAAAGGGACTTCTTTGTGAACGAACACACAACTGTCAAAGTCCCGATGATGCACAGGCTGGGCTGGTTCTGGCATTACTATGATGCTGAATTGCATTGCCAAGTGCTACGAATGGACTACAAGGGGAGTACCACCACATTCTTTATTCTGCCAGATTCCGGAAAACTCAAGCAGGTAGAGGAGGCTTTCTCATTAGATACTTGGACCAAATGGGCAGTAAAGCTCCACCGGTAAGTTTTGTGTTGCTTCTTTAATGTTTCCATTACATATATTTGTAACCAATCAGCAACTTAGGGCAAAGCTACACTGGTCGGTTATAACGTTAAAATGCATTGTAAAAATGTGACACCAGAGGGTGCTGTAGAGCAGCTATCCGTCGGCAATAGGAAATTGTATTAAGAGCTATATTGTGGGGGATTTTTTACAGCGTTTTTACAGATCAGTGTAGATCCAGCCTTACTGTCTTCGATTACCATACCACTTACAAGGTAAAGGACTAGATGTGGACCATATAATATAGGAAAGCCTTTCTGAATGTTAGGACTACTCTTACTTTGCCATGGCAAACTTATCTAGTTGTAAGACTACTCCTAGCCGTAGCTGTAGGATAACCAGCCTCATATAACCAAAATGCTTGTGTCTAATTAAATTACATGAAGGTGTTAATGCCACAGAGTAAGCTGCCCTGAGACAAATGACTGGATGCTTCCCCCATGTCACATACAGAAGCTGACTTGACTGGCCATTCGAATCATACTTTAACATCAGTAGTAGCCAGAATCGTCTGCTGCACCTGAGTGCACAGTTCTGTCCATACACAGCTCTGTGGGATGCGGGTAGCACTGTGGTCTAAACCACTGAGCCTCTTGGGCTTGCCAATCAGAAGGTCTGCAGTTTGAATCCCTGCGACGGGGTGAGCTTCCATTGCTCTATCCCAGCTCCTGCCAACCTAGCAGTTCTAAAGCATACCAGTGCAAGTAGATAAATAGGCAGCACTGCGACGGAAAGGTAAATGGTGTTTCTGTACGCTCTGGTTTCCGTCACGGTGTTCCGTTGCACCAGAAGCGGTTTAGTCATGCTGGCCACATGACCCGGAAATCTGTCTGTGGACAAACGCCGGCTCCCTCAACCTGAAGCAAGATGAGCACCACACCCCATAGTCACCTAAACCGTCCAGGGGTCCTTTACCTTTGCCTACAGTTCTGTCCATCAACATCTTGTTGTCACTCCCTAATTTCTGCCACCTGAGACAGCTGCCTCACTCTGCCTAATGCTACGGTTGGCCTTGTTCTGAGATAACGTACATGGAGCTCCTTAAACCTGAAATGTGCTCTGTAAATGCAAAGTATAATGGATGGAATATTCTTTCATGGTGCAACAAAGGGAAATATTGCAGCTCCATTCACAGGCTGTGGAACTGGGTGCCATTTTGCTGAGTACCTTTATACTGAACGGGGTGCCATGCCACAACGTTTTGCACCAGCTGAAGCCTTTGAAAAGTTCTCAAGGGCAGCCCTACATAAAGTTTGTTGCTGTAACACAGCATTCAGCAACCTGGTGCACACAGGATGTTTTAGGCTACGGCTCCCATCAACCCCAGCCAGCAGGCCTGCGCTAACTAGGGCTTATAGGAACCGTAATCCAAAATACATGGTATGTACCAGGATGGTGATGGTTGCCATAGTTGGACAAGGCCCCAAGCACATTGAGTCTCAATGAGAATATGTTTCTATCATATCCACTCGGGAGCCGTGAGTTGCCCTTTTAGATGTCAGCCATTTGAGCAAATAATTGAAGTACTTTCTTGTATCTTTCTGTTCCTGAAGTTCTACAGCATCTGTGTTCCTTCCAAAGTTTAATATTTCTGCCAGCTATGAACTAAAGGAGACCCTCAGCAAAATGGGCATTACTGATGTCTTCAGTGATCAAGCTGATCTGACAGGAATCACTGGGCAGCCTTTGAAGGTGGAAAAAGTAAGTTGAAAACAAAAATTCCAATTAGTCACATGACTTCATTTTTTAATTTTATTTTTTTGTGTGCAAAGGATCCTGTTTTATTTGGGGAAATTGAATTAATTGTGCTTCATCTCTTTAAATTATCCTTATTCTTATTAATTAAATTTGTATACCGCTGTTCAAACATAAAAATGCAAAATGAGAACACAAAATACATAATAAAATGAAAACAAAGCAATAAATCCCCTCTGACAAACACATTTAAAAGGGGTATACGATTGTAATCACCCAAAGGCCTAGTTTAAGAGGAATATTTTCACCTGGCACCTAAAGATATATAAGGAAGGCACCAGGCAAGCCTCGCTAGTAGGTGCTGGTAGGGATGGTAAGCAAAGACTCCCTCTTACAAATCTTAAGGACCATATTGCCTAATAATATGAGTTGTGACACACCACAGAATTAAGGAGATGAGGACCAGAGAAACTGGACATATCAAAGAGGAAGGAGCTACACAACCTGCTCGTATGAATGGGAAATGAAATTGAGCACAACTACGATAAATAAAACAAAAGTTACATTTAGCAGGATTAAAATTTAGCCATAATGTAGGCCCAGAGCACGTGGCAGAAGTGTTGGATACTACAGTCATACCTTGGGTTGAAGTAGCTTCGGGATAAGTATTTTCAGGTTGCGCGCTGCAGCGACCCGGAAGTAACAGAGCGCGTTACTTCCGGGTTTCGCCGCTCGCGAATGTGCAGACAGTCAAAATGACGTCACGCGCATGCGCAGAAGCGGCAAATCGTGACCCACGCACATGCAGATGCACGGACACTGGTTGCGTTCGCTTCTGGATGCGAATGGGGCTCCGGAACGGATCCCATTCACATCCAGAGGTAACACTGTACTGGGGTCTTGGCAGACTAAGTAATGAAGCCAGGCCTTGTCCACCCTGTTCTTTTTTTATTTGAAGACATGTATTTGAAATAGGACTGTGCCATATGCTGTCTGACTAGGATATTCTCTCCAGCGTTAGCCTCCTCAGTGCCAACAAAGCTCACGTTTCTGAACATTAGGGTTTGCCCAAGAGTTCTGATACCCTTTTGGGTCCTTGGCTGCTGAGGGTCTAATTTGCCCTCATAGGCATTTATTGTGATTGGTTGCATCAACCCATGTGTTTTTGTGATGTCACCTCAGCAAAGTTACTCATTGACAGAAGGGCAAATCACATAGATGGCCAGAGGTAAGCAGCAGTGAAGACAAAGGCCTTTCAAAAAAAGCATTTCCTTCCCAAATGAAATCCTTTTCTCCTCTCCAAGCTCTGATGTCTTTCTTTGTTCTTCCTCAGGCTACCCATAAGGCTGTGCTCACCATGGATGAGAAAGGGTCAGAGGCAGCAGCAGTCACTGTCATAGAAGCCATACCTATGTCTTTGCCTCCAACCTTAGAATTCAACATGCCTTTTTTTGTGCTGATGTATGAAAGACAGACCAACTACACATTATTTGTTGGCAAAATAGTAAATCCCCTTCAGCCCTAAGTGTCAGTGAATTCTGAATGAAGCTTTGGAATAAAGCATCTTGGCAACCCAAAGTTAATCTGGAGTCCTTCTCTTTTTCAAACCAGAGGCAGTGCAGAATGATGTGGGAATGAAAAGGAGTCTCCAAATACTTGTTTTCTGACTATTTTCCATGCTCCCTTCAGAGCATAAGCAGTAGGTGTCCTGGTATTGTTTTTTGCAACAAACCAGAGGTCAAATCAAACATTACAGCCCCCACAGGAGAACCATGAAGAAGACTGTAGTGTTTCCTGTGATTTTTCAGCTGATCAGATACAATCTACACTTCCTACATGGATTGCCATATGTCCAGATTTTCCTGGACATTTCAGCGATTTCAGCCCAGATACTGTTTCTGATGGCAGAATCCCAGCTCTGTTTGGGAAATTCCGGGTGTATGGCAGTCCTACAGGTGGTTATTGTTGTTGTTGTTATTGTTTACATTTATAGCCCATCCTTCCTCCCAGAGGAGCACAGGACAACAAACACACAAACAGTAAAGCATATGAAAGCAATTGCAGTAAAGAAGTAGGCTATGAAATATGTCTAGTTGAAAGGCTTGTTGGAAGAAGGTCTTCAGTAGGTGCCAGAAAAAAGATGGAGTTGTCATTTGTCTAATGTTTAAGGGGAGAGAACTCGCAAGAGTAGGTGCAGAATGAACCTCCAAATTAAGATAGGATCTGCAGGAGGCCCTCACCTGCAGTAACTGATTGGGTACATAATGGGTGGGACTATTTTTTTCAGGTTACAACTCCTATCATCCCCAATTGTTGGCCATTACGGCTGAGGCTGATGGGAGTTGGCTGGTGTGCAACCACATCTCAAGGGACTCAGATTCCCACAACCTGACATGGATCATCTTCATGACACTAATTCATAGAAGTAGTTTTCAGAGGTGCTCAGATTTGGGGCGGGGAGAGGGAATAATATTTGAAGGCTTAATTTTTCGAGAGGAGCCCTGCTGGGTTAGAGTCAGTTCTCACAGTGGCCAAATGATGACACACACACACAGAAATGCAGCTGGAACATGAGACCCAGCAAGTGGCATTCTAGAAGCCTTGGATAGCCTCATCTGCACGAATAATAGCACCATAAGCACAAATCATCATGACTGCAGAATAAAAAGGAGATCAAGAGAGGCCCCAAGGATCTGTTACAACGAATTATCAACAGTCACCCAAACTGTAATCTTTATCGGTTTCTGAGTGCTTGCTTCTCTCCTTTTTTATGTGTAGTATAAATGTCCCCTAGAAGGTTTCTGGTCTGAACCATTGAAATGCCCCCTTTTATTTCTCTGGCAGCTGTTTCTTCTCAGCCCCATTGCTGATCTTCTTGGCCATCCCTGTCTTTGGCCTCATTTATCTTCACTACTGTTCAGCGGTTGCTCGTGTTTAATTGTTCCCCATGGCATCATCGCATCAGATTTTGATGACAAAATCACATACTGTGGCGATCACACAGGGTCCCTGGATGTTTCACCGTCTATTGATCCACTTTATTTCTCGCTGCCACCACCCAGGCACTACCTGGTAAAATACTGAGTCTGTTTATTTATTTCAGTTTAACAAGTGTGTGGTTTCATAAACGGTCTCAGTCAACTACAATCATGGGCTGCCTATCCAGACCTATAACTTCCGCTACCTGCTCTCACTCACTAAACCACCTCTCAGATATTTACTTGTCTTCCTAGCTCCTAACTGTTCCTGACTCAGCTTATTTTGCTACACTAACTCAACCTACCCACAGACTCTATCCCAATTCACTCCCACTCCAACCAACCACCCAACTCCCAAAGAACTCCCTCCTTCACCCCTCCCAGAGCTGGTTTTATAGTCCCACTGACTCCACCCCCCTGGATTCTGATTGGGTAACTTGTTTAACTATTTCACCTCCAGCACTCTCATATGTTAACGTCACACATACATAGTTCTCTCTTCAGTCAATCGGATTCAATGGTTGTCGGAGGGCACAAAGGAGAGCATAGGAAGGGCCCTGCTAGATCAGACCTAAAACCTATCTCAATCAGATGCCCATGGGAAGTCCACAAGCAGGACTTTCTGCAACAGTGCCCTGCCCAAGTGTGGTTCCCAGCCACTGGCATTCAGATGCCTCCAGTGGTGGATGTTCTCCATGATTTTGCTTATCATTATTATTTTTAAAAGTCATCTAAATTGGAACAAAGGAGTCCAGAAACAGTAACAAGAACATGAAAGCAACCGGGAGAGTAAAAGGGGGGCTTGAGCAGTATGCACAATGAATATTAGCATACTTGTTTAAAAGATGGTGATGATGATGATGATGTTTTTAGATTCATGAAAAACAAACAGGCAAGTAGATGATTGCATTGGTGCAAAAAAAAAGTGACGGAAGTCACCCACGCCTAATTCCTGCTGTATCCAACAGAAGTCAAATCTGCCTCACCTTCATTAGGCTTACTTTTGACTTAGATAATATACTTCTTAAGCAATTTTGTACCATAGTGCCAAGCCAGGACCACAGCATCCTGTAAGCACATTGCCAAATCCGTCACTGGTGTGGAATAAATCATACTCACATGGAGCCAGCTCTTAAAACTATACTCCAGTTTCCAGGGACAGGATTGCTTCAATGGCAGGTGCATGTTGGACAGATAAATCATAGCAGTATTCATCTCCCAAGCTTGGCTTCCTACCAATGACACCTACAGAGACTACACATATGCTACCTTGACTGTCAGTTCCTTTGCATGCTGGCATCCATCTGTTTGAGAAGGATTATGCAAGAATAGCTACACTATACTTGCATCTACAATGTTTGAAAAACCCCTTTGTTCCTTCTCATGTTCACATGGCTTCATTGGCAGCTGAGCTCCTGGGCTAGTCAGTTTGATCGATTCGATTGATTTAGATGCCCCCTTTCCACAGTGAGCAGTGCCTAAAGTGGTTGTAAACCACTTCTTATCAAAATGCAAAACAGTGAGGGATGGAGTCTAGGGGGAAGAAGGAAGTTTACAAAGCATGCCTGTAAATTCAAATAAGATCAGAAATCAGAAGTTTATAGTACACAGAACAAATTCAAAACTAGAAAAGATATAAATACATAAAAGCAAAGCAGAAAAGAAAGTTATCGGACACTGTTTTTAACACCTGATTGGGAGCCGCCCAGAGTGGCTGGGGAAACTCAGCCAGATGGGCGGGGTATAAATAAATTATTATTATTATTATTATTATTATTATTATTATTATTATTATTATTATTATTATCATGCAGTTCCAACTGCTGGTGCAGCACTTCGGGCACTTCAGCAACTTGTTTTAAATACAGTTGAGTGAGAGAAGGATCTTCTCAGCAGGCTAGAAGCTGCCTCCCTCAACTCTCCTCCGGAGGAGACCGACAGCAGCAAAAGGGAAACGTTGGGGAGGGCAATGATGGAGACACAGAGGTGTGTCTTGCTCATTTCTTGACCCAAAGCTATGACTTGGAGGCCTCCCTGGAAACCCAATGAGGAAGCAGGATCTGCAGGAGTGTTAATGCTGTGAGCCCCTCCACCCTATGCTCGGGTTGTACATGTGTGTAAATAAAACTGCATGTCCTAAAAGCACCACAAACTGCATTAACCTTCATTCCAAGGAAACTGAACCCAGATCAGCACTGGAACTCTTGCAGTCTTTTGCTGGCCAGAGATGGGGGTTGCACATCACCTTATGTTCTCTGGGCAGCTTGCAAACATTCTGTTTGCAGCACTGGCTGAGAGAGAGAGGAAAGAGTGGCTATGTTTGGAAGAGAGAAGGGAAAGAGTCAGGAAGCCCTTTCTCCTCCCTCCCATCCTGCTAAATTCCAGAAACAGAGCCAAAGGACCATTGATCCTCCTGATTGGCTGGCTTGCACTCCAGAAAACATTTTCTGGTTTCTCTTCAGATTGTATCAATCTTTCGCCTTTTACAGAAAACATTTTTGGAGAACCTTGAAATCCAGTGGAATCCAGTACAGGCAAAGTTTGTTTGTCTCCCTGATTTTCCTTGCTTTTAATGCTGCAATAGCGAGAGCTACCAGGGAGTATAAATGAGCAACTGACACAACACTTGTGCTTTCTCTGCCAAAAGTCACAATGTCCATTCCAATTAGTTTATGTGTGTGTGTTTTCAGTTTTTCCCCCTCTCGCTGCTCCTGTGTCCTCCTCGGCCCCCACCACCTGGGATGAGCAAATGTCTCTCTCGTGTTCGTTCTTTGCGTTTCCTATCTGTACCAGCCATTCTTTGCAGCCTCCCACTCTAACGCCCACACGGCAATGATTCCTTTCCCAGTACACAGCCATTTGTACAGAAGGTGGACTCTGCTCTGCAATCTCTGCTCTTGCACAGCCTATACTAGTTCATTACACTCCTCTATTTGATACCAGCATGGGCTTGTTCAGGAACAGGTCTCATGGAAGCTGAGGCAGCCTCTCACCTTTGCCTCCACCAACATTTAGATGCATAGCATGATGCTGGCAAACAGCACTAGCTCCAGTTTCAGGGGGCCACTGGTAAGGACACCCCTTAGTCCTAATCCCAGCGACTGCTGTCAGGCCCCCAACTGCAGGTTTTATCTAGATATGGGTTAGGACTGGGCGGTATCTGGCTTTCAACATCGTGACAGATCACCAGCTAAACATTGTGATATAAAGGTAAGAAAGGGTAAAGGACCCCTGGACAGTTAAGTCCAGTCAAAGGGGACTATGGGGTTGCAGCGCTCATCTCGCTTTCAGGCCGAGGGAGTTGGTGTTTGTCCACAGACAGCTTTCCAGGTCATGTGGCCAGCATGACTAAACCGCTTCTAGTGCAACGGAACACCATGACGGAAGCCAGAGTGCACAGAAATGCCGTTTACCTTCCCGTCGCAGCGGTACCCATTTATCTACTTGCACTGGCATGCTTTCAAACTACTAGGTTGGCAGGAGCTGGGACAGAGCAACGGGAGCTTACCCTGTTGCAGGGATTCGAACCGCCAACCATTTGATCGGCAAGTCCAAGAGGCTCAGTGGTTTAGACCGATAGATCACAATGTCTGAAATAAGGAAGGAACTATGCAGAGGCAAACAGTAGGGCTCATGTCAGGATGCTGCCAGTGGCTCCTGGCTGGTTGCCCAGGAAAGTATAAAGACAAGAAAAGGTTTCTTATCATCCTTTTTCATTTCAATATTTACAGAGAGAGGCTATAGAACCCATCCTCTTGGATAATGGCATTGTCCTGAGTGAATCTCCACCCTCGTCTCTCCCACTTCCTCATTCGGGTGCTGCTATGTGCCCTCTGCCTTTGAGCTCCTTGTTCTCCTACTTTTAAGGCTCGCCGGGTTCTGGGAGCTGGAGGGATGCTTTCTAATAACACCATGTCAGCCAGCTGCCTCTCTGCTTCTGCCCCCTCCTCCTCATTTCCCATTATATATTACAATGTCTGAAATAAGAATGGAGCTATGTAGAGGCATCGACTGACTTCACCATTTCCTCCACATCGTGATTTTTGCATAGCACGCTCACACACAGACCACGATTTGATTCACAATATATTGTCAGGACAAAAATTATGAAACCGATATCACAGTATGGACTTCAAACCAGTTTGGGATGATATATCAATATATCACCCAGCCCTAATGTGGACTTATCCACTAGCTGTGGCTGGGAAACAACTGACCATTTTGACTACCCACAATACCTCAGAGCAACATAATTTCCCCAGGATTCCAGGGCTGCATTCCTATTTCCACTTACTGCTGAGATGGGAGGAACCACAAGGATCATCTAGTCCAACCTCCTGCAACACAGGAACCTTTTTTGCCCAATGTGGGGCTCGAACCCACAACTCTGAGATTAAGTGTCTCATGCCCTACCAACTGAACTATCCCAGGGGTATGTAAGCCCCTCTGAGCTCAGCACAACTTGCTTCTTTGTCAACACATAAAGGGGTTGGTAAATATATTAAGGCATGACTAAAATGTAAAAGAACTTCTCTTTTACATTTGTGAAAATTGCAGGGGGGTGTCAAATGAACGCAATGAAAACTGCCGAAGTACTAATTTTAGCACTGCCAAAGATTACTGCGTAGATATTTCCTAGAGTGAGGAAGTTGAAGAAGTCACCTCCGCCTGCTCCCAGCTAGACTGCCCTTCTTCTTTTTGGCAGCTGGGCTGTGTGCCAGGGTGGAAATTTCAAACAGAAATTTCAGAGCATAATAGATGAGGCCGGTTTTACAGGATTTTCTGCACCAGGCATTCATTCTTCCCTTAACGCAAGTCAGTTGGAGCCTCTCAGATGCTATATCTGAGTTTTAGTGAGTGAGGCCATCACCCCCCCCCCCTGCAATCCTGTAACTCAGTCGCTAAGTATTTTGCAACTCAAGGAAGATGGCTGAGTGGGCTCACAACATTTCGCCATTATTTGTTCTGCTTTATCTCATTGGTAAATCATCTAGCTAGCCTTGCAGAGAGCCACTTTACCTCAGAAGGAAGACATTTTAGGTGCATGAAGGCACATGCCTATATTCATAAAATGATTTGTGGTAATTTTTTGAAGTTTTTTTTTGGGGGGGGGGGGGTTAACAGGATGCTTGGACCAGTTGGGCCTATGCTCTGATCCAGGAAGGCGCTTCTTAGATTCCTCATAGCCCTCCACTGCTATGGCTTCTCAGCAACTGGTATTCAGTGATATATTGCCTCTGAAAATGGAGGTTTATTAAAGCCATTGTTTTATTTGTTAAAATTATACACTGCTTGATTAGAAAAAGAAATAAACCTCAAAGCGGTTTACGAAGAGCCACCTGAATTTAAGTCATCTAAGCTTCAAAGTCTCGGTGTTTTCTTCTCATAGACTCAATTTTTTACATTTCTGCTGCATTATAATTGCTGTGTGGCTCCATCCTAAGCCACTCCAACAAAGTAAGATCTGTATATACTTTAAGACTTGGGAGTGCAGAAGCACCATCTGTTTCCAGCCATAGAAAGGGATGTAATCAAACTGATTCCACTACTTCTTCCTTCCGATCGAAAAGGACTGCCATGACATCTAGTGGTGCCAGCTGGATCTGAACAAAAGCTGACTGCGTTTCTCTTCCAATAACTGAAAGGATGCTAAGGAGCTAAGCCTTAACGTTAGATGATAATGATGATGATGATTGATTGATTGATACGCTGCCCATCTGGCTGGGTTTCCCCAGCCACTCTGGGCAGCTTCCAACAAAATATTTAAAATACGATAAAGCATCAAACATTAAAAACTTCCCTAAACAGGGCTGCCTTCAGATGTCTTCTAAAAGTCAGATAGTTGTTTATTTCCTTTCGGATGGGAGGGCGTTCCACAGGGCGGGCGCCACTACTGAGAAGGTTCTCTGTAAGTTCGCTTCTCACAGTGAGGGAACCACCTGAAGGCCCTCGGAGTCTGGGCTCAACGATGGGGGTGGAGACGCTCCTTCAGATATACTGAGCTGAAGCTGTTTGGGGCTTTAAAGGTCAGCACCAACACTTTGAATTGTGCTTGGAAATGTACTGGAAGCCAATGTAGGTCTTTCAGGACCGGTGTTATGTGGTCTCGGTGGCCGCTCCCAGTCACCAGTCTAGCTGCCACATTCTGGATTAGTTGTAGTTTCCAGGTCACCTTCAAAGGTAGCCCCATGTAGAGCACATTGCTGTAGTCCAAGCGGGAGATAACTAGAGCATGCACCACTCTGTCGAGACAGTTCGTGGGCAGACTATAATGAGGCGAAGGGTTGTTTTGTGGCAAACTCCTGAGGGCTATGATCTCTACATTTTGTACTTGGTGGGGTCATCTTCTTCCTGGTCACAACTTAAATCATCATTCTGTGCCTGAACCATCCTGAATATTCAATGGCATCCTTTGCATATGCTATGATGTGTGAGGTTCTCACCTGTAGCTTGCAAAAGTCCAGCCCACCATACAGATTACAAGAACCTCTAAATGGCATCTTTATTTTTTGCAATTGCAAATATTATTTATTTATTTATTTATTATGTCATCACTGAGTAGGGTTTTCTATGTTCTTTCCCAAATATTTTTAAGAGCTTGTGAACTACATATTGACTGATGGAACCACCCCACATTTTTATGCTCCCATCAAATACTAATCTGAGACATAATCCAGACAGGCACATTTGTTGCAACTTTTGCAATGTGCAATAAAAATTCTTTTTTCGAGTTCACCACACGTTGAAGGAACAGAACACAATTATCGGATGACAAATGTTTTGTCAAGGGCCCTTGCACCATTTTCTGGAATTTGTTTAATAAGGAGGTCTTTACTTTTGAATAGAATATCATGAAGGCAAATTGGCCAGAAATACTAGCAGTGCTAGCAAGAGTGCATGAAATTATTCCCAAAGACTATGACAAGATTTCTCCTACTTTGGCCTAATGCAAAAAGTCTTGTGCAGCATTTCTTGTTGCTCTAAACGAATTATGTCTTTGTTAGTAATTTTCACACACTCTCTCTCATTCTGTTTTCACCTGTTCATTGTTCATTTTGCAAGATTTGCAGGTTCTGGGAAATGGTGCAATAATGTTTGTTTGATGGATGGCTGCCATCCAAGAATTATGTGGTCTTCATCCAAATGCTTCTGAAGATGCTTCTATCCCTAGCAGATTATATAAGGCTTTCAAAAAATTGTTTTGTCCAGCTCATTTTAGTAAAGTTCAATATTGCACAGCAGTGGCCTGTGTATTTGAATGCATGCTTTTAAAAGAAACTGCAGGGTACAATTGAACTCAGTGCAATTTTAGTAACCGTGGAACTTCAGTTTCCCTAGAAACTGAGTAAGCCTAGAAACGAGGCATAAATCAAGCCATTTAAAATGGCATATCCAGCTGTTTTCAAAAGATACATATTTTTAAAATGAAATGGTGTTTAATCTTAAAGCTTATTGCCGCCATACTTTTGAGTATGAGCCCCCCTCCCTCTTGTAAAAGGCTGCAGCTGATGTACTCTAATGCCTATTGTTAATCTTGTAACTGGGTTCAAGGCCTAACTTTTCTAAAGACTCCAGTTCGATTTTATCATCCTGGTCCCGCCACACAGAGGCTGTTCAGACGATGGTGATGAAGAACTTTAGTGGAGAAGGCACCTGCTGAATCTCTATTGGCAGAACGGGCCATTAACACAGAAGGCTCGGTTTTGTGTTGATGTCAAATGAGCCTCACCAACGTGGGGCAACCAGCAATGCTCCTACAGATAATCTCAGTGGTCAAGCTGGCATTCAAGGGTTCAGGTGGTCCCCAAGGTAGCCTGGACACAGTGGGGAGTAAGGAAAGGTGAGCTCAGTGCTACTGAGATAGGCACACTAGTCTGCTCTTTCTCTCTGGGCTCCGGCTGAGGAAGGTCCCCATTACAGTGATTATGGGTAATGCAACTTAGGTCACACTCTACTTCATTAGTGCTCTTTCAGAAGACCATTGCCAGCACATAGGTCTGATGCTTCGATGCTTGGATTGGCTTCCCTTTTGCTACAGGGTCATTTCAAGGTTCTTATGAAGCCCTTAACAACATGGTTCCAGGACCACCTGGTTCTTTATATCCTGGCCAAACCACTGAGATCTTTGGGGGAGTCTCCTTTGACGGTCCCCCATGGCTCATAACTACTAGAAGGCATGGATGCATTGTAGTGGGCCCAAGCCTATGAGATTAGATCTTGCTGTTCCTGACTTTCTTGCTCCCACAGCATTTTAAGATAGTTTTCAGTTTTATGATAAACATTTAAAATGCCCAATAATAATAATAATTTACAATAAGCATTTCAAAATGCCTAGTAATAACAATAATAATACCCCAAGATTGTTTGTGAAAGGGAAGCCAGCTGAGGGGAAAGTGTTCTTTCAAAGCTCTGAGGTGCATGTCCTTGAGAACCAGTGCTTAATACCCACCAAAACTACGCTGTTCTTCCAAGTATGTGGACAGGAAACCGACTTTGGTGTTGCCTTTCAGAAGTGTTTGTGTTAAACTTCTTGAAAGCCCTTTCATGCTGCTGTTCTTTTAACTCCACATGCCGCTTACTGGAACCTGCCTGGCACTGCAGCACTTAGTCCTTCTCTGGAAGTCATATGTCCTGTTTGTCCTTTAGTTAATTTGCAACAGACAAAAGTATGAAGCTACACTTTGGAACGGCAAATATTTACCTCAGGATCTCACTCATTTGGAATAATAACATTGCAACTTGATTTGCACGGGAGTCAGAAAAGTAAGAGAGAAGCTGTCCCGTTGGTAAGATTTGCAAAACTAAATTCATTTTAAAAGGATATAATGGAAGGGAGGTCAATTGAAAGTGGTCACTAGTTAATTCACTGCTGTATTTTAAACACTGAGGGTTTGTGTGTGTTTTCGGGCAGTTCAAAATGTATCTCCTACTTTTGAATGCCTTACTACTCTTAAGGGGCGATGTGAATAGCTCCACAGGGATTCTCCTCTGTATTTTTGAACTTTTTTGTTGTTCCAAAAGTAATCCCTATAAGAAGATGCATCTACAGTGGTGGCATTTCATTGGTAAATCCTTAAAATGTTTGGGATTAATGCCTTACATTACAAGCAACTATGGAACTGCACCATTTGCTTGGAATAGCTGTACCAAAAATAGGAAGCTGCTATATACCAGGTTAGGCTATTTGTCCACCTAGCCCAGTACTGTCTACTTTGGCAGCAGCTCTCCAGGGTCTCAGGCAATGCTTTCTTAATGCTTGCCATGTGACTCTTTAAAACGTTCTCAGACTGGTATCCCTAAGGCTGTGTTGTTTACATTCAAGCTAAGCAATATTTAAAACCAAGCTCTTTTCTTATTCTGCATTCACACATCTCCTTCTTCCTCTGGGAGCCTTGAAGGAGGGAGACCCTGCTTTCTAACCCACATTATTTTGAATGCAACTCTAAAACAGTTTGTGTATATTCCAAAGCCCACTCCTAGAACACCCCATTTTTAATTTTTCATCTAATCAGAATGTCATTGTTATACCTATTTGGGAATGACACTGCAGGGGTCTTTCCATTCGCATTCACATTGTTCAGCCTCAAACTAAGATTTAAAAACTTAGTCACTAAGTATTGAAGAGGAGAATTAAACTTGGCAAGTGGCTTGGGTGGCTGCAAGGATAAAATGGGGAGGGGGGAGCCTATTTAATCTTAGGCTGTGTAGATACCATACACAGTTTGTTAAATGTGCTGGGAATTGTAGCTCTGTGGTGGGTAAACTACAGTTCCCAGGATTCTTGGGCTGGGAATGTGCTGTAAATTTATAATGTGAATTCTGCCTTAGAGGAGCCTTTTCCGAATTTGGATGCCTCCAACTTCCATCATTCCCAGTTAGCATGGCCAATGGGCAAGGCTGGTGGGAGCTGGAGTCCACCAATATCTGGGAACCCCAGGTTAAGGAAGCCAATTTTGGAGAAAATATTAGATATGAGTATGATGCATGGGATAAATATACCCTCCAACATTTCTCTGATGAAAATAGGGATGTCCTATTCAGTTGTTGTTGTTGTTGTTGTTGTTGTTGTTGTTGTTATACCCTGCCCATCTGACTGAATTGACCCAGGCACTTTGAGCAGTTTCCAATGTATGTATATAAAAACATAATAAAACATTAAACATTCCAAACCTCACTCTACAGGACAGCCTTCAGATGTCTTCTAAAGATTATATACATTAGTTATTAATCTCCTTGGCTCAGGCATTGCATAACTGCATACCCTCCAATGTTTCTCTGATGAAAATAGGGGTGTCCTAAGGAAAAGCAGGACATTCTGGGATCAAAAATTCTGGGACTGCAAAAATAAAGCATCTTCATCCATTTCTCTAACCTATTTTCACTTTATTCACCAGAAAGAAGTTCATTGCTGTACTCCAACATGAAATCTGCCTTTTTTCTTGTCTTACTTGAACTGTGGGCTGGCATGGGCTTATCGAATGAAACAGCTGGTGCTTCAGGGGTGGAGACAGAGCAGAGTATCATCCTGAACCTCTGGCCTTTCAATGACACTGATAAACTATCCCTATATAATACTGTGCCAGATCCATCTGGGGAAGAGTTTGTGCCGGAGTCCTCCATGCGCAACTTCACAGAAAAGAACACCAATTTTGGATTTAAACTCTACAGAAAAATAGCGCTGAAGCATGACAACAATGTGTTCTTTTCCCCAGTGTCCTTGTCCTTCGCTTTGGCAGCCTTCTTGCTGGCTTCTGAAGGGGAGACACGCCACCAAATGCTTCAGGCTCTAAACCTCCACCTTCTGGATGACAAAGAGAACCGGCTGCCATCTTTGTTCCAGCAGCTAAGTGTCAGCCTCGCCAAGAACAAGGAGTTCACTCTTTTGCAGGACAGCTTCTCTTTCGTCCAGAAAGGCTTCCAGATCAAGGACGTCTTCCGCAACTTGTCCAAGCGATACTTCGATATGGAGTTTCTGACGGTTGATTTCCGCAACTCTACTCATGCCAAGAACTCCATCAACCAACATGTGAAACAAAAGACTAGAGGGAAAATCCCTAGCTTGTTTGATGAAGTCGATCACCAGGCTAGAATCATCCTGGTGAACTGCATTCTCTTTAAAGGTAACGATTATTGTGATCACAGATATCTTTGCTGTTTTTTGTTTCGTTTCTTAAGAGAGGTGAACAAAGCTGTGGTTAACAGCTAGGTTTATGGAAGAGTCTTTCTGCCTGCCAATCTACATTACCAGCAAGACCAGACCCTCCAAGTGTGCCTATTTTCCAGGGACTGTCCCGAATTTACAGAAGCCATCCTGGTGATCCCACAATGTCCTGCTTTTCCTTAGGACACACCTATTTTCATCGGAGAAATGTTGGAGGGTATGGAATAGGATGTCCCCAGGGCTTTTTTTCAGCTGGAACTCACCAGAACTCAGTTCCGGCCCCTCTTAGGTGGGCGTCATTGCCATTCTAAGAGAATGAGGGAGGTGTTCATGGTGAGTTCCAGCCCTTCCTTTTCTAGAAAAATAGCACTCAACATTTCTACTTTCACTGGAGAAATGTTGGAGAGCATGCGAGTCTTATCACCACATTAATTCCTTTTCTCTCATTTCTCTTGTTCCTTTATTGGCACCTGAAGGGTCAGGTGCTTCTCGTTAAGGGGTTCTAGGGACCAGCTGTCCATCCCTAGACTAGGGCTATTCCAGAGAAATCTAGGTATCTGATGCTAGCATTGTTGCCATAATTGCCCCCAAAAGCAGTACAGTCATACCTCGGGTTAAATATGCTTCGGGTTGAGCGCTTTCGGGTTGCAATCCACGGTGACTCAGAAGTAGCAGAACGCGTTACTTCCGGAATTTGCCGCTCACGCATGCGCAGACGGTCAAAATGACTTCACGTGCATGTGCGGAAGCGGCGAATCGCGACCCACACAGGCGTGGGTTACATTCACTTCAGGATGCTAACGGGGATCCGGAACGGATCCCTTTAGTATCCAGAGGTACCACTGTAACCAAATCTATAAAACAGGAGTGACCAGTCACCTCTCACCAATGTAGTGTAGCTATGTGAACCTTCGAACCACACTCAGGGTGAAGTTGTGTTCTGCTTGCAATCTGCCCCTGACCTCCATGCAGAAGGTGGAAGTTGTAAAAGGAGCTCTCTCCTCCCACGTATTCAATGACTTTCAGGAAGTGAAAATAGGATTCTTAAAACGTGTACATGTCCATTGCAGCTCTCCCTGCAGCTTTCAATGTAGGAGCTGGTCCTCTCATAAGAACATAACATAAAAATACGAGAAGAGCCCTGCAGGATCAGGCCCATGGCCCATCTAAATACAGCATTCTGGTCTCACAGTGGCCAGAGGCCAATGGGAAGCCTGCAAGCAGGATGTGAGTGCAACACCAGATGCAATTCCCTGCAAGTGGTATTCACAGGCATACAGTGAAGGCAGAATATAGCCATCAAGACTGGTAGCTATTAATAGCCGTATCCTACATGAATGTCTCTAATCCTCTTTTAAAGCCATACAAGTTGGCAGCTGTCACTGTCTCTTGTGGGAGTGAATTCAAAGTTTAAAGATGTGCTGCTTGAAGATACTAAGGAGTTTTCTCCCACAAGATCAAGTGGGGGCCATGAACTTACATGTCTTTCAGAGAGGAAACCAGTGGGTCTGGCACTGTGTTTTGTTAGGAACATAAAAAAAAAAGTCCTCTTGAGTCATTCCAAAGGCTCGTCTAGTTCAGCATCCAGTGACCAGCCAGGTACCAATATCACTCTTCTCAATTGTGATTCCCAGCAATTGTCATTCAGAAGTGCAGTGGCTCCAACCATGAGGTAGAACATCGCCATCATGCCTTGTAGCCATTGGGAGCCTTTCTCCTCCATGAATTTGTCCTAATCCTCTTTCAAAGTCATCCAGGTTGGTGGTCATCAGCACATCTCTTGGGCTGTCATATAGATGCGGACCCACGTGGGTCTTCTTTGCTATTGCAGAATTTCGCACATTGGCAAAAATCAAGGCCATCTGCGTCCTCCCTCAATTTCTGTCAACCCTTTTAATAAGTGGAGAAAAAGACTGCAAGGAATGTTTCCAGCCACTGGGTGTTGCTTGTCAGGAATATTTTCAAAGGGCTCCATGGCAACCAAAAAGACACTGCAATTAAATATCCCCTAATTTCTCTCTTCTATATTTTTAGCTCCTGTTCTGATTTTTCACTCCTTCACTAATTGTTGAGTTGCGATAAAGTGTGCTGATGAGAGAAAAAGAAGATAGAGCTATCTTGAGTGCAGGGAGGCTACAGAAGCTCCATTGGCTTCGGTGGGCTTTAAGCAACCTACAAGTATGCAGGATGGCACCCCTTCTGTGATTGAAAGGGCAAGCCTGGGAGGTCTAAAAGGTGACTCATAGAGAAGAAGAGAAATTATGTGGAGTGGGGAGAAAAAGATGTCATAGAATCATAGAATCGGAAGGGACCCTGTGGATACCCAGTCCAACCAAGATGCAGTTGTCCCTTCTGGGGATCAAACCTACAACTTATCAGCACCATGCTCTAATCAACTGAGCTATCTAGCCAACTGTTCAGGGTGGGGACAAACAAGAGACTTTTGAAGGTGTTATGATAACCCAAAAGCCACATTTCCTTCTGGGCAATTTTCCAGGCAGGACCAGAGGCAAAAGTGGGAACAGCAATGAATGTAAACTGTATTTTTGTACAATAAGCTAGTTCCTGCACATGCACACACAAACCCCATCTCCATACTCCCCACATAGAAGCCTGAGGCATCATCACACTTCAAGCACACCTTTCATCACGACAAAAATCTGTATGAAGTATGGCCAACAGAGGCATGGCTTGGGAAGGAGCTGCCTTTGAGGGCTATACACCAGGAACTGTATTAGAAAAGCAGTGATCAACCATCCAAAGTTACATGCTTTGAAGTCCCATTCATTTCAGCAGAAGGGTTAAGCACATGCTGAAATGGCAATCAATGGGGACTTGGCTTTGTCCGGATTGTCCCTGAAGTTTCCTGCAGCTGATGTGGATTATGTCAGCATTATAGAATAAATGGTTGTTTTTCTGTGTCTATTCTCAGGCAACTGGCTACACCCGTTTCCTCCCAAGCACACAGAACTGGCCACCTTCTATATTGACAATTACAGGAATGTCCAAGTGCCGATGATGTCCAAGACAGAGAGGGTTGCCATCATGTACGATAAGAGCTTGAGCTGTGTCGTGCTGAAGCTGCCATACAAAGGGAGCGCACACATGCTAGTCGTCATACCTGAGAAGGGTGCTGATTTTATGTCCATTGAAGACCATTTAACAAATGAGCTGGTGGAGTCTTGGCTTACGACCATGAATAGCAGGTACAGGAAATGTTGTGCTTTTTGTTGCTAAGATGCTAGATTGATGCAAGCTAGAATATTCAAAGGAGAAGGAAAGAAAGAGGGCAGTGTAGCTGAATAAGGAAGGAAAGGGGTTTAACTATGATGGATCCCTGGAGCTTGTCACCTTTTCCACAAAGACAAGTTCTTTGCTTTCACTTCTTCTGGGAAATGATCAAGCACTGGTCCACAAACACAAACACACACACACACACACAAAATATTAAACATATATATATATATATATATATATATATATATATATATATATATATATATATCCTGTATCTAGGCCCAAACTTCCTACAGTATGTAGAGATGATGGGAACCATAGAAGTTACATTTCCCATGGCTCCCGGCATCACAAATGAACATTTTATAATGAAATGATTTTAGAATGTTGTATTATTTTACTGTTGTTAGCCACTCTGAGCCCGGCTTCAGCTGGGGAGGGTGGTATATAAATAAATTATTATTATTATTATTATTATTATTATTATTATTATTATTATACGAACAAATGAACTACATTAAGGGATTTTATATGTTTGTCAAAGTCCACATTCTATGAATGATATAGTTGACTCCCCTACACAGGGGTTACATTCTGGGGATAGTGCATAAAGCCAAAATCATGTATAGTCAAAACACTCTTCCTGCGCTTCTGAACACCCTCCCAAGGCCACCAAACACTCTCCTTATACCTCCAAATGCTCTCCCAAGTTGAGTGCAATGGTGGAGGGGGGGATTGCCGATATCTCCCCCCGGCCCTCCTCTTTTTTTATATATATTCATTCAAGTTAAATGTGCATAAGTTGCGCGTCAACTGCATCAGTGGATATACCAAGTCTTTTAGATGATATATTATACACATTAAATGGTGAATGTGCAGTCTCCAAGAGAATAATAATAATAATAATAATAATAATAATAATAATAATAATAATTTATACCCCGCCCATCTGGCTGGGCTTCCCCAGCCACTCTGGGCGGCTTCCAAAAGAATATTAAAATACTGTGATACATCAAACATTAAAAGCTTCCCTAAAGAGGGCTGCCTTCAGATGTCTTCTAAAAGCCTGGTAGTTGTTGTTCTCTTTGACATCTGGTGGGAGGGTGTTCCACAGGGAAGGCGCCACTACCGAGAAGGCCCTCTGCCTGGTTCCCTGTAACTTGGCTTCTCGCAGTGAGGGAACTGCCAGAAGGCCCTTGGTGCTGGACCTCAGTGTCCGGGTAGAACGATGGGGGTGCACACTGACCAAGCAACACTCATTGCTTTCCATATTCCCTGAGTTCATTCAGAGAATATGCAGACTGAGAGGGCAATAAACAAAATCCCCTGCTTGTAGAGCTGCCATACGTCTGGATTTCCCTAGACACAGCCAGGAAACGGGCTTGAAAATGGAGTCTAGGGAGGATTTCTGTGAATCGGCAAAATGTCTGGGGAAACCCGGATGTAGGGCAAGTAGGGTTTTATTTTTTAAAAAAAATTCAACAAACCCAGAAAAGCCCATTAAAAGCTCAACAAATTGGGGGGGGGGACCACACACAACTGAACAACTTTGACTCCCCCACACCTCACCCCTGCAAATGAAAGCTCAGCAACCTTTGTCCGGATTTTTACTTTTGGGAATATGGCAACCGTACCTGTTTGTCAATGTTCATTTATGCCCATTCTTCATAGCTGTCCAGTCAATGTGCACAATGAGACGTTTTTATGCACAATCTCCATTCAACTTACATTCATCACCAAATATTGTTTCTTTGCATTACAGGAAAATGGACATTTACTTTCCAAAATTCAAGCTAGACCAGAAATACCACATGCATCAATTACTTCAAGATCTGGGAATTAAAGATCTTTTCTCCAATGAAGCAGACCTCAGCCACCTCACAAATGAGAGAGATGTAAAAGTATCCCAGGTAAGTGTGACCACTTTTCCTGCGGAAGTGCATGCTACCCCATTTCACAAGGCACAATAGCCCCAACATTGAGATCCAGGCACACTGCTGGGTAGCATTTGTTCAGTGCGCTGGGAAGAAGATGGGCATTGCCAGATTAGACAACGCTGATCACCCATTTGGAGGCAGGAAAAGAGGAAGGAAACTAGGATCTTAAAGCAATCAAGTGATGGTGCTTAGGTTGCTTTGGTGGTGTGCACGTATCTCTGACCTACCCAATAATTTGCAGACTCCTGTGCTGGATTTGAGGTGTTATCGCTTTTGCAGGACCCAATCCCAAAGAGTCATCTGTGTGCAGAACCTTGTTGCAGTTGTGTGGATAACCACCTTTGCTGGAATGGGACAACATGACTGCAATTAACATAAAAGTTTTTGTTATATTAATTGCAGTGGTGGAGCAGCCTTGAGAGATCAAGAGAGGGTGCAGTTTAAGCAGAAGATTGGCACCTTCTCTCTTTGCCATGGTGCTAGCAAAAATCACCTTTCTGAACTTGCTATCACAGCCTTTGCCAACCTGATGCCCTCTAGATTTTCTGTGGTCCAACCCCCCAAACTTGAGGGAAGCACGTTGGCAACGGTTGTGCTATTTGAAGTTGCTTCAACAAAGTCCTGTTCCCATATAAATCTCTAATGACCCCCATGAGGGGTACCCAGCATAGCGCCCTCCAGATATTGGACTACAACTCCCATCAGCTCCAGTTAACATGACCAATGGTGATCAGTGTCGCATGAAATGCAGGCTGCTTTACTATGAAACCTCATCCATATCCAACGTTCTCAGGTTCTCCAAAGAGCAGCTATTGAAGTGGATGAGTGGGGAACCGAAGCTGTAGCTGCCAGTGGGTCGGAAATCATGGCATACTCGCTGCCGCCAGTCATCCGTGTGAACCGGCCGTTCCTTTTTATGATCTATGAAGCGAGCATAAATGCATTGCTGTTCCTTGGCAGAGTTATCGACCCTACGGAGCTGTGAATAAAAGCCACACATTTCTATTTGGTCCATCTTCTTTTAGTGGTCCATTATGGGTTGAGCTACATGTTACATTAAGCATGCCTCTTTTCAAACTGTGTTTATTGCATTTCCTCTTCCAGAAAAAAAAAAGCTGGTGTTTGGGACCACAGCACATGGGGAAGAGATCACCTCTTTCCTTCCTACAAATGGTTCAATTGGAGACAGCTGCTCTTTGCCTCTAAAGGTGCTGTTTGCATCTCCGCAACACCTGCAACGAGGAGCTTGCAGGTCTTACTCATGTGAAAGGGGCCATGTGGGGAAAGGAGATGAGAGGATGCATATTTAGCCCTGGGGTTGGGTCCTCCCTCTTCCACCATAACTATCATCGCAGTGGACCATAATTGCTAGAGCAGGGAGCCTCTCCTGCATGCAGAAACATCTTGTGTGGTGCAGAATCCAAGATGCTCAGGGTTCTAGATCACATAGAGAGCCTCCACGTTTAAAGCTGTCTCCCTGATTCAGGCATCCCAACATGACAGTGAGAGAAGCGATGCAGCTCTGGGGATGAGGCGGACATTCCACAAACACAGCCCCTTTCACCACACTTGTCCCATTCATGCAAATAATGCCTAAGAACTGCAGTCAGAACTCGTTCTGCTCCTAATGCTGCTCAGTAAACACACTGATAGTTCAGCTATGTTGTTGCTTTTTCTCACAAGGGTTAGCAGCCAGGGAACCTCTCCCCTCTCCATTTGTTATTCACCACAGATGTCTTTCTGATGAGGCCATGCATCAGATGTTCAACACACACACACAAACAAACATCCCAAAGATGGAGGTCTGAACCTTGCCTGTTGCATTGCTACCCGAACACTAGCAAGATCTCAGAAGCTAAATTCGAAATTCACACTTCTCCAAAATTTGCACTGCTGTTCTCAGTCATATGCATGTTCAAAGGTCATATGCATGTATTTCTGAACGTTAACATTAAGGAACGCATATTATGGGAAATTGCTTTGCAAAAATGTCATTCCATGACACCCTAATCTCTCAGCCACTCCAGGGGTTCCTGCCCTTATTTGGCTCAGTTGCCTTGGAATGAAGCAGACTGTGGTGTATTTCAGATATATTGGCTTTATTTATACATATACACAACCTGAGCAGAGGATAGAGGGGCTCACAGCATTAACACAATGACAGCTTTAGGTTTCCAGGGGAGCACCACCAAAATCCAGCACCAATCCAATGTGTGTCTCTCTGTCACTAGCATCCAGCCTGCCAGCTCTCTCATTATTATTATTATTATTATTATTATTATTATTATTATTATTATTATTATTATTATTATTACCCTGCCCATCTGGCTAGGTTTCCCCAGCCACTCTGGGTGGTTCCCAACAGAATAATAGAACAGAATAAAACATTAAAAGCTTTCCTAAACAGGGCTGCCTTCAGATGTCTTCGAAAAGTCTTTGACATCTGATGGGAGGGCGTTCCACAGGGCGAGCACCACTACTGAGAAGGCCCTCTGCCTGGTTCCCTGTAACCTCCCTTCTTGCAGTGAGGGAACCGCCAGAAGGCCCTCAGAGCTGGACCTGAACAATGGGAGTGGAGACACTCCTTCAGGTATACTGGGCCAAGGCCGTTTAAGGCTTTGAAGGTCAGCACCAACACCCTCACAAAATGTTGTGGCTATTGTCCTTCTACCTAGGTTCACATGCTCTCCAGCCAGATGAGGGGAGTGGGGAAATGCTTACCCCGCCTCTGGGAGAGATTCATCACCTGGCTCATTCTTTGAGATGCTGATGAGCAGTGAACTGGCCAGCTAAAGCCATTGCCTTGACAGGGACTAGGTTGACCGGTCCCTTTTACGTTCAAGCTTCACAGATACAAGAGCCCGATAATATGAAGCGACCCAGAGGGGACATCCAGAATGACCCTCTCCCAACTCATAAGAGGAGATATATGCAGAACTGCACACTAAAGTGCCAGTGCATTTGCATGAAGTGGACATGTGGAGAAATGAACTGAAGAGTGAATAAATGAGAAACGGAGAGGAACTGAAATCAACAGATTTGACCATCTTTAGTGGAGGG
Source organism: Podarcis liolepis (assembly GCF_965112155.1). Taxonomy (NCBI): domain Eukaryota; kingdom Metazoa; phylum Chordata; class Lepidosauria; order Squamata; family Lacertidae; genus Podarcis; species Podarcis liolepis. The sequence goes on from NC_139554.1 coordinate 21,494,420, forward strand.
TAGGAAGGGATAGCATGGAAAAACCAACCAGCAGACGGGGACATCATCCTAATAAGTGGGAGGAAGGTGTGGTAGAATGTGATAAATGAGGATAAGGCACCCTGAGGATGAACTGGCTAATCTCCTGAGGCTATTGGTCCAGGGGCTTTGCCATGCTGGTTCACTACATATGCTGCAAGTAAGCATATGTTAACTCTTCATGTCACTTTAAACCTGGGAGGCAGGAGATAGGGACCACCACACACCTGCTAAAGCTGGGCTGCAACACCCCAGAAATCTCTTTCAGTATTAGACTGTATTGACGCTGCACCAAATTTTCACGATGTTTGGTTTTTGCAGTGATAGTTCCTGTTCTGTAGGTACAAATATTTTAATTCCTCCTGTCTTTACATGCCAGTTCAAAGACATTCCCACCCCACCTATGTGCTGCTGCTGCTGCTGCGCTTGGACTCTTAAATATTACCAACAAGGCACCAATCTTTTGCATGCCGAGAGGGAATCATAGATCAGAGTTGGAAAGGAGCCTCAGGATCATCTAGTCCAACTCCCTGCAATGCAGGAATATGCCGTTGTCCCTTACAGGGATTGAATCTGCAACCTTGGTACTATCAGCACCACGCTCTAACTAGCTGAGCGATTTGAGAACCAGCTAGATTGGGGTTTATCTCCATACACCTTCCTTTCCCCATCTAAAATTACTGTCATCACCCAAACCACTAAGGTGTCCTTTGCCCTGTAGAAGCCACAGTTGCAACTTCCCAGGGTGAATCTTAAATCCATTGCATCCATTGGGCATTTCATGGACTGGCCCTGTGTCGCCCTGCTGGTGCAGCATCTTCTACCTTATCCATGTGGCTCCCATCTATATTTCTTGCCAAAAGATTTTCTTATACGCATATCAATAAGTTATGGGCAAGGATCATGACTATTGTGTGTGAAGGGAGTGGTCACACCGCAGGACTCTGTGACCCGGACTTCCTCTTGCTAGCCACATTGGGAAAGCCAAAGGCACTGGTTTGCAATTCAACCATATTGTGCGGTGCAGTTTTCCAGCCCGATAACAAGTACAGAAATGCATATACGGTGGTGAAGTTTAAATTGTTAATGAAAATATATTAATGAAAATCCTACAAAAGTGCATTATATTAGGGGAAACCGTTCTGGGGAAAGAATTGTATTGGGCAAGATTGTACACAAAAATGTGTGTACTGGGAGAAATTTGCTCTAAAATGCTGATGAACCTCGATGAAAACTTGAAAATAAATCAATCAAGAAACTTATGTGGAAAACTGAACTCAAGAGTGGAAAAATAAGAGAAACCGAAACTAACCCATCCCTAGTTCTATATCAGCCTTTGGCTATAGAAATGTAAAATATTACACTAGTGTTAGGCCTGGAGCCAGAGCTGCTGGTATAGTGAACATAGGATCCATGTCTTTATGTCTCAACTGCACTTCTTAATTGCAAAAATTAGATCTCTCCCACCCAAAACATGCAAGTACTTTCATATCCTACGTTTTATTGTGCGTAAAGCATTCATTATTCCACATTGTAAAAAGTAACCACACACATATTCATTCACAAATTAGATTATCTTTATCATACACCAATATATTTTAAAAAACAGATTTCTGATATCAATATAGTTTTGCTGATTGCATTTCTGAAATAGAGAAGCTGACAATAGCTTCATACAGTCTCTCTCAAGTATTGGCATAAATAGAACTTTTTAAATAGAACTGCATGTTGCAGGCAAATTTTGATAGAAATGTTAGGAGGAATACAAACAAAATGCCGTTGACATAGCTAAAAGCATGATAGCTTGAAATAACAACTAATTAAAAACTAGATTGCATTATTTCTAAAGTGTTGGATAAAGAGAAACTACAACCTGAAATACTAGAAGTTAAAACAAAGTATTTATACAACGAAACTGAGATATGAAACTCATGAATAATCATTTATATGCATTTTTGGAGGTATTTGTTCTTATTAAAAGGTGAAAGGAAAACCCTCTTGAGAATTTGTATACACCAGGTAAGCAATCTTACTTAAAATTATAGCACAACTGTATTGTAAATGACTACTCAATATTTCTTTGTCCATGCTTCCAGGTTCAATACTAAAGCTTTTTTTCAGAGATAAGATGTTACTTGGTCGGTTATTCCTATATGCAGAGCAATTTCACCTATATGGTCCTATTTCCATAGCAAATATATAGTAGGAGCCCTACACTCATAAATAAGTATATTTTAAAGTAGGGGGCACTTGTATTCCAATTTGAAGAACCTGAACTATTAAAAGGCATAATTGAGAGGGAGGAAGGGGAGGTAAAACCCTGTCTCTTTAGCTGCAGCAGTTTTTAAGCACATTGCTAAAGTAACATTGAATTAAACACTTCACTTACAACATTGGAATTCTGCACATATTACATTATTTCTATGAAGATATTTTACAACATAGGAATTTATTTAACTGACAAAAGATGTTAACATTGTGAGATGCAGTCAGTCTCTCCTCTCTGGTCCTTATTGTTCAAGATTTTACTCCAACTCCTGCCAATCCTTTATCCACGTTGCCTCCAGTGGTCTTTGGTGTGCATCCTTTTTTTCACCAGCTCTAGGAGTTTGACTTCCTATTTTTCCTTCAGGCAAAAACAAAAGAACCCAAATCACACAAGTCAGATTGGAACAGAATAAAGCAGGACTGCTTTTAAGTATATCAATTGGGGGGGTGTGTTTGACTTAGTACAGTCATATTTAAAAAATTCTTTCCAATGGACTTTGTGATCCTCAACACATTTATTGCAAGGTAAAAACCCAAAGCCATTCTCCTCCCTTGACTAGAACAAGAAGATATGATATCTGTGCCTCAACTTTGGTGTCTCTGTGTCCCATCCCTGCATCCCTCCAACGTCACCTTGGCCACCATAAAGGCTTTGGTGTACAGAAGTCTGGCTTCCCAAATGCAGATGGAATTCTCCCTCACGTAAAAGAACTTGCACATCTGTTTCTATGCAGAGAATCAATCAATGAATGCATTCTTTGGTATTGATTCCACCATTCCATACTTTGAAATGAGCGTGGAAACTCGCATTTGCTAAACAAAGGCACACATTGGGGCCTCAACTTGAGGCAACAATCTAGAGAGGACTAAATCTATTAATTCAGTGTATTTTATTAGAAATATGAGCTATCACAGTATTATTTCTCATCAGTTTTTAAAAACTGATCAACAGTTCAAAGTAGGCAGGATGCAATCTGCTTCTAAATTTCACACTGGTTCATATGGGGCCCTTAGTCAAACTGTGCCTTGGCAATACATTTTCTCCTGATTCAAAAGAGGAGCCACAGAGCATAAAAACCCATTAAGTATCCCTGAATACAACATACAGTCTACGGTGGGAACTATGGCATGGCAGTGGTGAGGGATAAGAATGTTCTGTTCTCCACCTCCCTGTGCATATGCTCAGTGTCAACTGGAAGGGCCATTTCAAGTGGTTAACCGGCTATTACATCTTTGTTTCTCCCAGCTAGAGGCTGATGCCTTGGCAGCCGACTAAGACTGACTTTCTAAACTCTTTGGCTGGGATCCAAAGAACTGCACTTCTAGTTCTGCATTGCTGGGGGGAAGTAGCACATCATAACATGTATCAAACTGATTTGGAAACTGGGGTTTTCGTAAACACTCTTTGTTGCAAAGCATAGGTCTGTGTCTCTTTTGTTTAGTGAGGGGGGGGGGAGTCAACAACTCCACTGGGCACACCCAAGTCTAACCATTAGCTCACTTGATCTTAGCCATAAACCACATATTGGAGGCATGCATACAGGCACACGCACACACACGCACACACGCGCGCGCGCACACACACACACACACACACACACACACACACACCTGCCTTCCTCATCTGATCTGTGTTGATCAGGGAAGGAGAGGGCTTATTGTCCCCTTCTACTCTTCAGATGATTGAGCTGAGGACTGAGGAGGGATGATTTGCATTTGTATGTCGAGGGCTGAAAAGAGTTATTGAAATCTATCCACCCATGCCACTGCCATCATAGATGGAAATCACCTACTCCTTGATCAATCTGGAGAGGAGATGATTTGATCACCCAGCACACTTTGGCCCTGCTCTCTGGCTTTGCTATAGTGAGCAATTTCGCCCCTTTCACTTTCTATCCTCACTGTTTGACAAATCTCGGGGGGGGGGCGCAAAATGACTCCTTCATTGTAGTTCTATGCTGATCAGAAACAGGAAAGGGAACTCAGGGCTGTACTTATGTCTCCCAAGTGCTAAGGACTCAGGAAATGTTAAAGCATGCCAAAGTCCTCCCTCCTGTTCTGTTCTGCTTCAGTTGAGGGAAGGGCTCTTCCTCAGAGGTGGTCCAGGGGGTGATGTGTATCTCAGACCTCTGTATTTTCCCCTACAGCTCTTTCCACAGATTCTACTGCCAGGCTGCAGACCCAATTGGATGGTGGTCTTGGGGCCAAAAACAAATTGGGGGGGGGGATCAGACCCAGTCTATGGGGCAAAGTAGTTTGCCACTACTGTTCTTTATCTTGTCTTAAGCAAGGACTTGTTTCCATAAACTGTGAGAAAATATGACCTAAAAGCAACTACCCTCCTTAAACTTAAGATGGTAACAGAGCTCGGCTGAGAAGTCAAGTCCTCCCAGCTCACACTGTGTTCAGCCAGCACTGAGCAATGTGTCTTAAAGTATACATGAAAAGAAGCATTATAGATCACTGATACGTGAACAACTCACTTCTCGTTAAAGATACCTGTCTTTTGGGAGCAGATGTTAAATTACTGGAATTAATTAGAATGTTGCCATGTACTTCAGCACTGTATGCCCATGTGGTAAATTATTACGCACACTCTCGCCCTAACCCATATTGCAGTGATTCATCTTACAAAGTAAGGACACCTGATTCCTCTCCAGATATATATTCAAATCTGTTGCCATGTAGGAGTGTAAGTGTAAGCTATTATGTTGAGAGAAAATTTCTAAAGCCCTTCACAATGAGCAGACACACAGAGGATAATAAAAACAAGCCCAGCATAACAGCATAATAGTAGCAGAACAGATTCTTTTGTTAATCCCCATGTTTATGATTCAGGGCTGCCGTCTATTCTAGGATGACTCATTTAACGCAAACTCATTTAGCAATGAGTTTGTATGTGCTTCCTTCCTGCCCCCCTGAAGAATACCTCCCCTATGTGTGGTCTCCTGTGGGTTTGAGGCACTTGCTGGATGAAACCCTTCCACATTCTACCATGTGCTACAAATGAAATTCATGGGCCTTCTATAGCAGAGGGCTGATTCAGATATCTGGGGGTTCCCAATGCTCCGAGCTAAGTAGTACCAAAACACACACACCTTGGGGTGCAACCGTGTGTAACACTCATATTTTCAGGTGGAAATAATACATAACCAGCAAAACCAGATTAAATAACACGTGTGTGCACACTGAACACATGTGCCTTCTAGAATCTCACATTTCTCTGATCCATAAATCTACAGGTAGTTAACCTCCTTCCAGCATTCATATATTGGGGGCACACAAATGCAGTCACACAAAGTTTAGCTATACTAGACAAACCTATGTTGACTTTCCCCAAACAATCCCAGGAATTGTAGTGTGGTGAAGGTACTAAGAATTCTGTTACAAATTCTCAGCACAATCATCTATTACAGTCCATGGAGGGTGAATTTTTTATTTTAAAAAAACCTTATAGTTTCCTCCCCACCCACCCCACCCCCGCAAGAAGTAACCCAAAGCAGTTTACATCAATAAAATATATATCCAATAAGACAAACACAAAATGCATTAAAATATTATCAGGAAATATCCTCATCAAAAAAATGAAAACCAGTTAGGAGGAAATTACTGTTCGCAGTGTAGAACTCTCCCTACCATCCCTTATAGACTTATATACATAGAAACATCTTCAGCACAGACATTATTCTAGCCCTCATGCTAGCCAGGCTGCCAGAATTCTAGTTCTCCTTACATCCAGGGAACAAGAACACCATATTTGTAGTTAGTTTGCAATTCTCATGGCAGGGCCTGTTTCTTTCTCTCTCCCTCTTTATGTGAGCCATTTTGGGAAACAATAATTTTAGGAAATAAGGTAAAATAAGGAAGGAAGGTTGCACATTTTAAACAGTTTTTTGAAGTTTTGATTGTATTGTTTTAGAATGGACATATTTGCCGCTCCATCAGAGGAAGCTTAAGAAATAAATAGCAATAGTTTTCAAAAAAACAGAATAGGCACAGCCTCCCCAATAAGAAATTATCAAATACCAGAGCAGAGGGCTCAATTCTGATTTGCTATGTAATTTAGCTCTAGCTTGTCCAGTCCTATTAATGAATACAACAGATTTGCAACAACTGCAAATCTACTGCAACCACCAGCTCCACACTGATCCTGAGGCTGTGGGTAAATGCAGTAATTTTAAATAACTAGGCTCCTCATATACTTGCAGAAATGCCTACATGGAGAATTTTCTCATCATAAAAGCTAATTAACTAAAAATTCAAGGATGGAAAATTAGCCTTTCACTTTATGGCTGCATAGCCTTAAAATTGTGCCCTAACTTTAGTCGATCACTTACAAGCTAACCTTCCGCGAATGGCTTTCTTTACTCCCGTTGCTCTTCTGATCAACTGAATTACTTGTATTACGAGAGGAAGATGGTAAGGTGGACGCAGAGGAGAACGCAGCAGTCCCACTGGGGTTGCTAGAGCGAGTACGGAAGGAATCATCTGAAAGACAAGGAGGAAATGTTAACACAGTAATTGGCAGTATGTGGGTGCAGCTGTTGCTACCAGAGCTGTGATTTTGTTAGCTGCTTGTACATAATGTTTATAAAGATCATGTGTGCTTGTTTATTTATTTCATTTCTTAAAAAAATTTTTTATTGAATTTTCAAATATTTTACATTTCAAATAATCTTTTATTATACCATACCTTCTTTGACTTCCCTCCCTCCCCTTCCAAGCTTCATTTAACTTATTCACCATTCCTGCATATTTTAGTGTATCCATCTAATTCTGTTCTCCTATCTTACATCACTTCAATATATGTTATACTGTTGAATTAACTTTAATATTGCCCGTGTTTTCAACTGTGCACAATTATTTTCAATATACTCAACAAAATTTTTCCACTCCTCTTTAAATACCTGTTCTTCTTGCTCTCTTATTCTACATATTAGACCTGCTGCTTGTCTATTTATTTCAGTCTGGCCAGCACTAAGGACAATGGGCGCCAAATGTCTTTGAGCACAAGGGGAAACTAATAAAAGAATTCTAATAAACACATTCCCCCCTGAACCCCAAAAAGTTACCAAGCTGCTTACCTGAAAAGGAGAACATAGAACCTTTTCCTACTGCTGAGACTGAAGTATATCCTGTTGAAGAACTTTTGCTGAAGGGGTAGAAAAATATGTGATGATGTTATAAAGAATAACCATCATTAGTCATGGGCAGGCCCCCTCCCTCGCATTTCAGAATGGGCCCAGGTAAATAACAAATAATTTCCCTTCCCAAATGGAAAAGAACTTGCATGATTTAAAATCCCATTCTAGGCACTTCTACCCTCCCTCCACCTTTCCTTTCCTCTTCCCCCAAATGTGCCTGGTGAATTTGTAGCAACGAAGGGTGACACCAGGACCTCTATTATGTATTTATTACAAAACATTTGTATCCTGCCTTTCAGTTCAAAAATCTTCACGGAAGCTCACATCAGAAACTAAAACAATCTATAATACGTTACTAATACAAAGGCTTTAAAGGAGGGGAGAACCAAATTAATGGGTCACAAAATACAGCAGAGACAAAAAAACAACTGCAATAAAAAAATAACAGTGCAAGAATATCCTAATGGTCCATAAATATCAAGACTGAGGCTACTGGTGCTGAGCCTTAAAGGTAAGATAATTCTGCAACCTGGATGCCACTACAGAGAAGGACCTGTCCTGCATCCCAGCCAATCAGAATGCTGGTAACTGACAGGTATGGAATATGTCCTCCAATGATGGACACGATAGGTGGGCAGCTTCACATGAAAGAAAACAATCCTTCAGGTATGGACTTTATACATAGTGACCAGAACCTTCAATTTGTGCCCATAAATGTATTGGTAACTAATAAAGATGGCAAGGCCCAGTTGTGATTCTAGCTGCCACATTCTGTACCAGCTAAAGCTTCTGAACACTCTTTAAGGGCAGCCTCACACAGAGGGATGATCCAATCATCTCATCTAGATAGCACGGAATCTTAGAATTGTAGAGTTGGAAGGGACCACAAGGATCATCTAGTCCAAGCCCCTGCAATGCAGGAATCTTTCCCCAATGTAGCGCTCAAACCCACCACCCACATATTATGAGGCTTATGTTCTACTGACTGAGAACTAGGGCATGTGAGGTAAGGGTGCAAATGGTATACTAACTGAACCTTTGCAAAGGCAGTCCTGTAAAACTGACTCCAGCAGTCCAACCTGGTCAGTAGAAGTGCTACTCCATCCAGAACAGGCTGTAACTTTCATCCCTGACTGGTTCTGCTAAATGACCACTGTATCATTACAGTTTATCACTGTTCTTGCAGATGGAGGAGAAATCAATGTGAAGTTACATGGGGATTGGAATGAAACTTTCAATTGGTTACACACTTCTCCAAATTTTGCAGTGTGGTTTTTGATCAAACATATGCACAAAATGTTTCTTTTTGAGACAAGAGGCACACAAAATGCATATTCGGAAAAATGCATATAAAGCAATAATAGTTTAGATGTGCTTTTTAAAAAAACTGCAAAAACTGGGAAAGAATAGACTGCTAGCCAAGCTAATGCAGAATGGAAATTATCTGATCCATCTATCCCTAACTGCCCATCATTTCTCTAGAAATCAACTAAAGAATAACACCATGCTATTAGTATACAACTAGAGAAAGATAAGTACGTTTTCATAAAGAACAACCAAAGTGGTCTATAGGATTGCCATCTCTATCACAGACACATAGAAAAAATAAATATTACATACCTGGGACACTTGTCTATGTTTCCATATTTTGAGTGCAAGGCTTGACTACTGAAAGACTGGCTTCGAACCAATTTTGACTTTTTCACTTCTTTGCCTAGGGGACAATTAAAAAAACCCAACGCAATTTATTGTGGGCTTATTACATAATTTGCTGGCAAGAATAGGAGGATTCACGCTGCAGGGAAAAACAATTGGAACAGAGACCTAGAAAAGCATGATGGAGTTCTGGCAATCAGTTTTCATCGCTGAGCATAAAGGTCTATCTATAATTTTGTGTGATTTTTGGTCAAAACATGTAAGCAGTTACCTGAATTTACAGGGCCTGATATAACTGAAGGAGAATGAGCAGAAAAAACTTGTATCAGGTACATGGCCATGAAACCTAAGGAGAGAGATTGCGGAAGCAGAGCCAGCAGGCAGGTTGCCTGAAACCCAAACTGTCCAGTTAGCTAAAGGACAAGGAGGATTTTCAAGCAACAACTGCAGAGGGGTGGGCAGCCACAGGGAATATAGAAACTATGGTTGCAAGGACACCTGGTCCTGGCAGCGTAAGACTGCAGGGACATTCATAGAGCACCTTTGAATCTTGGCTCCTACCGTTCACCATTTGTTCAACTCTGCACTGGCAACTTCAATGGGTTTGGAGCCCACTCAGCTGTCTATCTTGGGGTTTTCTACCTGTGTTTTCTTATGTTCATTGTGGTGTGGACATATATTTTAAAACAGACAAAAGGTGTTTGTTCTTTCTTACCTGCCGCAGCACCCGGATTTCCGGAAACAGACATTGGTATAGTTTTGGCCAAAGTTGTTGATGCTTTACTGTCTCTACCTAAAACAAAGGTCATTTTAAGCATTCCACTCAGATTATCTGAAGAAGTAAAGACTGCACAATATGACAGTCTGTCATAACATCTTAAATACCACACAACCATATTGAAACTCTAGAAGAAAGCAGATGGGATAATACATTATCCTGGAGTAAAATCTGTCATGTGTCCCATCAATGTATCAATGCCATGCTTTCAATCACAGCAGAAACTGACTATACTGAAGAGCAGACCACTATCTATTGCAGATGTTTTAGATATGATTTTTTCCTGCCACAGGGCATGAATTGGAATAAGTGCCCCATGTTATTTCTTTCAGCAATAAGGGGCTGACCATTGAAACTGATGCATGAAGCACTTAGAAAAGTGTGGTTTGGGGTCTACATCTAGAATGTATTTGTTGCTGATGCAGCAAAAGGTATTGGCCTAGTGTAGATATAATGCTGGCTCCCGGAAAACCATGGTTTTACACCCCTTTTGCTTGTATTTAGTTTTGATTCAGATTTGTCACGGCCAATGGCTAGTTCAATGAATTTATTTGGATTGGATTGAAATCAGGAGCAAATATATTCCTTCCTTTTCTATTTTCCAAAGCGATTCCTCCCAACTTCTCTTCCAGTACTGACTATGGTTTTGTGCTACCTATGCAGGACATGTTCTCTTATAACTATTGTTTGCAAGCCCACTTCAAATTAGAATTTCTGAGCCTGAAAGGAACATAGCTTTCACTAACAATAATTTGCATCAATGCACATGTAACACAAAAACATAGTCAGGCCTAGTAATGGAAGGGGGGCTAGATGGTTGTAGATTACAGGAGGCAGGATCAGAGGAAGCTTACAAGTTATCCAAAAGAACATTTTCAGAAAGCCTGGCACCCTGCTACTCTGGAACCATCTGCTCTAGTGTATTGAATGAGGTTTTGCCTGGTAAGCAGCAGAGAACAGGATCTGCCCCAGTTGCCCACTTCAGTCACACAAGTTATTGATTGTATGACCCCAGCCAAAGCATTTCCTAAATGTTGGGTTGTAAGAGTGTGCAATGCTTTGACATGCGTTTCTCACACTAAATTAGTAGCAGCCAGAAGATTAATATCGCCATCCCCCATGTTTGTGAATGCAACATTAACCCAGTTTAGAAATAGTGCTTGCCACCTCCACCTCAGCATCCTCCACTCCCCATAGAAAGAAATTAAGAAGCCTCTGGGAAAAGAAACAAAAGAACACTTACGCTTCTTTTCATACATTTTATCGCTCATACTGGTAGACCTGCCCTCATTTTGCTGTTTCTCTTTTTCTAATTGTTCCTGTTGTGGAAACAATTTAACAACAGTGGTAATGGAAATTTAAAACCTAAAATTTGTTGGCTGCAAGCTGCAGACAGGCATGCTTCCACAACCCAGTCAGCTTCAGAAGAGAGGAAGATGCAGCCTGAAATGCCACCAATTATAAGTAATAAATTATTATTATTAGTTAAACAGCCATTTGCTCATAGCACACTCTCCCCAGAAATGGTCTCTCCCCTCTGCGGCCCCCCTCCCCAATTACAAATACCTCTCCAGTAATATCACACAGGGTTGTGATATTTTATACAAAGCAGAGTGTGGTCGCTTTCCCTCTCTGAAATGCCGAGGCAGACTATAGGAATTATGCTGAAAATTGAGTAACCCAAACTTGAACTCATGTGCAACCCAAACCTGAACTCATGACCTGGACATATATGGTGAAACGTTTGAGACTACTGCAAGAAAACAGTTTTAGCACAGAGACTAAGAATATAAACTGGGATTCAAGATGTCCCAGTTATAAAATATTGCCTCGGTCATGAACAGGGACAGGTCTGCCATGCAGCAGGGTGAAGCAACCTCACCACTGGCCACAGGGAGGATAAACGAGGGTGTTTGAATAGTGCAGAAAAGGGTCGTCCTCAGTAGGGTGTGTGTACCATTTGGGCTCCATTTCACGCAGCAAAAGCTCTTCTGCTAGAACTGACTATGAAATCTGATACCCTAGAGCACTGTTCCTTTATTTGCATCGCAGTGCCAGCCTACCTTCAAAAGCTGCTTGCCGGGAAGGACAGAGCTGCCACGCTAGCTTTCTGGCAGGTGGGCCGCTGTTGCTTACCAGGAGACAGAGGCACAGGGGCAAGGCAGCAGAAAGGGTGGCACACTGCAAACACACTATTAGGAGTGCCAGATTGGCTCCATCAGTGCGTCTGCAACACCCTGACCTCCCCACCACTTCACCCTCCTGGTAAGCAACAGGGGCCCATCTGCCAGGAAGTGAGCAGCGCAGCTCTGCCTATCCCAGCAAGCTGCTTCTGTCTACCTTGCAGAATTGCTGTACAGGTTATTGAGATAACGTTAGGTTACACTATATAAGTATTATTATTACTGCTAAAAGAATCACAAACTTGATGTAGTTTACAGGGCATTTTCTCCTGCCAGTAATTTGAAATCTATATACGTAGACTGCAGCTGCTAAAGGCTCTGTCCATTTCCTCCTGCACCAGGACCTCCTCTCAGACAAATAAGCACTGTGACACAGTATGTCTTAGGTTACATATATGGAGAATGTTTAGGATTGCTGTTCCTTGGCCCTGGTTTATCAGGGAATTATTTTAAATCTTCACTCTGGATCCACTGGAAAGTCTACATGATACTCAGTTAGCTTAATGTCTATCGTAAACATACCATTTCCAAAAGTAGGTGCTCCTCTCTTTCTTTTTGCTGGTCCAATAGATCATTTTCATAAAACCTCTTCTGAAACTGTTTGAAGGTTAAAACAAACAAGCCATCAGTGATCATGCCAATGGTTTCAGCTTGTTATTTCAGGTTATCATCTTAGAAGATACTTACCACATCCAAAGAGGTTTCCATTCTGTCCAGTTCCAGCACCATCTATTTAAAAAGTTTAATTATTATTTTAGGTTGTTTTAATGTTTTGTTTTTTAAAAAAGGCAGTTTGATCTCCTAACACTGAGTCTTGAAATATTTGTGGGATTTTCCACAGAGATTTCCACATAAATGTGGGTAAAGATATGGAAAAAAAGAAAAGGAACTAACTAGCAACATGGGAGTCTCACTAAAGTTTTTCGTGTGCAGACATTTTGCATTGTTAGAGTAGTACAGTAAGACATTATAGTAAGGAAGCCCAGCTAGCGTTCTGTCATCATCAGCATTCTCTGATCTATTGAAATCTAGATAACACAACTTAGAATAATTTCTAACAATTGTGAAATTTACTGTCTTTTACTGTCTCAGCTCTAGAAACAGGCACTAAATCACAGTTCACACTTTTGCAAATAGGTAAAACATATTCAGAATTCTTCCCACTACGCTATATAAACACAATTTTAAGAAGTAAGACATTTGCAATCACTGAATGACCAAGGGTTGTGTCCAACTAAATTATACTGAGTAGATACATTGAAATTAATCGGCATTAGTAATGTCCAGTATATTTCATAGGTGGTATTCAACACCAGTCCTACTCAGAGTAAAACTAATGAAGTTAATGGTCATGACTAAGGCCTATTAATTTCAATGGGTCTACTCTAAATAGGACTTAGGTAAGCACAACCCAGTGGGTTTACTCTGTGTGTGACTAGCAGTTGATACAACCCCGGGAAATTACTAAAATGCACTGGCAACATGAAAAAAATACTGGATGAGTAAAAGAAGAAACCACCCCACATACTTTTTTAACAATGCTCAGAACATCTTTGTCTTTCTCCTCACACAGAAGTTTTCTTACACACAGTTCTAGCTGCTGCAGTAAATGCTTATCTGTGGGAACCTTGAGAGTAGACTTCACTTTTGGCAATAAATAACAAAGCTTCATTCTACAGAGGGAAAAGCAAGATTTATATAGGAGGAAAGTAAAGATCTGGCAGTAGGTTAAGAGAAAAAAACAGTGTATCTCTCCTTTATTAGTATCCCTTTGGTTTATGTACATAGGCCTTATATTAACACAGACCTTTGATCCATCAATCTCAACATCGTCCACGTTGACTGGTAGCAGCTTAGTGAAAAATACTGTGGTGCACAGCACACTACCCCAGCCTCTCAAACTTAGGTCCCCCAGATGTTGCTGGACTACAACTCCCATCATTCCTAGCTCCGGGTCCAGTGGTCAGGGATGATGGGAGTTGTAGTCCAACAACATCTGGGGACACAAGGTTGAGAAAGACTGCCCTATCCTATATATTTTGTTTTGTTTACTCTTTTTAAAAGTGTGCATCCACCTTGACCCATGCATCTCTTCTGCCCTGTCACTTCAAACACTCTCCTTTTCTAGGTCAAAGGATTCCTGAGTTCTCGATTGCAGAGGAACAGAAAGTACTGTCCTTTTCTTTAGCTTGGTCCTGTCTATCTATATAAGATTTTAGGCCTCTGAGGCAAGGACCATGCTATTTATGTGTCCTCTCAACAGTACAATAGACACCGTACAATATAGAAACGCTAAACAATAAATGTTATGAGCTGTTGGAGAGTTATAATGTTCCATCACTTAATAGCAACCAATTTCTCCTGGCCTGCTTTTTAATTATCCTTTCGTGTACAGTATAGGGCAATAAAGTAATAGTAAGGAACCAGTAAAAAACTGCAATCTTTGCTAAAATAAGGCAATGCAGTAACAATCTGCTGAACATTTCGGAGCAACGGGACATGCCACTTTGGGCAGAAGCCCCCTTCAAAGCAAACACTCTTAAAACATACACTATCCTTTATGTATGTGAATTTGTGTAGATGTGTCCACAAGTCAAACAAACCAGCTAGTTCACCAGCCACAGCCATTTCTGGGTAGAAGGAGCTTGACCACAATAATCCATGCTCTAATAACTTCCTTTTTGGACTACTGCAATGTACTTTAAGATTACTTAGAGGCTTCAACTACTGCAGAATGCAGCTGCCATAGTATTAGTTCAGTTCAGTTAGTTGGAATCACGTGACGCTGATTCTAGAAGATTTACATTGGCTATCTACATGCTTCTGGGGTGAATTTGAGGTGCTGGTAACCCATAAAGCCCTAAAAGACTTGGGGTCCAAAGAGCTGGAGGGACACCTCTCCCTGTATCTGTCTGCCCATGAGCCAAGATCAGGAGAGGAGGCCCCTCTTGACGTTCTACCATTGAGACACGTATATCATGCAGTGAGACATAAAAATGTATTCTGTGCTGTGACACTCCATCTACGGAATGTCATTCTCCTGGAAACATATTTGGCACTGACATTATTACTGCCAGAGAAAGATTCATATGTTTCCCTGGGCATTTGCAGCAGTCCTGTGGTTTCCGTAATTTTAAAGTTTGTACTGCACTCTAAGTTATACTTGTTCTTTGTTTGATTGTTATAGTATTTTACATATGGGGGGGGGCTGCAATTTTTACTGTACCCAGCCCTGAGATCTTATGATGAAGGGTGGGTTAGAAATGTATTTAATATAATGAATACGTAATAATCATGACAAGCTCTGCTACACACCCATTAGGGACTTGCTGGAGTGTGGCCCTCATCTCCACCTGCTTTTTTGTCTCTGAAGTTGTCTATTACAGAGTCCCTTTCAACTTCAAAAAAGTTATTTGCTCATGCTTCCTTTTTATATTATCTGGAAGGGTACATAGAAAACCACTTCAGCTTCTTCCTTGTAAACATTTTTCACACCTCTCTTCTCATATTTCCTTCTCTCCTCCATATGCCTCTGGGCAACATCATGCCTATTATATATTTTAATTTCTGTGCTGCTTAATACACAATTTGTCAAACAGCCAATATCAAACCTGCTTAAATCAGTAGAAATGTTAGCTTCAGACTTCAAAAGACTAAGGACTGCACTCAGAATAGATAACCTCTTCTGAGGATGGCCATGCCACTGTTACACAACAGTATAATATATTGCAGCATTAATACTGAGATAATACTGGGTAACGAACAAGGTGGTGTAGAGGTGAATTCTTACTCAAGAAATGAATGCAAGGCTTCCCAAGCAAATTGCCAACCCGCTCTATACAACATTGATATAAAACATCTTGACCAAGCCACATAGATTTTTTTAACACAACTTGTGCAGTACCTCACGTTTGCAACTGGATCATGTGTAAGCTCAAGCACTGGGAGAAAGAAGTATTCACAGAAAAAAGATTTGGAAAAGAGTTCTATGATGAATTCACAGGTATCTAAAAAACGCAATCTGTTCCAGTAGCTTTTTCCTTGGCCCAACTCTGGAAAAAAAATGATTAAAAGAAACTGACGATCACCATATGTATATTTTCACTTTGTTTTACTGCACAGGAAATGCATAGAAATGCAATATATAATCTCAAAGTTAATTTAATGGGATGAGCTCAATACATACTGATCCTGGAAAATGTTTTATGTCATTTTCAATAATGTGAAAAGATTAGTCATAAGTCCTGTCAAGACAGAACACTGTTAATCTTTAAAACAAAGCCGAAAGATCAAGAGATGACCATGGGCTCCCTCCCCCTTCTTCCTCTTTCTCTAGCATGAACTCCACCAGGGTTTAGCATTACATTGTACCAACAGCCAGCCTCCCACTTAAGGTGGGTCAGCAAAACAGCTTCAAGCCAGCTTGGTTTTCAATCTTAGTTAGAGAAGCTTACCATGGTTAACACTAACCATGGTTGACATTGATACCATGGTACAGGGTTAAAGCTGACAAGGGAAAGAAGTGGAGGAAATTCATGCTAGGGAGCAACGAAGGCAGAGGGGTCCCATGACCACATCATAACCACAGCTGAGATCAGCAGTGTTTCATCTACACTGGACCAATTTATTTTCTCAATTTGATTTGACCACCAGAAAAATGCAGTTTCCCATGGGAATAATTAATGCCTGAATTGGAAACCAAGATATATTTGATGCTATTGCCTAAGAAAGTTTGAAGTATGAACATTTAGATTAATCAACTGTCTCTCATCCTTTGCGTATTCTTTTGGTAGACCTACAAGTGCAGATCAGAAAGTTGATGTCTGTCAGCCATTATTACATTATTTAAAACCTCTAAATTTATAAATATAGCTATATAGATGTAGATTAGATAGTTTACAGAATCTTTAAAATGCAGCACGTTGGAAATGGAGCCTCTGGTTACTCTGATACCAATATAACTGTGTTGAAGTGTCTGAACATGTTACACCACCATGGTATCAGACCACTGGTCCATTTCTATTCCAATTGGCAGGAGTTCTATAAGGTCTTGCTATACTGAGATCCTTCATTTATTTTACTTTATTTATTACCTTTACATACCTTCCAAGGATGGCGTACATGGTTTCCCCCCCCTCCCTATTTTATTTCATCCTTATAGCAACCCTATAATGAGGTATGTTAGGCTAAGATATGGTGACTGGCCCAAGGTCACCCAGGGAGCTTCATGGCTGAATGGGGTTTCGAACCCTGCTCTGTCAAGTCCCAGTCCAACACTCTGACCATTATGTTACACTGGCTCTCTCACACCTTTAGCTCAGAGATGGGGAACCTGAAGCCCTCCAGAGCTTATTACACTCAACTCCTAACAGTCCCAACCTGCATGGGTCACTGATGAGGGATGGTGGAAGCTGTACAACAATGTCTAGGGCCACAGGTTCCTCATCCCTGCTTTAACTGAAGATGTGACTGAACCTGGGACTTTAAGTTTGTAAAATGCTTGCTGCGCTGTAAAGACAGGAACCTTCCCCTCTTGTACAACTCTACACACAGTTGCCATCCCTTTTTCCAAATTACATTGCTGTCCTCAAAACAAAGAGAAAATCAGGACTTACGCTCAATCAGTTTCTGGATGACTTCATGCCTCTGTTCTTGTTTGCGATTGTAACGTAAATATACACACAGGGTTCGAGCAGCTGCTTTTTGGACAGGTAAAACATTCTTCAAGAAAGAAAGGAAATACATTTAATCCTACAGTCTCTGTAAGTATTCAGATTGTTTTCATATTGTTGATTGATTGTATTCACATTGTTGATTGAAGAGCATTAAGGATAATTAATGGCTAATGGTATGGAGGGGGGGTGGAGGGAGAGACTAGAAGCAACTGAAGAATTGGTACTTAAGAAATCTGAAATGCACTTAAATTGAATTTGCTACTACTCCCCAGAGCCTAATCCTTAAAACTTGAATCTAAAAAATGAAGCAATTTCAAATGTTTGTGTGATAGCGGGTAGTAAATTCTCAAAATCGTTCCCAATTGATTGGTTTCTAACTGAATATATTGCGTTTTACAGCTTATTTTATTTTGCTTATTTTTGCACATAACATATGCTAAGAGCATTCATAATGTGACATTATTCCTATGGGGAGACAATTGGGCAGGGAGGGGAGCAGGGAAATGTGTGAAGTCAGTGCAAGTTTTTATTTCCCTCATGAACACATGAGTCAGGAAATGGGGGGAGGGAAACACTTTTGTTTAAATGCAGAAGTCAATCTGCCCAATCCATTGAAGTGAAGGGAGTAGGCTTTGGAGTTAGGCAAACCCCATGTGCTTCTGAGCCTCTAACCTTGCAGCAATCAATAGATTAAGACAGATGCCTTTGAGGTCTTCATCCAAAACATGCAAGAAGCTGGCTTTCCAAATGAGTGGATTTAGAATAGAGGTGTAAACCCTCTGGGAGGCTTCAAATAGAGCTCTTTCTCTTTTTGCTGTCTCAGCACAAGTAGTAGAGTTTTGACCACATTCCACTTTACTTTTAATTTTCAGAAGTTATGCTACCTGCTGAATACTTCAATGACAAAATATACTTAATAGTAATGAAGAACATTAAAATAAAACAAAATAAAGTTCTCATGCTTCACACTGCTAACAAATGTTTTTCCGCTACCTGGCATTTCATACTGCTGTGTCGTTTGCTGTTTAAGTTTGAAATCCTACATCCAATTACCTGGGGATAAGACCCATTGAACTCAGTGGGGTTTAGATAGCAGCCCTGCTCAGAGAGCAGGAGAGCGAAAGATCCACCACTGCACCTGAAGCTCTGGCAGATAGTGCCAGCAGGGTGGAATCAACTTGCCAAGTTTGTCTGCAAGGCCATTTCTCCCAAACCACGCCCACCCACTGACAACACTCCTGACACATCTAACGGGTGCTTGGGCATCATTAAATTCTGCATTGGCTGCACACCCATTCCCAGCAGTGAACAGTAGTGTGAAGGCAAACTGAGCAGGATTTAAACTCTGCTCATCCCACCCCATACAACTACACTAGTGGCCAAAATTGCAGAAACCTTTTGGAAAACGTGTTTTTCTGAGGTTTGATGGCTCATAACACCACTTCTTTTTGGAGTAATACCATAAAATTATATATCAGCCCTCTCTGAGCAGGGCTGCTATCTAAGCTTGCTTTTGCCCTTCCTATTTCTGAAGCCAGTTGCATTGTTAGAATGCGCCACAACATCACCTAGGTGACCTCAGAGATCATTTCAATTTCAAATATTCTGATTATTTCTACTTTTCGTTAAGTATTTTTGTTTTTTTACTTGGTTTAGGGGGGCAACTGCCCCCCCCACCGGCTATGCCCATGCCTCCTATAATATTTCAGAAGGAAGTACAAGGAAGCAAGAGAGAGAGAGAGAGGGAGGGAGAGAGGTCACAGGGAACTCACGTTTGTCATAATGATGCTCAACATTCTATGCAAAAAGCGATAATAAATTTGATCACTTGAGATGACATGAGGCAGGCAGGCATATTTTTGTAGTAGCTTCTCATGAGTCCTCCATTTCAAAGAGGTTGCTGCTCTCTGCTCTGCTCTTGTTAGCGCTGGGATCAACTCTGGGAAATTCAGTAACTAAAGAATGGAAAGGATCCAGGGGATGGGAGAAGAAATGCAAATTATATCACTGAACAGCAAACTGCCATCTTTCAAATGCACACAAAGTCTACTTACTCTGCCATGCGTGGTCTTCTGGACATTCACTGTGGTTCTCCCCCACCCCCAGTTGAATTCTCCCTAGAGCAACAGAGCAGGGGGCTACAGCTGAAGAGGAGGACCGGGACTCCCACCCAGTGTGCACACAAGTGCTTTACATATACACATGGGCTCTTTGGATCCCAACCAAATCCTCAATGTCAGCTCCAGAAATAGCTTAGGTTGTGTGAGTTTGATACTTGGGCCATGTCTACCAAGCAGCAGAAGGAGTGATCTTGGTTGCTTTGTGCTACAAGCTGGTAGTCAGTTGCCTCAAAGAGGCAACTGGGAAACACTTCCGATGCTCAGAACAGGATTCTGCCACCTTACCTTGCTCTCTGTTCCAATGTTTTCTCCTCCAGTAGACAATAGTTCAAGAATTTCAGGAAGGTAGCCTATTAATGCATCTAACACCTAGTTAAAGAAAAGATGAGTCGCTGACATTTATGTGACAAAGACATCATTCATGTTACATCTCTCTAGTTTTCATTTTAGTCTTCTCCATAGGACTACAGCTGCTGCTGTGTGGGGAATTGAAGGGGAAAGGAAAATTCCCACCCTTATCTGTAGGAGCCAGGAGGCAGTGGTGAAGGTAAGACACTATACAAGTCTACAGTCACTGACTGGACAGTTAGTTGGCTGTGGCGCAGATGAAGGCTGTTAACATCAACAGAGATGCCTATCCAGTCAGCAACGGTATGTTCGTGTGGTGCTAAAACATCTTTTGTCTCCCAGAACTTACAAAAAGGAGCAAATATCTGAAAGGCTGTCACATGGAAGAGAGCAAAACCTTGTTCACTGTTGCAGAACCAGGTTTAATGTGCTTAAATCACAAGATGATTAAGCTGGCTGAAAATTAAGAAAAACTTCTGAACCAAAATAACAGTTTTACAATGCAACCAATTACTTAGGAAAGTAGTAAGCAGACCCTCCCTGGGGGTCTTCGAGACTAGATAGCTATCTGTCTATCTCTGAATTTCCTGCATCAAGCATTGGTTAGACAGAGGCCTAAACCCACTCCAATTCCACGATTCCTCTTCTTTCCAGCATGTATTAAAATACTGAGAAACCATCAACATAGCTATCAAACAATTCTTTTCTAATTTGAACATGCTTCAATCTGCTCATTTTTTCTTCTTATAACTTACTGTATTTTTCAGTCTATAAGACACCCCCATGTATAAGACGCCCCCTATTTTGGGGGACTCCGATTTAAGAAAATGGAGGGAGATGTATCTGTATACAGCATAAGACACCCCCAAATTTTTGACATTATTTTTAGGAAAAAACCTAGTCCTATACACGGGAAAATATGGTATATTCTACAGCCTGACTTCATGCATTTTGATTTAGCAACATAAATTTTGTGACACAACTAAACACTTCATTGCAAAATGAGTTGTTATTAGTGTTAAGTAGAGAATTATCACTGATGACTCCTGAATATGATTTTTTAACCTAGCCTATAAAATATCGGTAGTCTCTCCCTGCTTTGTGCCATCATCTGCTTATAAGTGATGACTTGATCAAGCCCAAGTATTCTACAAAGGTATTGAAGGATAGTTAATCCAAGATTGACCCTACTCTGATTTAATGTTAATCCAAGAATCAGTACTGTTTGAAGGGCACTTCTGTGTTTACGGTACGTTAGTTCATTTGGCTCCACATTTTTTTAACCTCTCTGGGGAAGATGACATATGGGCTTAAGTGAAAAGAGTTCAGTCATCACTTTCAAATAAATCTTTACTAAACACTTATCATGTTCTTTATGACTAGACCATGCAACAAGAAGAAATGATTCATTCCACCAAGCCTTTCTTACTTAGTTTTGTTATAGTGTCATTTAGGATAATTGTAAATGATCTTAACGTAAGCAACAAATAGGTTATTATTACCTCTAATGACTCATCCTGTAATAGGGCTACCAGTTCTTTATGTATTACATACACATCAGTATTTAAAAGCTTAGCAACCTGAAAAATACAGAACCAACAAAACAGGGACATTAGCCTTCTTAATCTGGTCATATTTATTTTTCAACAAGTCTGAATAGCCAAAAGGAAACAAGGATGTAGCCTAGATCTCTAATACCAACAATCATACTTAAGAGAGTTGAGGTCATGTCCTTTTCTCACTACTAAGCAGTGTGGCATCACACAGTAGCACAGAAAATAAACATCCTGGCAACAGCACACTTTCAAATTGTGCCCTTGGGTACTGAGATGACATTTTGCTTCTTTTTACATTTCAAATATCCAATCTTTTGACACAGCCAAACATTTTAGCCTTCTGCCATGTAATTCCTATTAACTTAAAATAATATAGCTGATCTACTCCTAGTTGGTTACATTTACTACTATACTAAACACAGTTCCCTCACTTTTTCCTCATTCCCAACAGAAACCATGGGTTGCATTCAGCTAGGTTTTACTCAGAGCTGACCCACTGAAATTAATGAGTACATTTACTTTGAGTAAAATATAGTTGAAAACCACCCCATATATTTCCACCATCCCACACAGGTCCATGGAATGGTGACACTGACTGGACTCAATCACAAGTAGCTTCTTGGTTAGGCAATATAATGGAAACTTTAAAAATAAAAAATATATATTAATGAATTGTCATCATTTGATAGATTCTATAAACTGGATTGGTTGATCACTTTTTCTTATGAGGATGTCAAAGCAATAGGGAAAAAATTGTCTAGCTCTCTGAATGAAACATACTTGTTAAGAGCTATGATTGTTTACTATCAGAACAGAAAGAGGGAACTGTAGTCATCTGCAGAATACTATATATTTAAAATATATCCAGTAGCAGAAATATGTAGATTACTATGGTACAGGACAACTGATGTAATCCAAGGTGGTAATTAACACAAGGCACCAAAGATATGTATTTTTAAAGTCTAATAGGTAATTTTTCATTCATATGAAAAGTGCTTCAGATGAGTACATAAAATTATTCTACAGCAACAGCCAATTAAAATGTCCTACATAAGTTATGCAGAAGCATTGCCAAGTACACCACTCCCACCTCCTCTCACATCTGTATCTAATTCCCTTCTGTTTCGATTCTCTCTTTCCCCAGTCATTGTACTGTTTCTGTCTGTTGACAAGGAAATAGAACTCTCCTTTGGCCCAAATTAATTTTCTAAAGCAAGACCCTAAAATCTAAAACTTACATTATGCTGGGTTAAATCAATTAAAGCATCGTGCAAGAGGAACAGAAACTTCCCTTTCCTCACCTCCACCACATGCCTCTCTGCATTCCACTCCTGATTTGCTTGGAGGGGTTGGGGTAACCCCTAGAGCAAATTTGGGGGTGTGGGGTACATGGAGGGGGGAGAAGGAGGGGGGAAATGAATACAGCTAATAGCTTTATTCGTTCATTCAGCCTTTCTAATAGCTTTATTCGTTCATTCAGCCTTTATTGGCATAATTTAGACA
Organism: Podarcis liolepis; assembly: GCF_965112155.1. Classification (NCBI taxonomy): domain Eukaryota; kingdom Metazoa; phylum Chordata; class Lepidosauria; order Squamata; family Lacertidae; genus Podarcis; species Podarcis liolepis. The sequence goes on from NC_139554.1 coordinate 21,517,669, forward strand.
ATAAAAACCATAAAAACAATGTATAAAACATTGATTATACAGACATATTAAACACATAAAACACATACAAGACTCAGTAGATACCATTAAATAAAATGAAGGAATTTTATATTTGTGTTTAAAAATCTTGACTCCAATAGCTTTATTAATCTGTTGTCCTTTACTTCCTGTGAACTCAGGACTTGCTTCAGCAAGAAATATTTCGCACATAAACAACTGGAAAAATCAAGAGTCCTGATAACACAATTTGTGTTGAAAATGACCTGCTCATAGCCTCATGCATTTATTGGTTCGTAATGGGAAAAGTATACATGGATTTATATTATATTGTATTATATATATTATACATAAAAGACACCTCAATGCAGTCATATGAAACAACCATAAACTAGTAAGAATCCAAAGTTAGTAAGTTATAAGTTGCACTGGTTTCAATTCGGGAGGTTACCATACACTAATACTGTATATTAAAGATGAACATATCAATGAGATTGTATACAATGAATAGTTGCTGAAATTAATCCAAGGAGTATTCCTTGACTTACTTCATAGAAGCCAATAGCCATCGTGTGCCTGACTAGGACTTCAGGGTCATGACATAGACAGAAGAATGTTGAGTACAGTTCCAAATTGAAATTTTTGGGATCCACGAAAACCATCATGGCCTAGGAATAGAAATGATGTAACATTTAATGTGGACAGGAACATATTATAACCACAAAGAGTGGACTCTTTCTCCAAATGCCCACCCTTATGTAGCCAAAAAGGAACAATCAAAATATAAGAAAGAAGCATCACACTGGGCTGTGTGGAATCCCAAGGTTTGCAAGGTGTTTTTTTAAACAACAACAACAACTTTATATTAAAAACAAACAAACTGGGGGTGGGGGCAGTATGCTGTGGCCACATAATGCTGACTGACTTTTAGGAGAAAGGGAACAGAAAACAGAGGATTGGGGGGAAATGGAATGGAGCAGCTGGAACTTGAACAGAAGCACTTTATACTGCAACATTTTGTTGCAGATCCCAAGAGAGCAGGCAAGTGGTAGTGCCTGTTCCACCATCCTCTGCCGCTGCCAGTGTAACAGCAAGGGATGTAGCCCTGCTAGCCTTATAGTCAGTGCTTTTTTTCTTAAAAAATGTTTAGAGGTACTCTTATTTTGACTCAAGAAAACACCATTTTATTGTTCAAATTGGGGGAAAGAAATACAGTAAATGGACAAAAGTACAAAGCTTCACAAAATGTTTAGGGGTATATGTACCCCTGTGTACCCCCAGAAAAAACCCGCTACTTATAGTACACTTTCTAGTTTGGGGAAAGCATCCTGGAGGTGGGGACATTCCACCTCTTTAAAGCCAGAAGATGTACCAACTTCATTATTACTATTAAACTAATTTATATGAATTACAGACACATTATTCACGTATTATAAATGGATTTTTAAGTAAAACAGTAGTCCACTCACTGGTAAATTGTAAGCACAGTTCTTTCTCACTGAGATGTACTTCTTTTCCTGTTCTAGGGTTTGGAGTTGCACCTGGTTGTCACTGTGTCCATTTTCCTGCTCTAATCCCAGTGTGCAAAGCTTCTTGTAGAATTCCAAAAATCGCAAATGCTGCTCTGGTGTAAAAATCCCTTCAAACAAATGCAATATGCGTTTATTATTTTACGTTCACATAACAGCACAAAAATGGTCTGTCCAGTGAGTCAGGTTTGCATAGCAGCTACAGCATTGGAGTTAGGACTGTTGATGCTTGAGTGCGCATCCCTGCTTTGCCATGAAGCTCACTGGCTGATATCGGGCAAGTCACCCTCTCTCAGCTTTGCCCACCTCGCAGAATTCTTGTGAGGTTTATTTGCACCATGATGTGGAAAAAAAACCATTTGTTCCAGAAATCACAGTACAAAGCCCTTGTCCATTCCCATGAGACAACTCCCCTGGGAAAGCTTCCTATGTTAGTGTGAAAAGGCATTAAAAATTTGGAGGAATTAGCTATCCATCCATAGGCACAATATTCTTATTTCTGTATTATAGAATTTACAAATGTAAGTGCTACAACCCAACAAGCACCTTCGGGCATGCAGAAGGGCTTATTCACACACAGTAGGGCTTTCTTTCCCCTTCGCAAAAGCCAGCACTCCCTATCATGCTGCGAACAGTGATCTGAAATTTCCCTAAGACACAAAGCTAGGTATCATTACCTCTGCATGTGATTTCAGCCACATATTCCTTTAGACCAGTGGTTTTCAACCAATGTGATGTGGCACCCTAGGGTGCCTTGAATGATGGTCAGGGGTGCTGTGGGAAACACTGACCTCTGTCCCTCTTTCATTCCCTCCCTCCCTCCTCTGATGCCCTCTTGCGTCTCTGCCTCCCAAAGGCTTGCACAGCTGTTTGTTGCAGCAGCCCTGGCTACAAATGCCCCAAGGAAATGGTGCCTCTGGGGCTGGCCAGGGGTGCTTCCCAGGCCCCTGTGGGGCAGTATAAGGAGGCACCTCTCTTTGGGGCAGGGGGGCAGCTCAGAGACCAGGGGCAGCAGCTGCGGCTGCCCAGAGGACTCCCAAGGAGAGGGGAGAAGAGGCTGAGGGAACACTCCACAAAGAAGGGTGTTTGGAAAGGGATGAGGGGCTGCCAGCTCTGCAGGCAAGGGGTGACATAACTGGGCTCCTGAGCCCTACAGGGGTGCTGCAGAAAAAATGTAGTTGGTCAAGGGAGCCGTGGACCCAAACAGGTTGAAAAACTCTGCTTTAGATAGTAGCCATGGGGACTGTTACTCCAGCTCTGAGGATTTAATATGAAAGAGGTACCGGTATATATCGCAGCTCTTGCATTAGGGCTCTTCTGCAATGTGTTGTAAGCAGATAGGTGCTAACCTGCACTGGATCTTACAGGGAGAAGGCATTGCGGGAGTAGACTTTTGATCATTTAAGATAAGACCTTAGAGCTAAGGCATTGTCTGTGGTTTATAAGGCCTTGAGGCTAGTTCTGAAACTTAACACACTAGCAGAGATTTTACATTCCAAAGCAGGAAGAACTAAGGCACACCAAGTTCTCATCCTGAGAGGAGGAACTCACTGTGGCAAAGCTATTTGTATTGTTATCTTGCACATGCATATGGAAAATACTGACAATCCAAGGACAAAATATTACACATTCCACAGGCTGGCATTCATTGTTAACACACTGAATATTCATTATATATTGAATAGTTTTCATGACTTCCGTATACATAACAAATGTAGATCAAAGAATATTCATGTGAAATGTAACTGGAGGTATGCATGCTATATCTGTCATTATTAACACCTTTCAAATGTGTGGGTACAGCTACTGTACTGAGAGAAAGGGAATGGGTTTTTCCATCAATGGTCCCATCACATCAATCCTCCTTATAAAGAGGGTGTTTGCTGGAACTCTGTGGGAACCTTGCTTTGGCCTTTGCTATCATAATTGCAGGGGTTTGGACTAGATGACCCTCGAGATTCCTTCTAACTCTGGAATACTATGATTCTATAATTCATAGCTGTAAGGGGCAGGGGCAGAATTGTTGTGTTGTGGCATTGATCTGCTTTCGACTCTGTGCTACACCTCTGCACTGACTGATCAGGAAATTATTTATGTGAACCAGACTGTTAAGAGCACAGAACCCTTTTCAAATTCCCTTCACGACATTCCATGGCAAACCTCATTTTAGTGTAAAAAGCTTAGGTCAGACCTAAAGTTCTAAAATTTCTGGCACTTGCATACTGTTCAGAGATCTTAAGAATATTCACAACAGGAATGGACTTAAAATAGTCTAACTCCAAACAATAATAACAAATCTCTCCCTCTTCTGTTCCTCTTCAACTGTTGCATCAAATGAGGGTTCAGAAAAATGTCAGGAACAACAGTTCACGGACAAGTCTGCCATTTCTGCTAGTAGTTAACAAAGTTTTAAATGAATTTTCATAGGATGTACTGTATCTGTTTCCAATGCTATTGCTATGCAAACAAATGTGGACTATAAATTCAAATAAATGTCACATGTCAAGGGAGGGAGCAACAGCAAGTCATTATACACAGTTTTCACCTTGATCATATTTACTTTGTTATTAAAATCATTTATTTCATTTATTTGGGGTTGCAGTGATTAAGATTCCAATGCAAATAAAAACAACCCAGCACCCCTTAAAATATATATCATACTAGGATCATTTGATCATACCATATAGTCCATTACAAAGCTTCCCTAAATGGAAAGATAGTGAAACCAGAATAGATTCATCTGCTTTGAACGATTTTTCACAGAAGGATTTCACTAATGGGAGGACTGTTTGACTTCTATCATCTGAAAAACAGAAAATATTATAAAGATGAACAGAGCTATCCTTTTGTGATCTTTTATCAAAATGTGAAGAATAGCATATTGACAAAGAACATAGTCTGGCAACCAGAGGAATGGCTGTAGTACTAGGTTTAATGCAACTCAGTTCTGATCTTACCTGCATCAAACATTTCCAGCAGATTAACCAAGGTCTCAAAAGCTGCAAGACGTACACTGCTGCCTTCATCCCTTGCTAATTCTACCAGCTCAGGAAGCACTACATTTTTGGTTAGCTCAGTCCTACAAAAAATATCAAAATATTTAGTAAAAAAAAGACAACTGTTGCACTATCCACAGATTCTCCAGAAACAGGCAGGGGCTTCAAGAACGAGCTTGTATTTCCCCATACAACGTACGGTACCTTGTAAACTGCTCAGAGGTTTTATTACAATCAAGCAGTATTTAAGTTTTGTTAAATTATTAAAAGACACCAGGCAGAGGTCAAATGGCCATCCTTTCCTTTCCCTTTTCTCATTTTTATCAGAAACAATGTGACCTTTGGCATGGATATAATTATTTGTTTGTTTATCCCAGCAACAAAAACCCAACCCCAAGAATCCCCATCCTCCCCCACCCATGAATGGGAGCTACGTTAATCACCCCTTTCCTCCCACCCACTGCTGCTACTACACTCAACAACCCCCTTAACTGCTTTTCACTTTAAAACACCCCAATCAATACACCAACAGATTGGATAACACTGGACAGCACTGCAGGGCTGTCATATGCTGCTCTCTTTTAGCCCCCTGCCAGGTACAAAGCCACTTCCGGCCTGCCCAGGAGGTGGGGTTGCGGGCTTCATGCCCACCCCATGTGAGCGGGGGCTGGTTTCAGCCCCCGCGAGAGCAGGGGAATCCCGGCCGCATCGTCCACCCAGCCAGCCAATCGGGTGGGTGGGGGGCGTGGCCTGTCCTATTTAGGGCCGGCGCGGCCGGGGCTCGCCCTCTTTTGCTGGCTAGCCCCCACGTTTTCCCACCCTCCCTCCCTTTAGGTAGGTTTCTGACTTTGCTATGGACTTCGGTCTGTCGCCGCAAGGGGCATGGTAGGAATTTTTCCCAATTGGCAATTTACAGCCTTTTGGTTTTTCGCCTACCTCGTAGCAACTCGTCACAACTTCTCAGCATTGACGGTTAGGCACTGGTAAGAAGGGGTTTAGAGGATGTGGGGGGGGGACGCCATCACCTCCCCCCAGAGAATGAAGGGTGGTCCGATAAAGGACTCCCGGGGGCCTGGCCCTGTCCGAAGCCTATGGAGGTGTGCACCTAAGGCACGCCCCCGAGCGGTGACCCGGGGGAGCTCCTAGTTGACGTGCCTCAGCAGGAGACTCCCCCACTGTGGGAAAATGATTGCTTGTACATAAGAGCATGAGCAGAGTTCTTATTATTGCAGAGTGATTTTACAGCACGAGATATTGCTAAGAGCATGATGAGCACGTGACCACCTCATGCTAGACTAATGATTGGCTCACGTAGCATAACACTCTCTTTGTCTGTGGGCAAAAGCAAGGTTACATTCCTTTGATTTGTTACTTTTGAGTACCAGGCAGAGCAAGCGCAGTGCTGGAGGAGAGAGGATGATTTATTTTTTACTGCACACAATAAACATTGCGGCTGAAGCCAAAGCTTTTTCTTCAAGTCATCTTGGTGTGAGACTGATTTCTTACTGATTTTCTTACTGATGTCGAGCTGGATTCTCGACATTTGGTGCCCCGTGTGACTACCTTAGGACTCCACGTTGTTTCTCATCGTTCAGCGCTCACCACACGTCTTTCATCCGCTATGGATCCCGGTGAGTGCTCCCTTGGTGTCCTCGTGTGATTTATTTCGGACTTCATGCTGTTTTACAACGTTCAGCCTCACCTCGCCCGGCAAGGGCTGCAGACGCATCGTTCATCCACCTAGTGGATCCCTGGTGAGTGCTCCCAACCCCCCCCTTTCTTTTGCCATTATGGGGCAGTCTCTCCACCACAGAAAAAGTTTTTTGAAGACCTTAAATCTCTTTTGGCCAGCAACAGCCTTCTCGTCTCAGATGCTGATATCAAGTCGCTTATAGAAGCCTTGGATACTCACTGTCCCTGGTTTCCTCAGCATGGGAATTATAGTTTAAAAGACTGGGGAAAAATAGGACAATTTTTCCAAAACCACCCTCAGATTGATGTCAAAGTTTTGCATGCCTGCTGTAAGGTTTATAAGGCTATCTCAAGCCTAACTCCTACAAATCTCCTCCTGGCCGCTGCTTCAGCTCCTTTGCCCCCCCTCCCAGTCCTCATGCTGTTTTCAGAAGCACCGTCTTATCAGCCTCCTAAACAGGCAGACATTTTTTCTCCTTCGGCTCCTGTCGTCCCTCCTCTGCATTCTTCCCTTCCTGCGCCTCCCGTTACTACTCCTCTCCAAGAATCTTCGCATTCAGCACCCCCCGCTCTTCCACCTCCTCCGCCCAAGGCACCTGGCACCGCTTCTACCATTCCTCTCCAAGAAGAGACTCTTTGTACCACTGCTCCGTTGCTGCCTTTTGATTCTGATACTCCAAATCTCTTTCCTGTGATTGCTCCTGTACCCCCAGCCCCCGTCATGCTGACCCAAACTGATGTTCTTGATGGGCTGACGGGAGGAGGCAATTTTCTTCCTATTGCCCAACAGTTGGCCCTTGATCCTATGTATTGGGCAGCCACCACAGCCTCAGCCCAAGAGGCTCTGGCCTCTGTCCCTGATGACAAGACTGAGCGCAATGGCCGGTGGGGGAGCATCAGACAGGGTCCTGCAAAGCCCTATGGACAATTTGTTGATCGCTTGTATAATACCTTCAAGCGGCAAGTTCAGGACCTGGCAGCACAAGAACTGATTGTACGCCAGCTTGCGTCTGCTAATGCAAATGAGGACTGTAAGCAAGCGCTGCGCCCTTTGATGACAACATCAAATATAGCCATTGCAGACATGCTTAAAGCCTGCCAGTCAGTGGGCACTGAGATGCATAAAGCTCGCTTGCTAGCCACGGCTCTGTCCTCCGCAGTGTCCCAAAATCCTGCTAAGGATAAAACCTGTTGGATTGACAGTGGCTAAGGAAAAAATCCAGCGGACCTTACCTATTGCGTACCTGGGACACAAGCTGACAGCATCTGCAGCCATTCCAGTCACACCTCAACTACAGTTCCCTGATCATCTTAAACTGGTGGATTTACAACAAATTCTTGGACAGCTGAATTGGATAAAGAGTTATTTGGACCTGCCCATCTCCACTTTGTCTTCACTATTTTCTGCCCTTAAAGGACATAAGGATCCAGCAGACAAGATCACAGTCACCTCTGCAATGGAAGAGGCTCTAACCACTGTGAACAACCATCTCCACAGATGTATGGTGGACAGGATTCCTTCTCTTTCCATGGCACAATTATCACTTGCAGTATTTGCCACCCCGCTCCTTCCAACAGCTATATTGTACACCACAGGCCAGAAGCCTGAGACTGTGTCTATTGTGGAGTGGCTTCACCTGCCTCATACTCCTCCGTGGAACGTGTATGCTACACCCAACACTGTCATGGACCTCGTTGCTAAGGGCCGACATCGAGCCCTTGCCCTCTCTGGAATGGACTTACAGTCAGTGTACCTGCCCTTCTCCCAGGAAGAATTTAAGCATCTGATGATGACAGCCGTTTCTACTCAAATAGCTTTTGCTGATTTCTTGGGAAATATCATTCACAATCCTCCTAGAGACCCTCGTTTGTCTTTCCTTACAGGGCTACGTTAAGTTTTGCGAAATGCTTTGTTCCTCCTACCCTTACCCTCCGCCCTTACTGTGTTCACTGATGGTACCAAATCCAGAGGGGTGGTGGTGTGGGAAGAGGAGGGGGAATGGAAAAGTTTGTATACTACTGAGCAGTCCTCAGCACAACGTGCTGAATTGGCAGCTGTAATTTTGGCATTTCAACAGTTTGCTAATGTCCCTTTCAATCTCATTGTGGATTCTCATTATGTATATAATCTTTTGAATGTCTTACCATTGTCTTATATCACTCTTGCTATTGATCAAAATTTGTTTACATTGTTTTCCACTTTGCAGAACTTGGTACAAGCTAGAACTTGTCAGTTTTATGTAGCCCATCTCAGATCTCACACTGGCCACCCTGGGTATTTACCAGAAGGTAATGCCCAGGCAGACCATGCTTTGAAGAATGGTATTTTTTCATTGTTTTCAGACCCATTTGAAAGTCATTCTGTATTTCATCAAAATGCTAAAGTTCTGGCAAAATCTTTTTCGTTGCCCATTTCTCAAGCTCGAGACATTGTGTCACATGCGCTAAATCTCCCACAGTCATTCCTTTTGATGCAGTCAACCCTAGAGGCCTGCATCCCCTGGCAAATTGGCAAATGGATGTCACCCACACGCCTTCTTTGGCTCCATTTTCTAAAGTACATCTCACGGTGGACACTGCCTCTGGCTTTATCTGGGCCACTCCTCTTAAAGGAGAGACCACTCGACATGTTATTCAACATTTGATGCGCTGTTTTGCTGTTATGGGAAAACCCCATACCTTAAAAACTGACAATGGCCCTGCGTATATTTCTCAGGCCTTTTCTGATTTTTGTTCTTTGTGGGATGCCCTCGCCGGACCGGCATCGCTTGGATTTTACCCCCCAGATCTCTTCTTTTTTTCTCCTCCCTCAGGAGTCCTGCCCTATGATGTGTTCCCCTGAGCATGTACAGAGGGCTGTCTTGGAACTATTGTGGACTCTTGGCAAGGGAGGGGGTGAGGGGATTTCAGTGTGTTCCAGTTGTTTCATTTTTGTGCTTTGGCATGGTTCCCGGACAGAAAGCAAGTTGCAACATGGTTCTTTAACAAGGCCTGCAAAGACAATGGGCTCTGTTCTCGACCTTGTTGCAATCTTTTTAGTTACAGCAAGCGAAATATGCTTGGCTAGTGCCTTTTAGCTGCTGAGAAAAATGATTAAAAAAAAAAACTTTAAAAAGCTTTGAGCCTTTTTTGGTGGTGGTATTCTAGCATTCCAGTAAATGCTTCATTTAAGATTAGCAATAATATGAAGGACAATCGTATAAGTTTATTCCCTGTGTTTTGTTGCTTGCAGAAATAGTGTCTTATTGTTTTCGTTTTAATCATAATAGTATATTTTTAGGTCATTATCCATATTGTAATTGGACCTATGAGTATTTTGATGGATTTTTTTGTTTTTTGTTTTTTTTAATATTACCACTATGAGTGATAGGCCAAAAGTCTCAGTTAATAATGTCACAACCTACATGACTTATTACCAACAGGCTGCGTGTAGAGATTTTTATGTTTGGTTTGACTGGATGAGAAAGAGCAGTAAATCTACATGTTTGCTTCAATCTGATTTATGGTTACTCTGTGGCACAAGGGCCTACCAAGTAATCCCCTTTGCCTTTTCTGGAACCTACACTCTAGGAATATTGATACCCCTGATAGATAAGCTCCCAGAGGTTCGTTTGCGTAACAGAAGGGAAGTACAATCATCTATTTTTCATTATACAGGAACAGCCATCTCTAGATCCCTTTTTCCCTCTTTAGGTGTAGGGATGAATTACCGTGATCTGCATAAACTGGCAAACTGGATTGAAGCCTTTTAATTCTACTATCTTGGCTTTAAAGATGATTAACATAGAAATGTCAGAGATAAGGGACGTTTCTCTTCAAAAATTTTATGCTTTAAATGTAATCTTTGCCTCTAAAGGTGGAATTTATGCCTTAATTCATTCTCATTGTTGTATGTATATAACTGATCAATCAACCAATATTTCCGCTATTATTGATTATATGGAACAAATGATAACTCATAATCCTTTGAATCCGCCTGAAGGTTTTGATCCATGGGATTGGTTATTTTCTTGGTTACCTAATGGATTATGGTTAAGAAAAATATTATTGATTGTAATTGCATGTATTTTTGGTTTTATTAAGGGGAATTTATTCAATGCTTGCTTTTTTCTTTGATTTCCCAATGTATTGCATGGTGGTATCGACCAAGGCCCACCACAGGGATTACAAGGGGAATTTATGTTGCAAAATATAAACGCTTAGGTAATGGGATTGCGATTCTGATTAATGGTCCCTCTTATAATATAAACAAGAAAAGAGGGCATGTGGGAAAATGATTGCTTGTACATAAGAGCATGAGCAGAGTTCTTATTATTGCAGAGTGATTTTACAGCACGAGATATTGCTAAGAGCATGATGAGCACGTGACCACCTCATGCTAGACTAATGATTGGCTCACGTAGCATAACACTCTCTTTGTCTGTGGGCAAAAGCAAGGTTACATTCCTTTGATTTGTTACTTTTGAGTACCAGGCAGAGCAAGCGCAGTGCTGGAGGAGAGAGGATGATTTATTTTTTACTGCACACAATAAACATTGCGGCTGAAGCCAAAGCTTTTTCTTCAAGTCATCTTGGTGTGAGACTGATTTCTTACTGATTTTCTTACTGATGTCGAGCTGGATTCTCGACACCCCACTATGGTGTTAACCCTTCCCGTGTCTCCAGCAAATGGGCTGGAGCCGGATAGTCGATAGGACCAATGCCTAAGCCAATGCCTCTCATTCCTGAATTCAATAAAGTTGTGGCCTAATTCACCCATTTAATCTTAAATTCTGGTGTCTGGTGTCTTTATTTATCCTGGTGGGGGGCGGGAACTCGCCACACAAGTAACACTGGTGGGATCCACAGTGCTGGTAGCCAGCAGAAAGCCCCCAAATGCAGCATTCCATGGGAGAGGAGACGGAGAGGCCGAGGCAGCCTGGGATACACCCGATCCTAAGCTGGCCCCATGGCCATCACATGATGATTACTATACCACCTCCAGGCTGGCAGAGCAAATTGTCGGCATATCCACACCCATCACTACCACAAGAGCTGTGGGTGTGGGGCTGGCCCCATTGGTACACTGAAACCCTGAATTTCTCCATTGTTTCCTCCAGGCAGCAATCACTTCTTTACCAAGGAAAATCTGTTATACACCCAGGTTCTTTCAAGCCAAACCAGGAAGTCCTTTCTCCCATTGTCTGAATGCATAGAAAAAGTAGGAAGCCTCCAGTGAACCAGGAAGTCCATTGTTGGATTCATTCCCAGAGAGACCACACAAAAAAGGAGTGTGTATATAGGTTTGCTTCCTCCACTGAAATTAGTGAGATTTGATTGTAAGTAGATGTAAACAGGAATGACAAAAGTGAAGGTAACGAAAGTTGACAAGGGAGCGATAAAGCCAGATAAGGTGAAATTATGCTGGGGCAGGAATAGCTTTGCTGAGGAACTGGACCTTGAGGAAAGACTTGAAATGCAGAAAGGAAGTCCCTTGACAAGCAGAGAAGGAAGCTGTTGCAGACCAAGGTAGAAGAGGCAGAGGGCACAGAGGTGGGAGAGGGAGAAGGAATCAAGGACAGCTAGCAGTAGGGATCTCTTGATGGAGACAGAGCAAGAAGCTAAGTAAGAAATGTCAGAGGTAGAAAAGCATGCAGGAGGCAGGTTAAGAAGATGGAGGACCAAGAAGGCACCCTAACATTGGACTAGAAAGTTAAGAGGCAGGGTGTTTTTTTAAGGAGTAGAAAGACATGAACATGCTTAACAAAAAAGGGAGAGCCAGAGAAAGATTGAGGAGAAGGGCCAAACTACAAATAGCTGCATGCATAATTTGTCCAATATTTTCTTTTCTAACTGAAAGCAGCCTCTGGGGCTGTGATCTTCAGCAGAAGAAAAGTCCTTTACTTGGGGCTATTTTTCTCTTTGAAACCCACGTCCCAGGCTGCTTTTTCATCCTGCAACACAAAAGATATAGGTGCCTGTATATTTTCTGCTATGGGGCAAAACACAACTGGGGTGGTACTTTGAGGTACCCGCAACTTCTCTCCCCAAACTAGGAGCCTTAGAAGTTGGTTTTTGTTACTATGAAAAGGAGAAAAGGAAAAGGAACCAGTGAATACAAGATACACTTTGCTGCATGCAATATGCAATGAGACCCAGAGAATGTGTGCAAAACTAAGAGGGAGGGAGACAGAACTGAAGAAAGAGGGCCGAGGAAGCAGGCTATAAGAGTTAGGAAGCAAATGAAGCAAAGAGATAATGGCAGCAGGTGAGAGGGTGGGCAGTAGGTGATTCACACTGGGCACAGGGAGAGTGTCTATGTAGGTAGGGATTAGTATACTAGTTTTACTTCTATACTACTTTGTATCAGTATTTTAAACATCTGATGAAGTTGGTTTTCGACTGTGTATATGTAGACGTCAGAGTAAAGTTGGTATATTCTAAGGGGCCACAGCACTTTCTGCTGCAGATCAGGCATGGGCAACCTTTTTTCTAAGAGTGGCTGGAGTCAACTGAGAACAGGACTGAAGCCAGCAGTAGGCACGTCTATCCCCTTTTCTCTCTTGTTCTTTCTGCTACTGCCTTCCTCCTCCTCCTGAGCTGATCATTTGCAAAGGGCTTACTTGAATTAGGCTACAGGCCACATAAATTAGGCCGAGGACCACAGGTTGCCCACCCCGATTTACACCGTTGATCTTCTGAAGTCATTTCCACTCTGTAGTACTTATGCTCACCCTATTCCTTGAGCTATAAGCTCCAGTTGCCGACACATGCAGGAACGAACTTCATATTCTACATCCTGGCAGAGGGATTTTACCAGCGGAAGAATTTCTCTTTTAATTCTAAAAAGGCAAGAATTGCATTAATCAATAGACAGAAAAAACTCACTCCATATAGTTGACATGTCCAAGCTAAATAATGTGAAAGTAAAACCTTAATCATCACATCACTTTCAATATATAAACTGCATTTCTGCCTTTTTGAATTTTGCATAATGAAGTAACATGTATGGGAGATACCGCAATTTTTAGGAATATATAGGCATGACCAGTGGTGTAGCATGGGGGGCTGGGGGGGGCATGGCCCCAGGCACATTTTTTGAGAGGCACAACAAGGCGTCTCCACAACATCAAAAGGCCGGAGCCACAGGAAGGGAAGCCATAATCATCATCATCATCATCATAATTTATTATTTATACCGTGCCCATCTGGCTGAGTTTCTCCAGCCACTCTGGGCGGCCCCCAATCGAGTTAAAAACAATACAGCGTCAGACATTAAAAACTTCCCTAAACAGAGCTGCCTTCAGATGTCTTTTAAAAATAGGATAGCTGCTTATTTCCTTGACATCTGATGGGAGGGCGTTCCACAGGGTGGGTGCCACTACTGAGAAGGCCCTCTGTCTGGTTCCCTGTAACCACTTCTCACAATGAGGGAACCGCCAGAAGGCTCATGGCACTGGATTTCAGTGTCCGGGCTGAACAATGGGGGTGGAGACGCTCCTTCAGGTATACTGGGCCGAGACCGTTTAGGGCTTTAAAGGTCAGCACCAACACTTTGAATTATGCTCGGAAACATACTGGGAGCCAATGCAGATCTCTCAGAACCGGTGTTATGTGGTCCCAGCAGCCACACAGGGCCAGGCCTCTGGGGCTGGGTGGCAGCGGCACCCACTTCTCTCTGTGGTCAGTGAAGGAACGCTCATGAGTGCCCCACCCCTGAGCTGGACGGGAGGGGGGGGGAGGGCATAGCTGCTGCAGCCATCACTGCCCCGCCCCCCAAGGAGGAAGAGGGAGTGACCTAGTACGGAATCGGCAGAGATGCTGTGGCTTAGCATGTCATGTGAACCAGCCCCCAAACTGAATAGTTTTGGACGATTCAATCTATTAATTGTTTGCGTCATTGTCACATGTGTCAATATTAATATGTCAATTGTTTTCAAAATACTCACAAAAATTGTGCATCTTGAAACATTTTTTAAGCTGAGAACTGTGCTACAACCATCATAAAAGTATGTGGACTATAAATTAAAATAAATGTCATTTATTAAAATAATAATTAAAATAAGCGCCTGTGATTTTAGGGGTCCCCCGCTTGCCGTAGCGGGTCAGACCCGAACTCGCAGAGCAGTCCTCCTCCGGAGCTCGGAAAGAGGACCGCCATTAACGCTGGCGCCGACCGGAAGTTGGCACTCCTCAGGCATCCCTATCAGTATAGCTACAAAAAGGGGACTGAGTTTGGGACACCAGCTGTGTAGCTTAATCCTAAAATCTGGTGCACAAGCACATGAGTTCAGGATGTGGCATTCTAAAATCAGCATACTTTTGGTAAAATCTAACATTTGGTGAGCACATGGGGATATGCCACCAAAAATATTTAGAACTGTGATACCTCCCTATAAAACAAAACGTTGCTGTGAATTCAGCAGCAGAACCTCACACAAATAGCAGGCCTTCAATGACTTTGACAGAAGATAAATAATCAGTTGCTAGAGGGTACCCATCACAGCTGAGGGCATGCCTTCAAAATAAACCTTTATGTGGGATTATAATAGAGTTTTGCAGAGAAATTGAAAGCAAACTGGCAAAAAGTATTGGACAGTAAGATCTTCCACCTTTAAAACAAGACGACTGTGAACTTAGATCCAACATTAATAAATCTCAGGGCATCTGCTGTGACATTTTTATTATTCTGTGAAATTTTAAGACAAGCAAAGAGATCCCAAGGCCATCAGAGGAACAAACAAGGCGGCATTTGAAGATGAAAAAGGAACACCCTGGCTGTTACTGAAATTGGCTTCATGCAGAATGGGATGCTACCATTTTATCCACAATCTCTAATATGGGGTAGCAGTCTTGGCAAGGAGTTTGGAAATGATCCCATAGAAAAACATGGCAGCCAATAGGAAAATTATGGAAATCAGGATGAAATTGGACAATTTATTTAAGGGACCTTGAAAATTCAATAGTGCAGATGAACACCTTTTTGGATCATGCCTTAAGTGTGAGAAAAAAACTGTGGTCTTTATTATGGGTACAACCTAAGAAGTACTCATGCTGTGCCACCTTGGTGAGCTTCTGGAGAAAGGATAAGGATGCACAGCAGCAGCATTGGTAGATTATACAGTTTGAAATAAATTGACAAAGTGCTCATTTACACATAGAACACAAAAGCAGGTCAATTTGTTTCCCTTTCTGCAAGTTTTAATTATTAGGACATCTGAAAAACACACAAGCTACTCACATATGAGCTTCAAACTTGTTAGCTAATTTCCCCAAGATTTTACAACTAACCAAGCGAGACTGAAGTGTTTGGGAAAGCTGTGCCTTGGAAACAAGAGGATTCAGGATCTATGGGGAAACAGAAGAAGAAATTCAAATGGCAAATCTAGGGCTAAACAGAAGCAAAACAATAAAAATAATCAAGAACCACTTCACATATTAAAACTGATCTTAGTATCAGCTGCCCAGTCAGCATTCTTGCAAGTTACAACATTCACACCCTACTTGAAGCAAAATGGGGTACACTCTTTCACCTTCAGAGGAATGACCTCCATGTAAGAAAATTATTGGCCTTCAAGTTAATTCCAAAAAAATCCAAAATGCAGACTAAGGGGAATGTTGGTGTAAATTAGCTGTACTCCTTATGTAAGATCAGAAAGAAGACAGGACAAGGGCATTTATAATTATATTGCAAAAGTAGCACTTCCCACCCCTTTCCAGGAGATGACTTTTTCACAGTACATTAAGAACACATACATTAACAACATTAAAGTGAATCAAGAGCATCGTAGCTCAAAACACTATTATATGCTTTCAATTCTGTGCTTCTTGTCAGAGGCTTTGTGACTCCCACTAATTGGGACTAGCATGTTGCTTTGTAAAGGATTTCTAAATATTTAGGAACATGTAAGTTATCTGCAGTACGAATCATATAAACCAAGAACCACTTCTGACTTTACAGTTTTCATTCATGGGAATGCTCCCCCAAGGCACTCCGTGAGATTGTAGACATGAGTCTCAGGCAGTCCAAAGGCCAAGAAAAAACCAGCACATCTATTTATTCCTGTTTATAGATGAATTCGGACTAGTACTCTGACTTCATTTCAATTTGTCATTCCCTGGCTCCACATTAAAGCGCCTGGGGTCTGGAGCCAGGGAGTCTTGCAGCCAAACCAAAGAGCTCCACAATCTGCAGCATCACAGCAGTGCAACAAAATGATGGAGCTGCTGCCAGGCTATACGCTGCCCTTGGACACCCCCAAAGCAGCTGTTATTAAAAGATACTTCTGTTTGCTGACTCTGCAATTAAGAGGCGACAAGAGGGACTGAAAGAATTTCACACAGTCCTGAAAAGCCTCAGATTTTCCCTAGGCCCTCAGTCTGAGAAATATGTTGAAGGAAAAATGCCGAGCTGCTGTATATCCCACATACCTGGCCATCTTTCTGCCAAGATCTGCTCTGCTTCAGCCCATTCGCCCTATTTACTTAGTGATCATCTGTCTTCTGCTTTGACAATGCCTCCAGGCATCCAGCCCTAACCTACAGGCTTCCTTTGGTGATTCGTTTAACAGGGCATGCAATATAATGAACCGCCATCTTGAGAACAAAGGAATAGGGTGGGTGGGAGAATGGATGGGAACAATGTGTATTGATTTTTATAGCAGGGGGTTCTTTTGCTCTCAGGATGGCAGGTGGCACTCAGTGCAAGATGAAGCAAAAAGAAAGCATTTATGAGGTTCGTGCCTGTCCCTGTGGAGTGCCGCATGGGCACTTGTGATGGACGCGGACAGCCTGATGGGATGGGCAGCAGGTAAGAGCAAAACAGAGACACTTCTTTCTTTTGGGAGTGCCATTAAGACTATGGTTGGGGAGACCCAGGCTCAAATCCCCTCTCAGCCATGAAGTTCACTAGCCAGTCGCTATCTCTCAGCCTAACCTACTTCACAGGATTGTTGTGAGATAACTGCAGCTCTTGAGTGGTCATTTCATAGAATCATAGAATCTTAGAGTTGGAAGGAACCCAAGGGTCATCTAGTCCAACCCCCTGCAATGTAGGAATCTCAGCTAAAGCTTCCATGACAGATGGGCATCCAATCTCTGTTTAAAAACCTCCAAGGAAGGAGAGCCCACCACCTCTCATGGGAGTCTCTTCCACTGCCAACCAACTCTTGCTGTCAGAAAGTTTTTTTCCAAATACTTAGTCAGAATCTATTTTCTTGCAACTTGATGCCATTGATTGGAGTCCAGTTTGTGCAGTTATATGTACGGATTTGTTCAGGAAGCCTCTAGGCAGGGCTTTTTTTTTCAGTTGGAACTTGCCTCTCAGGTGGGCGCCATTGCCACTCTACGAGAACAAGGGACTTCTGGCACCTCTTTTTCCAGAAAAATAGCACTGCCTCTAGGTTAGTTTTGGTGGCTGACCTGCCCCTGTCCTCCATATGGCTTCCCACTCAGTCCTCTCTTAACTGCTACAGCAGAAGTACTGTTTCCTAACTCCAACGTCTGGATGTGGCTTTTCCCTCTCTTTGGGGCCTGCCAGGTTATTCCCAATAATAAATGCTGAATCTGCATACTTGCATCCCACACCCAACACCTACACACACTGCCATAAATATGCATTCACTTATTTCAATTTCAGTCTTGATGCAGTGAATGAGCGGGGGGCGGGGGGGGGGGGAGAGATTCCTGTCCAGAACAATGACTGGACGTTTGCTTCTCCTTAACAATACACATGATTCTGAAAAAGAAAACCCAGTGCTCAAAAAACCCCAACCTCAAACAAATAAACCAGACTGGTTATTTCATGTTATTTTCTATTGCAGACCACTTGAAATATTACAGTGGTCTGAGCACACCGTAAGCCATCCCCATTTTGTTATCTCTCTTTCAGGAGTGGCCTGTGGGGAAGCGTCTGTGAATGAAATGTGTGAAATCAGAAACAAACCTGAAAAGGAAGACTTGACATTTAGAGCAAATGAAACTCCAGAGTGCTTTCGTCTACTCTAATTAATTAGATTATGAAAAGGCCTATATGCCATACCTGACACGAAGCTACAAACATCTTACCAATTATATTCTGCACAACGCTACTCATGAAAGTTAATATTATCTTGTTTTACAGTGTTTCCAGGGAGAAAATGCAAGAAGTCAATTAATTTTTTAAGTGGGTTTTTTAAAGCCAGAAGTGCTTTGCACCTCCCAAAACCAGTGTTTATAGTTTTTTCACCCTTTGATTGAAGTTTTTTAAGATTCTTGTCATTTATTTCATTTCCTATGCAACCATTCATCTGATACAGTTTTCCTTCAGTAGGATGCCTGCCCCATCTCAGAATTTACAATGGAGTGTGCACAACATACTGAGAACTATTCCTATGCCAATAATATTTGACATTTGTACAGGGTATTCTGATTGTTCAAAAACCCTCACGTACCTTGTGCCTTCAACCTTTACAACTGCCCTGCACAAATTTCTAAGCACCAATTTAGAATTTGAATCTATTTTAGTACTTTAACTTCTGTATGTTTTAAAGTTTGGCTGCAAATTTTTATTGATTTTGTTGATTTATCTTTTTGTAAACTGCTTTGAGGGTGGAGTTTTGGGGGGTAATCAAGCAGTGTATAATCTTTTTGAAATAAAAACAAACAAATGTGTGACTCACCAAGCTGGACAAGTGCAGCTCATCAGACCACCAAAATGGCAGGCCGCCACATGGCCTGCATTAATTCAACTAGGTGGGCCACGAGCTGTCTATGCTTGCTTTTCAACAGGGTTTCCCAAACTTTGGTCTCCAGCTCTTTTTGGACCTCAACTCCCATCATCCCTATCTAGCAGGACCAGTGGTCAGGGATGATGGGAACTGTAGTCCAAAAACAGCTGGAGACCCAAATTTGGGAAAACCTTGCTTTAAAACAATCAGTATGTCAGATTCATGCACCCTTGCCAACCCAGAGCTACCCCTACCTCGTCCATCCTGGCAGATGCAATGCAGTGCCACCAGCAAGACACCCCCGCCTCAACCACTGCTGTCTTTGAATGGATTGAAATTCACTTGCGGTGCCCTTTAGATGTTCTCCCAGTCACACGAGAGCAACCTATCTGTGAACAGCTCCAATGGGGCTGAGAGAATATTCAGAGGAACCAAGCACAGGGGTGTGAAACATATTTATTGGGTCCTTCCCATGGAATCATCACTACTCCAGGGGGATGAGGGAATTCAGATCTTCTCCTAGTCACACAGGAGCTCTTACAGGTAACTGGCTCCCTTGCAGCTGGAAGAACACCTGAAGCAGGAAAGGGTAATCTGTGGCTCTCCTGTGGTTAATACTAAAATTCCTATCATCCTTGACCGTTGGTGATGCTGGCTGGAGCTGATGGAAGTTGGAACATGTGTCGTTAACAGCAGAAGCGGCTTCAGGAACTGGGATACGCCGACTTTGGCTTATGTTCACAGACAACAGTGATGGATGGACTTTGCTGCAACAGCCCTATAGCAACTCAATAGCACAGTGCTGGAGCCAACTACATTTTGTTGCCTGAAGCACACAGCTGGGAATTTTTTGTAATATTAAGCAGTATGTAAGTGCTTTTAATCAATCAAATATAATTGAACAGCATGCGTAGTTTGACCCTAAATAAAAATGTTAGGCCAAATGTTCAGAAAACTATAGGACACACTACATCCTCCCCCCTTCCCAGACTGTATTCATGTTGTCTGTTATATTCAAAGGAAAACAAAATTACCTCATGTCTGATGGTTTCTTTTGGCAAAGCTTCTATTGCAGCAAGAAGGGTTTCCAGCCATGCATTACTGACACCTGTTAGGTACAAAAAAGACTGTAGATATATACATGTTATATCATATTCCTATTCCAGGAAGCTACTTCAGGTTGTGACCTCAATTAACCAAGCTCTTAAATGGCAACTAACATGAGGATGGACACACCCACGTGAAACTGCTAAGGGAAGGTCATCTGGAGTTAAAGAACGATGTGTCAGCAATATGCAGATGATATGCAACTCTCTTTTTCATCAATGTAGCAGAGGTGCTAAAACAGTGCTTGGCTGCAGTAATGGATAGGATGAGGATCAATAAACTGAGTCTTAATCTAAGCCAAATGAAAGTACCGATAGTAAGTGGGTTTGCCCTCCCAGGTGAATGGTGACCCACCTTTTCTGGAGGGGCCTGCACTCACCCTAAAGGATCAGGTCTGGAGTTTGGGAGTGCTTTTTGTCCATCTTTTTCATTAGAAGCAAGTGGCCTGGTATGAACTGGACACAGTATTCCAGCTGCGGTCTGACCAAGGCGGAATAGAGCAGTACTATTACTTCCCTTGATCTGGACACAATACATCTGTTGATGCAGGCTAGAATAGCAGTAGCATTTTCAGTTCTTTCCTGTGTAGATCTTTAAAAGATGGAACATTTCTGGGATGTTGAAAGGCTGTTTCCTGATCTAGGACATTCTTTTTCTTCTGGACCGTGCTAACAAAATCAAGTCAGCTTCCGGAGCACATACACACAACATGAGATCTGTTGTAAATCTGCTGATACAATTCATGGCTATTTGAACCGAAGCACAGGCAGTGATCACTTCAAGCTAAGGCCCTCAAAGCTCTACTGTACTTCAAAATCAGGTTTTGGGTAATCAACTGCATACTGCATTATACATAGTGTTGGCAAGATCATACTATGGCACCGTTTTATTTTTTTATTGGTGCATGCACTGCTTTAAATAGTATATCACTGAGCAAAGAAAAAGCATAGCAAGCTAAGAAATCAGCAGCATGTCATGCCTCTGACCTGCATCTCTGTGCTCCAGATTCTGTAGAATGATGTGTAGGAAGGAGTGGGAGTAAGTATGGATGGATATTGACTCCTCTTGTAGAATAGTCAAAAGTGAAACAGCAGCTGTTAACTGCATTTCCACCCCTGCAACAGGCAGGACCTCCTGTGTAATCCGAGGCAGGAGAGAGAAGATTTAAATCAAAGAGTGAGGCTTATAGATATGAAAGGCAAACATAACCATTACAGCAAGAAAGAGCATGGTCAGGCCAAAAATTATCTGTACCAGACAAAACGCACCATAATTTCATAAAACCAGAAGAGAATAATTCATCTTCAATCCTCTCTTTTTGCCAAATATAAACTGCCCAGCTAGTTTTGATGAGTTTCTTGCCTAGGCAGAAGAAGTTTTGAATTATTCATTTCTGCCCCCTCTTCACTGACCCACATGCACACAAATATCCTATCAAATTCAATCCAATGGGTGCTGCCATTTTAGATTGTGCCATGTGTATGCAGAATACAATCCAGCCTACATTTGATTTGGTCACCGATGTTATGTACCTCTGTTATATATGACTGTCACATCACTATTCTTGGAAAAAAGCCAATAAAAACCAGAATTCAGGCCGACCTTACCGCTGGTGTGATAAACAGCAACATTCATCAAAGGGTTGGATCGTTTCCACCAAAAGTAGGTCCTACTCTGTGGTAGTCCTGACACTAATATGGCCTATGAACATTAAAGGTGGCTGCTATAAATCTTCTAAAAATTCATGTACCATACCTGCCTTGTTCTTGTTCTTACTTTCTTTATTTGATTTTGCTGAATTATTATTGTTGTTGTTGTTGTTGTTGTTGTTATTATTATTATTATTATTATTATTATTATTATTATTATATCTTGTAAACAGCTGTGGGGCATTGTATGAACAGAGGCATATAAATATTTTAAATAAACAAACAATTTCTGCCCATCCTCATTACTTAAACACACTGGATTGTTTAGGTTGTTCCTTTCGATATACACACACAACTATATAAATCATAGCCCCAGTGTTGTGTATTGGTCACACTCTTGGCTTGGAATACAAAATAATCCAGCTAATTCTCAAGTGGTATGAATTATAACACATTTCACTCAAAAGTTAATTTCTGGAACTAGAATTCTGCTACAAGTGCAAGTTCAGCAGTCAAGGCTGCTTAGGCTGCTTAGTCTGTGGATGTGCATTTGTTCTTTAATATTAACCCCTTACTCTTGCTGAAACTCTTCTTGGCTTTAAAAAATGCAAGCAAACAAACAAAACTGAGCCACTATTGTTTTGCATCTTCGCCACTCGGGTCACTTCTATGAATTGCTTGTTACCAAAACTTTATATTAATGCTGCCACCACCCAGTTCTAACCCCCCCCCCCCACTTGCTCCCTGGTGTACTTTTTTGGCATTGTGGGATGGGGGCTCACTTTCCAAGTGGCAGCCATAGCTGGTGCTGGGAATTACAATTCACAGTGGGCAATCTGATAAGCTGCAGCACAATCAGCATGCATGCACAGTGTTTAGCCCAAACAGAGTTCTTGGAAACAAACAAGCTTTTTCTTGAACACCCACAAAAAAAACAACCCTTCAAAATACAAAGCCACTTCTCAAACAAGCTGAGGAGAGTTCACCTAGTATGTATTAAGATTCCCAAGATTCTGTTGTGTATGGGGTCTGGCTCTGTTTTCAATTGATCCTGCTAAATTCTATTGGACAAAATAACTGGGCTGCAATGTGGAACACAGTTTGGGGGGCAAAACCTGTGCCTCACCTCAGATACCGAGTTAACTTGGGGCAGGATATGGGGATTCTTAACCAGTACTGTGTGAACTCATTTATTTCCTGCAGAATGGCTGCCACTCACTCCACTTGTGGCGGGGAGAGGTAAATTCAGTAGGGGGAAATGTGGCAGTGTGAGCAACACCTGCCTGCCCTGCCCCCAGCAAAGTGCAGCCCAAACTCCCCTGCAGTACAGTGTGGGTCTTCATACAGAGTCTAGAGAGGTGCCCTCTCTCCATACACAATCAGTCTATCACAATGACGCGCATTTGTATAATCAATAAATGGCATAAATACACCAAAAGCACTGACAGACTCCTGTGCATCAGGCATCAGTATGGCAAAGATGTAAATGGATTATAATGTTTTGTACTGAATATCATTAACTGTGGCTTTAGGTATCTTTCCTGTTTAGTGAGGCTTCTATATTCATGCGATTTCCTCCGTGCACAGCATGGGTCTGTCAACACAAATCAAGTAGAACTCATTTCAATTTATGTGTTGTGCCTCTGAGCTGGAGATACAAATCTACTGCATACCTAGAATGTACAGGCCAATATTTAACTTTACTTCCTAAATTATTGATATAGAAAGAACGTTTATAGTACAGCAATGCCTCATCTTAAATGGGGGTTCGGTTCCAAGGGTTATGTGTATACGCCGAAATTGCGTAGAGCCAAACCCTTGGAGCTGCCCTGCAGCTAGCCAGCCTGCCTTCTCTAAAGTGACTGATGAAGTGGGGCGGGGGGGGGGGGAGAGCATCCCCAGCAATCCTAGAGCTAGTGTGCTGAGTGGGCCTTGCCCAGCAAACAAGGCCAAGAGCTTAAAAGCTCTTTTCACTCTGGGTCCGCTTGGGGTTACCCAGTAAGAAAAGAGCTTTTAACCTCTCAGCCTTACTGGCATACCAGCTCTAAAAGTGCTAGGGATGTTCCCATGAGATCTTGCGGGAAGTCACATTGTCCCGCGAGATCTTGTGAGAGCTCTACCTCTCTTTCAGATCAGAACCAGTGAAGGCGGTGAACGGCCTGTGCGAGTGCCTGGAGACGGTTGGAGGATGGATGGCGGCTAATGGACTGAGGTTGAATCCTGACAAGACAAAAGTACTGTTCTTGTGGGGCAGGGGGCGGGCTGGTGTGGAGGACTCCCTGATCCTGAATGGGGTAACTGTGCCCCTGAAGGACCAGGTGCGCAGCCTGGGAGTCATTTTGGACTCACAGCTGTCCATGGAGGCACAGGTCAATTCCGTATCCAGGGCAGCTGTCTACCAGCTCCATCTGGTACCCTACCTGCCCGCAGACTGTCTCACCAGAGTGGTGCATTCTCTAGTTATCTCATGCTTGGACTACTGCAATGTGCTTTACGTGGGGCTACCTTTGAAGGTGACCCAGAAACTACAACTACTCCAGAATGCAGTAGCTAGACTGGTGACGGGGGGGGGGGGGCTGAGACCACATAACACCAGTCTTGAAAGACCTACATTGGCTCCCAGTACATTTCCGAGCACAATTCAAAGTGTTGGTGTTGACTTTTAAAGCCCTAAACGGCCTCAGCCCAGTATACCTGAAGGAGCATCTCCACCCCCAACGTTCTGCCCAGACGCTGAGGTCCAGCGCTGAGGGCCTTCTGGCGGTTCCCTCATTGCAAGAAGCAAAGCTACAGGGAACCAGGCAGAGGGCCTTCTCAGGAGTGGCGTCCGCCCTGTGGAATGCCCTCCCATCAGATGTCAAAGAGATAAACAACTACCTGACATTTAGAAGACACCTGAAGGCATCCCTGATCAGGGAAGCTTTTAATGTGTGACCTTTTAATGTATTTTTAATCTTTGTTGGAAGCCACCCAGAGTGGCTGGGGAAACCCAGCCAGATGGGCAGGGTACAAATAAAATAATAATAATAATAATAATAATAATAATAATAATAATAATAATAATAATAATTGTTATTATTATTATTATTATTATTATTATTATTATCAGTCCCAGAACCAGCCCACCAAGTGGGTCTAGCCATTGAAAGAGCTCGTAAGTTATTGGGCTTGCTTGGGACTTGACTTGCACAATTTCAACCAGACTGTATTCCACTGTGTACAGTTGAAATTGCACAAGTCAAATGCGCATAAGATGAGGTATATCATCTGGGAGGTGGGAAGGCAAGACATACCGTATTTTTAATTATACGTAGAATGAGATTTATTGATACCCTCAGCCTATTTGTTAAATGGTAAAGTAATCTGCTCAAATGGTTAACAATATAATAAATGAAATGTTAAGTAAGTTCTAATTTCTAGTATGCTGTCAGAGTGAAAGCTGACAATATAAACTGTCAAGCTCTTTTAAAACCTACACAAAAGTATTACAAAGGAATAAAAAAGGTGCATTGCTTCAACTTTCCTTGATGACTCTGATACATAGAAAGAGCTGTACCAAGGTGGAAATTTATGGCACAAAACTGAAACACTTCACATCCAAGTGAAACATCCTGGCTTAAAGATTGTGCAGACAGCTGTTGCGTGAATAGAACGTGCGCACGTCATTTCCTCTATGCAAGGTGGACAACCATGACAGCTCAATATGGAAATGTCAATCCAGAATTACACATACGAAACATAAAACTATAAGGAAAATCAATTATTCACATTTAAGGAGGAAGATTTATATATGTTCACCATAGTGACTGTGTGCCTTGATTAAAGAGCTATATTTAGCATTTTACTGGATGATAAGTGTAATTCAAATATATTTTACAATTCCAAGTTTCTCTGATTTTTCACTAAGGGTTTGCCCTTGAAAGCCATTAAATATCCCTTAGAGCATAGAACATCCCTTAGAATCCCATAGAACAAGGCACAGATATCTTGTAGTGGGAAAACAAATTGAGAGTGACAGAACATTGGGGAGAAAGGCAAGAAAGCACCAGCAGATTAGGAGCATGAGCAGACTAGGGTCACTTGACCTCATTTATGCCCACTCGACTACTTGGATCTGCAGAACTGGCACTGTTATAGGTGCATATAATACTAGATCCATACTTCTAAGAAATCAATATTTTGGTGTGCCAGCACCTACACTTTGGAACTTATTGACATTAGGCAGGAATCTTCTCTGTACTCTTTTTTGGTGCCTGCTTAAAATGTTTTTGATTAGGTAAGCCTATAGAGACATGTAGAAGTTAGATATGTTTTATTTCTTTTTGGCTACTGTTGATTTCATTATTTCATTTCAGTATTTTTGTAATCCACTTGGAGCTTTCCTTTATATCAAGCGGTATATAAATAAACGCAATGATCAACAGACTGCCTGCCACAGTCTTTAAAAAGTATCAGAGCCTACCCAGAAGAAAGGTCCCATGGGGATTCGTGCAATAGTGGTTGCTGCTTGGGAAAGGCAGCAGATGATATCTAAAAGCCTTCTCAAATGATGGTCAGTTCTCTGTTCCCAAGATAAACAATGGCAGCTTTGGAACTGTGACCTAGAGAAGTAAAGTTACTAAACTAAACCTTGTGCTGGGCCATTGGGCAGCCTGACCTCTAACTCACATGCATTTAAACTGAACTTGCCATAAGTGCAATACTCCTTTTGTTGACCCAAAAGGATCCTACAAAGATGTTCACTTCCTTCTCCTTGAAAATACAGGTTTTTTTGAAATAAAAGAATGCATCATCCTTGTATGTAATGTGCACACTTCCTGCATTTCTGATTGCAAGACATTTTGAGCACTAAGCCAACTTGAATTTTGAGTTTCGGCAAGAAAATTAACTATGGGAAGGACCCAATATTACACAAGAGGAGCCTAACTTCCCTGCTCTCCCCTGCAGTCCCCCTTGCACTACCAAAAGCTGTCCCAGTGCATTTCTTCAATCATTTGGTGCAGATTTTGAGGGAACACAGCAGACTGCAGGCAGGAGGTGAAGTCCCACTGCATAAATGGAAGTCTGCTCTGTTATATATGAGCAGCATTGGATACACCCCTAAGGCATTACCAGAACAAAAGCAATCGACCTTACACTAAAATTCTATTATTTAGAACATATGTAACAGGCCAGGAGTCAAAAAGTTACAGTACAAAATCTGTATTTATCACATTGCCACACCTTGATAAGAACGTTTTGAGGACCAGTGTTATTATTATAATTTGAGGATGTTAGAGCATGCCCATGAGCCACTCCTCTGTCTAAATCCATCTTCTCAGAATGGTTTACACTTAACTAGCTTGTAAACAGCGGCATAAATCCCAAGATTCCGGGAGCAAACCATTACATGTCCTTTTTTTAATGCATACTAAGCATCTCCTTCCAATTTCTCCCACATACCAGCTGCTTAGCTTGCAATAGCAAGAAACTCAGAATGAACAGTGCTGGCTTGCCCATTAGACAAATAAGACATTTGTCAAAGGTGACAACCTTGGAGGAAGTAGCAAGATGCGCCCCCCCCCCCCCCGCTTCTGTTCCAGTTATGGAAGAAACCCTAAGTCTTGGTGTTCGTTTTACTCCTTTCCCACTGCATCCTGTCGTGAAAAAATCAGGTGGAAAGGACTGGGAGACAAGGATGGGATGAAAGGCTCAACTGAATCATTTCTGCAGCTCAGATCCACTTCCTATTCATGTGAAAGAGGTTAGAACCAGACTACATGAGGTTAGACTATTATAACGTTATTTTGAAGCATGATCACAAATGGGACTTCACATATTTTATCCTGTGAACCACCCTGAGAACTGCAGGTATAGGGTGGTATACAAATTTAATAATAATAATAACAACAATAATAATATTTCATTTCTTGCCTTCTGGCTTGAGTGCTCTTTAACTGCCATTTGCAAGTGAAATAGGAAGACTGCACTGAGCTGGAAGACTCAGGAGTTTTGGGTTTCATGGTAGCTCAACCATAATTCATAAAGCATGGAAGGATACACAGGGCAGACATAACTGCTGCTTTTGCCAAGTCCCTACCCATGCTAATATGCAAAATCATTATTCAGCCCATGATATATGACAAAATAATGTCAACAGGAGCAGGTTGGACTACAGCCATAATAGAATGATATACTATCTAAGAAGAGAGGCAAAAGTAGTCATGGATTTACTTGCTATTTGGCACCCAAGAACAAGTCACTGCCTGGCTGTTCCACATCAGCTGACGAGCTAGTTTTCTGACGTGAAATAATAATTAGTGCAAGATTATCCAATTATCAACCACATTCCCAGGCAAAGTAAGAACCCTGTTTATTGTCGGGTGTGTTAAAACGCATGTTGAAGAACCATTTCCACTCCACTGAAATAAAGTTTTCTAAGAAATGGTGAAACTACCCACAGAAAACCTGTGAATATTTTGAAAGCAGTACAAGACCTTTCAGATTGTGTTAGCTGAGCAGGATAAGGATGACAGAATGCAAAATGTGTTGTGCTTTAAGCCATTTTGTTCTATTTAGATTTCCCCCCCCCCCAAAAAAAATGATTGCTTGTATGCTATCCTGAAATCTCAAAATAAATTAGCTTATACAGTATATTCAAATACATGCAAATTAATATGTTAACATACTTCTGAAAAATCTAGATGCCACAGTAGTGAAATAAATAATTACTAGCAAGCCTGAACTTTGTGCAATACTACCAATGGCAACAACAGTCATCTCAAATTATAACAGTCAGCTGCTATGAACAGCAACTCAAAGAAGTAGAAACTTCACTTGTCTAGGTGCTTCTTTGGATGGGGATGCTATTTTTAGAGTAGGATCTGAAACAGGCCTAAGCCCTCTCCAGGCAACAAAAGAGTACATGATTTCATCCTAATTGGAGAAATCTAATTGCATTCCGTAAAATGCTGTTACTGCAGAACTGAATGCAAAAAGGTTGAAGGAGGGACACCAAGTGTGTACACCCTTAATGGCTTACAAAATTTGAGCTCCCGCGTGTTTTTCTGAATATAATCTCTGGGCTTGTACACTTCCTATCCCATTTATCTTGTCGCTTGCAGAAGCCAAAAGAATGCACCAGAGAAACCTCCTATTTATTTGAACTCAAGATTTAAAGGTAGAAGGTTGCCCTCACTCAATACCTTTTCTCTGTGCTGAGGGCAAAGGTGAGAGTTGAGGAGGGTTACATGGGAGCCTGAAGCCCAAGGGCCAAATAGCAGCCAAACAGGCAGTACGTTTCAAAATACTCTTCACCTCCTCTGCTGAGGGAGACCTCACAGTCAAGCTATTCTTAGAAGTCTTCTTCCTTCAGTAAAAAGTCAGAAGATACCCATATCACAACACTATAGTCAAGTAAGCTGACATTTTTAATAAGTCAAAAGTTTCTTCTCATCTTGTCATTTTAAAGAGAAAAGTGAACCAACGTAATTTTCAACTTGCAGACCACCTAAGAATAAGAGCCATGACAACATGAAAAAGATTAGCCCAAATTATTAGCAGTGATAGTCTGAGGCTCTTGCAAACACTTACAATTATGACTCCTTTTCCGTTTGTTCTGTTTCCCCCCAAAGCCTCCACAGTCACTATTATGGATGACCTTTAAAGTCTATCAAATAATTCAAGGAAACACAGGAAGAAAGAGGCGGATGGGAATATGCTGGAAATATATTAAAGAGCCCTTGGGCTAAATTAGAAAATTGCCACTTCGTTCAGAACTTAAATGAAAGAAGAACCAACAAACAAATGTTCAGATGTGTTCCAGAACTTCAGTCGGCAAGATTTCAAATGCCACACGTGGCTCAGCCAATTAAAAGGGGGCAATTTATCATTAGGACTCCTACTACTTCCTTACTAGAAGGCCACATACCTAACAACTAACAACAACTGAACCCTTCAGTAGATGTCACACTTTTAACAGAAAGAAAATAGAATTCTTTAAACAAAAGGGAAAGCTAAGGGAACAAAACTTTAAACAAAAGGGAAATGCTTCCTGTAAGTCAGACTGAAGAGGCTGCGAAAATAGACAGAGCAATTGTGCGTTAATATTGTGCTGCCACTCCACTGATGGAACAGCCGCTGCATCCATGCGTGCTTGGCCCAAGGGGGACAAGGTGAAAACACACAACACAGAAAACACACAAGCAGCATAGCAATGACAGACACACCCACAACGTCCCTGAAAATTCTGCCAGCGTCCACCACATGGTAAGCATACATGAAGGGGCTAAGGCACACAACCTGCTTCACCACACACAAAACATGCACAACACCACGTCTGCCCCACTCCATCAGCCTCAGTGGCGCAGACAATGATGTTCCCCCAACTGCTAGTCCCCATGCATCTCTCCCTACAGACAGGGGCTTGAATCCCCTAATGCTCCTCACAACCAGTTTTACAAGCACCACACGTGAGCACACATACACACAGGAACGGACAAGGGGTCATCAGCCACTCAGGGGTTCATGAGCCACTTTTCTGGCAAGCAGCCAATAGCAGGGACCAGGATATGCAATGAAGGCAGCCACAGAAACACACTGACAGCAGCGACCTCTAGTGGCCAACTCAGGAGGGCATGGAGTTCTTCTCTCAACCCGTCTTTCTCCCCCCTCATCTCTTTTGAACCCCACTCACTGTCTTGTACACCCTGGCAGCATCCAATCAGGGGACCCGACTGAGTCGATAAAAGAGAGCTCACTGTCTTAGATCCCATCAAGCCTCTCCCCCCCCCCCTGAGGTCATATATAATTATTAGTAGTGTTATTATCATCATCATCTAAACTCCCATGCTTCCTCCCAAAAGAGGATCATGGCAGCAGACAGCAAAGAAGCAAAGCAATCAATTTAAAAATAAAAATAAAGTATTTAAAAACAGTAAGAACTTCTAAAAACATTTTTAAAAAACACTATATTCCGCTACTAGGGTGGGGGAAATGGATCCCTGTATATCAATCCTTGACAACAAAGAAACAACACATACAGCACAGGCAAAATCTTTAACTGTTGGCTAAAAAAAAAATTCCCTTACTCTGAAATCAGTGGGAGTAAAATTCTTGGTTCTAGCTCTGCAGTGGAGATGGAGACTT
Organism: Podarcis liolepis; assembly: GCF_965112155.1. Lineage (NCBI taxonomy): Eukaryota > Metazoa > Chordata > Lepidosauria > Squamata > Lacertidae > Podarcis > Podarcis liolepis. The sequence goes on from NC_139554.1 coordinate 21,548,451, forward strand.
ATTTTGCAGGATACAAATTAAGTGTGCTTCTTTGCCATGCTGCCCACATTCCCACCCCATTTCAGCCTTTCTGACAGCACAACGTCATAAGCAGAATGGCTTGGATGACTGAGTCATGGCCGCATTCCACCAGCATAGGAAGGCTCATGTCTAAACCTATAGGACCTCAAGTGCCAGACTGCAGTATAGAATTACATCCTAAATATCCAAAGCAGCCACAACAAAAATAAAACACTACTTCATACAAAGCCAAGTAGAGAGAAAAAATTCCAAAAGGCAACAGTAAGATTAAGAATGAATACAAGTAGAAATTCATAGGTGTACCAGAAAACAATAAAAACAACAGCACAGAAAGAAAAATGTAATTAAAAGCTCCAAACCCCCCATGAATGTATTTATCTGGTGCCTAAAAGTTAGAAGGGTAGGCACCATTTAAGTGTCCCTTGGGATGTTGCTCTACAACCATAGTGCCGCCACCAAGAAGACACTGTCACCAGTCTCCACCTTCCTCAACTCGGATGGGAAGGACACTTGGACCATGGCTTCCAATAAGGATCTCAAATAACTTCATGTTTTATACAAGCATTTCCAAGCTACAACAGGATTCCATTAGCACAGGCAGTCTACACAGAGGCACTATTGTCTGCAATCCCTCCACTACTTTAGGTGTACCAAAGAGCTTCTGCGTGTTCCATAGGCCTTTTCATCTTACAACACAGCATGGAGCACTATTGTTCAAGAATGACAAGTCCAAGGCCACACTAAGTGCCCAGAGCTAGCTGAACAGCTCCTTAAATAATGGGTTCTTTGGATCACATAAAACATGTAAGTGAAAGAGCAGGTGTTTGAACTGGGTGGAAGGAGTTCTCTTGGTGAAAGCTTAGGGTTTTGGAGGAGGAAATTAAAATTATACTTACGGGCTTGTGAAAAGTCTAAAGTTTTCAAACTAAAACAGTGTGTGTGTGTGTGTGTGTGTGTGTGTGTGTGTGTGATTGCAAGCCCTTTTGAGTCAAAACCTGTCTCTGTCACTCCCTTGTTAAAAAAAATATAAATGTTTTTATAATCTGCCCTCAGCCCTGGATAGTATAAGCAAGCTTTAAATGCATACATAAATAAACCAGTAGACAAATTATTGACTGGAGACAACTATTGGAAACCAATAGCACTGATATCCCAGAATAATGCAATAAACATGCATTCATCTCACCAGGATAGCTAGCAGTTTTAATTTTCCATATATGGTTAAATAACTAAAATCTCATACAAATACACTAATTATAAAGAGTTACCAATACAGTGCTATTGGAGTATGTTATTCAATCTGAAAAACATGTTTTCTTTTGTTGCCTTCTTTATTGAAGGTCTGACTCACAACTGTTAAAATCAATGGGAGCTTTGTCATTAGCAAGAATGGGATGTGGGTCGCATTCAATTATTTTAAAGAAGATAAAAAACAACAATCAAAGTAAGGCATACTACACTTACTCTAACTTTTGGCAGGACTCTCCTTAGCGTCTCTGCAGGATTCTGTCGCATCAGAACTGGAAGACTTGCAACCACGCTTGTTCCTTGGATATCCTGACCAGAACTTATAAAAAAACACATTTGTTTTAAAGTATTTTGCAATGAGAACATCTTTAGCAAAAGACAAAAAAAACCAAAAAACCTTTGCTCATATCTCTCTTGTTTAAGCATTACAATACATAAATTACACGTATTTAACGCTTTGAAATTTAATTTAAAAGTGCATGCAACACAAATCTTCATTTAATTAACTAGAAGTAGCATAACAATGCACAACGAAAACATTCTACCTCCGATGTGATGTGATTGAAATGCATTCAGTAAAGTCACAATGTATCCTTAAAACACCATTTTAATTGCTTTACCAAAACAGAAGCAACATGCAGCTGAGGCAAGAAACTGTTACAAGCCAATGAAAGTCTTATCATTTCCAGATGTGTAGCAAGTAGTATTTTTGCATCACCAATAAAGCAACTGCTAACTTGAGGGGGCTTGGTAAGAATGTAATCTCAACCCTGAAACCACAAGCAAGAGTAATCTGTAATAACCAGTTGTTGTTGTTGTTGTTGTTGTTAATTGTACCCCACCCACCAGACTGGGTTGCCCCAGTCACTCTGAGCAGCTACCAAGATATATAAAAACATAATAAAACATTAAACATTTAAAAGTTCCCTATACAGGGCTGCCTTCGGATGCCTTCTAAAGGTTGCATAGCTACTTATCTCGACATCTGATGAGAGGGCATTCCACAGGGTTGGTGCCACTACCAAGAAGGCCCTCTGCCAGGTTCCTTGTCATTTCACTTCTCACAGAGCTGGATCTCAGTGAACAAAAGGAGTGAAGATGCTAAGTGCTTGGAATCAAATTATTGCAGCTCTGCTTTCAAAGTACCGTAAGATACTCTTCCTTCATCCACCAACCATTTCATCCAGAGGAAGCAGAACCTGGAAAAGGTCCTTCTATATTCCTCCCCATAAAGCAGGGATTGAGAACCTGTGGCTCTCCAAGTGCTGTGGGACTGCAACTCCCATCATCTGTGACCACTGGCCATGCTTCCTGGCCTAATGGGAGCTGGAGTCCAGAAATATTTGTCGGGCTGCAGGCTGTCCATTCTTGCCACAACAGCTCAGTTGGGTTCCAGACCTTGTTGGAACAAGCTGTTAACATGGAGTTGTCCAAAGTCCAGCTCCTCCAGGCTAGTACTTGCTACTGACTGAGTGACTGGTATGCTTTTGATTGTCTATGGCTTACATAGGAACAGAACATAGGCAGCTGCATAATACTGAATTAGAGTATTGGTCCATGTAGTTTAGTATAATCTGTGCTGACTGGGAATGCCTCTCCAGGGTCTCAGACAAGGAATCCCTTCCTAGCCCTACCTGGAGATGCCAAGGATGGAACCAAGCACTTTCTGTATGCAGAACCCATGGGCTTCTCTACATACAGGACAGGAGACAAATTTATAACATGAGCATGGGATGATATTTTAGGAGCCTCACAATAACTGGTTCTGGCACTTGAGCCTTATGCTATATATGGGGGAAACTGTAACTTGAGTGCTGGGGAAATACCCTTAGTAGACAAATTTGAGATGAAAACTAACATTCAGTTACGGACTCCAATCTACATCCTGACATACAATCAGAATGGGTTTCTTCAGTAATAAGACAGGCTATTATGCAGAATATTGGATTTCACTAATTTAACTAATAGATAGGAAGATAGATATACTGGTATATGTATGTATATGTATTAGATAACTCTCATACTGGGGAATCATTATCCTTGAATAATATAACATCTGTTATAAAAACTTTAGGGATATTCAACTGGGGTCCTTTTGATGGGCTGGGAAGGGAAGAAAGATAAGGAGCATTAGAATAACCTCATTGCTTATTTGTAGTTGAAAGAGGCACATAACTCAAAAAACTCAAAATTGAATGCACAATGTTCTAGATTCAAACCATAACATATATGGTTAATAGGAATTCAGATAGCGTTACTAGAAAATACATCTGTCTGAGACCTTGAAGACAGTATGCCCAGATGCACTAACCATCTGACTCAGTATAAGGCACTTTCACATGTTCATGTTTCTGTTAATAAATTCACACATATTTTAAAAAATAAAAGGGTCCAGATGGAAATGTTAAGTACACAGTGTCAGTCTCTCAAACTATAGCCAAGTTTTGAATTACTTCCAAGATTTGTCTTTATGGGAAGTTCTTAATTCTGTACTAGATAAATCTTTTTCATATTAATCCTGCTTAAAAAAAAATATTCATCACACGTTAACATGCTATACTATAATAAACACATATATGTGAATCCTTTTCCGTGAAGTTAACCAATAAAATGATGTGGCAGGGGGGATGGGAAGAGATTCGTTCATTTTGGCACAAAGAGGAAGCCAGCATTTGTGTAAACTGTATGTTAACACAAAAAAGTGGTGTGATGATATGCAATTCTAAAGAAAAATGAGGCCTTTCCTTTTTTTAAAAAAAGCTCCAAGTGGCTGGCTTGCTGTCAATTTAAAATGAGAAGCAGAGGGTTTTTAACACCTACACAAGCTGTAATTTTCCAACTGTGGAAGATTTTTCTTTTATTTCTACTGAAATAGCAGAATTGGTGATCCTCTGCTCTTTAGCGATTCTGAATTAAAACCATCTATCATATTGTGGTCACTCCAGCAGTTTTAACACTGTAAGATGCATCAAAATATACACACACACTTTTTATTTCAATCAGGGGTTGCTGCAAATTCAGCATTGTCTAGAAAGTGTCATTTTATTAAAAGCACTAACCACAGGAAAGCTCTCCCAAAACTTAGTCAACTTAACTATTCTGCCATTGTGTGAACAAACTTCACAATGCTAAGGTTTTCATGGAGGGAAAATCATTTCTACATTTTCAATTTTTTTCTATAGAAGTTAAGCTATATATAGTGATTACAAACAATCAGGTCCTGCAACAAAATGTTGCAGTGCTCAATGCTGTTGCTCAGGATTTCAGCGCTTCATCCCATTCCCGCTTCTACCCAGTTAGTTTGTCATCACCCCACCAACTACAAAAAAACCCAGTGGCAACACTAAATCAGTATCCTGTGGCCACAAGACTACAGTCTGTCCTCTTAGGCATTTTGGGGGGTGAGTGCCAAGCCACCTAAATAACTTTTACCAACCTTGGGGCTCCCTTAAGACTGTTGATGGAGCCTGTGAAAAAGACTGAACTATAGTCCTAGAGTGCTTGCATATATTATGGGAATGTTTGCCTTGCTTGTATGTCTTATTGCAACTTGAGTGGGGGTTACCAAGTTAACTTTGCATTGTTCAAGTGGAAATTTGCTCTGCTAGTGGAATGGCAGAGTTGGGTGTTACCTTTTGTGCTGTTATATACAAGACTGCACAACATCTACACTCTTTGATTCCAGTAGGGAGATCTGCACAGTTGGACAAGTTCTGCTCCAGCTATTTCCATGGTGAGAGGTAATTCAGTGAGTAACAAATGCAAAAACCTCCTAGACAGAATAATTCGGTAGTCGTGGGTATGCTACTGGTACTGATTCCTCCCCTCTACACACAGACACACACAGAGAGGAATAGATCACACCCAATAAATACAAAGCTCAACTTTTCTAGCTAGTCTAGAGCATGTTGAAGGTTGTAGAAGCTGGAGGATCCTGCTCTAGCACTATGTTTCTGAAGTCAAGGCAGAGCATTCTGCTCAAATAGACTTCAAGATAATGACTGATGCAAACTCTGAATATGAGCTTATCTCAATGCCTTGCCTTCAGAAACATATTTAGAGAGCTTTCTTATCACCATTACTAAGTGGATAAGCAGATCCATTAACAGTTTTGGATGCATGCCTCAGAAATAGTAAGGCTGCAATTCTTAAATTACTTGGGAGAAACTCCAGTTGAATTCAGTGGGCCCTAATCTGTTCAAGCTGCGCATCATAAAACATAGTGGGACAAAGGATAGAAATGACAAGACTCTCCACAGTATATTAAAAAGTCATTTCACATGGCTGGGGGCAATATATATTCTTTGCAGTCTTCCAAATAACTTTTGAACAACCTGAAAGCTCATTGGAATCCTGACAACAGCAATATGATTATTTGTGTTAAAATATATATAAACTGCTTTAACATATGGAGAAATTCCAAAATGGTGTACAAAAAAAAAAAAGGATAAACAATGCAGAAATATAAGATAAAATCAATTTAAAATACAACAATTCCACAAATCTTAATAACCAGAGTCATATTTAGCTACAGAGTTCAATCTGTCAAGGTTTTAATATTTATGTTGTGTTAATACACGTAAGAATGGCAACAAAATACTGTGGTTTGGAGTGCTCCTGTTCAGCAAGAAATGTTCATGCCCTTTTGCAGGATACTCCATTTCACTACCGTCTTAAGCCCACTAAGCATGGTTAGTCCTCACTGGGCTGTCTTTCACATCCTCCACCACTTTGATACCTCCCTCTTATGCTGACACCACTCTCTTGTTGATGAATAGGGCCATTCAGACTTCATAAGGATTCAGTTCGCTATTGTTATAGATAAAATATAAAAAGCAAGCTCCTATTCCCTTGTGATTTAAAAGATACATTTAAATATGTGACTTACTTAAATATGAAACCTCAAGATAAAATGGAGCCCAAATTCACCATGAATTATTAGCACTCAATATTCTGACCCACATAGTAAAAATTTCCATGAGTTACTGAAAGCTTTTCACAATTAAAGGTTACTATTATCAGAGTGCGATAGAATTAGTACAAGGCGTTCACAGAACAGGAACTTGCATATTCATGAGAAAGATATGCAAATTACAGATTTCATGCAACTCAAGTGTGCATATTAACCGTGATCCTCCAACTCAAGATATATTTAGGAAACTGTCTTTAGCATCAAGCAAGTCCCCGTGACCAATGCCAACTTTAAAAACCTATTTTCTTCCAAAACATGGGCACAACCAATCAATCATCTTTGTTAGGGCTCAAACAATTCTTGCCAAGTCTACTCAGAAGTCCTAAAAAGAAAGTATAATTTTTGCTTCAGAACTATTGTTTCTACTCATATGCAAAGAAACAATAATTTAATCAGCCGAGTGCATGACATGAGGTACAGATTCTCAAGAACCACTGATCAAGAAGGTTTTAGCGTTTGGCAGAAGCCCCAATACACTTGCAGCGTTTCCCAGACTTAGGTCTCCAGCTGTTTTTGGACTATCACTCCCAACATCCCTAACAGGACCAGTGGTCAGGGATGGTGGGAACTGTAGTCCAAAACCAGCTGGAGACCAAAGTTTGGGATACCCTGCACTAGAGGAATACAAGATATGACACCACAGTTACAGATATGCTAGCAGAGTCGTTCTGCTGGCTGAGCGGCTCCACCACCAAACATATATGCAAGGCAAAACAGGGCAGAAACATAGATGGGTCATGGGCAGCACAGGAGAGGAGCACACATGTGTCATATCCAGTACTCCTTCCGTCCATGGTTAGATCTTGGCTGATGGCACAACTTGTTAGTGGCTACCCCTTGATTTTCTTTCCCACTGACCAATGGGAGATTTAAATTTATATACAGTCAGACCTACATCAACAACTGTTAAACCTATATTACAAAACAGGCTAGGGTGCAACTTGGCATCCAGTGAAATGTGCATGGTATAGAAGGAGCCAGCACAACCCTCCAACCAGGTAGCCAGGAAGAGGACTTCAACAGCTTCCCAACACACACACACACACACACACACACACACCACTTTCCCCAAATCTCAGCTTGTTTTGTCATCTGGGCATATAAGAAGCTCAGTTTCAAAACAAGTAAACTTTGAACCGTGGATTGTTAAATTAACCAGAATTTATTATAAACCACAAGCTGTGATGCACAGGACAAAGGAAGGCAAGATTCAGCAAAGCAAAAGCCTACTGAAGTCTTCCTTCTGGCTGTAGGAGAAAAGTGAGGGGGACCACAAAAGACTAAGGCTCGTGGCAACTCCTTCTTGCTTCTGCACATTTCACTAAAGTTTAACGTGCTATATAAACTTGGTCAGTGGGTCAGGGATTGGACAGTTAAATATACTAGAGACAGAATTCATCCAGAACTGTCTTCTCAACAATAATGGCTGGTGGTTTAGTCAACTTTCCATCATCTCTAGAGGTAAAAGTTCTAAGGGATCCACTCCTATAGACTAAGTTTTTATTTCATAAAAAAATTGTACACCACTTTATTGTATCATCATCATCAACAACAACAACAAAGTGGTGTACAAATAGATAAAACAAGAAAATCAAGATCAATTTACAATACAGTCGTACCTTGGAAGTCAAACAGAATCAGTTCTGGAAGTCCGTTCAACTTCCAAAACGTTTGGAAACCAAAGCACAGCTTCTGATTGGCTGCAGAAAGCTCCTGCAGCCAATTTGAAGCTGCAGAATCCCCACTGGACGTTCAGCTTCCAAGAATAGTTCGCAAACCGGGAGCCAAAACGTTTGAGAACTAAGCTGTTCGAAAACCAAGGTATGACTGTACTTTAAAATGTTCAGACCCAAAGGGTAAAGGAACACTGTAATACATACTGTGTTCTTTTCTAGAATAATGTTGACTTGCTTGTTTGTCTTCTCCTTTTTTATTTATTAACCACCCAGCTTGTGAGCTCTTACTGGTTGGAACAGCTGACTGGATACGGTAAAATAGAAAAATCTAACTTCTAACAGATTACAGGCAAATTACCTAGGCATGCAAATAGACAGAGATGAATCAGGCTCTTTTCTGATTAGCCCAAGTAGTAAAATTCAGGCTCTGCTGGAGTCAAATGGCATGGAGAATTGTAATCCAGTTGCTACTCCAATGACTCTAGAATATTAAAAGCAAGATGATGAAAAAGAATTTGAGGATATTGACAAATACAGAAGCGTAATTGGAAGTTTGCTTTATTTAGCAAACATATCCAGGCCTGACATATCAAATGCAACTGACATACTTAGCAGAAAAATGTCTAAGCCAACACAGCAAGATTGGAATGCAATGAAACGTGTTTTAAGATACCTTAAAGAAACCATTCATCATACAGCGGTACCTCAGGTTACATATGCTTCAGGTTACATACACTTCAGGTTACAGACTCCGCTAACCCAGATACTACCTAAAACAAAACACTTAGATATACTCTATGCACATGTGAAATATTGCATTTTTAAAGTGTGGCTCAAGCTCAGGTATTGTTCCACAGAGCTTATGACTACAGATATTTTTACAAAGCATTTGACTGCTGTAAAATTTCAAATGCTGACTATGGAATTGGGACTTACTGAATAAAAGGAGGGGGGAGAATACCAGGTGTTCAAGGCAGAATTTCAAGTCAGGAGGGCTGTTGGAATATTCTAGAAAAAAACTTGTAAATGGCCTTGAACAAGTTGCTAGGCAACGGAAAATTTCCCCAGGAACAGGTGTCCTTATCAGGGCATGAGATCAACTAAGTTGGGGTCAGTGTAAATGAGTATGTGAATGAGTCAGCATTAGGTCTCTGGCTGGATGGCTAAAAGGAGGAAAAGATTATGTTTCTTTATTTGTTTTGTTCTTTATTGATGACCAATGTAAAGTTTTCTAAATAATAAAGACTCTGAGCCAAATGGTGTTTATTCCTGTACAGTGGACGCTTGGACTGCGAACGTTATCCATGCGGGAGGCATGTTCACAACCCACAGCGTCTGCAACCCGCAGCACCGTGTCTGCGCATGCACGGGTTGTGATTCGGCGCTTCTGAGCATGCGCAAAATGCGATTTAGCGCTTCTCTGCATGCACGGCCGCTGAAACCTGTTCCGGTACTTCGGGGTTTCAGCGGGTCTGTAACCCGGAAAAACAGAACCTGAAGCATCTGTAACCCAAGGTATGACTGTAACGGGAATTTCACTAAGAGATAGCTGGAATGCTGCTGCTGCTATAAAGAAGTAGAAGGTGCAGGGAAACTGGGGAAACCCAGCCAGATGGGCGGGGTACAAATAATAAATTATTATTATTATTTTCTGTAAAAAGAACTCTGCTGCAGAAATAAATCAAAACCCAAGAGTAGATGCTCACACACCAACAGTGCATACAGATATGAGGCATATGATGTCACACACACACACACACATACTACACAGTGTGAATTTTAATTAAGGGAAATGTATACAAATGCATCACCAAGTTATTTTGCCCAAATAGTATTTGGGTTAAATACATAAATATTTGTAGTCATATGTACAGCCTTCATCAGAGGTCTGGGTGGGGTACAATACATAAGCTGCAATACAGAAGTACATAAACACACTAATAACCATCAGACCTATAAATCAGTATAAATGTCTGCGCTGTTAAGAGATATATGTGTTGGGAAGCCCAGATTGCAGTAAGCTTCCCCTGATATTATGGATTCAGTGAAGGACAAGCATAGCACACACATATGGAGGTTTTTATGCTCTGGAGCACAAGTAACTCATGGGAAACAAAACACATGTATAATAATCCTTTTCCCTGCTATTCAGCTTAACACTCTCACATTGGTAGGAATACAAGGAATAAGGCCACTAGGACTCTTCTGCATATATCCATGCACTGTGCCTATGTTCAACTGGAACAAGCTCTATATTTCTGTTTCCTTACTCTGGTTTGGAAACTAATATAGGAAGCAGCTTATAAGTTCTCGTTAAATTCTAAAAGGTATTAGGAAGGTCATGGCATAAAGCAAGCATATCTTTCCTTTGGATATCTGACACTGATGAAAACTTAGCTTTGCTCCATAATATCAGCAACTAGTGGTTCTGTTTTTGGGGTTTTTTTGCAAATAAAGGCTCAAATTCACAGACACTGTAGCTTGCTAATGGTGATTCAGCAGATTACACAACAGAAAAGTTTTTGGACAACTAGAAGCATTTGAGTCATAATGTACATTTCATATCTAGTTTATTTAATTCACATAGCTATGAACAAAGTATTAAACACGATCAAATTCCTTCCTACCAGGTCAATCACTTGTGACTGCAAAATGCAAATGGCAAGAATAGCAAAATATGTACATTTATTTGTTCCATTCAGTTTGTACCAATGGTGTCAAGCTACAATGCCTCATACTGATTCGTATTATGGATTTTTCCTATACAAAACACTTACTGTGATTCACATCCACTGTAAAACAGCATAGAGGCTACAATGATCACCACAAAGGGTCAAGTGGTTAAACCAAAAGTGGTGGAAGCTCATCCAGGAACATAAACTAATAGCCAGGTTTTAGAACTACCGGTAATGTGGATATGAATACTTATGGAAGTCAAACCACAAATGTGTGAAAATGTCTGGCTATATTACAAAGAAAAACTAGAGACTTCAAGAACAGGTGAAGACTTCTTTTGAAGAAACAGCTTTGAAATTAGCACAATGGGCTCCTTCTGTACTTAAAAAAAGAAATCTCTTGTACAAATCAAAAGCATGACTGTGCTCACTGTTTGCCTGCTTTGGTTTTCAGGTCAGAGTAGTGTTTCAATTGAAATGCTGAGCTAAATGGATACTCTGATCCAGAAGGGCTCTGCTTATGTTCTTGTGGCAATGAACAATAAATGAAAGGTAAAATGCAGGGCAAGGGATCCAGAGTGTCCTACTGTCTTCAAAGGAAATGTTTTGCTGAAAGTATGTAAAATATTACTCTCTAATGCTTGATAAAGCCCACAACCACTTTTAAAGCATCTCTCTTTCCTCCCGCCACAATTCCTCTTCCTTAGGTTATCATTCCAATTCTTAACATACTACTGTACCACACTTAACATACTATTTTTCCGTGATGCCCCCGTGTATAAGTTGCCCTCTATTTTTGGGGACGTAAAATTAAGAAAACGGGGGGAGATTGCCATGAGTTGTTGAGCTTTTTGGGGGTGGCCAAAAGTTGTTCAGCTTTTTTTAGCAGGAATTGCCAAAAATCGCTCACCCGCCTGACCTACGCTACCACTCGCACATGTCACAAAGAGCACCTATCGTCTGTCCCCACAACACCAGAAGCCGCCAATCACCCACCCTGGCGCTGCAGTGACAGCCAATCAACAACAGCCCTTGTCACAGACACCAATAACATGCCAAATACCCGCTTGACAATTTCTGGCTCACGACACAAACCAATCCCAACTTCCAAATATGCACTATCCATGTATAAGAAGACACCCAATTTTGGACATGATTTTTTAATAAAAAAAATGCTCATCTTATACACAGAAAAGTATGGTATATGATATCCATGCCCTGGCTGACACTCTACCAAATTTCTAACCACTGCAGTAGCCCAGGAGCTGAACATATGTTGGACACTTTCACAAAACTGAGAATCACATCATGTGAAGTCTCCAGCAAGCACCCTGTTGTGACAAAGACCCTTAGCTTACCCTCTCATGTGTATATATTGCTATGAGGCTTTTTTGCTTTTTAAGATTTTTACTAAATCTTAGATAAAGATATTTCATAAAGACCATATTTCATAAAGACACTGCAGTGTCTGCTATGCCTAATTTCTGAAGGAACCATAAACCTGGCTGAGTGCCAAGACCCCTGGAATCTTACACCAGTTGACAAAGATTGGAGCAGCCTGTAATTTTTATTATAGAAATTGAATTGGGCGTGCTGGGCTTTACTGTACTTTATGTACAACCTCTTCAATGATACCACGTTCTTTGAATAATCATTGCTACTATCCTCTTTGTTTCACCTATTAGAATTCAAGAACCACATTCTTTAAGACATGATATGTCTAATATTCATTCACCCATTAGCTGAAAAGACTCAGCATATGGCATCAGTGATTAGTCAACATCAACTTCCCTTCCAGGTTTTCAGTTCTCCATCTCCAGAGTGCACTAGTTGCCAAGACAAAAAAAAAACCTGCAGATACATATCATTGCCTTTGTGGCAGCAACCCAACTGCTAATTTCAGTACTGATAGCAGAGTTATAACATCAGTTTCAACCAGTGTGAATTGTTACTAATCTGTTGTTAGCATTTTGTTATCAAAATTTTTAGGAGATTACAACGTTACAAGTTTGACATTGCTTTGGGCATAGTTGCCACTTCTGATTGTGCTTACATTCTCTACACAAAGAGATTAGAAACACCCACAGAAGATATGCATATGAATAATAATAATAATACAGGTACAGTCTTATTTCATCTGATAGAGGAAACATTTTATGCAGAAGAAAAATGTGTTGTCTGTTATACGAAAATATGAATCTGAGATATTGGGGGGACACACATGCGCTTATGTGAGCAAGCAGAAACACACACACACACACACACACACACACACACACACACACGACTATTAGTCCATCTTGCCCAATACTGCATGCTCTATCAGAGGTTCTCCAAAGATGCCCCCCCCCCCATTTCTGTGGATAGGAAATTCCTGGGCCTCAACCTGAAAACCAGTGAAAGGTGCCAGGAAAAAAGTTCCAGCTAGCATGGGTCAATTGCACAATAATCTTTTTTTTTTCCCCTTCCCCTTGTGCTGCCTACATTAATTCCACTCATCCCCAGTCTGTTATGGCTAGCAGAGATCAATACAGGGGTCAACATAAATTTTTGAGTTCATGGCAATCTGAGCAGGCATACCTAACACTTAAGAAATTATCAGTCTACAAGCATCTTAGAACATTCTGAGCAATGGAAAGCAGGTGCTAGTCACATTTCACCCTTTGTTTACACAATGCCGTAATACTCCTGCAAGCACCAAACTGCAATTTACATATACTGGACAAAGAAGGTGAGGTAGGCTTGCTGTGTTATTTAACCAAGCCACAGGGCACTATAGCAATCTACAATGTCTATTAAGGTCTTAACCCAATTCACTCTTTCCTCAATATGGTTTTACAAAACAGAACTTTTCATACTGTGAGTCTCCCTAGGACAATTTGAGCCTCCCCAACAGGAAGGCGTGGAGCCCATACTATTCCTCTGACACAGTTCACACTTGGCCCCAGGTAAACAGATTGGCAGGTGGACAGCAGCCATTTAAAATGTGCAGAAATAGCACACCATGTAGCTCTTCTAGTTGTGGGTGTCTGGTGGCATAAATGAGCACCTCCTCATATAAAAACAAACATCACCTTTTTTCTAAACTTAAAAGCCCCAAACAGTGTAATCTTTCCTCATAGGGGAGTTGCTAGGTTTATGATACAGTGGTACCTTGGGTTACATATGCTTCAGGTTACATACGCTTCAGGTTACAGATTCCGCTAACCCAGAAATAATAACGTCGGGTTAAGAACTTTGCTTCAGGATGAGAACAGAAATCGTGCTCTGGCGGCGCGGCAGCAGCAGGAGGCCCCATTAGCTAAAGTGGTGCTTCAGGTTAAGAACAGTTTCAGGTTAAGAACAGACCTCCAGAACGAATTAAGTTCTTAACCTGAGGTACCACTGTACGCTGTAAATGATAGTATGCACTAATGGTGCTGTAGTGAAAACACAAAGCCCAAAAGAAGAATCTCATCATTTCTGTTTGACTTGGCCCAAGTGAGACACTGAGGGAGGTCAAAAAACATCCTTCTTTCTCAATAGTGGCCCCAAGAGCCTGGGAAGCCCATTTGTCGGACTCACGTGTCTTCTTTCAGAGAGACAGGTGAAAAGGTGTTGTTGTTACTATTTTTATATTAATATCACGACTACTATTCACAAGGCTTTGGGAATTGGGCTTTTTGCAAGCTGCTTCTTCTTCTTTATTTTTTTACCCATTATGAACTTTTAATGTTTTATTATGCTTTGATTGTTGTTGTTTTTTAAGTTGTTCATGTCAATAAAAAAAGAAAAGAAATCTGAAGCCACTCTGGCAACTCTCCACACCTTGCTGGGAAAGTCCACCTCCCACTTCGACAGCTAGAAGACCTTTAGAACAAAAGATCTCACCTTACTTACATTGTCTGTCTCAGTTGTCTGGAACCAAAACTAACGCACTCTATACACTTAGTTTAATTTGCTGCTGTTCTCATTAAGATATCTAGTTACAAACTGGCCTTTACCTGCCACAAAGCTTGTGTCTGAATTATTTAATGGGCTAATTCTACACAGGTTTCCTACTACTTCTGTTTTAAAGAAGGGAGTCCTTACATTTCAATGGTTTATTTAATTTACCATTAGATAGTCAACATGATTAGCCCACTGTTGTTTAACTATGATTAAATAAAAACAAGAATTGGCTGCATGCTACTGTAGCTATGTATCATAGTAACCTTGTTTACCAAGATCAGCTTGCTCAATCCAAGTTTCTTATTCCTTTGTTTTCTGACGAAAGAACTGCCAGCAAGAATGGAATAATTCAGACAAATGGCTATTTTGAGACATTGCCAAATCAAGTGTATGCCTGTAACCTCTTTCTTTCTTTTTCAGAGTTTATTTCACCAAGTTCAAGCTTTAATTGCTGTTTGCCAACAGAAAACTCCCCCACTCACAATCTTAAAATTAAAGAAATGCTATAAACATAAGGAAAGATATCTCCCGTCTAGAAAAGCTTTAGCTACACAGTACTAGAAATAGTGGAAAGCATTTCCTTAATGGCAAGCTGACATGCTGTTTCCTTCTTACTGAAGAAGTAATTGGAAATCACCAACAAGCTTGTGTGGGTGTTCATCCTTCCGCTCACGACTTTGAAGCTAGAAGCCCTTTTCACACATTAAATGGAAGGAAAGGGATGTACCATCCCTCCTCTTGATCTCCATATTCAGGGGAAGGTAAGGATAAAGTCTACAAGTTTACAACTTGCACTTGTCTCTCTCTGCATTATCAGGTGCCCTCAAAAAGGAAAGGACCCTAATTGTGGATACAGTTCTAAGTTTTTAGACTCTACTTGGACCTTCCACTAAATTCATGTAGGATAAGGTCATGGACAGTGGGTACCTGGAATGTACACACAATCGTAATCAGAAAAGTTCTAAAGATTCAAACATGCAAAAATAGCACACACTGCAGAACTTCCTGGATTGTACCCCTTTGAACTACAGGTAAGGGAGGGAGATCTCATGTTTTAAACATTCTGAAAGCCAGTACAGTGGTACCTCGGGTTACAGACACTTCAGGTTACAGATGCTTCAGGTTACAGACTCCGCTAACCCAGAAATAGTACCTTGGGTTAAGAACTTTGCTTCAGGATGAGAACAGAAATCACGCAGCGGCAGCAAGAGGCCCCATTAGCTAAAGTGGTACCTCAGGTTGAGAACAGTTTCTGGTTAAGAACGGACCTCTAGAACGAATTAAGTTCTTAACCCGAGGTACCACTGTATAGCAAACATAGTGCTGGACTTGGACCAGGAAAGTCAGAATTCAAATCCTCACTCAATTGTGACCTTGAATCAGGCACTGGTCCTTAACCTACTTACTCCACAAGGTGGCTGATAATACAATAGGGTAATATGATCTACACTAGTGAAGCTTCTAGGCCTTTAACTAAAAGCTTCCTGCTTATAGGGTCTTCTCATGTTATTGCTTCCTGTTCCATGTGAGAATAGCAATTAATACCCCTTGGTTATCTTCAACTCCTGATGAGACTTTGATGATCTATTCCTTTCATCACTTTTTCTTTCTTTTATAAAGTTTGCTGTAAAATAAAATAAAAAAGAAATGTAATAATTAAAGCCCCCACCCCACCTTAATTCATCAATTCCCTCAGCCCCACTGTACAAGAAGCAATAAAAGAGGTAGAACCTACATTGAGGAATCTATTAATAAACATTGTGGGGAATCTTGCAGGTAAACATTACAGGAGGCTCTTGGTCATGAGGTGCAGCACTGCTGGATAATACAATGTAGCATTTAGTGTTCCATCATGTCCTACAGTTTTTGCCTGCAAAAGTTCCACTGAGGTATAAAATGCCATCATGAATGGAGCTGTCTGCAGATCAATGTGAAAAGCGTATCTAGAGTAGGCTAGGTTTGTGATAATGTACAAAATTTACATACTGCTTGAATGCAAACAGAATCTCTAAGCAGTTTACAACACACACACACACACACACACACACACACACACGCCTGTGGGCACCCTACCCACCCTCACCATCACCAGTGGAGAAGCAGCAGCTTGAGATCTCCGGGTGGAATGACAGACGGACACAAGAATGAGAGGCTGGCAACTATTTACAGTTGGACTCATGCACACTAATCAAGAGCTCTGCGACTCAGAGCCTTTTCAAGTACACATGGGATTCATGAACATAGTCTGCAGATGCAAACCTGACAACTCTGTTAAAGATGGGTCAGCACTTCAAAGAAGGGAATGCTCCAGCTAGGGCAATGCATTTTAATGGTGCACTTTGCTTGGCCTGAGTTGTCATGCTTATACTGTTATGGGGAAAACTGTGATTCAGGCGTGACGTACAGCAGAGGCAAAAGTATGAATAAATCACTGCTGTGTGTGTCATATTTCAGATCAATGTGCAATCCACAAAATTGCACATTTTATGTCACCGTGAGGGAATAATTTTAAGAAACCATTTTATATCCAACAAGCTGATCTAACAGCATGCACAGATTGTGCTATAATTTTACAAACCAACATACAGCAAACTTGCATCTGCTTTTATCAACATCTTACTTGTTCCACATCACCCTTATGTGCAGTAGAATGGTACAAAGATAGAAAGTTTATGTGCACTGCTTTGTCATCTTACAAATATGGGTTGACTAGATCCAAGCAAACTGTAGTAGCTGGTGAAGCTGCCATGTGATTACTTCACAAATGATTATCACAAAATCTGCCTAAAGTGGAATGATCTGTAGTTCATTCAATATGAGTGAGGTTAATGTAAATGAATACTATGATGAAACAACCACACCGTACTTCCCTGCATGCCAAACTTTACAAAGTTTCACACAATCCACATTCTTGGAACGACAATTTGTTCATTTAAATCTTCAACACTGAAAACATGTATGTTCATGACTCAAATCTTAATTTAAAGTGATGTAAACTGGTGCAACTTCTTTAAGGATTTTCAAAAACATTGGTTAAGAAACCTCAGGACCAGGGACTGAATGTGGCCCTTCAGCTCTCAAAAAACTCTTCAGGCCTCTTTCCCAAGCCACACCCCTACTCAGGCTACATACACACACCCTGCTCCATGCTCTCCTCAAATGAAGACGTTCAAGTTACAGAATATTTTGAGCCTATTCCAAATATTAGCTATTTCATGTCTATGTGTGTGCTTTTATTTATCAAAAAATTAACTGTTGATAACGTCTGCTACCTTCTGACAAAAAAGTCAAAGAGCACCATTCTCTCAGTTCTTCCCAAAATACCACCTGACAGGACCATTTTAATGTCTTATTGTCCTCCCATTCTCTGAGTTTTCTGGACCTTAGCTAAATAATGGGATCACTAGTTAAGTTTAGGATCCCCTCCCCACCCACATTATTTCAGCCTTTTGAACTGTCTCCATTGCCCAGGATCAGGTTCTCAGAAGTAACAGCTACACCATATCAAGCTAAGCTGCCATGTTTTCTTTTTTATTAGGTGTTAGCCATAGATCAGAGACAGCTTTCTTACAGCACGAATCATTTAAGGTGACTTTGCTTTCTTGCCACAGCTGATTCATACTCAGCTTTTTAAAAAGTGCTGCACTTATATTAACACAGCAATGAAAAAATGGTGGTAAGTGGTTATTTACTGAATAGGCCCAGGTCTCATTTAAGCCACTGGAAAGGTTTCATATATGTAGATCATAAAGGTAAAGGTAAAAGGACCCCTGACCGTTAGGTCCAGTCGTGGCCGACTCTGGGGTTGCGGCACTAATCTCACTTTATTGGCCGAGGGAGCCAGCGTACAGCTTCCAGGTCATGTGGCCAGCATGACTAAGTCGCTTCTGGCGAACCAGAGCAATGCACGGAAACGCCGTTTACCTTCCCACCGAAGCAGTACCTATTTATCTACTTGCACTTTGACATGCTTTCGAACTGCTAGGTGGGCAGAAGCTGGGACTGAGCAACGGGAGCTCACCCCGTTGCGGGGATTCGAACCGCCGACCTTCTGATTGGCAACTCCTAGGCTCTGTGGTTTAACCCACAGCGCCACCCGCATCCCTCAAATAATTAATGAAACAAATATCTAATTTATCATTTTTGGAACTTCATTTTTACACAGACATACATATGCTGGAACAGATCCTTGCCTAAGCCATGTTGAAATCAATAAAAATTGATTTTTTTCAGGTGTATCTGAAGAAGTGTGCATGCACATGAAAGCTTATACCCAGAACAAACTTAGCTGGTCTCTAAGGTGCTGCTGGACAATTTTTTAATTTAATTTATTTCAACTGCATCAGACCAACACGGCTACCTACCTGAATCTAGAATGATGTTGAAATCAGTGAGACTTAAGTGAGTTACTACCAACATTTCCTTGATTTCAGTGGAACTCTTGGTGTAACTAATTTTCTCTGGATCGGGGCTCCTCATCACTTTCATACACTAAAATTCCAGTATTCTGATCTCAGCCAACAAAATGGTTTCACCTACTAACTTAACTGTCAGTTTTACTGCATTTTATTGTAATTCACCATTTTCCAAAATTAAGATTGCTGTGTTTTATTTCTTTATGTGTATCTTAATGACACACACAGGGACAGGGCTCAGCTGGTAAAACTTCCAGTAAGAGAATTAACTTCCTTCACAGCTGGAAAAGAAAATCACAGTACAAAAACACCTACAGTGTAACAGTTAAGGATGAGCATTAAGGAATGCCCAAGAGCTGAACTGCACACTTAAAAATATATGAAAAAAGAAAATATAATACTCTTGGTGGATCAGTCCAACGGTATACAAAAACCAAAGGTACTAGCAGAGTTCTGCTTCTCCTATCATTCCTTGCTATCCCCCAGCATCTTAAATTTTAGAGATATCAGGAGAAAAAGGAAGTATTGCCCTGACCACCATAAAACCTATTAAATTTACATTATATGCAAAAAAAAAAGTTTGACTAGTAGTAGAGACATGTTAAACAAAATGGTTTTTTAAAAAAATTAAGCACATCACAAGTGAGGGTGACATTAAAAGGGTACTTAATGTGCTGCTAAAACAGTTTTCAACCTGTGAATCACAAATAAGAGGAGATAAGAATAAACCTATATAAAAACGATATACTCAACATGCAGAATAATTTTCTATTCTTATCTATCCATATATTATTTCCCCTACTTGTTTTTTCTTCTCATGGTCCAAAATACAAATATATCTACATAAGCATCCCACACACAATGATAATGAACTCATTCGCCAAGTGTCAAGCCTCATGTAGCCAAAATGGGGATGTAATCTTTAAAAATTAGGGTGAGGAGGCCCTGGGGGTGGGAGAAACATCCAAACTGAGCATGCTCAATGTCCACAGAATACTGAGTGTCTTTTAAGAGTGTGGTCAGAAATCCAGGGCTCAGTGATGGCAGAATGAAGCATCCTGAAAAATCTGGCTGGCTGGCATCCTGAACACGAGCACTTTCCAATGCAATATTTTGCTGTGGGTCCCATGTGTGCATTTGTGTGTATGTACACACACAACCACACACACACACACACACACACACACACACACACCACTACTACTTAAACTGGAAGAAGTAGCAACATCTCACTGCACACCATAATCTTGAAACAGATACTTAATGAAAACAATAGGAAGGATTTTACTGTTTACAATTATCAGTGGAATTTCAGGACAAGCAACGCTGAGCCAGTGACTCATCCATTGCTTGATATCAGTGCAAAGCTTCCTGATCCAAAAGCTCGGCTGCATCAGTACGAGCAACATTTTCTCTGCTCTTTCTCCCAGAGCTGACTATTTCATCTGCATGCCTGCATGACAGCATAACTAATACTTTCAGTATTGTGTACATGGCATCCATATGGGTCCTTCACTCTCTCCTCCCCCTTCTCTGGTTCAAGTGCATTTGTTCTGAAGCAATAATTAATTTATCTTCAGTGCAAAAAGTTACAATTACAACAAACATAAAATATCATGGGTGTTTAAAATGAAAGGCTGTGCCTGACTTATTACAAACTCAGGATCTGGTAGAATCTGCGAGAAGGTGACCCAAGGTACAAAAATATTGTCAGCTCGATAGCCAGTGTTACAAACTTCCAGAAGTGCTGCAGTGGGTATTTTGCAACACGTGTGCTATTTCTGCCATAAATGCATATCTATATGTGCTTCTACATTCAACACATTTGGTTCAGCATCAAGACTGTACATGTTTCAATGCCACCTCTTAAAGAGGAAATGCACCCTCTGTCCATTGTCTTACTCTGGGGCAACTAGGCTGGCTATCAGAAATAGTTGGTCCCTGTTTTCCATTTGTGCCCTTCTCCTGGATCCTTTCCCTTGTACGTAATACTTTTCCAGCTTTTGATGAATACTCTGTAATTGCTGTAGAAACCCTGACAGCACTGTTACACACAACCATTCATGAAAGCTTCCTTTGTGATAGAGTAACAAGGCTTCCCTTGCCAAGATCCCCACCCCCATCCGCTTCCCTCAGGTGATCACATTTTCTCTTCAAACTAAAGCCTCAAAGTGCATGAGGAACAAGATCCTTCCTCGCTGAAGGGTCGAGAGAAGAAATTTGGCTTACATATTTGGACTATTTGGTACATGAGATGAATGGCATGATCCTAGGCAATAAAATGTATGACTAGGTAAATGCGCACGTTAAGATTCTTCTTCATTTTTACCATGAGTGGCAGCTCTAATGACTCCTCACAAGGATAATGAGCAGCAAACATTTCTCCCCCAATCTTTAATAAGAATACGTAATACCCCAGGAGGCATAACCCATTGGTTATGTTATTCTTTGAAAGTGTAAGGCCTTGGTTTTAAAGGGGAGGGGAGAATGCAATAAAGGAGGCGGAGGAGTATTGAGCATCAAAAAGAAATGTCCTGAGGCTCTCCCAAGTCAGAAGCTAAGCCCCAAGAGGGAAGACCTATTAGAGCTTATGTTCTAATTAGGTGGTCTGAGAGGCTAAAGTGGCTTTTCCAAATACATATGGAACAGGATAACAAAGCAAAAGCAACGGAAGTCAAATTCAAGAACAACAGGAAAATATCATAGTCGGTGTACTTTCCCTTATAAGAACTTCTATACTGGGGGGGAAATGATATTTAGAATGTTACCTTACCACATGCTCATATCATTGTAACATTAGTAATCATAAGGGCTGAATGCAATTGCATGTTGAACTGCTTTTCAGAGGTGGATAATAAAGCCTAAAATGAAGTACAGCACTTGTATAGCACAGTGACTAAGCAATGAATCAGAAAGTTCCACATTCAAATCTCACCTCAGTTGCCAATATTATCTCCGTTTCAGTCCCCGTTCCTATCCCTAGTATTATGCATGGGGATAATAATGCCTTCTGCCAACCTAGCAGTTCGAAAGCACGTCAAAGTGCAAGTAGATAAATAGGTACCGCTTCAGCGGGAAGGTAAACAGAATTTCCGTGCGCTACTCTGGTTCACCAGAAGTGGCTTAATCATGCTGGCCACATGACCCAGAAGCTGTATGCCGGCTCCCTCAGCCAATAAAGCGAGATGAGCGCCGCAACCCCAGAGTCGGCCACGACTGGACCTAATGGTCAGCGGTCCCTTTACCCTTTACTTTACCCCACAGAGTTGATGAAAGGATGACAAGAGTATGTGAGAACATTTTGAGTATATACAGTGGTACCTCGGGTTACAGACACTTCAAGTTACAAACGCTTCAGTTACAGACTCCACTAACCCAGAAATAGTACTTCGGGTTAAGAATTTTGCTTCAGGATGAGAACAGAAATCATGCGGTGGCAGCGGGAGGCCCCATTAGCTAAAGTGGTACCTCAGGTTAAGAACTGTTTCAGGTTTAGAACAGCCCTCCAGAACAAATTAAGTTCTTAACCAGAGGTACCACTGTACAGCTACTATTATGACTATATTTTGATTGGTTAAAGAAAAAAGGCAAAAAGGATAGTAGTAAGCTATAAGTATGAACTAGGAGAAACTGAAAAGAGTAAGCAGGACAAGCAAAGTGCTGGACAAAAATGGGAAAATCAGAAGTCACCTTAACTTGCAAGAAAATTTGGTATGTGTTGATCATGTGCAAATAAACTGCAAAGGCAGGACACTCAAGCACAACGCTTTCTTTTGGGGCAAAATAGGGAAAGATTGCCAAATTTTGGCACAAAAAGAATAGGGCAAAAAGTATTCCAATTGAAATATCCCAGGGCAAGTTCATTACCTATCTTTAGGCACCAGGCGAAAACATTTCTCTATAACCAGTTCTTTGGCTAAGTAACATTCAGTGACCTTTTAAATGTGTTTGAGAGAGGGGTATTATTGGCTTGTTTTTCCGTTTGCTTTACTATGTATTTTGCGTTTTTATGTTGTGAACCGCCCTGTGATCTTCAGATGAAGGGCGGCATACAAATTTAATAAATAAAATGTAAAACAATGTCTGCAATGCTCTCAGGAATATATTTTAGAAATAGTTGGCTTTTTATTATTATTACAGATTCATTTTCATATAAGATTTTTCTCTCTTCCATCCAACCCCCCAGTTTGGATATTTCAAATTAATTTTCCTTAACATTTTGGCTGTCAATTGAGTATGTCTCTTTGTACATTTTGTATACCTTGTTCATGCTTTCTGTGTTGTTTCTAATAAAAGTATTTCCAGGTGCAAGGGGAAAGGGGTGACCATGGGCGTAGCCAGGATTTTTGTTGGGGAGGCAGGCGTTTGTTAGGGGGGCAGAACCTAAGATTTGCATTGATTTGCATTGATTTTAAGGGGGGGACAGGTGCCTCCCCCTGCCTACACCCATGAGGCTGACTGGTGGCTGTGTAAGAACTCCTGATCCCTTGGAGCAATTCTTACTTGGCACAGGTGACCAAGTAAGTGGCTTTGTCAGAGATGGGATCCTGGGATGAACAGGTCATTGAGTATCTCAATGCTATTCCTATTTCTCTGGTACAAAACATGAAATCAGAGTAATATAAAGTTCCATGGTTTGACCAATCAAGTCAAATGACCTCATTATTCCCATGTTGTCTGGGGCACAACATTTTTTTTTTTTTAAAGGTTACCTTCAACACATTTCCCCCTACAATCCAGATTAAGAAAGCACACTCATTTTTACACATTTCACACAAAAATCTTCAGATTTCAAAATAAAATGGAAACTAGCAAAGTTTGGAGGTCAAATGTCCAAATAAGGCAGGCTTCACTTGCAAGGGAAAGAAAGAAAGAAAGAAAGAAAGAAAGAAAGAAAGAAAGAAAGAGAAAGCTCTGCTATTTGATACAGCACACAGTGGCAGCAACTGTTCACCCTGGGTCAATTCGCAGATTTGGACACTGTACAATTAACTAAAAATTTCTACAATAGTAGTCCTGTCATCTATGTGCTGCAAAAAGGGGATAGGTAGACGGGCAGGACCTACATGCATACAACAATATGTGGAGAAAGCTTATTTTTCTCCTGCTCTGGAGGATAGGACTCAAACCAATGGCTTCAAATTACAAGATATTCCAACTAAACATCAGGAAGAACTTTCTTGACAGCAAGAGCTGTTCGACAGTGGAACAGACACCCTCAGGAGGTTGTGGGCTCTCCTTCCTTGGTGGTTTTTAAGCAGAGGTGGGATGGTCGTCTGTCATAGATGCTTTAGCTAAGATTTATGCATTGCAAGGGGCTGGACTGGATGACCCTTGCAGTCCCTTGCAACTCTACAATTCTATGATTCTAGAAAAGATTCTAAAAAGCCTATGTGCAAGACAGAGGCAAGGAGGAAATGTCTGCCCAAAGCTCATTCTTGCACCCTACTACAAGTAGAGCCTGTGTTCTGGGGAACAGTGTGAACCAGCCCAAAATGAAATAATGTCCAAAAGTTATGTAATAATGCTAGAGATTCAAGGAGAGAATCATACAGGAAAAAAGAAAGAAAGAACACATATCAGTCAAGCCAACAACATGCTGGTGATGTTCAGCCAGCAATTTGACAAGAAATGTCTAACTGGAAGAAAATAGAATTACAAAAAACAACAAGCAAACAAACAAAACTAGTCTATAGGGGGAAAAACACAAGCCATTTTGTTGCAGTTGTTACAGAAAAGCCTGTTCTGAAAAGTGTGGTCAATCAGGAAGAGGTATTCTATGTGCCACTGAATGTACAGAAAAAACTAGGATTTGAGGTTGGCATCACTGGCCGGGGCGGGGGGGCGGCGGGAATGCACCAAGGAACAACTAGACTACCCAAACAAGAAAAGCATGCTAGTGTTGCTACACTGATGACACTCAACACTATTTATTTCACCATATGTCTCAAAAAGAAAACAATTAAAAGCCAAACCAGAGGAAAGGAACACTCGAAAGAATTTATTTACAGATAGGTAGCCGTGTTGGTTGAATAAACGGACACAAATCTGACATCAAGAATCACAAGACAGAGAAACCAGTAGGAGAACACTTCAATCTCCCAGGACATTCTATACAAGATCTCAAAGTAGCTGTTTTACTACAAAGGAATTTCAGAAATAGACTGGAAAGAGAAGCTGCTGAATTACAACTCATTACCAAATTTAAAACCATGGAGAGACCTGGCCTGAACAAAGACATTGGATTCTTATCTCATTATACATGACAAAGCCATTTCTCACCTTCTCACCCCTTGCTTTTTCCTGTAAGACCTATTGCAGTCGTTAAGAGTCGTCAACAGGCTCATCTCAGCTGTCTGCCAATCACCCATTCCCACCACCCTTCTGAGTAATACCCCTCCCCACCTTCTCACTATATAGAAGGATCTGGCAACTTCTGTTTCAGTGTATCTGAAGAAGTGTGCTTGCACACGAAAGCTCATACCAAGAACTAACTTAGTTGGTCTTTAAGGTGCTACTAGAAGGAATTTTTTTGTTTCGAAAGAATTTGTGTTCCACCAACACGAGACTACAAATTGACCTAATTCTCATGTCATAAGCCATAAACCATGGTTTACTGTGCACAAGCAAAATTGCTCCGGTTTTGCCCTGCCCTCTTCCCAGCTCATGCCAGGAAGAAACAAACCATGACCTTTGGCTTAACGTTACAATAAAAACAGGGCCAAGGTTTGTTGGAACAAAACAGGATCAGACGTAACTGTTGTAACACTAAACTAGAGGTCATAGTTTGTTTCTCCCCAGTGTGAGCAAAGAGCGGAGAAACAGCTCAACTCAGTGCACTCATAGTAAACCATGAACTAGAGTATACTATGACAGGTGAACTGGGCCACTGTATAGTAAAGTGGGGGGGGGGGGAGTCAAGAAGAATACAAAACCAGTTAAGAATCCTCTTAAACTCTTAAGAACTGTTAAATATATCATATCTTAGCAATTATCTAGCTACATCAGCAATTATAAAGTCTTATCTTAATGAGACTTTTTTGTTTCAAAAAGTATTTGAGGCCTGCAACCTTCCAATACAATTGCATTATTCTCTTTCTCCATTTTTGACAGATTGCAACGTGTTCTATTCATGTGAGGCCAAAAAGTGGCAGAAACCTGCCTTGCATCATCAGACTGTGCAAACGCTAAGGGTAGGCATAGAATCACCAATGACAGCCACCAGAGTGGCCTCTACTACAGTGATTGGTGAGCAGACATTGGTCCAATCTCTGCTTACCCAGTCAAGACACATCAATATTGGATTGTGTGGAGGTCAGTTCCTTTTGGCTGCCCAAGGAAATGAGATGTGGCTCCCATTTGAAAAATAACAAACTATGGTATAAGAATAATTTTTCATTATTTACCATATCTTTTTAAACAGGCCCCCCAAAGTTACTAGCCTCCTAAAAGGTTTGTAGTCTGCTAAGAGAGGTTGGAGCAGCAGCAATGGAGTGTTCCATCCATCCTCTGTCTGTCCATTCACTTTCCTGTATACAATTCCTTTTCATCTAAGTTGACCAGGCAAGTGATTAAATATGAGGTGGTTTGCAGACTGGAGGAACAATATTCATGAGGTGGAGGTAGTAGCCATGTACAAAATTATTTTATGTCTCCAAACAACGCAAAGGTCACCCACAGCTATGGAACCCAATATCTGCATGAACTGTATACTATTGACAACAATGAAAAAGGTAAATGGTGAATTCAAGCAAGTACTTCCAAATCACATGTGAGTGAGATAATTTAAAAATAAAACACACAAAAAACAGAGCAAGATGATGGCTATTGCCAGATAGGAACTATTATCAGAAGCATAAGTGGCAGATAAAAATGCTGGCTTAAAAAGTGGCAAATAGATTATATTAGCAGAGCACATTTTAAAGAATGAGACAAACATGGCTCTGGAGCACTCTAAAAATAACTGATCAACTGAAAAGAAGCTTACAGCTGGCACTTCAATTAGTGAGCATTGTATAAAAATGCAAGTTTAAATGAAAATCTTACAGAACAGCACCTCCTTCAAAGATGATATCTACATGAAAGTCAAAGGAAGCCCATGTTTCGGACAGTTAATGTTCAAGGCAGTTAAACATCTGTTAAGTAAGCATTTCAAGCAGACTGGGTGGGGAAGGGTACCAGATATGATTGTGTCAATGTTATCTGCATCTCTGCATTTCTCAGGTGCTACACAACAAATCCTTTAAAACATAAAGTTGTACTATGGAGTTAGTCAATGTGAAATCTTATTAATACCTCCACACAATTTGGTGACCTCAAAAAGAAAAACAATAGCAGCCCAACTCATCAGAGGGAAGGATCATAGTAGAAAGTAGCCAACTTAATAGAAAGTAGCTAAGCATCTGTGCATGCCCATCGTTTCTTCATGCTACTATGTGCATGATGGGCCTTATACAAATTTAATAAATAAAATGCTACCATCACACATTTTAAACTTTCTTCCATGGTGTTATTCCAAACCTTTTTTTAAAAAAAAAAAACACATTAAAAATACCACATGAAGAATGGAGATGGAAACATTTAGATAAAAAGTAACATTAAAAAACCCTCTACAACATTATCTAAAGAAATACCTGAGTAGATATACAGCCCTTTCAATATCATTGAGTTCTTCATCAACTGTCAATCTCTCTATTTCTTCTGGTGTCTGTCAAGTGTGAAACACAAATTAACATAATTAACATCTCAAGTCCATGCTTGAATCTGTTAAAAACTACTTCCACCCCAAGTTTACAGTACATAAATATACTTAATCATTGAGATCACTGTGACTTATTCCTGAGTGACTATGCCTAGGATGATGCTGTTAATTATGTTGTACAGCTCGAAACACAAATAAGTTAAATCAGAGTACATGAAATTAAAAAGATGCCAATGGAAAATGAATTCAAGTGCTCCTGCTTAATTGGTTATGAAGCTGTCTTGTATGAGTCAGACCATTGATCCATTTAGTTCAATATGATCTATACCAACTAGCATCTGCTTTCCAAGCTCTTAGGTAAGGGTCTTTCCTGACCCTGCTAACTAGAGACAGTAAGAACTGAAGCTAGGATTTTGTGCATGCAAAACATGTGGTCTATAGCTGTCCCCTTCCTCAGTTTCTGAATCAGAATGTCAGGCTGTAATTTTTAACTCACTTTCTCTGGAACAGTCTCCTGGAAGTCTATAAACAGTTCCAGGGTTTTGAGGCCTTTGGTTTTTAATACTCAGAATCTCTGATAACATTTCAAAAATTAGGTAGTGCACTTTTTTAAAATCAGGAATAGTCCCCCCCCCACACACCTCATTTATTAAACTACATCCTGAAAGAAAGGAATGGGAAAAGATCCCAAATTATATAATCACAAAACCTAATTCAAGTTAAAGCAGTTTATATCTAGTATTTCTTCCCCCACCTCACACTTAAAACCCCATTTCTGAAATAATTCTACTGTCAGATGACATGATTTAATGCCCTTATCTGTGCAAACTATCTCTTCATTGTAAAACAAGCTGAGCCTGCATATAGCAGATAGTAGCACCATTTGTTTAATAG
This sequence comes from Podarcis liolepis, assembly GCF_965112155.1. NCBI lineage: Eukaryota > Metazoa > Chordata > Lepidosauria > Squamata > Lacertidae > Podarcis > Podarcis liolepis. Next base: position 21,576,983 of record NC_139554.1, read on the forward strand.
ATTCCAATCTGAAATAACTGCAGTTTGATTAGAAAGTACAGTTTTAAATATATATATATAGAGAGAGAGAGAGAGAGAGGTATACCTTTAGACTCCTGCGTACTGGCCTTTCAATAATAGTAAGTTCCTGCAGATCTTCTATATAACCAAACAGATTGTTCTGGCTAAAATCCATTTTGTAGGAGAAGATGATTATCGGATGCATGTACTAGGTTGGAGCTCCAGTCTTTGACAAAACCAGGGTTGTGTGCAAGCTTCACATTGCACTGAGGCCAGAGAGAGGGAGAGAGGTTTGGAGAGAGAGAGGAGAGCAAGCAGGCAACAAACACCCTCTTCTCGTCTTAAAAGGATGCACTGGTGGAGGTGGGCGAGTAGAGGCTGCTCTGCTGCTGCTGCTCTTGCTGCTTCCTCCTCCTCCTCCTCTTCGTAGGACGCTACTGAGCCCCCACCGCCCAGGAGGAGCCTCAGCAAACACAATGCGGCACCAGCACAGCCCGCCGCCGTTGCTGCTCCAAGAGCATCACTCGCCACTCAGCCCAGGCTCCGGCAAGGAAACTTTCACTCCTGCTGCTTCACTTTCGCCTCAGTCCCTCCAGCGTTTCCAGGGAGAAGGAGACACCAACATCTCCCTTCCTCCACCTTCTCCACCACACATACGCATATACGCACGCCCTCCTTTCACTTCGCTCCTGCTTGCTTTTCTCTCTTCTCTTTTTTTTGGTGGGGGCGCTAAGGGTGGAAATGCAAGGCGTGGGGGTGGGGGATGGAGGCGGATCTGAGGCTGCAACTTTTCTCTTCTTTGGCCCAGGAAAGGAGGCAGATCTTGGGACCCCCTGCTCCAGGACAGATGGGGGCAGATGCCCACCTGAAAGCTAACACTGAAGAGGGTTTTGCAGTGGGGGGGGGGGGGATGGAGGAGAAATCGACACAACTTCTTCCCCGAACGAGTGCAAAGGGATTATCGGTTTGTATTTTTAATGTGAATTTAGGGGGCGTGCGGATTAGAGGGACCTGCACCCCCGCAAGAAGAAGGGTTGGTTAGGGAGGGCAGGCACCGTTTCCTAGATGCTCCAAGAACAGGGGAGAAGATTTCCCGGGGGGGAACGGGGTGGTTTGGGTGGCAGAACGGGGAGGTGGGCGAATGACAAGATCTATAGCCCTTTTTTTGTAGGGCGGGAAAGATGGAATTTTTTATGGGGGGGGGCGCTTACGGAGGGAAACGCAGCGACTCTATCATATATATAAGCCCGAGAGTGCGGTGCGTTCCCACCCCCGCCAAAGGAGCGGCTCTCCTGCCTTCCCGCCGCCCCCGAAGCGCAGCGATTCCCCCGCCCCTCTCCTGGTGACGGGCCAGGATGGGGCTCCGCGAGCGGAGAGAGACAAGAGAGCGCCAAGCCGGAAAGGCCGGATGCCAACCCCGGGAGATGCTGGGCCACTCAGGGCCCTTCCGAGGGACGCGGCTTCATGGGCCCAGGCGGGCTGCCTGCTTTCCCTCGCCCTGCAGCTCCTAGAGGCGCCGCGCTCCCTCCCCCGCGACTCGAGGAGCCCGAGGGGCGAGGGAGCCGGAGCCGCCTTCGCCTCCGCGGGCAGTGTGGCAGCGCCGAGCCCGTCGCCAGGGCAACGAAGCCGCTACAGAGGCCCCGGAGGGGCAAAAAGGGCCGACCCGAGCGCGCCAATATCGCAACGCGCCCGGGAAGACGGTCCAGGCACATCATATATATAGTATTATATTATGTATGACGGGGCAAGGCTCCGTTTCGGCTTAATTTGTTGTTTCCCACCCCTCTCCCTGAGGTAAATTTGACATTCCCGTTTGCCACACGGGCCCGCCTCATGAGAAACTAGCCGCCGTCGCCACCTGCTACGCGCACCGTCAATCCCTTTGCCCCGCTTCAGGTGGTGAAAGACAAAACGGCTTTTTTAATCCACGGCTGCTGGCCGTTGGTTGGCTGCGCTCTTCACCCTCGGGAGGGGTGGTGGTCACGTGCTCCGGGACCAAGGGCCGGCCCACCCATAAGGCAAGGTGAGGTGATGGCCTCAGGGGGGCGAGGATCAGCAGGGGCAGCAGACCTGGCCCCCTAGGAGCGCATCACCAGCTGACACAGCGACAGCAGTGCACTCTGTGAAACCAAATCTGCCCCCTTATCAGCAACACACACACACCGCCACGCCACCTGTACAACAGGCCTCACAGTGGTTTGCCTCAGGTGCCAAAATGTATTGGCCCTGCTTCCCATTGGGATGTCTGGTTGGATGCTTTGAGAACAGGAGGCTAGACCCGATCTTCTTCTTTATTGAATTCATATACCACCCTATACCCAGAGGTCTCAGGGCAGTTCACAGAACAAAATATGTAATCAAAATATAGGCCACTGGCCTGATCCAGCAGGGCCTCCTTATGCTCTTGGGCCTCCCATGCCAAAATAAAAAAAAATCCCAGCAAGGCAGAATAGAGTGGTATTATTACTTCCCTCAATCTGGACACTATACTTCTGATGATGCAGCCTAGAATAGTATTAGCTCTTTTCTTCCCCCTCTTTTTTTTTTTTTTTTTTTTTGCTGCTGCGGCATCACACTGTTGGCTTATGTTAAGCTTGTGGTCCACCAAGACCCCTAGATCCTTTTCACATGTATTGCTAGCAAGCCAGGTGTCCCCCATCTTATATTTGTTCAGGTGGTTATTTGTGTCTAAGTTTAGAAACTTACATTTGTCCCTATTGAAATTCATCTTTAGTTTTTTGCATCAACTCAGGCCCATTGGCCACTGTAATGAGACAGGCCACCTTATGGGCACATACATCCAGGTGGGAGCTTCATTTGCAGGCTGATCTTTGGTCACTGACAACAGTTAGGGTTGCCATGTTTCAAAAGATAGAAGATTGTGGAGCTTTTTTGCAGAATCTCAAAAAAAGAAGTTTTTGAGCTATTTTTAAAGCCGAATCCCAGCTATATCTGGGAAATTATGGACTAAAAAAAAAAAAGGCAAGTCGGCATTGTCTTGTGGATGCTGTAAAAAGCTTGCATGCATGAGAAGTACCCTTCCACAATAAACACCTACCGTATCTGGAAGCACACTGAGAGTTGCTTTGGTTCATGGTAGAGAAATAGTTAAATGTGGTAGTGTTTCCTCACTTCTGCATCCCCAGGCAGGATAGAACAAGCCCTAGATGTCTCTGCAACTTGCCCATACTGCTGTGGGGACATAAGCAATTTCTTATTCCACTGCTTATACTTCAGAAGTCACTTTTAAGAATCAGGCGACTCTGAATATGCAAAGAGACAGGAGGGACAACCCCTTTGGAATGTTCTACCCAAGGCAAACCTTTCATGCTGTTTCATGTTAAGGTTGGGCCTGGGGGTGGTTGCTTCTTAATTAGGCATGTCAAAATTCATTTTCAATAATAAGATGTAATGGAAGACTGAATACACTTTTTACTGGCACTTTATATATTTATTGGTGAGCCCGCCAATTTAATTAGACAATTAACTGTTACTTTTAACCAATAAATGTCAATTAATCTGTTAGCATAGAGCACTGGAGAATCAGAACTACCGGTTAGATACACAGATTTTCATCGTACAGATCCTACAAAGGGCAGGGTGAACTGACATTCCCTGGGGAAAATTCTGCCAAGAGTTGCTAGGAATAAATATGGAGAACCAATTTCCTCAATTTTGTGTTCTCAGTGGGCTGGGGGACCTCAGGCCCTGGGGCTGGATGTGGCCTTACAGGTCACACTGTCTGGCAAGTACAGAGTCTCCCAAGTTCATGCACCCTCCCCAGCCCTGCAGTCTCGGGTTGTTTTTTGTTTGTTTTGCCGGGCTGGAAGTTTTCCTCTTCCATGGAGAGATGTGTGAGGAGGGTACAGAACCCGCTGAGTTGTGTGTGACTGGAATGTTGCCATCAGCTCAAAGGCAAGAATTGCATTTGTTGTTGCTCTACACAGCACAGGTTTGTGCACATGTACCATACCCCATGGCAGCAGGGCCCCCGGACTCTTAGCTTTCGTTTTAAAAAGTAAGGAATAATAATCTGAGATGTATTTAATATTGAAAAGAAACAGGTTTATACCACAGATAGGGTAAAATGATTAAAATGACATACACCCTGAATAAGCAGACATTGAAGAGTTTGGATTTGATATCCCGCCTTTCACTCCCTTTAAGGAGTCTCAAAGCGGCTAACATTCTCCTTTCCTTTCCTCCCTTCCTCCCCCACAACAAACACTCTGTGAGGTGAGTGGGGCTGAGAGACTTCAAAGAAGCGTGACTAGCCCAAGGTCACCCAGCAGCTGCATGTGGAGGAGCGGAAACTCAAACCCGGTTCCCCAGATTACAAGACTACCGCTCTTAACCACTACACCAAACTGGCTCTCCATGGACGTTACTCTCCATGAACATAGATAACGGTGTGATTCTGCCCTGACGTCTTCATGGCTCGCATCCTATTTGTCTGGCATTTTCTATTTGAGTTTTGACCTCATTCCATTTAAATACAGCATGTGCCAAACAGGGCTGCATTTCTACTGCACTCCGCTGAGTTGCATGCACATCTATCCCACCTCCATAGCCCTGCCATGCTGTTTTGTGGAATCTTTCATATTCTTTTATGTATAAATTCCTTGAAAGCTCTCTAGAGCATTACATCACAGGCACACCAACAGAGTTTTGAAAGCATCTCAGGAAAAGGCAGAAACAAAGAGGAACAAACAGGGACAGTTCTTTATCAGGGACAGGTAGCAGAAAACAGGCACATTTGGTCATGGATAGCAAGCGTATGGCACCGGAGATGAGCATTTGGGAACAGCAGGCGAGCAAGGTTTGAAACGAAGGAGGGGCACGCTTTCACTCACAGTATGGAAAGGCCTGAGTGCTATTGTACAAACGGAACAGCATTGATTACAGGAGATACCTCCATTTATACAGATGGATTTAGGGTTGCACCCCAAGGCTACAAGCCCCAAATTACTCTGCTGTTGCTGAAAGCCGTACTGAAAAATGATTTCAGTAGACGGTTCTTGTGCTCAAAATGCTTTGCTGCTAGTGCATTGCCTCTCTAGACTCCTGTAACTCTTCCTTTCCCTCCATGTTATGCTGGATAACTCACTACACTAACAGGAAATGGTAGACCGACCAACCCCACAAGGCTTGGGGCGGGGGGAAATCAAATTATGTGAAATATTATTTGACTTCATGCACATTCTAATTATACTTTTTATACTAAGCAGACACTAAGATGCAAGAGAACAACCAGTAATGTTTCTGCAAACGAAAATAATGAAACTATGAAGCAGTAGTTTCTTAGCAACAAACTGGAAGCTGTGTTAAGTAATGTTCTTATTTTTATCAGGGCTTGTGTGTATTGGCAGTTTGGCATCTCTATTCTAGGAATTTTTATACGTGCAGATATTTCACTTCCCCCACCCTCTCTCTTGCCATATATATGAGGAGGTTATGATGACAACAGTGATTACTACCTTTTATCCAGATAGGTGCACTGTGCATTTAGCAACTGCCCAATATGTAGTAATTCAGCTAGGACAATTTTTTCTGTAGATTGAAAAACAGTAATGAGGTCTAGTCTGTTGAAGTTCTGGCAGTTGTGCAGCTTTTAAAGGCACAAATGTTTTGCCAAGAAAAGGAGAAAGAAACCAACACTTAAAATGACAGCATATTTATTTATTTTTTAAATGATATTTATTACTTTTTCAACATTTCCAATACAACACTACAAACAAAAAAGAAAAGAGAAAAAACAATACAAATACAATACAAAAACGCTACATGGACTAACAAAACAAAGCAAAAACAAACAAAAACAATTTTAAAACACCTCAAACATTTTCAATATCTTATATTTCATTCACTTATTTCCAGCGACCTCCTCACACCTCCCTTCTATTAATTGTTTCAGCAATTCCTTTCCATCTTACTCTGTTTGCCGTATCAAAGTAGATTCCTGTGTCAGTTTCTGGGTGGTTTCTGAATTGGTATTCACCTTTTGTCCCAAGTTATTTAAACTTTCTACGATTAAGTCAATTTCAATATTTGCAGCATCCATTTTCACATTTATCACGTCTGTTTTCTTGTGAAGTTGTTCCAGCGAATCGTTTATTTTCAATAATGCAGCCACTAAGGCCTCTTCTGTCGACATTCCGTCTGTTTTTTCCTTTCCATTTGCCATAACACTTAAGAGATTCAAGGTCAATTCCAAAGTCTCACACTTTTTTATCTTGCAGCTAGAAATTCCCCTAGCCCAGCTCCTGCAAAGTAACCAATTTCAAAAGCTTCCACTAGGGGAAAACAGTTTCTATTTGTATCGGTCAGTATGTCCTCTTTTAAACACAGTTTCAATAATCCAAAGTTAGTTTCAATTTTCAGTTACTTTCCTCCTTTTTTTGAAAACAACCGGAGACAGTAGAAACAATGTATTCTCTTGTTTAGCTGCCTGTCAATGAACGTTCTAAATGCTGTCATTGGACGTTCCAAAAAACATCAATCCTGCTAGCAGCCCGTTTCCAGGGTCAGAGCAGCGGTATTTTAACTCTCTTAACTCTCTCCTACAGGCATATTCAGTCCACCACTTCCCCCCCCCTCTCCTGTCTCCAAAAAAGGGGGGGGGTTAGTTCTTTACCGATGGAAATTTAGTCTTTTACAAAAGGCTTTCCAAGACTTTAGCTTGCAGCCTCCTTGCTTCAGTTTATCTACAAAAGGGGGAGGCAGACTTCCTGTATTGAACCTCCCCGTTTCGATGCCAGATTAAACGTTTAAAAATCCAATTCTTCCCAATTCAGCTCTACTCACGGGTAATTACTTTAGAGTCAAATTGTCCACAGGAAAAAGTCAGTGCTCTCCGACAACAGCTATGCGGCTTCGCTCCGTGGAAGAAGCAGACGATTCAAAGCACCGCGCCACTCACCCCACATCGCTCCGGATCCCCGAAACCGGGTTTCCCCGCGAGTAGGGGAGGCGCAAAAGGTGCCCGCCGAATCCCACGTTCACAGGCTTCTCCCGCCTGTGATTTTTACGGGTCTCCGCCTTCGCCATGGCGGTACAGACCCAAATTCCCATGAAGCAAATGCCTCCCGATCAGAGGAATTCCGCCATTGCCGGAGGCACCAACCCAGAAGTCTAAAATGACAACATATTTAAAGTAGGAATTTCACCTAGTGAAAACAGTTCATTTTACTAATGTAGGAAAAGCCTCAAAAGTACCATCTCTTTTTTTCTTTACCAAAAACACATGGGCTCTACTGAATGGTTTGCTCACAGTATCTGTATGTGTTTTGGCTACAGAGATCTTCATATCCCAAGAGCAAGCAGGACTCCAGTCTTTTGAAGAAAGGCTACACCACATTCAGAAGACAATGTAGCCTTTTTCAGTTGTCACAGTTTGTGCAAGAGAGAGCAAGGCTCTCTTGACACCCACATCCCCATTGGCTCTACGAGTCCTAATTTGGGAGAAAAGTGGCATAAACATAAGATGACCCTCCTGGATCAGGCCATGTAGACCTCCTATGGGAAACCTGCAAACAAGCTGGAAATGAGTGCAGCAGCACTCTGACCAGCTGCAGTTCCCAGCAATGTGTAATTCCCCTACAATCCAAGTGTTTTGTGGGTGCATGTCTATAGAGGGAAGTCTGCTCTACATGCATCAACTTCCTCTGGATGCAGAACTCTATCTATGCTTCACTCTGCCCTTCATACCATGGGCATCCATGGGGTAGGGGGAGTCCTCACCAATCTCACCCACCTCTGGATGAACGATAATTTCTGGATCCCTTGCTTTCTTTTTTTAAAAAAAGTCTAGCAGTTCTAGAACCTAAGATATAAGACAAATTTGTACATGCACTATTCTTTCCATTCTTTTTATATAGTGAAAACTGGTTTGTCTGTCCCCTTCAGTGTTTTACTTGGTCAGCCTTCTACAGAAAAACTCCTACAGACTCCCATGCTTCACACAATTGTTAATCACATAAGGGGACAGGAACTAGGACTGAACAGACTACTATTCCCTATCACTACTACTCTTCTTCAGAAGAAGCTATGCCAATATTATAAGAACTTAGCACCAGGTAGGGCCAACACATTTAACCAACTGCACCTGATGGGTGGAAGTTTATATGCATCGATCTGGAAGTTTGCGAATCACCTGGGAAACTCTTCTGCACAGCCCAGATGGAGCAGATAAGGATACCAGATACCACCATTGATAATATCAAAAGCTGCTGAAAAGTCAAGGAAAATGAACAGGGACACATTTTCCCTGTTTCTATCCTGACAGAGGTCATCATACAGAGCAATCAATGCCATCTTTAAATATTTTAAGGGCTGTCACATGGAAGAGGGAACATGATTGTTTTCTCCTGCTCTGAAGGGTAGGACTCAAGGCAACGGCTTCAAGTTGTGAGAAAGGAGATTCCAACTAAACATTTGAAAAACTTTCTGAAAGGAAGAGCTGTTTGGCAGTGGAACAGACTCCCATGAGAGGTGCCGGACTCTCCTTCCTTGGAGGTTTTTAAGCAGAGATTGGATGGCCATCTGTCATGGATGCTTCAGCTGAGATTCCTGCATTGCATAGAGTTGGACTAGACGACCCTTGTGTCCCTTCCAGCTCTAAGATTCTATGAATGCAGTTAGTTCCTGTACCATTGTTGTTGTCGTTTAGTCGTGTCCGACTCTTCGTGACCCCATGGACCTGAGCACGCCAGGCACTTCTGTCTTCCACTGCCTCCCGCAGTTTGGTCAAACTCATGCTGGTAGCTTCGAGAACACTGTCCAGCCATCTCATCTTCTGTCATCCCCTTCTCCTTGTGCCCTCCATCTTACCCAACATCAGGGTCTTTTCCAGGGAGTCTTCTCTTCTCATGAGGTGGCCAAAGTATTGGAGCCTCAGCTTCAGGATCTGTCCTTCCAGTGAGCATTCAGGGCTGATTTCCTTAAGAATGGATAGGTTTGATCTTCTTGCAGTCCATGGGACTCTCAAGAGTCTCCTCCAGCACCATAATTCAAAAGCATCAATTCTTCGGCGATCAGCTTTCTTTATGGTCCAGCTCTCACTTCCATACATCACTACTGGGAAAACCATAGCTTTTACTATACGGACCTTTGTTGGCAAGGTGATGTCTCTGCTTTTTAAGATGCTGTCTAGGTTTGTCATTGCTTTTCTCCCAAGAAGCAGGCGTCTTTTAGTTTCGTGGCTGCTGTCACCATCTGCAATGATCATGGAGCCCAAGAAAGTAAAATCTCTCACTGCCTCCATTTCTTCCCCTTCTATTTGCCAGGAGATGATGGGACCAGTGGCCGTGATCTTCGTTTTTTTGATGTTGAGCTTCAGACCATATTTTGCGCTCTCCTCTTTCACCCTCAATAAAAGGTTCTTTAATTCCTCCTCACTTTCTGCCATCAAGGTTGTGTCATCTGCATATCTGAGGTTGTTGATATTTCTTCCAGCAATCTTAATTCCGGCTAGGGATTCATCCAGCCCAGCGTTTCGCATGATGAATTCTGTACCATATCCAGGTCTAAACCCCAACTGTAATGGATTTAGAAAATCAGTTTCCTCCAAGAACGCTTAGATCTGGTTCATGACTCAAGAACCTGGATACTGGTTGTTTAGTTGATATTGAGTCGGAGACAATCATGAACACATTTTGATAACTTGAAAGCAGGCATTATGGCTCAGACAGAAGTTATAATAGTATGGCACTTAAATTATGGACTATTGTGAATTTTGTTTGCCTCACTGAAGCCCTTAAGGCTTTATAAACGCTTTTCAAAAGTGCCTCATTTTTATTCAACATTTGCTCTCTAAATTTCAACCGTGTCTTCTAAGCTGAAATCAAGGAGGCTTACAAAACACAATGAATATTTAAGAAACACAAACATAATCATTAGGTGGCACAAGATCACATTGCATAAAACAGCTCAATAAATAAATAAATAAATAAATAAAAATGTGAGCCAGTCTCTCAAAAGAAAATGTCTCCTTGAGGTTCAAAATCAATTGACACAAGCAAGTTCTATGGAAGGGATTTCCTCAAAAGGTGATTGTAATAGCATTGAAAAATTATAAGTGGAAACCGTTTTCCAGTTAAGTTGCAAAGAAGAGGCTTGACAAAAAAATTGTTTAATTCATTAAGGCCCTGAATTCTTTTTATGTAACAATGTTTGTGCAGCTGGTAGGGAAGACTAGGAACTTCAAGTGTTACAACTTTCAAATTCTTTAAAGTGTATTGTACTTTAAAGAACTGGCATGATATGTAATTCTGTCAATGTGAAGGTGTAATGCTTCAAGGAGGAAGGAGTCAAATGTGAAATTGCTGATCTTCTAACGGAAACACGTAACTTGTCCCTCAGATCAGTCTCCATTTCTGAAGAATTGGAAAGCCAATGTAACGCCAATATTGCAAAAAGGATGCGGGGGGATCCTGGAGATTATAGGCTGGTTAGCTTAACATTTTTCCTGCGAAAACTGGTGGAATTTATTGTTTTGTTTTTTAAAAGTTGACAAGCATATAATGAACCTTGCTGAAGGAAAGCCAGCATGGCTTCTGAAGGACAAGCCCTATTTCACATTGCTATTAGCGTTATTTGGAAGTGTCAGTAAGCATGTTGTAGATCAAAGTCTTTTTTATGTTGAGTTTAATTCTGCATTTTTTCATTTTTACTGGACTTGCGTCATCCACTTTGAGGAGCTGCCAGGCAAGGTGCCAGTTTGCAAAACAAACAAATAATAAATTGGGGTCATCAGTTCTTTGTTATGATAGATTTTAATAGGGCTCCCAATTTTCCAATGGGCTTCTGCAGCTGTGCCTGTAACATAGGGCAACTTATGTGTTGCCAAAAAGAGGGCGGAGGGGAATGCATCACACAAAAAAGCGGCCAAAAAAATTAACGTAAACCTTGCATAGTCTAATTTATATTTATAGATGCACATTTATAAATAATTACTATAATAATTACTAGAAACACATCTCACCATAACTGAGAAGATAGTGGCTTGTGTGCCTGCTCAGTCTCCTATCCGGATGGTAATTGCTGATGGGCATCTTCAAATCCCCTGCTCCTCTTTCTCTAGTTTTGTTATTTTTAAACTGGACTAGGACCAGAGAGCCCTTCATAGGACCTTCTTGACCTCCCTTGAAATAGAGGGCTGTAAAGTTGGACACATGGCTACCCTACTGTAACAGCAGCTTGATCTGTAGCTATTAGCAGATGATAAAATCTTTCTCCTGCTCTGAAAAGCATAATCCCTGCATATCAAGTCTCTGTTAAAAGCACAGTTGCAGAAGCCACCTGAACAGTCCTCCTCAAAGCCTAAAGAGTTGGCAGAGTGGTTCAATCTCCTTATGCCTGTGCCTCTGAGGTAATGTATAGTAATGATTTCCTAGGACAGAAAATGGTTTCAAGGTGCTGCTTTTCAGCCTCTCTTTACTAATACGGATGCATCAAGGAATAATTTTCAAGCACCCCAATGACTGAGAAGCAACTGGAGATAGTCTTAGAGAGATGAAATCATACTAATTATTGCAATAATTGCATTTCACTGTCTGGCCCCATCCTTTCCCTTCCAGAAATCTCCTGTTTGCTGTCTCTGCCTATGTGTCATAGTATAAGAGAAGCTGTTCCGGCCATCTGTCTGTCTTCATGCTTAACTCAAAAACTCTCCATTGTTTCTGGTGTATAATTTAAGCCGTAGATATTTTTTTTGCCAAGATCAACCTGCAAAATGCTCTCGATCACACAGGGGAAAATAACATGCTGTGTCTTCTGGCAGTGCACTTTAGCTACTTGGAACTCCACCCCCCCCCCTCCGTTCATCATGTTACTCTCCACATGCCCCTTCTCTCAGTGAAAAACACCGGAGGTGCGGGGAGGGCAAGAGAAGGAGAACAATAGGAAAAGTAAGAGAAAATAACATGGTTCTTTCTTAGGTGAAGCTTGAAGTGACATTCAAATCCATACAGCCATTGTATTAAGAACATTAACAGCCTTGCTGGGTCAGAACAGCAGACACTTAAAGGGAAATGATATAAGTGCACAGCACTCCAGAGGAGTTCTGCACTCCCTGTTCCTTAATTCTATCAGTGTGGTGAGGACTATTTTAAGGTTACTGGATGCAGCGGAAGATGGGGCTGCTCCCATAACAGCTGGGCAGAAAAGAGAATTCCAGGAAATGCATCTTCACATTCACAGCTGTCCAAGGCTACTGATGGGGGAGACTGCTGTTGCATTCATGTCCTGCTTGGGGGAGTCCCAAAAACATCTGGCTTGCCACTGTGAGAGCAGGATGCTGGACTAGAAGGGCCTTTGGCAGCCGCTTGACTCAGTAGAACTATGATTGCAGGTAAGAACTGCTGCTCCATCAGCCCGTCACGTCCGTCCAACATGTCAGGAGGCTAGCAGGCCAGCCACACCGCAACCATGAGAAGGGTGACTTGTGTATACAATGGACGCTTGGGTTGCAAATGTGATCCGTGCGGGAGGCATGTTCGCATAGTGTTTGCAACCCGTGACCCGCATGGGTCGCAATTTAGCACTTCTGCGCAAGCGCCAAAACCCAGAAGTAATCATTCTGGTACTTCTGGGTTTGGCACAGTGCGCACCCCGAGAAGCGTCTGTAATCTGAGGTATGACTCTACTGACATAGACACTCACAGCTCTTCTGTGTAAGGATGGTATCCTGAGTCAGAGTCCTTTTTCAGATGGAGAAATGTGATGTGCATTGGTACATGCACAGGGCTCCTGCACATGGTCACCCAATGTATGGTTGTTAAGGTGGAGATGTAGCAGCAAGGTTTATTAGCAGGGACCAAGACTGGTTTGTGATGCTCCTCAACCCTCTCACGTGGGCTTTAAACCCATGATCGAGCAATAGCAAATCAATGCACATACACTTAGCACTGAACAGAATGTAGGTGGATTAGGTAGTGAGGTTTATCTGCCCACCTCTCCCAGTTGACTCCCCACCAGCTGAAGTTGGGATAGCTATCTGCAAGAAAACCAACCAACCAAAGGGCATTCCTGGAATCTGGGGCAACCAAGCTGTTTCCACTGCTATCACTTGACAGTATTAGATCTAATCCAGGCCTATATAATCCTGCCTGCACTTTTGCCATATCCATCCTGAACAGGAGGGCTGCAGATGCCACAGTAGTTCTACTCCTCTGCAAAGCCCAGCCAGCACCATAAATGAATTCAATGCACAATATGCAGAGTTAGGAAGCTGTCCAAATCAAGCCAGACTATTCGTCCATTAAGCCCGGTATTTGCTATTCTGACTGGCAGCTACTCACCAGTGTCCCTGAAAAAGATCTCTCCCAGCACCTACAACCTGTTTTTCCCCCCTAAGTGGAAAGGCAGAATTGAGCCTGTAGTCAAAGCATATGCTCTACTGTTGAGCTATGTGTGGTCCCCCCCCCCGAACCTGCCCTATTCTTGTGACTAATTTGATTTAAACTGTTTTTAATATTGCATTTTGAAATGGCAAGAATTGGGACCTTTTGGTAAAGGACAAGTAACAGTAGATGGATGTGGATTTATTCGCAGTTTGTTGTGCACAAGATTTGAATCTGGTGTTTATGGAAAAATGGGCAAATAGGTCACGTGAAAGACGGTAACATTAAGAAAATGGACAACTTAGGAAATTATGATTTTATTTTATTGCATACACTTTGACATTTTTACTGCTTCAATCTGCTATTCTATATAGGACATTGTTAAAAAAATAAAATTGCGAAATGGGCTTGGGTTTGGGAGGAGGGGGAATGTTTTTTGGATGCCATTTCTCATCCCTCCTTTTCAATAATTAATAAAATCAATTTTAAAAGTAGCAGTAGCAGCAGCAGCAACAACAATACAAGGTGAAAAGACTTCAGCAACTTTTAATAAGAAAAAATACAGGGCCAAATGATTCAGACTGAGACTACGGGCATGAGAGCACAAGTGCTCAGAAAGTGTGCAATACCATCCTCCTGTTAATCTGTGATTAGCTGGAAAGGGACGCGGGTGGCACTTTGGGTTAAACCACAGAGCCTAGGACTTCCTGATCAGAAGGTCGGTGGTTCGAATTCCCGCGATGGGGTGAGCTCCCGTTGCTCGGTCCCAGCTCCTGCCAACCTAGCAGTTTGAAAGCACGTCAAAGTGCAAGTAGATAAATAGGTACCACTCCGGCGGGAAGGTAAACGGTGTTTCCGTGCGCTGCTCTGGTTCGCCAGAAGTGGCTTAGTTATGCTGGCCACATGACCCGGAAGCTGTACGCCGGCTCCATCGCCAATAAAGCAAGATGAGCGCCGCAACACCAGAGTCAGTCACGACTCTGATGGTCAGGGGTCCCTTTACCTTTATGCCTCGGTTACTTGAGCTAATGAAGTGCTGAACATTCTCTGAGGATAAAATAATAATAATAATAATAACAACAACAATAAAACAGCCATAATTAAGCAACGGGGGTGGGGAAGAGCCCTTCCTGATAACATAACTCCTCCAAAACTCCACTCAACTTATACCAGAGCAATAACGCTCATCTAAACCGACCATCGGATAACAACAACCAGCAGAATCGGATGCCTCATCCTGTGCTTTCCCCCACTCTTCCCACAGAGACATGACCGCCCCAACGCAGAAACCGCAGCCTTCCCCAATGCTGGAAAGGCAGGCAGGCAGGCAGCCTGATAAAAGTTCTGAAGCGAGCCCGGCGCTGAGGGATGACGTCACTGCGTCATGGCCGCCCCCGTGAGGCTCCCACGTGGTGGGATTTCCCGGAAGCGTCGCTGTGCAGTGTCTGGTGGGATCTTCGCAGGGACTTTTCTCGGCGGGTGCAAACGGCTCTCGCTGGGCTGTTAAACCCGGCAAGCGCGCTGAAGTAGCCTCGGAGGCCAGCGGAGGAAGGAAGGCAAGGATTACTTTTGGCAGTCGTAGAGATTTGTGTGGTGTAATATATTTATGCATATAGATATTTCAGTGTAAGTCTCTTGGAGACCTTGGGTGACAAGCGACTAATAAGTTCAACTAATAAGAATATATAATAAGAATTTGGAAGGAGATAACCGCGTGGGGCGGGTAGCAGGAAAGGACGGACGGCAGACCCCAAAGAAGCAAAATCGAGGTTGCTATTTACTGTTCTTGTAGTTTCATTACCATTTATAAGGTTGCATCCTTAAAAATGCTTGTTATTGCCGCTTTGATGCCTCGCCGTTCCTCTCAGGAGCCTAGAGTGGCATATACTTTCTCTCTTTCCTTCCTTTCTCTCCCCTCCCCCCCCTTTAATCTCGCGACAGTAACGGTAAGATTGGTTGAGAAACGGCTGGGGAGGGGGATCAGATGGGGTTCACCCAGTGGCGTAGCGTGGGGGGTGCAGGGGGGGCCGGCCGCACCGGGCGCAACATCTGGGGGTTAGGGTTAGGGGGCGCAAATCCACGGGTTAGGGGGCGCAAATTACTTGCCTTGCTCCGGGTGCTGACACCCCACGCTACGCCACTGGGTTCACCCCACTGAGCTTCATGGCGCTGTGGTGGTTTGGAGATTGTTCTCCTCAGTACTTGGAAGTAAATCCCCGGTTTTGAATAAACTTCTGAATAAAACATATTTAGGATGGCTTCCTGGTCAACTGTTAATCCGTGCAGTTGGCTGCGTGTTGGACGCAAGCTCACAACTTAATGTTGTTGCGTACCACTTTTACTGGGTGGACTGGTCAATTGGGAGGTTGCTGAATAGCAGAGATCCGAAAGTCTCTCATTCTCTGAAAACCGAACACTTACAGTTCATTTCTATTTTTTATTCTTCCTTGTCCTCTGTTCACCTGCAAATTGGTTGGGGTAAATAACATTTTCTGTTATTTATTTATTTGTTTGCTTATTAATATATATATATATATATATATATATATATATATATATATATATATATATAACAGGGGTTTATAATAATATAATTTTTTTAAAAAAAAAAATTAAAATCACATGACCTTAGCATAGGTGACAGCCAAATTTGATGTGAACAGTGCCCCCTCCCAAATAAATCATTGCACGTACAGTATAGGATGGAGAAAGATTTAATTTCCACCTATTGTACATCTGTTAATGTGGGTACTTCTGCCTTACTTTCCCAAAGTTGCAGCCCTGTTTTAACAACTGTATGTTTAAACCTGGACACTGAATCCCACAAAAACTGTAGTTTAGGATTAGGCTTGGCATGTTGGACAATTAACCATGTTAAATACTCAGATATTTGAAGTAAGCCCCTGAGCGATAGCCAGCTGAGTCATACTCTGAGTAGACCCATTGAAACCAGTGGACTTCAGTTATTTAATTCAGCATATTTCCGTGGGTCTGTTCTGAGTATGACTAACATTGAATAAAGGTGTAGAAGATCACTCTTTTATTTCAGCTCCCTAGCACTATTTGGGGGGGGGGGCTGGACCTAGGAGCATGGAAAAATGTACCCCCTTGGCTACCAGATGAAACTGCAGGCATTTCCAAACAGGCACACAAGCTTCTGTGAGTAAGCTGCCATCAGTTACAGAAGCCACTGGGACTGGTTCGGTTCCTCATTCAGTCATGAAGCTTATGGTGTGATGTTGGGTTAGTTGCACACAGTTTGCACAGCCTGCTTCACAGGGCTGTTCCAAGGAGAATAATGGGGTGGGGAATGGGTAGTATGCTTGATAATGTGGGTCCTGTGGAGGATGGGCAGAATTAAAATAATATATCACATTTTTAAAAAGTTGATGTCATTATTTCTTAGTACAGTGGTGGTGGTGTTTAGTCGTGTCCAACTCTTCGTGACCCCATGGACCAGAGCATGCCAGGCACTCCTGTCTTCCACTGCTTCCCGCAGTTTGGTCAAAGTCATGCTTGTAGCTTCGAGAACACTGTCTAACCATCTCATCCTCTGTCGTTCTCTTCTCCTTGTGCCCTCCATCTTTCCCAACATCAGGGTCTTTTCCAGGGAGTCTTCTCCTCTCATGAGGTGGCCAAAGTATTTGAGTCTCAGCTTCAGGATCTGTCCTTCCAGTGAGCATTCAGGGCTGATTTCCTTAAGAATGGATAGGTTTGATCTTCTTGCAGTCCATGGGACTCTCAAGAGTCTCCTCCAGCACCATAATTCAAAAGCATCAATTCTTCGGCGATCAGCCTTCTTTATGGTCCAGCTAGTACAGAGGTACCTCTAGTTAAGAACTTAATTTGTTCCGGAGGTCCGTTCTTAACCTGAAACTGTTCTTAACCTGAAGCACCACTTTAGCTAATGGGGCCTCCTGCTGCTGCGGCACGATTTCTGTTCTCATCCTGAAGCAAAGTTCTTAACCCGAGGTACTATTTCTGGGTTAGCGGAGTCTGTAACCTGAAGCGTATGTAACCTGAAGCGTCTGTAATTCAAGATACCACTGTAAGGGCCATCTAAGTGTCAAACCTGTTGATTAGCACTTGTCCTCCTGCTGTAACCTTATTGTGACCATTATGGGACTGGTCAAATGCCTGAGATAGCTCAGTCAGTAGAGCATGAGACTCTTAATCTCAGGGTCATGGGTTCAAGCCCCACGTTGGGCAAAAGATCCTGCATTGTAAATGTATTTTGTACAGTTAAGCTTTTACGTCTGTCTTCAGTACATTTTATTTTATTGCTACGGCCAGTGGCTGATGCAAATAAATATTATTCAGATTATGATTCCCTGCACTGCAGGGGGTTGGACTAGATGACCCTCGGGGTCCCTTCCAACTCTCTGATTCTGTGAATGCCCAGCTGTATGTTTAGGATCCTTTATAAGGGAATATGCAGCTGACAGTACAAGGCACCACTTCATTTCATGTCTTCCCTTTGCAAATTTCAGAAGGAAAATTTTTATTCCTTTTGTACATGTAATCTTCTATCAGCTTTTGGGTCTAATGAATCCAGTGCCACAGCTGCCAGTTATAGCTTGCGTTGTCCATGCTTGCTGCCTGAAAGTTTTTTTTAAAAAAAATACAGTCACTACCAAATCTGAGAGGATTGTTGTTCAGAACAAAATATGTAGAACCAAATGTTCAAAGAACCAGGAAGAGAACACAAGCCTATGAAGGGCATATTGAGACATGTTGCTGTAGGAGTTGCTCACATGAGTGATTATTCAACTCCCCCAGCCCCCAAGATAAATGTTAACAGTAAAAGTCCTAGTAGCTGTTGTCACTTTTCATATGAATGGACTTAGCAGGCTGGTAAGGACGACTGTAAGGAGAAGGTCTGTGCTAGTTAGCCAATGTGGTGCCCTCTAAATGCTGTTGGACTAGTGGTTAGGGTGTCAGGCTAGGGAGACCGGGGTTCAAATCCCCGCTCACCCATTGTCTGGAATAATTGGAGTTGTAGTCCAAAACATCTGGAATGCAGTAGGTTGGGAAACTCTGGTCTAGGGAAAGACAGGGTCTTGGGAGAAAGTAGCATGGCGTGAGAAGCAGGGAAGGACTAGGAAAGGAGGGTGGGAATGGTCTGAATGAACTTAGGGAGGACCTAAGAGGGGAAGAGAAACTGGACTGCTGATTGCATGAAGGAGAGATGCTCATAGCTGGGAGCTGTAGAGAATTACATTTTGATTTGAAATGGCCTCATCAGATACACCTGCCTAGTCCAGTTTATAAAGATACCCCCTTCCATCAAATCAAAGAAGAGGCAGAGCAAAGTAGATTTACAATTAATATTAAATTTATTGACAGTGGCAGGAATATATAGCTCAGTCCTTGAAAACCACACAAATTCTGATTGGCTTAAGAAAATCTGGGACATGGTTTTAATATCCAGATTGGCTTTTTTTACAAGCAATTATAGCAGCACAAAACAGACTTTGTTTATTGATTCTAAAAACAACAAATTTCATGATGTACTGCCATATATCACTTTTCCTGCATTATGAGTCACTTAAAAAAAAGATTTAATAATTGTATAAAGTGTTAAAACAGTGCACAGTGGTATCCTTTTTTCTTTTTTTAAAATGATATTTATTAAGAATTTTAAAATTACAGAAAAAACAAAGAGAAAAAGAAGAAAAAAACAAGAGAAAAACAAACAGCAATCAAACAATACAAATCAATCAAAATCAAAAAAAACAAAAACAAATCACATAACACATCAAAATCAAAAAACAAAAATAATCCACAAAAAATTAAAAACAGATCCAATATTCCCAAATCCTTAACTGTCATTACCTTATTTCATTGACCTCCTCATACCTCCCTTTTTTGTATTCTAGTTGTTAATTATCACAGCAAATCCTTCCCATTTTTCATAATATTCTGTCATTAAATTACCTTAATCTATTTTAACCTTCTTACTATAAAAACCCCTAAAACTTAAATCTTATTTATACCAATTTCTCATAACCATAGCATATTCTTGCATAGTTCTTTTTAACATTTCTGCTAAAGCCAAATAATTTCATTCCAACATTTTTCTGATACTCATTAGTTTTACAAAACAATCCTAAATAAAAAATTTTAAAACTTTCTTCCAATCTTCACCCAACGTCTCTTCCTCCTGGTCCCGGGTTTTGTCAGTCCTTTCTATCCCATCCATCTAGTTCATTAACCTGGTAATCTTATGTCCGAGGCCCTTAAGTCTCTTCCATGTCCCTTCCGCAGATCTTCTTCATATTTATACCTGTACTTTACTTTGTCTCCTGGTCCTTTCACTCGTGGAAACTCCAACTTGACAGTATTTTTGTCCCTTCTCGACAGATCAGCCCCTTTTCCATAGTCCACACTGAACTCCATGTGGTATTCAAAAGCATGTTTCAAGGTCCCTCCAGAGTTGAGGACCCCCACAACCCCAAACTCCTCACGGCCCATTGCCAGACTTGAAAAGTCAAGACATCCCTGCATAGGGGGGTCTATCCAGCCCCCCATCTCCAAGCCAAACAAAACTCTATCTCTCCAAATCTGGCTTTTTCCAAGTTCATTTGTCAGATCCAACAACTCATGTTCCTGCTGGGCCACAGCTCCCTCCATCTCTGCCACCCGAGGTCCAGCAACAACCTCCTCCTTCATCTGATCTGTCAGAGCACACTCCTGAGTTGATTCCTGGGTGGGTTCTATATAGATACCCACTACCTGTCCAAAATTTCTAATTGCAACAGTCATCAAATCCGTCTTCTCATGTAACTGTTCCAATAAAGCATTTGTCTTGCAGAAAGCACGCACCAGAGCCTCTGAGTACATTTGTTATGCAAGGTCAGAAGTCTGTTCCCACGATCTTAATCTATTGCAGCTGCGAAGCTCCCCAGTTCAAATTTAATAACAGTTTCACAAGCTCCCTCTAGGGGAAGAACTTCTATTTGTATCCATCTCTTTTCTTCTTCTTCTTCTTTTTTAACAGCAGATCTAACAACAAAGTTTCCTTTTTCAGATATTTTGTCAATATTTGTTCCTTTAAAATGCGAAAGAGAACAATGGAATCACTATGTTTCTCTTCTTTTAACTGTCTGTCAAAAACATTTGTCTGTAGTCAATGAACTTCCCAAAAACGTCTGTCCTGACACCCCGCTCCCAGGTTCAAGACGGTGGAAAATTACTTTTCTTTCACTCTCTTCTGCAGTTTTAAACACTCCGGAAAAAATCCTCCCTCTTCTCCTGCTTCCGAAGGGGGTTCAGTAATTTTAGATGATGAAAGTTGATCCTTTGCAAACGATTTTCTAAACTCTAGTTTGCCATGTCTTTGCTTTAATCTATCTACAAGAAACGGAAGGCTGACTTCCTGTTTAGACCTTCCCGCTTCAGTGCCAAATTAAGGAGAATTTCTTAATCCAATTTTCCATTCTACTCACAGATCGTTGTTTAAAGTCCAATTGTCCAAATTTGATCTGCTCACGGGTAGTTGTTTTTTTATCCAAATTGTCCCAGGAAAAAGGTAGCGCTCTCCGGCAACGGCTGTGCGGCTTCGCTCCACGGAAGAGCAGTTGACTCTCAGCACCGCGCCACTAGCCCCTCTTCGCTCCGGAGCCCGTAATTGGGTTCCTTTTACGAATTGAGGGGGCGCGAAAGGTGCCCGCCGAGTCCCATGGTCTCAGGCTTCATCCGCCTGTGATTTTTTAAAGGGTCCCCGCTTCGCCGTAGCGGAACAGACCCGTTTTCCGTAGAGCCAGTCCCTCCGGATCAGAGGGAATCCGCCATTACCCGGAAGGATACCCGGAAGTCCAGTGGTATCCTTTTTTCTTTTATCTCTTCCTTTTGTGCAATTTCATGTTATGTACTTTATATAATGAATTTAACTGATAGCCATTTTTGAAATATTTTTCTTTGTTCTTCATTGAAGGTCAGTCATGAAGCTCAAGCGAGGTTCACGTAAGTTTAAGACTCCATCCAAACTTAAGCGAAGAGGCATCGAAGTGACAGGGACATGGAAGCCCATTGAGATAGACCCAAATCTCTTTGCCGACGAGCAACTTGGAGGCTTAGTATGCTTTGAGGAGCTTACCGATTATAAGCTGGTGTCTTCCTCAAAAGCGGGAGAAGAAAATGCCAAGGGGAGAAAATCTAGTAGGAGGCCTGGAGAAGAGGAAGAACATAGCACAATTCCCAAAAAGAAGAGGAAGAAGGAGAAAAATCTGGAACAGGAGGTGAGGAGTGGTGATGAACCCAAAGTGAAGGAACTGGTAACAACTGAGCAGGAGGCTGAATATAAAGAGGCCATCCCTAGCTTTGAGCAAGATGAGAGAGTGGAAGGAGACACCACAATCCTGAAAAGGAAAGCGAAGAAAAAGAGGAATAGAGAGTTGAAGAAGAAAACATGTCCTCCCCAAGATGTTGCTGAACCAGCTAAAGCTTCTAAAAAGGCTAAAAACTGGACGGCAGAAGTCCTGTCTTTATCTTCAGGTCAGGAAGTGGACATGTCTGCATGGAAAGGCCTCTTCGTTCCTAAGCCTGTTCTTCAGGCACTGAGTGAATTAGGGTTCAGTGCTCCAACTCCGATTCAGGCCCTGGCTCTGCCTTCTGCGATTCGAGATGGCATGGACATCCTTGGAGCTGCAGAGACAGGTATAATTCATTGCTACAGCGGTTGTTTCGCTTCCACTGTCCAAGATGTGTTGATTCTGTACCTCCATAAGCACATGATAGAAGCATGGATTTTGGTAATTGAGCACAAAGTACAGTGTGCTGAGAATTTCATCTTTTTCTTTTGTGGGTGAAAAATATTTGGGTGCAGGGGCTGGTGAAATTGAAGAGGGCCAACAGGACATCAGTGGTGAGGACAGGGCTGGCCCAAGACATTTTACTGCTGTAGGCAAGACCAGCAATGCCCTCTTCCCCACAACATTTATTATTTTTATTTATTAAATTTATATAACACTCTCCATCGTAAGATCTCAAGGCGGCTCACAGAATAAAATACAAGTTAAAAGCAAGAGTGCAAATTTTCAACTTTGAAACATGCTTTTTGATTGTAAAATTTTATATGGCAATTTCAGTGTATTAGATTTGTTGGCATCTCTCAGCTAAATTTGGCAGGCATCAAATATGGATTCTTATAACCTGCCAATTGTCAATAACAAATCACAGACAGCTGCATGGGCACTAAGATTCAACTCGTATCTGTGTGTTTGTGTGTTTTTAAATATTCCAATCTGTTCCGAGTTGCTTTGTACTCTCTTTTTCAATCTGTGCTCTGGCTTCTAAGCCACTATGCCTAAAACAAAGCTCTGTGTTTTCCTTCTTCACTGTAATGGGGAACCTGCAGTGACTATAACATTTTCCCCTTTTTGGCCAAAGTGGATAAAATTTTGAGAGACAAATGCCCTTCCAGAATGCAGTGAGCCTGCCAAATTGTAGACCGATAGAGAAATTTTCATGAAGGGCGCCTTTAAAATTTGATGAATCTTAACTAAAGGAAAAGTCTATTACTTTTTTGATGTTCTGGCCAAATTGGATGCAGTTTGCAGGCAGCACCACCCCTTCTGAGGGGATGAAGCCTTCTGAATTTCAGAATGAATCATAAGGTGGTGCTAGAAGGTTTATTGGTGGAGTGTGTGAGCTCCCCATGCCCCCTAAGACTTAGGATTGCAACTTTTCTTCCCTAGGAGAGAGACCTCTACATTGTGATTGGAGTGCCCTGAGAAAATGATTATCTGTGACTCAAGCCAAGATCTGTCTGTCAACATGACAGATTGCACCCCCTCCCCTTTTGAGCTTTGGCATCTCCCCTATCGGTTTTGTTTCATTTTCGTGGGGAGAGATTCGTTCATTTTTTTGGAGAGCTAAAGCTACAGAGCCATTCTGCTGATGTTGCTGAACTACAACTCCCATAATCCTCCATTGGCCATGCTGTCTGGGACTTACGAGATTCGTAGTTCAGCAACATCTGGAGGGCTGCAGGTTAACCACCCCTGGCTTCTTGAATTGAGAAGGTCCCAACTTCGTTTCCCCTGAATTCACATTATCTCAACACTTACTGAGGGGGAGCATTGGTGTGATAGAAGAAATGTCTGACTATTCCCCCTTCCCTAGGTGGACTGTCTTCCAGATTCAGAGGCCAGCCTGGGTGAACAACCTTTACCATAAGACCTGGGGGCAGGGACCACTTGGTGTGGGGGGCAGGGATTAAGAGAGACCCTCCTGTTTGCCAGTTTTCGCTTGGGAAAAGTCCCTCCACTCCTTATGAGGGAAACCACTGGGTCCTACAGAAGGAGTTAAAATGTCAATGGCAGCAACAGATAATTGCATCACGAGAGATGAGTTGAGTAGAATGCAGTTTGTCCTTGGCCTAGTTTTCATTTCTGTGTGTGGAGAGCGCTGATCAGAGCTGTCAATTAAGACAATTCCTTTTATAGAGCTTTTTAAAAAAGAGAGAGAGTAGAAGGAAAAATCCAACCAAGTACACATGTTGCACGTCAATAGCATTACACTACTTTGTATGTTACCTTAGGATGGTGGAAGCCTCAGAGCAGCCTTTGCACACCCAACAACAGGCAGGCCAAAAACCACTGCAATTTTTAATATCTTTTTTAAGCACAGCATCCATTTTGCTTTGCGATGAGTCTTATTACAGACTAGCAGCCTACGAAGGAACCAGTACTTTTTAAGAGTCCAGGCACTTATTTGTTGATTTAAAAAAATATGTATCTGTTCAAAAGATTTCACAATGATTTATATTTATTAATTGCTACTGTTGAAAAGGAACCCACTGTGAAGTGCCTTGGTGAGATAAGCAACGACAGGCGCCTGCTTTAAGAAGCGCCAATTTGACTCATTATAAGGCAACTACATATATTACATGGCTTTAATTAAGAGAGGGGACGCTGTGGTTTAAACCACAGAGCCTAGGACTTGCCGATCAGAAGGTCGGCGGTTCGAATCCCCACGACGGGGTGAGCTCCCGTTGCTCAGTCCCTGTTCCTGCCAACCTAGCAGTTCGAAAGCACGTCAAAGTGCAAGTAGATAAATAGGTACCGCTCCGGCGGGAAGGTAAATGGCGTTTCCGTGCGCTGCTCTGGTTCGCCAGAAGCGGCTTAGTCATGCTGGCCACATGACCCGGAAACAGTACGCCGGCTCCCTCGGCCAATAAAGCGAGATGAGCGCCGCAACCCCAGAGTCGGTCACGACTGGCCCTAATGGTCAGGGGTCCCTTTACCTTCCTTTAATTAAGAGAGGGAGCCCTGGCTGAGGGATAATTCATATACTTTGCATCCAGAATTTCTGAGATTCAATCCTCATCAACTTCAAGGAGCAGGAAGCTGCTGAAGTAAAAGAATCCCTTGCCTGAGATCCTGGAAAAGAGCTGGCAGTCAAAGAAGAGTAGACAATACCAAACTAGTGGGGGAAATCAGCTGGTTTGGTTTCTTAATTTTAGATTTAAGCTTAGTTTTGATCATTCAACAAGTATACAAAATATTAAGAAAATTGGATGACACTAGGTAAAAAAGTTGATATGGAATTACCTGGGTACACTAGTGTAAGGCAGTTTAGAAAACATTCAGAAAAGAGTAACCTGTTGAATGTTTGACTCTCATTTACACTATATATGGATGGCGTGTTTCTTGCGGTGTGGGGATGTATGGGGATGGTTTGTTATATGAGTTTTTTAAAAACAAAAATAAAGATGTGTTAAAAAGAAAATGGGGTGGAGCAAGTCCCCTGTGGGGAAAAAGGTGCAGAATTTGGGGCTTTTTAGTTTAGGGAAAAGGCAAAGAGAGGCAACATGGTAGAAGTTCATAAAATTACGCATGGAGAAAGTGGATAGAGGAATGTCCCGTCCCCCTCTTGCTCCTCACACTGGAACTTATCCAATGAAGCTGAATGTTGGAAGATTCAGGATGGGTAAAGAAAGTGCCTAGTTAAACTCTGGAGCTTAGTTCTGTGGGAGGCAATGATGGCCACCAGCTTGGATGGCTTTCAAAGAGGGTTAGGCAACATCATGGAGGGCAAGTCTACCAAGGACTACCAGCCATGTTGTCTAGACTCTGCCTCCATGGTTGGAGGTAGCAATGCTGGAAACCACATGGAGGGGGGAGGACTCTTGGGTTTGCCAGTTTTCCCCAGGCATCTGGGTGGCTGCTGTGACAAGATGCTCGACTAGTGTGATGGCTTGTGTCTGCTCTTCACAATAAGCACCCTCTGCTCATTCAGAGAGGTATTTACAGTTCTTTATTTTACATATGTACAAGCAGCACATTACAATCATGCGTCTGAATCGTCCGGTTCAGATTCGGGGAGATTCGGCTTCTCCTTCAACAGAAAAGGCAGGGAAGTTTCATGGGACGTCTCTGATCCTTGCGTTTTAACCCTCTCCTTTCCTGTGCAGACGGCACAGGGACAGGCTCCCCATCTGTTCCTGAACTTCCTGTGCGGTTCTGGGGCTCTGCTTCAGCATCAGAGAGCCTTCCCGCCTCCTGGCTCTCTCCCTCTTCCCCATCCGTCCCTTCCTCTCTATCTCCCTCTGACTGTTCCCGCACCTCAAAGGCGTACCCTGGCAACCCCGTGACAACTAGGTGGGCCATTGGCCTGATCCAGCAGGCTCCTCTTGTGTTCCTAGGTTTCTAACCTGCGTTTCATTTGTCCGTGTTTAGGAAGTGGTAAGACTCTTGCTTTCGCCATTCCAATGATCCATTCCATTCTGCAGTGGCGCAAGTCAACAGGACTGGCAAGTGGAAGGGACAGCCCGCTTGACGAAGGAGACGACGGTGAGGATGAGGTACCCGAGCAGGAAGAGAGTGTGGATACAGGAGGCTTGAGCCCTGATGGGGGTGAAACTAGTGGCGATGGCGATGGTGACAAGTCTTTGGCAGCAGGAAACCTGAAGGTGTTGGAGGGTGCAGAACGTGATCCGGGTTCCCCAAAACCTAATACTGCTGCACATAAAAACAATCCTCTTCTGGGATTGGTCTTGACTCCTACAAGAGAACTTGCTGTCCAAGTGAAACATCACATTGATGCGGTGAACAGATTCACAGGTAATGTCAATTCCTGGTAATCATAGAATTGGAAGGGATTCCATGGGTCCAACGCTCTGCAATGCAGCAATCTCAACTAAAGCCCCCATGACAGATGGCCATCCATCAATGCTATTGTTGTGGTTATTATTTCATTTGTGAATCGCTTCCTATAACACATCTAGAAGTGATTCTACAATAGAGTGATGAGACAATAGCATATATAAAATCAGTTTTTATTTTCCTCTAACATACATATAAAGTCTGTCTTCCGTTATTTACTTTGCTGCTGAAGTACATTGCTTCAGTTTCCCTTTCCTAAAATGGAAACATGCTCTGCAGAGAAAGTTTCCTACAGTTCTCTGTCTTCTCTGCAGGGAAAGCACAGACTATGGTACTGGTATGCACAATCAGTTTCCTGAGAAAATCCTTGGTGTGTTTTTTTTCTTCTTTTTTTTTTTGAAATGCAGCTTTCTAACCTTCCTTGCTGTGAGGCTGTGTTTGAAGGTGTCTGGGCACGGCCTGTGGACATCTGAGAACCCAGAAGGTGGTTGAGTAAGATGTCCAGTGATTGGTGGTGGCGCTTCAATGACCTGCCCGGTTCATTTTCTCACACAACTAGAAAGCCAAGATAAATTATTCAGAATAAGAGTGGTTGTTATTTGCATAATTTATACAGGTTGAGAATTCCACTTTGGGGGGGGGGGCTCAGCATCGCATCAGTAAGGATTTTTTAAATTTTTAAAATGATCCACTACTAGGAGGAGCGCACACCATCTTGAATACGGGATAAGTGCTGTTTTGGAGACGCGGGTCATCTTTGTAGTTCATTGTTTTTTAAAAAAAACATTGGGAAATACTTTTGTGGAGGTTTGTGCTCCTAAAAAGAGGGGAGGTAAATCCAGTGATTTCTTACAAACATGGTGCAGCATCTCATGACTTTCATGCCAGAAAATTTTATGAAATATAACTGCTGCAACAATGCTCCAGGGACCTTAATGTCCTATTGGTCTTCTGTCTTTTAGGCATTAAAGCAACCATTCTTGTTGGAGGAATGGCACCTCAGAAGCAGCAGCGAGTTCTGAAAAGGAAGCCCGAGATTGTAATCGCAACCCCGGGGCGCCTGTGGGAGCTAATACAGGAGAAGCAGCCACATCTCTCAAACCTGCGGCAACTCAGGTACTCAAGATCCCTTTTCTAATATGTCTTCCTTCTCCCAAACGAGCAAATACTATCTGGGTATTTTTAAGATCATCAGTGCTAAAGAACTTCCTGCTTAAGCAATAGTACAGAGGTAGTCAGTGTATCACCCTCCAGATGTTTTTGGACTACAGCTCCCATCAGCCCTGACCGTTGGTGGTTCTCACTGGGGCTGATGGGATTTGGAGTTCAGCAACACCAAGGGCACCATGGTTAGC
Source organism: Podarcis liolepis (assembly GCF_965112155.1). Taxonomy (NCBI): domain Eukaryota; kingdom Metazoa; phylum Chordata; class Lepidosauria; order Squamata; family Lacertidae; genus Podarcis; species Podarcis liolepis. Next base: position 21,604,787 of record NC_139554.1, read on the forward strand.
CACCTCTGCAGTAAACACTTTGCAGGATCTTTCAGGGTTTTCCCTTGAAGTTCACAATTGCTGCTTTGAGAATCGGGGGACACTTACGCATGCTTGATGTTGCACTTGGACTGCTTAGCTCTGTTGCACCTGCCTGAACATACTGTGGCTCAATCAGATGAACGGCAGAGACCATGAAGCTACTATAGAACAATTGAGGTGGGTGGAGGATGGAAACGGTTTCCATAATTGGCCTGACTTACCAGATTTTCTCCTCCACCCAGCTCATGCCACGTTTCAAAGCAAATTTCCAGGCACTGGCAAGTGGCGACCAGTATTAGAAATCAGCCAGGCGCCAGGTGCATTTTGCGACTGCCGTGGGTCCAGCTGTGATCACCTGGAGATCTCTGGGGAAACCAAAATGTCACTTAGGGAATGATCTGAAATATTTTCCTTGAAGCCTGAATTTGTTGTATTCCGGATTGCTTTATTTGATGTTTCAATATGCTATAAACCGTTTTGAGATTTGTTCTTTAAAATATAAAGTGGTATAGAAATGAACAAGATGATGATAACAAATCCCATTGAAAAGAAATGGCGCCTAGACATTCCATGGTGGCAACCACAACCTACATTTAAGATTTCATTTGCGGGTTAGCGGGAGTGGCATCAGTTTCACCCTGGTTCCTCCTGGGCCCAGACTACAGCTCATTCCTAGTGGCGGAGTTTCATGCTCCGGCAGCAGGGGACAGGGCTGGCGTGCATCCTGGGGTGGGGCGCGCCGCCCGCAGGGGCGTGGGGCGCATCCTGGGGGTGGGGCACGCCACCCACTGGGGCATGGCACATGTCTTGGGGATGGGGGGTGCTGCCTGCGGGGGTGGGGCGCCCAGCACGGGCAGGGGCCGTTGTGATGGCACCCTGCCGGAGGCGGGGCACTCCCCCCGCACTCCTCTTCCTCCACCAGTGCTCATTCCTCCCTTGGTGCACCAAGCAGTGGTAGCAGAGGGAGTCCCTCCATTGCCAGTGCCTGGCATGCCAAGGGAATAATGACCTCCATTGGCCACAGCGCTGATGGAACCTGTTCTACCAGGTGCTGGCGACAGAGAGTTCCTCTGCCACCAGTGTGCTAAGGAAATAACAAGCTGCATCAGCTCTGGCACCTTACGGTCAGGAGTGGTGGCAGTTTCACCCACAGTCTACCGTCGAGTGAAGGCGCCATCATGCTCTGGCCCTCAAACCAGTCCTGGGAGATGCATTGAAACACCAGGCCTAGCGGTCGTCACTTTGCAACAGCAAAGTCCTTGAATTTGCTGGTGCAAATTCCATCAGACTTTTGTTTCCTTGCACCTTGGTTTCCCACTTTGGTATCTATACAAGCATACGGAATAAGAATCGGCTTGTGGTTCTTTTCACTCACCGCAGGCCATTGTTCTTTTCTGTGTGCGCTGTAGCAGGCAGGGCTCTTTTGAAGCGTGTCGGATCTCCTCTTACCTCAAAACGAAACGCTCTTAAAACTGTCTCTCGCGTCCGTCTGACAGGTGCCTGGTGATCGACGAAGCGGACCGGATGGTGGAGAGGGGGCATTTCGAGGAACTCTCTCAGTTGCTGGAAATGCTGAGCGACTCGCAATATAACCCAAAACGCCAGACGTTTGTCTTTTCTGCCACCCTGACTTTGATCCACCAGGCTCCGACTAGGGTTCTCCACAAGAAGAGAGCTGTCAAAATAGACAAGAAGACCAAGCTGGAAATGCTGATGGAAAAAGTTGGCATCAAGGGCAAGCCCAAAGTGATAGACTTGACCAGGAAAGAGGCCACCGTGGAGACCCTCACCGAGACCAGGATCCACTGCGATACAGAGGAGAAAGACTACTACCTGTATTATTTCCTCCTTCAGTACCCAGGCAGAACCATGGTTTTTGCAAATAGTATAGATTGCATCAAGCGGCTCACTGCCCTCCTGACGATATTGGACTGCGACCTCCTGCCTCTTCATGCAAACATGCACCAAAAGCAAAGGTTGAAAAACCTGGAGAGGTTTGCTGAACGCCCCAGGTCGGTTTCTCTCTCTGTCTCTCTTTCTCTCTCTCTCCCCCTTTGGTTTATTTTATCAATTAAGATCATGCCGCTTTTCAAAAGCGGATTGCTTGAATTGACAAAAACACAATGAGAACAAGAACGGAGTAATGCGCCGCAGCACAATTAGCAAGTAAACGCTGAAAAACTTACCAGAATTTAAAGCTGTGTGAAACTTTTAAGGGGAAAAGTAATAACGACTTGCCTAAAGCTTAAAACGGAGGGATTCAGTTTGGGAAGGAGTTCTTTGTGGGAAGCACGGGGGCCGCAGTAGAGAAGGCCCTGTCTTAAGTACCAACCAGCTACACCTGCAGCGGAGGTAGGACACAGAGCAAGGCCTTTGATATTGAACACAGTTGAATGACAGGATCCAATAGTGTGGCCTCCGTTACCCATGCTCTGCCAACCTCCCGTGCAGATTGCTGCAGTGCATTCTACATGGGGCTTCCCTTGAAGATGGTCCAGAAGCTGCAGCAGTGGAATGCAGTAGCTCTGGGCAGGGCAGAGCTGCCGGAGAAAGGCACATCGCTGCAATTTCGAGAGCACTGCACTGGGTGCTGGGGAGATACTGGGCCCAATTCTAGGTATTGGAACTAGTGTGCAAGGCCTTAAATGGGTACTTGGAGAAGCCATATTTTCCATATGCTGCAACCCATAATTTGCGGTGGAGGGCAGACACCCTGAAAGCAGTGGCAAGGAGGATGAGAGTGCACAAGAGGGCTTTGTCTGTAGTGGGCCACCACGTTTAGAACCCCTCCTGAAGGTAATGGTGCAGTCCCCATCCCCTAGCTGTGCTTGGGAGGAATTCGAAGACAGTTCTATTTATCCAGGCCTTTGGGAGGGGATTGGCATTGTTAGGCTGAGGGGTATCATGCCTTTCATTTTAATTCTTGTGTCCTGGATACTGTGTGGTTTGACTTGATGCTGTTGACTTCCTTGGGGACTCTTCAGGGAGGAACGTCGAGCTGTGAATTAAATAAAGAATAGGAGGTGGACCTTCAAAGACCTTTAGGGCTTTATCAGTAAGAATGGGAACATTTATTGAATGATTTGATCTCAGCGCAGTTCACGGAATAAAATACAGAATAATTAAAAACAAAACAATAACACACACACCCTTCCCTCAGGCACATTTAAAAGGCTATAGAATATTAATCAGCCCAAGGCCTGGTTGAACAGAAACGTTTTCTCCTGGCGCCTAAAATATATAATAATAATAATAATAATAATAATTAATAATAAATTATTTTATTTATATCCTGCCCTCCCCAGCCAAGGCCGGGCTCAGAGCGGCTAACAACAGTAAAAATAGTGCAATTTTCATAAAATCACAATCAATTAATTGAAATACATTCTAAAATCAATTCAGAATAAAATTAATGTCAACCATTGGGATAGAGTTCTATGTGGATTACAGAAGGAGAGAGGGGGGTCAGACTGTGCTTTGGCCAAAGGCCTGGTGGAATAGCTCTGTCTTGCAGGCTCTGCGGAAAGATGTCAACTCCCAGAGGGCCCTAGTCTCTTGTGACAGAGCATTCCACCAGATCGGGGCCACGGCCGAAAAAGCCCTGGCTCTGGTTGAAGCCTAACTTCCCTGTGGCCCGGGATCTCCAAGTTGTTTTTGTTTGAAGACCATAAGGTCCTCCATGGGACATACCAGGAGAGGTGGTACTGTAGGTTCGAGGGTCCTAGACCGTATAGGGCTTTAAAGGTTAAAACCAGCACTTTAAACCTGATCCTGTACTCCACCGGGAGCCAGTGCAGCTGGTATAGCACCGGGTGAAGGTGAAGGCAAACCTCCCTGGAAGAACATACCACAATTGGTGAGCCACTACAGAGAAGACCTGTTCTCGTGTTGCCGCCCACACGAAGAAGGGCCTCAGATGCTGAACACAGTCCAGGATGGTTTACAGGGGGAGAGGCAGCCCTTGAAGTATTGCAGTCCTGAGCATTTGAATCGCTCCCACAAACAAAACTACCAACCAGTGCAGACAAAGCAAGAATATCTGATGTGTAGTTGTCACACACACACTGTATAGCTTTGACTAATGGCTAGTTGTCCCGGAGGACTGGCTAGAGAAGGGGTGAGAGCTAGCGGGCCTCAACTTCACACATGAAAGTCGGCATTGCACAGTGTTTTGCGGCTGCACATGCAGTGTGTGTACTCCACCTTTCTTTTGCCTCTAGGGTGACAACTAGAGAGCCAGGTGGCAGTAGCACCTCCCTCAGGGCCACTGGAATTGGGCCAGGAATCTCCCCCCCCCCCCAAGACTCCTAATGTACAGGACAGCTATTTTGTGCAGGGCAGTAAGCAAACTTAACGTGAGTTGGAGTGACTGGCGTGGGTTGGATGTTTGGTTTCCTTAGCAAATGCTGCTCAAGGCAGCGAGCAGCAGTAACGTACTCCTGAAATCAAATGATAAATTGCAATGAAACGAAAAAGATACAGAGTAAAAAAAAAACCCCAAGGCAAGTAAAACTTTATAAAAGACAAATTAGACTTATTTACATAGTGTGGGTAGGAGAACCGAGAATAATGCCAATATATTTCACATCTGGTTTCAGATAGTACATGGGTAGACGAGTCTAAAAAGCCCAGAACACACATTTTCACGGTCCTCTAGCACAGTGTTTCCCAAACGTTTTTGGGCAACGGCACACCTGTTTACCGGAAAAAAATCTCGCGGCACACCACCATTAAAGCCCCGCCCCCGTGACGTCATTCGGGGAGCCGGCGGCCCGGGCCTGAGCTGGAAGGAGAGGCGGTGCTTTTCGGCACAAGGCAATCGGCCTGGAATTGTTTCCCGCGCGCTGCGAAAGGGAACAGCTGCGGTCGCGCGAACCCTCCGGCGCTGGGAGGGGAAAGGGCGGAGTCGCAGAGCACCAGCTGGCCGAGCGGTTGCGCGCAGCGTTGCGCTTTTGGAGAGCGTGCGGCTGCTGCTAGGGGATCCGGGGACGTGAGCAGGCCTGGCCCGACCCGGGTTGAAGGAGGACAAGCCGGCAGCGCGCCAAGTGAGTTCGGTTGCGCGCGACGGCCCCCGCTCCCCCCACCCCCGCCGGATCCTCGCCACCGCCGCCTCTCGCCCGCCTCCCTCCCACGGCACACCAGCCGATGTCTCACGGCACAGTAGTGTGCCGCGGAACACCGGTTGGGAAACACTGCTCTAGCAGCTATGGTGGCTCAGTTATCAGAAGTAGTTTATTTGGCATTAACTATGGAATGCGGGTTTATGGGATGAGGGTGGTGCTGTGGGTTAAACCACAGAGCCTAGGACTTGCCAGCCAGAAGGTCGGCGGTTCGAATCCCCGCAATGGGGTGAGCTCCCGTTCCTCGGTCCCTGCTCCTGCCAACCTGGCAGTTCAAAAGCACGTCAAAGTGCAAGTAGATCAATAGGTACCGCTCCAGCGGGAAGGCAAACAGTGTTTCCGTACGCTGTTCTGGTTCGCCAGAAGCTGCTTTGTCATGCTGGCCGTGAAAATTTGTGTCCAGGGCTTTTTCAGAGCTTGGGAGCAGCCATCAAGAAGGCTCTCTACTGAACATTTGCCCTGTGTGCTTCAGATGCCTCTCCCATAGATCTTGAAACCTGTGCAGGCTGACATGGAAGAAGCCTTTCAGATAACCTTGCTCCAAAGACTTGCAGGTGAAAACTAGCAGTCTGAGTTGTAACCAGAAACAAACCAGTAGCCCTGAAGGTTTCTCCACCCATACTTAACAGGCTAAGTAAAGCAGTCTTAAATAGATAGGTTATCTTCTTTTTTGTCTCTTTTGTCTTCCTTTTCATTCTGCAATACTTATGACACAGCCCTATTTTGCTTACGTTACTGTATCTGGCCTTCTGGTAATAGTGAATTCAGTGTTAATGCACTTTAGGGAGCTCTTCCCCTCCCTCCTCTTTCCTTAATAAAACAACCATTGTCTCCACTTCTGCAATTTCAGCTGTGCCCTCTTGACAACAGATGTTGCCGCTCGTGGTCTTGACATTCCTCACGTGCAGCATGTCATACATTACCAGGTACCAGAACAAAATGTACTTCTGTTCTCTGTTCATGAATTTGTAATACATTGATGGCTGGCGGTAAATTGAAGACCACAAGCGATCTTCGTGGCCTGTCTTTGGGTTGTAACACAGAAGAAGAAAGAGAGGCATGGTGGATTGGTTTAAATCAAGATGATTTCAGTTACCAGGGAGGCAGGGAAGCTGATTTAAATCATTGATTTAAGGGGGATTGAAAATCAAGTTTTCCGTTTATACTTCATGGTGCAAATTTAGCTCTTAATTGCAACTGAATAGGTTATTATTTACACTGTTCTTTAATTCTTAAAGCCAAGTTGTGTGTTTGTTTGTTGCACTGCATATAACAAAGGCACACTCCTCCGTTGCCTTCCAAGACAGATGTCCACAATATAATTTATATGTTTTCCATTCTTCTACCTATAGATGGACTGTCATTAAAATATTCCCATGTAGGTTCTCAAGACTAGTAGTCTGTTAGGTAAACTTAAGAGAATGTAGGAACAGACACACTTGGACCTTATGAGTGTTGCTCCTTTCTGCTTTATTCTGCTGTTGCTCAGCCCTGCAGAAATTATTTTTTTGGTTAGTAGCATTGTTTGTAACTGTGGCATGTGCCAACCAGCCTGTCATTTCAGATATCTCTGGCATTTCTGGGCTTGCACATAATTGTGGAATCCAATATCTCCCAAGAGTTAGCGCACATTGAGATAAACTGAAACAGTGCCATAGTAGGTGTGAAATTGCTTGCTGCTGGGGAGCGCTATGCGTTGTTCTCTTTTGGTGTACTTCAGACCCGTTCCCACAGAAGTGCTTAATCTCTTTCGCTGTTGCAGGTTCCTCGCACCTCTGAGATTTACGTGCACAGAAGCGGCAGGACCGCCAGAGCTGCCAATGAGGGCCTGAGCTTGCTTCTGATTGGCCCAAGTGACATGATGAATTTCAAAAGGATTTACAAGACGCTGGGGAAGAACGAAGAGCTTCCTTTTTTCCCCGTCGAAACAAAATGCATGACGGCAATCAAGGTGAAATAGATCTTTCCTTTGAAAGTAGTGTGTTCGTGGTTTTTATTTTATTTCTCAACCGCAGCGCTTTTCACAGTTGCTCAAGGCTTCGTAACAGATGTCTGTTCCTAACACCTGATTTTGGAACTTGGTTGGGAAGTGAGATCTGGAACAGTGGTTCTGACTGAGATGGCTGTTCATGAGCCAAGCTTGCTGTAATTTTTTTTGTTTAAAAAAATGCTTCTAGCGAGTGGGCTGGTGGAGGAGAGACAGAGTGATCCATCCCTTCTCTGCCTGTCAACATATTAGCCCGCATTAATGTCCTGGTCACCTGTGACAAGTTGTTGAAAGCAGGGTGGCATAAAGTTGGGTATAGAATCATAGAATTATAGAGTTGGAAGGGGTCCCAAGGGTCATCTAGTCCAACCCCCTGCAATGCAGGAATCTAAATCAAAGCATCCATGACAGACATGTGCTACTGCACTCGAGTAGAGCCAGGGTTCAGCTTCTTCAGTGCTCATCTCTCCTTTAGATCTTGCCAGCCAGGGTTGGAAGACCAGAAAAGAAGACATTATGTTATCACAAGTAGAGGAAAGACAAGAGGAGAGCAGGAGTTATGTGGAGACATTAAAATCAAAGCTGTTTTTAATGAGCTTAGTTTTCAGTAGTTGATTGCAGGTAATGAATGTTTTTCAGGACTAATTTTTCCTTTATTTGGCTGCTTAAGAATTTCAAATTGCTCATCACCCTGCTGTCACTTCTGCGGCTTTAATAATTTAATCCCTTATTAAATATGGAATATAGGCATAGATAAATCACCATGTCCCATTTGCAGACTTGCGTGGGACTTTCTTTGGTGCCTACATTCTAAGCTCTTAATGTTGGCAGTGCCCTGCCAGATCTCATTTTTCATCTAGAACATTCATCTAGCAGAATGGTTGAATTAAAATGTGTTGAAAGCTAAGGGCAAAAGACTTTGTGAATTGCTCTAGTGGTTCCGATATAACTTAGTGGAGCATAATTGCTTCCATTGCTTTGCATTGTAGAAAAGGCTCCTTTAGGAGGATAAGCAGAATATAAATTCAATTAATAAAATAACAGTGAAAAATAAATATATTTCCCCTCCAGTTCCTTTGTCATTTTCCTTGTTTTGAATGCTATGTAATTTGTAGCTGGGTCTATATTATTTTTTTCTGTCTGTTTTGAGGTGCTAATAATAATAATAATAATAATAATAATAATAATAATAATAATAATTTATTTGTACCCCGCCCATCTGGCTGGGTTTACCCACCCACTCTGGGTGGCTTCTATAGAAACAAAAAATACAGTAAAATATCACAGATTAAAAGCTTCCCTGAACAGGGCTGCCTTAAGATGTCTTCTAAATGTCAGGTAGTTATTTATCGCTTTGACATCTGATGGGAGGCCGTTGCACAGGGCGGGCGCCACTACCGAGAAGGCCCTCTGCCTGGTTCCCTGTAGCTTTGCTTCTCGCAATGAGGGAACCGCCAGAAAGCCCTCGGCGCTGGACCTCAGCGTCCGGGCAGAACGATGGGGGTGGAGACGCTCCTTCAGGTTTACTGGGCCGAGGCCGTTTAGGGCTTTAAAGGTCAACACCAGCACTTTGAATTGTGCTCGGAAACGTACTGGGAGCCAATGTAGGTCTTTCAAGACCGGTGTTATGTGGTCTCGGCGGCCGCCCCCAGTCACCAATCTAGCTGCCGCATTCTGGATTAATTGTAGTTTCCGGGTCACCTTCAAAGGTAGCCCCACGTAGAGAGCATTGCAGTAGTCCAAGCGGGAGATAACTAGAGCATGCACCACTCTGGCGAGACAGTCCACGGGCAGGTAGGGTCTCAGCCTGCGTACCAGGTGGAGTTGGTAGACAGCTGCCCTGGATACAGAATTGACCTGCGCCTCCATGGACAGCTGTGAGTCCAAAATGACTCCCAGGCTGCGCACCTAGTCCTTCAGGGGCACAGTTACCCTATTCAGGACCAGGGAGTCCTCCACACCAGCCCGCCCCCTGTCCCCCCAAAATAATACTTCTGTCTTGTCAGGATTCAACTTCAATCCATTAGCCGCCATCCATCCCCCAACCGCCTCCAGGCACTCACACAGGGCCTTCACCGTCTTCACTGGTTCTGATTTGAAAGAGAGGTAGAGCTGGGTATCATCTGCATATTGATGGACACCCAGTCCAAACCCCCTGATGATCTCTCCCAGCGGCTTCATATAGATGTTAAAAAGCATGGAAAGGGCGGAACCCTGAGGCACCCCACAAGTGAGGGCCCAAGGGTCTGAACACTCATCCCCCTCCCACTTTCTGAACACGGCCCAGGAGGAAGGAGCAAAACCACTGTATAACAGTGCCCCCAGCTCCCAGCCCCTCTAGACGGTCCAGAAGGATGTTATGGTTGATTGTATCAAAGGCCGCTTGCTCCATCCCAAATGTTTTGGGTAACAAAATAGAGGAAGCAGCAGTAGTCTTACAAATAATTTTCCAATCTTTTTATTAATAATTGCAGTTAAACAAAAGTCCAGTTAAACCACCGAAACATAGGATATATTTATATGCACAGAGCTTGGTTGACTTAAGTTACACTGTACCCAAACTTCTTAAGGCGAGCTTGTACATCACCATGTTACAAGTGGAAGATAACTAATTGTTGTCATTGGGGAAAGCTTTTCTAATTCAAAATTGTTGGCTTCCTCCTTCCCCATTTGAGTCTGCTGATGTTCCATAAAAGACCAATGTAAGGCATGCTGGAGCTTAAGTTTAACGTACTTAGACCCCCTTTCCATTTTGGCCTAATGGCAGTCCTGCAAAACAAGGTAGCCGGACAAACTAGCCCATGATTTACCCAAGATCACCCAGTGAACTTTGCAACTGAGTGCCAGTTCCAACCCAGGTGGTCTCCTCATTCCAAGTCAGCTTGACCCCTTTGTAAGCCAGTAATGTTTGTAGACTGAGGTCCAAGGGTTACTTTACAAACCATCACCTTGAAGTATGTCCAGAAGATAACAGGGATGGCAAAATTTAGGGAGTAATGGTTAACCTAGGGTCCCATGAGTTCATTAGAATTCGTGAATTCCTTACAAAGGCAAAGTGTGTGGAAGCTTTTTCATCTCCCCTGCTATTATGAGAGAAGCAATCTAACAAGGTGAAGGGCAGGTAATTAAAATATTAATAATGATAATAATAACAATGGCCAGAAACATCCACAGACCTGTACCATCTATTTGTTGAAGAAAAAGCAATTATGAAAGTCCCACCCAGTGAAAACAGTGCCACGTCTAACTTAGCCCTTATATTGCCTTTGTCCATGTACTGCTTTGAGTGCCCACATCCTGTCCCTGCATAACCTCACTGTGCTTCATTGCAGGAGCGGGTGAACTTGGCAAGAAAGATTGAGAAGGTGGAATATTTCAACAGCCGAGCGAAGCAGCACAACTCATGGCTCCAGCAAGCTGCAGAAGCACTGGAGCTTGATTTAGATGATGATGAGCTAATAGGCAAGAAGCAGTTTTGTGTGTGTGTGTGTGTGTTTGGGCTTGGGAGGGAGGAACCACCCCGAGAAAGGTGTAATAAGGGGCATATCTCCTAGATGCAGCAATGAAGGCAATAACCTGGGTACTCTCACACATCTAAAGAGCTCTATTTATGGACTCTTGTATTTATCTAAAATGCATTTGGAAAACGTTTGAGGTTGCATACAAGTTGGGCAGTGGGGGGAGAGCAGGTAAGGCATAAGCTTCATTCAAACTCAGCAAGAGTGGGCACAGCTTAGCGCTAGTTCAGACATTCAGAAAAAGAAAAAGCTGCAAACCTCAGTAATGCCAGTCTCATATTTTAATGCTTCCTGAAGGATCAATGCACTTGGAGTCCAAGTGTAGCAGATGTTCATGTTTCATCTTGCCAAGGCAAGATTAAAGAGGAGTGGTTTGCCTGGTGCCTAAAGGGGTACAATGAATCTTGTTTTACATGTCATCATTTAACTATTGGGAGTCAGAAACCCTTAACTATGTACTGTAAATTGTCCAGTGATCTATCAGTAGATTTCCCTATGCTTTTCACCAGCCCCCAGCTTTAAGTAACAAAACTTCTAGAACCCCTCTTGATTATTTCTGCTGGGATTTATGTTTCCCCCCTCCCTGTGTGTGTGTCTACAGGAGGCCGACCCGACGAGCAAAATGAGAGTGAAAAACAGAAGATGCTAAAGGGGATGAAGAAACATCTGAAACACTTGCTCTCTCAGTCCGTTTTTAAAAGCTTGATGAAGACCAAATACCCAACTCAGTCTGGGAAACTGCTCTTGTCCGATATTTCGGAAGAACGTTCTCAGTCTGCGTTGGACACCATGTCAAAAGCAAAAGCGAAGAAGAAGATGAAGAAGAAACCACAGCAAAATGCATAGAAGTTAAAGAAGTGATGGGACATTTCGGGGGTGCAGGATAAGGAACACTTAATTCTCCCCTTCTCAGCCACTGGATATTCAGACTCCTTTTAAGCACAGACCTGTTCTAGAATGATTGCTGCTTCCTCTCCTGTTGCTGCTCTCAAGTCAGTCAACATGCATGTACAGACACCCACCCACATGGTCCTTCTTGGTGCTGAGTTTTCCTGACATGCAGGTGGTGTCCAGTGTCTTGAGTTTTGTGTAAAACATGCCACCTGAAAGAACCAGGTGAGTGGAAATCATTGCATGTGATTGGGGTTGTGTGGAAGCAACTGCAGAGGTAGCAGTGAGCCCAGAGGAGCAGGTAAGCATAAATGTGTGTGTATCAGTTCTGTATCCTTTTAATCAAGTTCATTTATTCATTTAAGTTGCAGGGTGTTGCAGGGCATTGCATATGCGTTTCTAAAGAAAACCCTATGTTTGTAATTCTTCGAATTTTGCATTAGCATTTGATGCTTCAAATCGTAGCAGCCATGGGGAATCTTCTCTTTTGCGGAAAGAAGAAACTAAAACATGTCGTGTGGGGGGGGGGGAATAGACTGTACCCTAAAGTAAATTAGAGAATGAATTTCTTCCTGTTCTTAACTTGCCCAGCTGAAGTCTTTATTAAAATATTTGTAAAACTTTTTCTTAGCATTTTTATTACACACAAAGCACATAAAACGGAGGCAATGAGACAATATTGGCCTTTCCAATATATCCAGTGGTTGTGAGAGAAGAAGGTACAGCCCATCTTTCTCTTTTTGCTGTTCAGGAAAATCCCTGATCCACTGGAGAGGTGGGTTTGTTTGCTTGTTTACAGAAAGATCAGGGGGAAGGGTAGCTTTATGGAGGCGTTCGAAAGCAAATTACATTTTCAGAATTCATTGCCCTCAGCAACTTAGAAACTTCATGCAGGAAATCAGTTCAAGTAAGTTATGTATATTTCTAGTTTGCAATGGAAAATTACTGACTGAAAAACAGGTGGGTAGGAGGATAAGCACGACTATCCTGCTTGACAGTCTTTACAAGGTCATTTGGTTACATATATGCTCTACCACTCACAACTTTGGAATAGTTTACCAAAATTTGTTTGTGTTACAGCTGTTTCCTACCTGAAGAAAGATGTATACCTTTCTCAAACTCAGGGGATATTTCTATTATTATTTGTGTTAGCCAGCTGCCCTGGAGGCTCTGTGAAGCTATATTCAGTAATAAAATAATAATTAAATGAAATTCATTCAAGACACAAGGAGCTTGCACGTAAAACTGCCTTGTGGGATGGCTTCAGGAAAAGAAAAGGCTAAGGAGTAAATCCTGCACAAATCCAGAGTTGAGGAGTCCCTATAATGCTTGGATGACGCCTTGTATGCCTCTTTCCAGCAACTCCTGCAGTCAAGCTGGTGCCAAATATATTGCTCTGCTTTCCTTTGGACCACATCAGTGAGGCTGAGAGAGGGGTCTTGTCTTCTGGGCAGCCCAGAACCTCCCTACGCACTGCCCAGGCTTGCACTTCGGAGGGGTCACTTTGGTGCTGCTAACACAGCAAAAACAACGCAGGCGACTGCAGTTCTGAGGTACTGGTCTCTGCAGTCACAGCAGGTGCCGTGATTCTCCATTGATTTGACTTCACCCCCAGAGGCACACTCCATTGATTCTTGAGGCAGGTGGATGCCAACTGGTTGCTGAAAAAGGACCTGCAGTATTCCTGTGTTACACATGACCATGAGGAAGAACTGGATCCTCAAGACTTCCGAAAGAAAGTTGGAGCAATAGTCCATCCCCCAAATTGAGGGTCTTTTGTCAGCAGTAGCTGGAGGTCAGCTATTGTAGTCCTAACTGTATCTGGAGGGCCACCAGTTCTGTACCCTGAGTGAAGTGAAGCTTCTGCCATCACTGTTAAGAATTCAGAAATGGCTGCTCCAGTGGGATTTCTTGTTCTCATACCCTTATTTAAATGCATAGGAGTTCTGGACGGGCAGGACAGATGGCACACCACATTGGCTGTGCAAATCTTTGGTTTTGCTTGACAGTTTCAAGTATCTCCTTGTCAATTTCAGGCTATGAAGCTTTTCAGACCAACCTTACAAAAAGCAAGGGAGCTCCTGGGACTGTTAAGTGACTTATAGAGCTATTATTTTCTAGGCCACATTTCCAATTAGCATTGTTACAAATATAGCTGTACCCAGGAGGTGTTCTGTGAAGAGCCGTACAATGCAAACACCTAATCCCAGATGTAATAAACATTGGCACCTTCAGATTTTAAGTCACTGCCCTCGCATGGAGGTTGGATGTAGGTAGGGTTTATTTTTTGAAACCTCTCTGCCTTTGAAAGCAGCTTGATCTGCAGACATTAGGAGATCATCATCAGCATTTGGGGATTTCATTTAAAGATAAGGCGAGTAAGAAGTGCCATGATAGAAGTTTCTAAACTGGAGAATGTGCATAGAGAAAAGTTTCTCCCTCCCATGACAGTATAACTCATGGAGAACTACCCGAAAATGATTTACAGATGGTATTTAACTCTAAGCAGACTTGCTAAGATGTATAAGACTGAATCAGATAAGTGCTGGAGATGTAATGAGGTCGAGGGTATGCTCTTTCATATGTGGTGGACATGTAAAACGGAAATTATTATTAGGAAATAAGTTATAATGAATGGGGGGGGGGGAATGTTTAAAAGCACCTTTCCAGAAAAACCAGAGTCCTTTTTGTTGGGAATAATTCAGATGGAAATTCCCAGGTGTCAAAAAAGGTTATTAATGTACGCCACTATGGTGGAGCGTGTTTTGTTAGGTAAACGGCATTTTTGTGCACTCTGGCACTCGTCACGGTGTCCTGTTGCGCCAGTAGTGGTTTAGTCATGCTGGCCACATGACCTGGAAATCTGTCTATGACAAACACTGGCTCCCTCGGCCTGAAAGCGAGATGAGCACCGCAGCCCCAGTTGCCTTTGACTGGACTTAACTGTCCAGGGGTCCTTTACCTTACCTTACCTCTGTTGAGCAAGCAGTATCTAGTTTCAATTTTTAAAGCCTACATGCAGATTTTGCTATTGGGGCTGCAAATGCTATTAAAATGAAGGCTTTCAAAAGTTGATCAAATGGAGGTTGCCTCCAAAAATGATCCTCCTCTGGATTACAGGCTGGACCTGATCTTAAATTGGCAATGATCAGGAGAGGGGAAGCTGAATCCGCTGGCTGTGCCCGCCCCCATCACACCCATTATTAAACATCTCCCTCACATGCTTTTTAAGCAACTGGAGGGAGAGGTGTCATGTGAATCACACTGGGAGAGCCTATGCACATTCCCCATTCACCTTATCCAATAATACAGCGGAAACGGGGATGCCATCCAAAAATAAACAAGGGAAATTATTTCACGAAATGGTATTTTGATAGGTCTCATAAACCAACACTAGGTGGTGGTAAAGCACCACATTTCTATTGGTAACTTCAAAGCAGCATCCTAGACGGTCAGGCTTTGTGTTATCCCTATTTTATTAGTTAGTATTTTTATTTGGAATTCCCTGAATAAGGTCAGGGGAGAGAGGAACGCCGAACATAGCCTGCTCCTTAACCCAATTCCTCTTTCTTTCATGAAAACAGTGGCCACTTTACCTCAGGAAACAGGGAGAAGATGGAGATAATCATAATACTGACCACCCTGCAAGGTGGTTCTTTAAGGATTTGAAGAGAAAGTGCTGAAGCAATGCATATGGCTCAGTATCTAATATTGCTTTTATCTGAAGACTTGGGACTTTTCCTCACATACCATTCATAGTGGAATAGTTGCTGTTTTGATCCGATATTTTTAAAGAGTGAATGTGTAGCTGACTTTCATCACCTCACGTGTCATTATTATTAGAGAGTCAATGCGAGGTTTTCCTTTCCACACCAATAGCAAGTTGAGGTTGAATTTAGAAAAGTTCCATGGCTGTAGTCACAACCCTGACACCCCCTTGTGTTCCCTCAGCCAGTAAATGCATTCCTTTCTTTTTTAAATAGTAAATTTTATTAGTATTTTCCACACAACAGCAACAAAAGAAAAATTACAACACACAAAACACAAAAACAAGCATATAAAAAAACAAATCCAAATCTTACAAATTAATAATATAAACACTAAAAAGGAAAACAAACATTGAATTCCACCAATCCCACAGCACCTCCTTTACCTCTCATTGTATCTTCCTGTTTTCCTTATCTCTATCGTAGCTTCTAGATATAAATCCCTCTTTCTTATCCTTTCACTTCACAAGGTTATTCCAAACTCAGCCAGATTTCTGTCCTCGAACCTTGGCTTTTAAGGTATTCATTTAGGCACTCCCATTCCTTTTTCACTTCACTTTTTTGTTTTTATCTTATTATATCTGTCAATTTGGCTAATTCTAAATATTCTGAAAGCTTACATAACCATTCTCCCCTAAGGGATAACTGATTCCCTTTCCAATACTTAGCCACCAGGATTCTTGCTGCAGACGTCGCATATAAGAAAAAATTAGTTTTGTCTTTTGGAATATCGTTTAAAATTCCTAAAAGGAATGCCTCTGGCCTTTTACTAGATGATATTCTTAGTATTTTCTTTATTCTTTTTTAAGTTTCCGGCATTTGTAGAACCTGAGAAGCCAACCTGCTCCCAGCTTTCGGGACCTATTTTCACTATGCATATGATTAGCTGCAGCTGCTTGCTGAGATTTCATTTTGTGATAAACCTGAGTTTACCTCTGCATAATATGTCCAACGGCTTGTCTATCTCAGTTTAAATAATTGACTGAACAAACGTTTAAAGCAAAGGAGGGGTTGCATGTTGTCAAATTTATTTATGGTTATGAAGAGAAAGCTTCTCCCTACAGGAAGAGCTGGGATTAATTGATGTTTTGTTACATTTATATCCATCTTTTCTTCCAAGGAACCCGTTTTATTCCCTCAACAGCCTTGTGAAGCAGGTTAGGCTAACAAAAAGTGGTTTTCCCAAGTGGTTTTCTCCAGGGCTGAATGGGCAACTCAAATCCTCCCAGTCCTAATCCAGCACACAAACCGCTAGACCATATATCCTGTTTTTATGAGTTACTGTAATTTCCTCCTCACAGGGGGGGAAAAACCACTGACTGCTAATGTAATTGGGTGTGAGATTTATGACACTGATAATAAGCTTCACCGACCTCTTCTATTTATCACTCAAACACGAATATTAACTGCCACTGTCATCAAGTAATTAATGAGATTAGGTCAACACATTTAAGACCTCGGCTGCATTTGTAAAACCGGTCATCAGAATCTCTTAAAAATTATAAAACAGCATTTAAAAATTAAATTGCAGGTCTTTGTGGCTTCATGGCTATAACTCTCTTGCTCACTCTTTTGGGGTCAGGTTTCTGTATGAGAGGAGATAACGGCTTAGATTTCTTAAAGAGTCCTACTTTAGGCTAATAGTGGGGGTTTTTAGGACACAGGGTTGTAGGGTTTCATGGCTCCAGGCTAAGCCAACCCTAAGAAAGGATCTTGCAGAGCTGAAAAATCTTCAGAAAAGGGCAACCAAAATGATTTGAGGCTATTAGCAAGTTAACTATGAGGAAAGGTTGTAGCATGTGAGACTTTCGTTCACAGAAAAGACAAGTAAGAGGCGTATAAAATTATACATGGTGTGTAGAAAGGGAATAGGTAAAAGCTTTTCTCTTTCATAACACTAGAACTTGTGCACATCCATTGAAGCTGTGTGTTGCATACCCGCCAATATTTCTCCAGTGAAAATAGGGACTATTTTATTATTTATACCCTGCCCACCTGACTGGTTGGCCTCAGCCACTCTGGGCGGCTTCCAACATATATAAAAACGTAACAAAACATTAAACATCCAAAAACTTCCCTATACAGGGCTGCCTTCAGACGGCTGGGGTGGGTGTGTGTCGGACAGCAGCATTCCCTCCAACATTTCTTTGAAGAAATAGGGACGTACAAAGGAAAAGGGGGACATTCTGGGATCAAATAAGAAACCAGGGTGGCTTTGGTAAATCTGGGACAGTTCCTGGAAAATAGGGACACATAACTATCTCCCATAGCTGTCAACTTTTCCCTTTTCTTGTGAGGAATCCTATTCGGAATAAGGGAATTTTCCTGAAAAAAAAGGGAAACATTGACAGCTATGCTATCCCCACCCCCGACAAAAGTACATGCAAACGAACTGAAAAAGACTCTTATGAATTGAAAGTGGAGATGAAAAATGTAACCACCCCCCCCACCCCCCATTTTTGTTAGTTTTGTAGCAAGAGAACATCTTTTATAAAAAATATTTAACAAAACAATAACTGTGGGATTTGCTCCCAGAGGTAGTAGTGATACCATAGGTATTAACTTTGGAGGGAGGGCTGTGGGGCTTAAGCCCACTCCATATTCCTCTGGAGGGGCTGAGCTCCCCTCAGGTAGCAGGCAGGGCCAGGAAATTGACAAGTTCGCAGGCTCGCAGCTGCAGCACAGGGCCGCCCCATCTCTCTGTTGTGTTGCACCACACTTTCCATGCTTCTTTGGGACTTTATTCCTGTTTGCCGGCACTTTTTTGTGTTTATAAAGAATTTATACCCTGCCATGAAGGGCCGATAACCCGGCTGGCTCTACAAACTTCCTTGGGAGTGACAGGCTGCAAGGCCTCAGGCTGGGCCCAACGGATTGCAAAGCCGTGAAGGAAACTGAGCCAGGTAAGCTGACAGCCTCCCTAATATTAAATAGAAACAAAAGCTTCAATGCATTTAACAGGGACAAAAACCATCGCCCCCCCTCCCAAAGTTGAGGGTGTCTGTCTGTCACCATGAAAAACAACGAGTCTGAGGGAATTTTAAGGACTGTCTTTATATAAAGCGTAAGCTTTTGTAGGCCGGAGACTTCAGATTAGATAATTTAAATAATAACAGTTTTACAACAATCAAAGAATCAAACCATCAATTGTTATTCATTTTAGTCTAAATGGAGCCATACACCATGCTTCTTGTATTTTTGAACGTAATCACTATCTGTAACCTTAAATTGAATGGCCACGAAGTTGAGTTGACTACATATTGTCAGTGATTTTTTTCCTAAAGAAATGTTTTGGGGTACTCTCATTTTGACTCAAGAAAATCACAATTTTATAGTTCAAATCCGGAAAAATAAAAGCAGTAAATGGACAAAAAGGTCGCCATCGGAGGTAGCAACGGAACTGCCGATTCACTGTGCTAGAGAAGAAATTAAATATTTTAATTTTTTTAGTTCTTCTCCCGTTAGATTCACAAAATGTTTAGGAGTATGCCTACCCCTGCGTTCCCCCCAGAAAAAAGCACTGTATATTATTATTAATATTAATACCATGTTGTTGTTGTAGCCACCCCTTTCCCATCAGAGGAAGTATGCCCTAGCAAATCTTACTCCCTTTACAAATAAATACAGTTAAGTCTTTAAATTGCCACAGACCTTCTCATATTTTTATATACAACTTAGATAAAAAGAAGCAATGGCAAACTGCTTAAAAGTGTGGGCATAGGAGAGGGTTTTCGCCAGCTAATATAAGCTTGTTCAGTGGGGCAGTTTGAGACAAAATACTACACTTTAATCCTGTGTGGACGTGGTCTATAAATGTCTGTAAATTCTGGATTGCTTGCATTGTTACATCATAAGCAGCAGGTCATCCTTAGATCATCCTTAGATCACTCATATTCGGAAGGAGCTAGACACCACCGTGGGAGCAGGGCCAGGGCGGGAGAGTGCTAGAGCTCTGTCTGGTCAAGTTGCATGGAATCAATTTCAATCCGTTACCCCCGAGGATGTGGACAGGCTGCTTGGACGCGTGAAAGCAACCACCTGTCTCCTTGATCCTTGCCCATCCTGGCTAATAAAAGCAAGCCGGGAAGGGCTGGGCGATGGGCTCTGCGGGGCGTTGAATGCTTCCCTCTGTGAGGGAACATTCCCAGACCCGCTGAAAGAGGCGGTCATTAAACTGCTTCTTAAAAAACCATCTTTAGACCCGGCCAGTATGGCCAACTATCGCCCAGTTTCAAATGTTCCATTCTTGGGCAAGGTGATTGAGCGCGTGGTTGCTGAACAACTCCAGGCATGCCTGGAGGATGCGGACCATTTGGATCCCTTCCAGTCGGGATTCAGGCCTCACCATGGGACTGAAACTGCCTTGGTCGCGCTGGTTGATGATCTCCAGCGAGCTAGGGACAAAGGTGAGAGTTGTATCCTAGTTCTGCTGGATCTCTCAGCGGCCTTTGATACAATAGACCATAACATCCTTCTGGACCGTCTAGAGGGGCTGGGAGCTGGGGGCACTGTTATACAGTGGTTTCGCTCCTTCCTCCTGGGCCATGTTCAGAAAGTGGTGGTGGGGGATGAGTGTTCAGACCCCTGGGCCCTCACTTGTGGGGTGCCTCAGGGTTCCGTCCTCTCCCCCATGCTTTTTAACATCTATATGAAGCCGCTGGGAGAAATCATCAGGGGATTTGGACTGGGTGTCCATCAATATGCAGATGATACCCAGCTCTACCTCTCTTTCAAATCAGAACCAGTGAAGACGGTGAAGGCCCTGTGTGAGTGCCTGGAGGCGGTTGGAGGATGGATGGCGGCTAATGGATTGAAGTTGAATCCTGACAAGACAGAAGTATTATTTTGGGGGGACAGGGGGCGGGCTGGTGTGGAGGACTCCCTGGGCCTGAATAGGGTAACTGTGCCCCTGAAGGACCAGGTGCGCAGCCTGGGAGTCATTTTGGACTCACAGCTGTCCATGGAGGCACAGGTGAATTCTGTATCCAGGGCAGCTGTCTACCAACTCCACCTGGTACGCAGGCTGAGACCCTACCTGCCCGTGGACTGTCTTGCCAGAGTGGTGCATGCTCTAGTTATCTCCCTCTTGGACTACTGCAATGCGCTCTACGTGGGGCTACCTTTGAAGGTGACCCGGAAACTACAATTAATCCAGAATGCGGCAGCTAGACTGGTGACTGGGGGCGGCCGCCGAGACCACATAACACCGGTCTTGAAAGACCTACATTGGCTCCCAGTACGTTTCCGAGCACAATTCAAAGTGCTGGTGTTGACCTTTAAAGCCCTAAATGGCCTCGGCCCAGTATACCTGAAGGAGCGTCTCCACCCCCATCATTCTGCCCGGACGCTGAGGTCCAGTGCCGAGGGCCTTCTGGCGGTTCCCTCATTGCGAGAAGCAAAGCTACAGGGAACCAGGCAGAGGGCCTTCTCGGTAGTGGCGCCCGCCCTGTGGAACGCCCTCCCATCAGATGTCAAAGCGATTAATAACTACCTGACATTTAGAAGACATCTTAAGGCAGCCCTGTTTCGGGAAGCTTTGAATCTGTGATATTTTACTGTATTTTTTGTTTCTATGGAAGCCGCCCAGAGTGGCTGGGGAAACCCAGCCAGATGGGCAGGGTACAAATATATTATTATTATTATTATTATTATTATTATTATTATTATTATTATTATTATTATTATTATTGATGTGTCAGGGGAATCAGTAGTGAAAGTACAGGTTTGCCACTGATCATACAAACAAATAAAAATGCTATGGGATGGGGAGGGGAAGAGGGTAAAGGGCAATTGGGGCTAGGGAGGAATACAGAGGTTTGGGGGCATGTGAGGAAGGGGGAGGATGCATAGGGGAGGTGGGGAGACAGGGGGCTGTTGGATTTTGTTGTAAAATTCCAAAAATAAATAACAAAAAGTTGTTTGCATTGCTAATTAAAAGGTTGTTTTTCTGCTGTCTGGATGTCATTTGCTAAAACCAAATGTGTTTTAAAAATTGAACCTATACAGCAGAAATACGCACCACTGTGTTCAATGGTGCTTACTCCCAACCATGCACAGAACTGCAGTCATGTGCCATAAATTTAATCATGAGATTTTATTAGTAATTTGTTGTGAATGTCTGTGTTTTTAAGGTGGAGGTATTTTTTAAAGCAATGTGTTAGAAAAGCAAGATATTTAAATCCCGGTGGCCTGACTCTGGATTTCATTATGGAGCTGTTATTGATGCACCACACAGTTAGGAATAGCCCTCAAATGTTGCTGGGAACTTCAAATGAGGAGGAGAGCACTGTAGTGCTCAGTTGCTCCTTGAGGGCTTCTCATAGGCATCTGGTTGGCCACAGTGAGAACAGGATGTTGGATAAAATAATAAAATTGCTGTACTTGCATAATCATTACAAGTGACAGTATTCAGTTTGTCATAGTATTACGGCATTTATTTAGCTCTGGGAGTACATCTATAAAGCCATTCCATTTCACAAACAGGTAAAAAAAATACATACATCTGGATGTGCTCTTATTCTTCAGAAGAAGTGGAGCAGTGGTTTTCTATGCAAGTGAAACCAGCACACTTCTCCAAACTGTGGTTTGGAGAAGACCTTCAGGAGTTTCAAAGCGGACAGAGGACATGCATTTCAAGACCTGAATTCTTCTCCAGTTTGAATTAAAATGCAAATCAGAGACAAGTTCCTTCCTCTTGCCCCTTCCATTCAGTGCAATGGAGAAACATTACTTCATTACTTTGAATAGGAGCATAATGGAGAGGGTGGAGGAACCCAAAACAAAAAATCTGAATACAGAAGAGGAAGACCATTCTTCCTTGGTTAACTTCATAGGTGGACTTCCCCTCACCAATTTTGCCCATGCTGCCTCTGAATTTGTACTAGGGAAACATTTTTCTTTTACACTGAATGGGAGCAGGGTTGAAGGAAGGCTGAGAGGAAAGAAATCTTGACAATTCTTTGAAAGTTTTCCCTCTCCAGTTCCTCCTGGAGATTTTCAGTCCTCCATTGGAGAATATTCAGTGAAATGACCTTCCTTATTTTGCCACCCACAAAGTAAGTGGAGAATTTGAGGGAGGGCCATTTTCACTCTGTTCTATGCTAATATGCCGGCCAAGAGTGCCAAGAGAGGCTAAACATGGAGCCTGGCACGCTTCCCTTGCGCAGCTCTGCTTGCCTGTCCGTGCCGATCCAAAAGTCCTCCTGCCTCTTTCTCTTGCCGGTAGCAGAGTGAACACAGCGGCGAGAAGCAATTGCAAACAGTGTGGGTAATAGCAAACAGTGTGGGTAACAGACACAAAGGCGTTCCTTATCTTCTTCTTAGCCTTTAATCATGTAGAATAACAGCATAAATTCAGACCTGGCAAGAACTGACACATTCTCCCTCTCGCATAGCGTACCAGAGGCAGACTGACTAACTCAGAGTCAAACCACTCCCATTGAGTGTTTGTAACCACGCCTCAGGAAAGAGACGTCACACAGAACTCTTTAACTCTGTGAGTTCTGAAACCTATAACATGTTCTAGATTTTTAAAGACAGTGAGAGCCTCAGTTGGGCTCAGGAGGAAAAAAAATAGTTTTCTCATCCAAGTTCATCCAAGGTGGGCTTGGGAGATCTTGCCCATCTATGCTCTGTGCATAGGCAAAAAGTGAAAGTTATTTTAGACAGTTTGTTCTAGCACCGGGAGACTCCAAACTGAGTTTATTGGAATATCTCTCCAAATACAATTGTCTGCTTATGCTTTATTTTTAGCATTGACACATCTGCCAATCTCAGTGTACAGATTTATAGAAGGGTTACCAAAAAAGCTTATGTTGTCACTCAGTTAAACAGCTTTGCTGTATCTTGGGTAGGACATGCAAGGGAATCAAAAGGTCATCTCAGACAGGGGCCTTGACCCACCCAGCTTCTACAGCACTTCAACCCACCAAGTCAAGGTTGGAGAATTACTGCTGGACTGCAGCTCACATTATCTCTAGCCACCTAGCCAATGAAATGGGATTATGGGAGTTGTCCCAACTGAGCCCTCATGGCAAGAATGAGGAACCTGCAGCCCTTCAGATATTCCTGGATTCCAACCCCCATCTGCCCCAGGCAACATCAGCGGTGATGGGCGCAAGAGTCCAACCACCATTGAGGGTCACCAGTTCCTCAGTGGTTGACTCAGTTCCTTCCACTCTGATTGGCTTCATTTAGCACAAAGAGTAACAAGACTTCTTCGCACCCATCACTCTCATACAGTGGAGGAGGAAGGGGGGTGCAGGGGTGCAGTTTGCCTCAGATGTCATCACTGTGTGACAAAATGAGTTTTTAAAAAATTGTGCTCACGAAACTTTTTAGGAGTGAGGTGGTGGCGTAGGCACATGCAGGTTCCGTGCTGCCTGAAACAGCAGCGTGGGACTTGCGTCTGCCTACTGCCTCTCCCTCAGACGCCCTACAGCTGAGGGGGAGGCAGTGAAGATGCTCCAAGGGTTGGAGAGGCTTGCCCTGCCCACATGGGTGACTCGACACGCCCCCTAGCTACTCTGCTGCACACATACGCACATGAAGTGGCAAGAAAGATAAGAATGGGTTTTTTTGTGTGTGACTAATTTCTAAATCCTGCTATTCGCCCATTGCAATAATGTCTTCAATGTGGAAAACATTATACAAAATATGGATTAAATATAAAGGAATATTGGAGCCCAAGATACCCCTGTGCTCATCACCCACAGAAGCCATGGCAGTTAAAAAAGAAATATGAAAGGGGAATGGCCAACATCAGTCTTAGAAGTAGATAAGGATAAGCCAACATTGAAGCAATATGAGGAAATTAAAAACTTGCTAACAGACTGGCTACAATATTTCCAGCTACACCAAATACTAGCTATAGATTCAAAACAAGGAATTGCAAAGGAAACATCTAGATTTGAAAGAGAATCAATACTTAACAAAAATAAAATTATTTCACGAGTGTATGATTATCTTCTGGAATGGGAAACAAAAGAAGAACAGTCATTGTTAAATGGGCACAGGACTTCGGGCATAATATACTTATGGAACAATGGGTGAGGTTATGGACGGCAGACATTGAATTCACAGCATGCTATAATCTCAGGGAATATACCATAAAATGGTATATAGATGGCATCTTACCCGCAAAAAGCTTGCTAAAATGTATAAAGGAAAAACATCAACCTGTTGGAGATGTAAAAAAGAGGAGGGATCATACTCTCATATGTGGTGGACCTGTATAGCCATTGGCAGATACTGGAATGATATTTATAATGAGTTTAAGAAACTATTTAAAATTACTTTTAAAAATAACAAACCCCAGAGATTTTCCTACTTGTTATATTACCACCAGAAATTAAAAAAGATATAAGATCATTGTTTATGTATGGTATAACAGCAGCTAGGACCCTTATAGCAAGGAATTGGAAAAATGAAATGCTCCCAGAGATTACAGATTGGCAGATGCTCATGTTAGAATATCTACAATTAGCAAAACTGACGGGATCAGTTAGAGGAATATCGAAACAAAAAACAACTAGAGAACGGATAATATTTAAGAATTATGTAAAACTTTATTGTACAAATAATTCCATATTAGCAGAAATTGAGTGATATTTGTAAAGAAAAAAATAAAAGGATTGTATACGAAACAGAAAGAAATGATATTATATAATGTAAACCTGTGTAAGAAAGAATGTTATACCAAACAGTATAATGAGAAGGATGGGAAGGATCGTGCCGATGAGTACTTTTACTATGCAAATAACTCTGTCTTTTTTTTTGATTTCTTTATTTCTTATCTTTGTTACTTCTTTATTTTTTATTTCTTTATAAATTTTTATAAATTTTATATAATTTTCTCTTTTTTACCTGTTAAGAGATAGTACATAATGTCTGTATAGACATGCAATTTTTTTAATCAGTAAAGAGATGATTTTTTTTTTTACAAAATGTCTTCAATGTGCAATAGTCTCTAGCAAGATCCCCAAAGTAAGAGTACCACAACTAGTCAGGTAAAAAGATAAGACTCCACACATGAGGAGATATTGTGTTACGGATTTTTTGAACAAAGATTTGCCAGGCTGCAACTTTTCCACATGTGCAGCCCTCCTGAGGCAGGCTTTTCATCGAGGGACAATGCAGAGCTGATAGGGCCGAGGGCAGTTGGTTACGCCGCTGAACACCGGTGTGAGATCGATGTCTTTGGGGTCAATGATGGACTTCAGAGTGAAGTTCTGTAATATGGTGGTCAAGAACAAGAAGATCTCCATACGGGCCAGACCTTCCCCCACACATAACCGCTTCCCTGCAAAGGAAACCCAAAGTGTAAGATGCATAACAACCACTTTGGCTGTTACGGAGAAAATAACAATCATGCCAAAGGAGCAAAGGTGCTGCTCCAGAACAGCTCCTGGGAGAGTCACTCTTTCCACGATTTCTTTTGTTTCAGCTGGTCACAGGAAAGGTACAAGGAGTTCTGATGGACCCAGAAGCCTCTGCCCCCCTCTCACAATCTGGGAGCCCTTCCAGTTTAGGCTGCAGGAGGAAGAAGGTTCCCCCTCATTGCCCCAACACCAGCCGATTAGGGAGACGGGAAAGACCTGAGCTGGCCAAGACTGCAGCCAACTGAGGAAGCAGAGATCTTACCTGCTGAGAAAGGCATGAAATAGTCGCTGTTCCTGAAGGTGCCATCTTTGTGCAAGAAATGTCCTGGGTCAAATTCTTTGGGGTTTGGAAATTCTTTGCTGTCATGTAGCACAGATGTCAGACTTGGATATATGGTAGTGCCCTGCAGAGAGTGCAAAGAAATGGGCTGGATGGCCATGACACCCAACTAATGGTGTGGGAAGACACTAACAAGAAGGAAGGTACTTTGTTGATACAGAAGAATAATGGAGCAGCTTCAGAAGGCAATAGGGTGTTTCAAATGAAGTCCAGGCTTCAAGATGCCCAGCTACGCTTTAGGAGTTGGGCTAAACTACTTCCCTTGCTTGTAGATAAGAAGAGAAGAAAAGCTCTGCTGGATCAGTCCAGTGGCCCCATCTGGTCCAGCATCCTGTTTTCATGGTGTCCAACCAAATACCCATGGGAAGCCCATCAACATAATCTAAACAAGACAGCACTCTCAATTCCTGTGGTTTCCACCCACTGGTATTCAGAAGCATGCTGCCTCTCACCATGGAGGTAGAATATAGCCATCATGGCTAGCAGCCTACTATTAATACTTAGAGCCTTGAAAAGAGCTGACCTTTGGAATGACATATTGTCTGAACAGTGTATCTTTGAGTACTGCATGAGGGCCGCTCAGTGGGGCAATGGAGATGAACCTCTGGATCTCATGGATGACAGCATCTGTGTAAGGCATTTCCCCACGATCTGCTATGCAAGGACTTCGTGATCGGCCAATAATTCGGTCAATTTCTTCATGCACTTTCTCTGCAATGGGAAGAATGAGGTTTAACGCCAGTGCAGGAAACATTACAGAAGAAACTGAAACTCAGTGGGAATGGTTGCAAGGCTCTGCACATTTTGGAGCTTTCAATTGTTTTCTGATGCCAACTTTCTACATATATATATATATATATATATGTATGTGTGTGTGTGTGTGTGTGTGTGTGTGTGTGTATGTGTATATGTATATATATATATATATATATATATATATATATATATAATTTTTATTAGTTTCAATTCATTATACAAAACCAAACATTAAGACAACAGAAAAGACAGAACAAAAAATGAGGGAAGAAAACAACAAAGAAAAAAGAAACATTGCATAACATAAAGCACCAACAAATTAAACTTACAATAACTAAATAACACAACAATAATTGACTTCCCCTCAACTCGGTTTCGGCATATGTTACCAAGGGTTTTCTATCTGCAGTTTCGTTTTCTTAAAACTCTTTACGCCGCTTGCATTACATCAAGCCTACTGTGATTTTTATATTTTTTACATCTGTTTCAATATATGTCATAAATTTATTCCACTCATTATTAAACTTTGTACCTTTTTGGTTTCTTATTTTCTGTGTCATTTTTGCCAATTCTATATAATCAAATAATTTAGATTGCCACTCATTTATAGTTGGGATTTTTGATGTCTTCCAGTTTTGTGCAATTAGTGTTCTAGCAGCTACTGTTGCATATTGGAAAAGTGTTTGATCTTTCTTTTTAATTTCTTCCCCAATTGTCCCTAGAAGGAAGGCCTCGGGTTTTTTTGTGAAGGTATATTTAAATATTTTTTTTAATTCATTGCAGATTATTTCCCAAAACTTTCTAATTACTTCACAAGACCACCACATGTGGTAGAAATTGCCCTCCTTGATCCTACATTTCCAGCATAATTTGTCTCCGGTTTTGTACATTTTTTCTAATTTTACAGGCGTGATGTACCACCTGTACATCATTTTTTCCATGTTCTCTCTAAGTGTTGTACATGCCGAGAACCTCATACCTTCATTCCAGAGTTTCTTCCACTTATCAAACTCTATGTTGTATCCAAAGTCTATCGCCCATTTCACCATTACTTCTTTTATTTCTTCATCTTTGGTGTCCCATTCAAGCAGTTGGCTGTACATTTTTGATAGGAGTTTTGATTTATTTTCTAATATTTCTACCTGGAATCTGGATTTTTTTCCGTTCATCCCAATCTTTTTATCCTCAGTCCATAAAGCATTGATTTGATGAAATTGGATCCAGCCTGTCAGTTTATTCTTTATCTCTTCATATGGCCTAATCTTCCATCCATTTTCTGTTTTTACAAGCAAATCTTCATAAGTCCATCTTTCTCCTTCAATGTTTATTTTTTTTATTGTTAGGATGTCGATTGGTGATAACCACCAGGGGGTGTTTCTTTCCAATAGTTTTTGTTTCTCTCCCATACTTCCAGCAGTGGCCCTCTAATAATATGATTAGAAAATCCTTTGTGGACCTTTTCTTTATTACGCCACAGGTAAGCGTGCCAGCCAAATCTTATATTGAAGCCTTCTAAATCTAACAAGTCTGTGTTTTTAATGGTAATCCAATCTTTAACCCAGCAAAGGCACGAGGCTTCATAATACAACTTCAAATTTGGGACCGCAAATCCTCCCCTGTCTCTTTGATCCGTAAGTAATTTGAATCTAATTCTTGGCCTTTTTCCTTGCCAAATAAATTTAGAGAGTACTTTCTGCCAATCTTTAAATACTGAAGTTCCCCTGATTATCGGTATATTTTGAAATAAAAACAGCAATTTCGGTAATAGACTCATCTTAATTGCCGCCATTCTTCCCGACCAAGAGAGTTTTATTCTGTTCCAGGTATCCAGCTCCTTCTTTATTTCTTTCCACGTGTTTGTATAATTGTCTTACATTAAATTTATATTCTTCATCATTAGCCAAATTCCCAGGTATTTTACTTTTTTAGTTACTTTAATCCCAGTCTGTGATTCAAGATGGTTTTTTAGCTCTTCTTTCATCTTTTTAGTCATCATTTTAGTTTTTGTTCTATTTAATTTGAAGCCGGATAGCTTTCGAAATTCTTCTAACAGATCTATCACTTTACTGACACTTTTTTTTTGGATCTTCCAACGACAACTTTTTTAACAATTTCTATACCAATTTCTATAAGGCATTGCCCCACGATCTGCCATGCAAGGACTTTGTGATCGGCCAATAACTCAGAAGAAACTGAAACTCAGTGGGAGTGGTTGCCAGCCCCTGCACATTTTGGAGCTTTCAATTGTTTTCTGATGCCAACTTTCTACTAACTCGTCACCACAGGCAATTTATTGTAGCTTACCTTCAGCAATCCATCTGTAATCAGGGAAACATAGCATAACTGCAATTATTTATATATTAATTTAATTTCTATGCAAAAGGAGCCCAGCGGGACAAAAGCTTTAGGGATGCTATAGGAGCAAGTGATGGTCCAGCTTAGAGAGATTCCTATTGGAGGCACTGTCCTGCAGTGATTCTGATACTACCTGAGGGCCCTTTGGCCCCTGGCCCTTGTGGTTGTGCCTTTGTCTAAAGCAGTGGTGTCCAAACTTTTTTCAAAGAGGGCCAGAAAGGATGAAGTAAACCAAAGTTGGTGACCTTTTTTTTAGTATTTTACCCCCAGGAAATAACCTGCTGCTGGGGCCGGATTAAACCGACCAGCAGGCCGGATTAGGACCCCAAAATGGACTTTGGACATGCTTGATCTAAAGGATCTTCACTGGCTGCCAGAACACTACTGAGTCAAATTCAAGTTGTTACTGTTTGCATATAAATCCTAGGGTTTGCAATATGGTCAGCTATAAGAGCTCATCCACACCTCTGTTTTTGCTGGGATTTCTAGGCACGGGTCTGTGGTTACTAGGCATGGATCTGAGCATTTTGTCCACCCCCCACCCCCACTGTTGTCTCCAGGAAAGCCTTCTGTCTACTGCTGATTTCAGTCAGCGATGATTAACATTCAGCGATGAACAGTGGGTTTTCCTGGGGAAAGTGGCAGAACAACAACCTCTTGGACCTGTGCCACATAAATCTAGGAGAGAACTAGAATAAGTACTAATAATGCATCTGTTTTACCTTGTATCTCTGGGTATTTGAGGAGGATCATGAACCCGTATCGCAGTGTGATGCTGGTGTTCTCTGTTCCAGCCCCAAACAAGTCAACAGTGCTTATGGCCAGGTTTTCAATGGTGAAATGGGATGCACTATTACCTTTTTCCTGCAGAAACACACAACACAGTCAGTGGAGTCAACTCAATTGTTCTGAGTACAACATAACAAGAATTTAATTGCGCCACTCACTGGGACCAGCTCTCTTCCCAAGACACATCTTATCTCAAGTCTTTTTATAGCTCGTTCCTCTGGACATTCCTTGCCCAGAGGGCTAATCATTAGAAAGAACTTCCCACTTACTGTATGAACAAGTCAGCAATGGGAAATGAATCTACTGCAATGGGGTGTGGGCAGGAATCTCTTTCCTTGGCATTCCCCACAAGAAGCTGGATGGAAGTCTGCTGGTTGGGAAGCTTCAGGAGTGGCAGGAGAACCCACTTGGAGAGTTCTGTGAGTTTTCATGATTACCTGATCCATTTTCATAAGGAAGCAGTCGATAAAATCCCGAGGTGACCTGGGGTCCAGAGTGAGCTTGTGCTCTTCAACTTCATCCAAAACAAACTCTCTGAGTGCCAAGTTATTTTTCAGCACTTTGCGGTGGGGCCCAGGGATACATTTCATCAAAGAAGGAAAGATGTTGTAGAGCTAGAAGAAACACCACAAGAGACCCATTGGCACCAACCTCAGTCAGGGTTTGTCCACACTCGGGCTTCAGTATAATGTTGGTCACTGTTGCCTTGTGTGCATTTCAACTCTGTGGTCCACACACCAGCATTTTCACTACCAATGCCTCCCAAATCTATATAGATGTTCCCCATCAGCTGTCTTATATTATTATTTTATATCTGCGGTTCGTAGACTAAAATCAAAATATAAAACCACAAAATTCATAATCAAAATAAAAACAACAACCCAGATACCCCGCCAAACTCCACATGCTAAAAGGTATGTACTGAATGAAACCATTGTTCTCCCAAGGTCAGTACTGCCTATGCAGCAGCTCTGCTGGGTTTCATTCAGAAGTCCCATCCCTAACCAGGGATGCTACTAGGGATTGACGCTGGGACCCTATATAAACAAGCCAAATGCTCTAAAACGGAGCTATGGGATTACATATATATCTCTAAATCTAGTCCCATCTTTTTCTCTTTACTGAAACCAGTCCATGTACACATCCCTGACTTAAAATTCAGCAAGGCGCAACATTTCATAAGAAATGGCAGGTTAGATATGGATTGTGACTAACATCATGTATTCACACCTTCTCAAACCATTAGTGGAAGCACACTGGATGCAGAGGCAATGGCAGTCTGTATACATCCCAAGTGATTAGTTCCAGTTACAGTATTGAGCCTGTGGGTTTTACTCGTTAAGCTTTACTTCGTATTCCACTGGGCTGCTGTTGAGTTAAGTCAAACCTTGGTTACTAGACCCAGGTATTGGTATTGGCTCTCCAAATTAAAAACATAAGAAGAGCCTACTGAATCAGGCCAGTGGCCCATCGTGCTGTCACAGTGGCTAACCAGTTACTCATGGCAAGCCTGCAACTAGGACATTAACAGAAATATTAAGAGGCAGAGGCAGTATGGGCTATGAGAAGCCTGGAAGAAAGACATTTAAACAGCAGGAAAATGGCTACAGCCAGAGGCAGTATCTACATAAAATAAATACTCCACATGCAAGTAAACTTTAGACTTTGTGGAAAAGAATGCATTTAACCAAATGGCACCTACCTGTCCACAAGGAGAACTAAAAACCTGAAAGAGTTCACTTATTAAGCTTAGCATGGATAGCAACTTCTTGTCATTATAACCGTATCGTTTCCCAAAGATAATTGCACAAATGACATTGGAGATGGCGCAACTGAGTGAAAAGGTTGGATCCAAGGGCTTCTCTGGAAGAACAAGAAAAAAATAATTATACCCATTACAGGTTTTAGGCAATAATCTAGTCTGGAATTTCTGAGCTGCCATTTCCTGGCTCCTGGCCTCAGTGGTCAGACAGGGAGCTGCCTTTCTCACAACAATTCTGGAGGCATGGGCATCTTCAGTGGCTATGAGTGGTTTCTTCCAAGGACTTTCCAAGGTGCTTTCTTCCAGCTTCAGCCAATATATCCTTAGATAGGAAAGAGTGACCACAGTGGTGCAGGCCTTGGTGAAGTCTAGACTAAAACTAGGGAATCTAAAGCACTTCAGATGCTGCTGGACTCTAACTTCTGGACCACTGTTGACTGTTGGGGCTGAAAGCAGCTGGAATTCAACAATATCTGCGGAGCACTCTTGCAGTTGATAGAGAAGCAGCAGCCGGGCTTTAGATGGAACTGGTCTGTGTCAGCATATTACACCCCTGCTGAAAGCTATGCATTGTTTGCCAGTACATTGACAAGGTAAGTTCAGTTCATTACTGGTGTGTATGAAGCCCTCAGTGACCTAGGACCAGGTGGTGGTTAATAATCTGTTGTAATGTACCCCAGAATCTGTTGTGATGTTTAAGGGGGTCTGCTTGATAAGCCTATGTGGATGAGGGGCAGTGGCTACCCACCCTGTGTGTCCCGGAACTTTTCTAGCAGGAACTGTGCTTCCTCCTGGATCCTCTCCTCAATACTTTTCTTTCCCATGCCAAAGTTGCGCAGGGTGGTAAGGGCAAAATGTCGGAGCTGCTTCCACACCTCCCCATTGCTGAATATAATTCCTGGAAAGCAGAAGAGGAAATGGGCATAAAGGAGATGGATGGACTGAAAGAGAGAGCAGAAGAAGCAGGTTGGAAGAGCAGGAGGCTCTTATTCTTGGCTCCAGACCACCTGGAGACTTGGTACTTTGGTGCCTCCTTATTCCATAATCAGTAGCTGGCCAGTCTTCTGATACTTGCCCTTACTGTAAAATATATGTGTTTAATGTGCATAAAATGCTATGTTTGTGTGTGTTGTGTATGAAACGTAGTGGAGGTTTGCATTTGCAGTATGTCCATTTTTGCAGCTAAAACTTAAAAAGAGGTTTCAATGTTTCGATA
Organism: Podarcis liolepis; assembly: GCF_965112155.1. Taxonomy (NCBI): domain Eukaryota; kingdom Metazoa; phylum Chordata; class Lepidosauria; order Squamata; family Lacertidae; genus Podarcis; species Podarcis liolepis. Next base: position 21,637,688 of record NC_139554.1, read on the forward strand.
TTTATGTTAACTGATAATTCATCTCTTGGAGCCTGGGTCTCTCTCTGAAGCTGCTAGTATAATGAAGAAGCAATAGTTCTTGGACTATATTAACCAGAAAGAACTTAAAGAAAACTGGACTACATTGCTAGTTGTTTAAGTGCAATGTGTTGATTTGTATTTATTTATTTTCTTGGTAACAAATTTATAGATAGTTTGCAGTAACTTTGAAACTCTTTCTTGGTGTGGAGAGCTTCTTGATTCACAAAATCCAGGTCAGAGAATTCTGCTCACATAACTCTCACACTTACTGCCCACACCAGAATTACCCCAGACCATTATATTTAAAGGCTAGAGACTCATTCAATCCTGCTTTAACTTTTGGTGCTTGTTCTAAACCAGAGGCAGAGCTAGCTGCTTCGGCACCTGGAGCGGCCTGTGTGGGTAGGGGTAAGCACCCTTGGGTGTAAGGCGGCGCGCGGCGGAGGGGACCTTCCGGCAGGTGCCAGCGGCAACGCACATCCCAGGGGGGCGCCACCTGTGGCGATATCACTCCCCTCAGGGATTGCACCCAGGGCGGCCAGCGCCCACCACACCCACCTTTCTCCGCTACTGCCCTAGATATTGCTTAAGTACTTTTATGAGATGGCTCATTTCTCTCTTAAATGGCAATGCCCAATATATAGCTATGCCATTAAAAGGCTGCTAATTATCTATTTCTACTGTCCAGTGGGAACATTAATTAGGAAAGTTTATCTCAAGATGCAATGCTTTGTCTTTGCAAGCTTTTTTGCTTTATTTTCATGAATAGAGGGATTTTCCTGTGTCCCCCCCTCCACTGGTCAACCAGCATAAAATACCTAATCCCTTGTTGACATCATCAGCTAAAGGCAGGCGTCCCCTGGCAGCAAATTCATCTCCACGGTCGATCAGCGCTTCTTTCACTGCATCATAGCCATGCAGCACCACAACCCGTTCTGTTCCAAAATACATTGTGAACACAGAGCCATACTTCTCAGCAAACTGGAAAAAAGATAGAGAAGGACACACATCTAGGTGGGTTTGTGGATTAGGAGAGAGTCATATAGCTGATGGAGAGCCCCGCTGCCCCCAGACTCACTATGGGCATCTGAACCACATGACTCTTAATAACATACAGAAGAGTTCTGCAGCTAGATCAGGCCAAAGGCCAACTAGTCCACGACTGTTATCACAGGGGCCAACACAGTTCTTCTGGGAAGCTCAAAAACAAGACCAGAGTGCAATAGCACGCTCGCCTCCTGCAGGTCCCTGGAACTGGTGGAGGTTCAGCATCATCGCTAGCAGCTATGGGTAGCTTTATCTTCAATGAATTTTGTCTTAACAAAATTCCACAGTGAATTCCACAGTTTCAATATGCACTGTATGAAGAACTACTATCTTGCATGTGTTGTAAATCTTCTAACACTCAGCTTTAATTGAAGACTCCCAAGTTTTAGCATTACAGACCCTTCAAGTGTCCCTATTATCCAGGGACATCCCTGATTTAGAGAAGCCATCCCAGTTTGATCACAGAATGTCCTTAGGCTGTCCCTATTTTCATTGGAGAAATGTTGGAGGGTATAGAGTTATCCGACCCCCTCTGAAGGCAATCCTGAATAGGGAAGGTTTTTTTTGTTTAATTTCTAATGTTTTCATTATGTTTTTATATATGTTAGAAGCCAGTGTGGTGTAGTGGTTAAGAGCGGTAGTCACGTAATCTGGGAAACCGGGTTCGTGTCTCCGCTCCTCCACATGCAGCTGCTGGGTGACCTTGGGCCAGACACACTTCTGTGAAGTCTCTCAGCCCCACTCACCTCACAGAGTGTTTGTTGTGGGGGAGGAAGGGAAAGGAGAATGTTAGCCGCTTTGAGACTCCTGAAGGGGAGTGAAAGGCGGGATATCAAATCCAAACTCCTCCTCCTCCTCCTCCTCCTCTTCTTCTTCTTCTTCTTCTTCTTCTTCTTCTTCTTCTTCTGTCCAGAGTTGCTGGGGCAACCCAGTAAGCTTTGTGGGCTATAGTAAAATTATTGTTATGGAATGGGATGTCCCTATTTTCATTGGAGAAGTGTTGGAGGGTATGGCATTATGAGAGGGGGGTAAAAGTGTTTTCCCGTCCACTTTCTATATACCGTGAATATGATTATACTGCTCTGTTATGTCCCCCTCACACTTATTTTTCTAAGGGAATTCTTAAAGTACCTTCCAACCAAGCACATTCTGGGGAAAATAAAGGAGCAGCTTTTCAAAATACAAGAAGACTATGAACTCCACACTGTCCAGCAGAGGCTAAAAATGTTCAGAGGGCAAAAATGCCCAAACCATCCATGTGTGGAGGGAGAATTGGACCCATCCCCGCCCCCTGTCTCTAATATAGTATGAAAATTGCACTATTGCTTTTTAAAGTTCGTTACTCAGAAGGGGGCTTTATGGCTTTTATTTTAAGCATAAAACAATAAAATGACAATAAAATCACCCCCTTTGTGGAGTTGTGGGACCTGCTCAAAGTCCACCTCTTTTCTGTGGAGCCTTTGCGACAAGTCCCTGCTCCCCATCCCTGCCGATGTACCAAGCGCAAGTCCATGCCACTGAAATCACAGCGATTCTGCTATTCTTTTCTTATGGTCTGGATGCCACCCCTCCCTCTTTTGCCTCTCCTCTGTCAAAGTGCAGAGTCTGTTGCCTTATACTCTGCAAATGTGCCCTGCACACAGATGGTACCATCTCTAAATAAACAAACTAACAATGGATTGTCCCCTTCCAAAAGAGTCAGATGGAAAGAGGCTTGCAAACAGGTAACGGTCATCAACAGACAGCTGTTGAGGAAGGTGCTCATCTTTGGCTTACCTCCTGGAGAACCTGGGACAGGTTGTTGGTCTTCAGCTGCAATGCGTTCCCTACGATGGGCAGTGGAGGTGGGCCAGGTGGCAGCTGCTTTGCATTCTCTGGCGTTCTGCTCCTGACTGCAAGGAAAACAAGGCAAGAGATACATATGATCATCAAAACTGTCCCTAGAGGCTCCATGGCACCAGCTAACAGTGACTGAAATGACTCTAGATGAATTAATTTGCTTTCCAATTTTATATACTCTGAGGAGGTCACATATACATGGATTTTCACCAATAGGAATTCTAGGTTTCTCTGAGTAAATGAGATTAGCCATTAAGTAGATCAGGTTGTATAATGAAGAAATGAACTTCTCTGAACTTATTTTTCTTCATTGATTATTAAGGCAATGATAACGGCATTACTGTACACAAGGTCTGTGATGTAAGACAACCAGGGGTTCAGTTTTTTTCTGCCAAACATTGTAATGTGCCAAGAAAGAAGCAAACCAAGAATACAGATCAATATAAGTTTTAATAGTGGGGGTGGTCCCTACTCACACTTCAATAGTCAATAGAAACCAAAACCAATCCATTCAAAAGTATTGTCTTCTAATAAAGATTACAAACTCAAAGAGAGATTACAAACTCTAACAGAGATAACAAACCCAAACTCAAAGATTTATGTATAAAACAATAATTCGTTACAAAGATTTTCTCCTTTTTACTCGACAATAATATTGATCCTTATACTTTATCAGCTTGCAGATGGAGACGAAGTTTCAATCGTTAAGCAGAAGTCAGTTATGGATTGGAGACCAGGACAGGGCCCTGTTTCAATGTATTCACCTTCATCAACTGGAAGTATCAAATATTACATGAAAATACATTTAAATTCTTACAGGGCCCTGTTTCGATGTATTCACATTCATCAGCTAGCACATTTCATAACAAGAACTCCAACTTATTAAACATTGTAATGTAGCCTTGTGGCAAATGGTTCTGCTTTTAAGGTTCCTGCAGGAGATCTTCTTCTACACTCTGAGTGCTTGGTTGGAAGTTTCTTGCACCTTAGATGCCCACAAATGTGACAAATTGTGTCAGAAGTGTAGAGAAAACTTGTGTTAATTTTTATTTTAAAAAATCAAAGGTATGTATGCCAGCTGCAGTGATCATGGAGCCCAAGAAAGTAAAATCTCTCACTGCCTGACAGCAGCCACGAAATTAAAAGACGCCTGCTTCTTGGGAGAAAAGCAATGACAAACCTAGACAGCATCTTAAAAAGCAGAGACATCACCTTGCCAACAAAGGTCTGTATAGTATAAAGCTATGGTTTTCCCAGTAGTGATGTGTGGAAGTGAGAGCTGGACCATAAAGAAAGCTGATCGCCGAAGAATTGATGCTTTTGAATTATGGTGCTGGAGGAGACTCTTGAGAGTCCAATGGACTGCAAGAAGATCAAACCGATCCATTCTTAAGGAAATCAGCCCTGAGTTCTCACTGGAAGGACAGATCCTGTTGCTGAGGCTCCAATACATTGGCCACCTCATGAGAAGAGAAGACTTCCTGGAAAAGACCCTGATGTTGGGAAAGATGGAGGGCACAAGGAGAAGGGGACGACAGAGGACGAGATGGTTGGATAGTGTTCTCGAAGCTAGAAGCATGAGTTTGACTAAACTGCAGGAGGCAGTGGAAGACAGAAGTGCCTGGCATGCTTTGGTCCTTCTTTCCATAATTTCACCCAGTCTCTCAGTTGTATGTTATATCCAAAATCTTTAGCCCAATGAATCATAACCGACTTAACCTCCTCATCTTTCAAATGCCATTCCAGCAGCAATTTATACATTTTGGACAAAATGTTAAAATCAATATTTAACATTTCTTGTTCAAATTTCAATTCCTTTTCCTCAAATCCTCTTTCTTTAAAATCTTGCCTAAACCTTTCATTGACCTGGTAATAATGTAACCAATCATAAACATAATCTTTAATTTCTCCATATGGTTTCATTTTCTATTTACCATCTTCCTTACTTATTAGTTTCCCATATGTTATCCATTTCCCACTCATAATGACCTTTTTCACATTCATCGCTTCTAATGGAGATAGCCAATGCAGTGTTTTTTGTTCCTATAGGTTTTTATACCTATCCCAAACCTCTATAGAGATCTTCAAAAAATATGGTTTCCAAATCCTTTATGGACTTTCGTCTTATTATACCATAAATAAGCGTGCCAACCAAATCTATTGTCATAACCTTCCAAGTCCAGCAATTCCGTATTTTGTAGTTTCATCCATTTCTTCAACCAACAGAGGCATGCTGCTTCCTAATACAATTTCATAATACATAATACAATGGCAGGGCGAAGCCTCCTCTTTCTTTAGCATCTGTTAATAACTTAAATTGAATTCTCGGCTTCTTACCCTGCCAGTTATATCTTGAAATTGTCTTTTGCCAATCTTTCAATATTGCAGCCCCTTTAATTACAGGAATTGTCTGAAACAAAAATAACATCTTTGGTAGCACATTCATCTTTATCGCTGAAATCCTACCCCAAAATGATAACTTCAACCTCCTCCATATCTCTAGATCTCTTTTGACACTATTCCACATTGGTGTATAATTATTTTGAAATAGATCAATATTTTTAGAAGTTAACCAAATTTCTAAATATTTCACTTTTTAAACAATTTCTATACCAATTTCTATAAGGCATTGCCCCACGATCTGCCATGCAAGGACTTCGTGATCGGCCAATAACTCAGAAGAAACTGAAACTCAGTGGGAGTGGTTGCCAGCCCCTGCACATTTTGGAGCTTTCAATTGTTTTCTGATGCCAACTTTCTACTAACTCGTCACCACAGGTAACTTATTGTAGCTCACCTTCAACAATCCATTTGTAAACAGGAAACATAATAACTGCAATTATTTATATATTAATTTAATTTCTGTCCCAAAGGAGCCCAGCAGGACAAAAGCTTTAGGGATGTTATAGGAGCAAGTGATGGTCCATCTTAGAGAGATTCCTATTGGAGGCACTGTCCTGCAGTCATTCTGATCCTACCTGAGGGCCCTTTGGCCCCTGGCCCTTGTGGTTGTGCCCCTGGCCCTTGTGGTTTTTCAAAGAGGGCCTGATTGGTTGACCAAAGGGCCAAACAAAGTCATGGACCTTTTTTTAGGATTTTACCCCAGGAAATAAACTGCCCCTGGGGCCCAATTAAACCGACCAGCAGGCCGGATTAGGTCCCCAAAATGGGCTTCGGACATGCCTGGTCTATAGTATCTGCACTGGCTGCCAGTACACTACTGAGCCAAATTCGAGTTGTTACTGTTTGCATATAAATCCTAGGGTTTGCAATATGGCCAGCTATAAGAGCTCATCCACACTTCTGTTTTTGCTGGGATTTCTAGGCACAGGTCTGTGATTACTAGGCATGGGTCTGAGCATTTTGTCCACACACACACACCCCACTGTTGTCTCCAGGAAAGCCTTCTGTTTACTCCTGATGTCAGTCAGCGATGATTAATATTCAGCAATGAACAGTGGGTTTTCCTGGGGAAAGTGGCAGAACAACCACCTCTTGGACCTGTGACACATAAATCTGGAAAAGAACTAGAATAATAAGTACTAATAATGCATCTGTTTTACCTTGTATCTCTGGGTATTTGAGGAGGATCATGAAACCGTATCGCAGTGTGGTGCTGGTCGTCTTTGTTCCAGCCCCAAACAAGTCAACTGTGCTTATGGCCAAGTTTTCAATGGTGAAATGGGATGCACTATTACCTTTTTCCTGCAGAAACACACAACACAGTCAGTGGAGTCAACTCAATTCTTCTGAGTACAACATAAAAAAAATTAACAGCGCCACTGGGACCAGCTCCCTTCCCAAGACACATCTTATCTCAAGTCTTTTTATAGCTCATTCCTCTGGACATTCCTTGCCCATGAACTTCCCACTTACTGCAAGAACAGGTCAGCAATGGGAAATGAATCTACTCCAATGGGGTGTGGGCAGGAATCTCTTTCCTTGGCATTCCCCACAAGAAGCTGGATGGAAGTCTGCTGGCTGGGAAGCTTCAGGAGTGGCAGGAGAACCCACTTGGGGAGTTCTGTGAGTTTTCATGATTACGTGATCCATTTTCATAAGGAAGCAGTCGATAAAATCCCGAGGTGAGTTGGGGTCCAGAGTTGCCTTGTGCTCTTCCACCTCGTCCAAAACAAACTCTCTGAGTGCCAAGTTGTTTTTCAGCACTTTGTGGTGCATCCCAGGGATGCATTTCATCAAAAAAGGGAAAAAAAATCTGAATTCTATCAATTCCTGGAAGAAAGTCATAGAATATTTAGGGGGGGATTATATTATTAGGAGATTTTAATGGAGTAGTCAATCCAAACATGGACAGAACAATAAAGAAGAAAGAAAAGAGACAAAACAAACTCCCATCTACATTTTTCCAATTAATAGAACTCCTGAATTTGTTTGACCCTTGGAGGTTTAAGAATCCAACAGAGAAAGAATTTACACATTATACAGAGCCACATAAATCGGCGGGACAAATCGATGTGATCTGGACAACAAAAGATTTATTAAATAATATTACAAAAGCAGAAATCCATCCAAGGACAATTTCAGATCACAGCGCGGTCTGGGTTAACTTTAAACGAAAAGAAGAAAAGGTTAAAAGGTGGCAACTTAATGAGAGTATGCTAAACGATGAAAAAACTGTACAGAAGGCCAAGCAAATCTTAGAAGAATATTTTAAGTTTAATTTAAATCAAGGAGTAGATCTAGAGACAGTTTGGGACGCGGGTAAAGCTGTCATAAGAGGCTTCTTTATCCAACAAAACGCATTCCAAAGGAAAATAAAGGAGAATAAGAAAATGGAGATCTGGGAGGAAATTAGAAAAAAGGAAAGGATCCTTTTCCAAAAACCAGATGATGAACTAATTAAGCAAAGTATAAAAATTTTACAGACGCAATTCTCCATGATAATAAACGAAGGGATAGAATGGAAGATAAAATGGTTGAGACATAGAAATTTTGAGTTTGCAAATAAACCTGGCAAACTTCTGGCCTGGCAATTAAAGAAGAAAAAGGAAGATAGAATTATCAATAAAATTAAAATTGAAGACAAATGGATTCAAGAACCGAAGGAAATTAGTAAAAACTTTGCTAGTTTTTTCGGAAAACTATATAAAGAAGGTCCAGAGACTCTAGAAAAAATAATTGATTATTTGGGCAAAAATAAACTACCAATAATACCTAAGGAAAAAACTGAAATCTTGAACTCACCAATAACAGCTATGGAGGTGCAACAAGCTATACAGAGATCAAAATTAGGAAAGACACCTGGCCCAGATGGTCTCCCAGCTAATTACTATAAAAAGTTAGAACAAGCATTATTTCTTCCCATGAAAGACCTAATGAATAATATTCTGGCAAATGGAAAGCTACCGAAAACTTGGGAGGACAGCTTTATTACTCTTATCCACAAACAGGGAACAGATGCCTCAAACATGGCCAATTACAGACCCATTGCACGGCTAAATAATGATTACAAGATATTCGCAGACATTCTTGCAAATAGATTAAAAATGGTGCTGAAAGAGATAATTCATAAAGATCAAACTGGATTTCTTCCCGGACGATTTATGCAATCCAATATTAGATGTGTGATTAATGTATTAGAATATTTGGATATTAAAATTGATAAACCAGCAGCTATTATGTTGGTGGACGCTGAAAAGGCTTTTGACAACGTGTCCTGGAAGTTTATGAAAAAATTAATGGAAGAAATCGGACTGGAAGAAAATATTTGTAAAGGAATAAATGCCATCTATTCAGAAGAATATGCAAAATTGATCATCAACGGAAGAATTACTGAGGAATGCAAAATAAACAAGGGAATCAGACAGGGCTGCCCATTGTCACCACTGATATTTATCTTGGTGATGGAAGTCTTGAAGAATCAGATAAGAAAGGATCAGCTTGTTAAAGGCATCACTCTGGGAAACAAAACATATAAAATTAAAGCTTTTGCGGACGATTTACTTGTTATGACTGAAAACCCTAAAGAAAGTCTGAAAAGAGTGCTGGAATTGATTAATGAATTTGGAGAAGTGGCAGGCTTTCAGCTGAATATAACCAAAACAAAAATGCTTGTTAAAAATGTAACCACAGAAGAAAAGGACGACTTAGAAAAAATATTGGGACTGAAAATCTCTTCAAAAGCGAAATACTTGGGTATTTGGATCACCCCCAAGAACATAAACTTATTTCAGGATAATTACACCAAAACTTGGTTAGAGATTAGAAAAAACTTTGTAATCTGGAGTAAACTAAAATTAACATTTCTGGGTAGGATTTCCATTATAAAGATGAATGTGCTTCCAAAATTAATCTTTTTATTTCAAATTATTCCAATACTGGGCGAAGCAGGTTGTCTCAAGATATGGCAAAGAGAAATTTCCAAATTCCTGTGGGAAGGGAAGAAACCTAGAATTAAACACCTGATCTTAATAGACATAAAAGAGAGAGGAGGCTTTTCCCTACCCGACCTAAAACTTTACTACGAAGCAGCCTGTTTCACCTGCCTTAAAGATTGGTGCACATTGCAGGATCCGGACCTCCTGGACCTGGAAGGTTTTGACAACCGTTGGGGATGGCACGCCTACCTAATATATGGAAAAGCGAAAATTCATTAAAAAATTTCCAACCGTATAATAAGAAAGTCACTCTTTGCTGTATGGGAAAAATATAAAGACCTGATGGAGCCTAAAGTCCCATGGTGGACTTTTCCAGTAGAAGCCATAGCAGTAAAACGGAAAAATACTAAGGAAAGCTGGCCAACATATAAAATACTTTTAAAAAATGAAGATACCCAAATAAAATTTAAAAACTTTGAGGAAATAAGAGAACACATTTCAGACTGGTTCCAATACCATCAGCTATTTGAAAAATTTAAATCTGACAAACAAAAGGGGTTCTCAACAGAAACGTCTCGATTCGAATCTGATCTTGTAAATTCTAAAAGAAAAACTCTTTCCAAAACTTACCAACTCCTCCTTGACTGGACAGTCAAGGAGGAGGAGGTGACAGTGGCAATGGTGAGGTGGTCCCAGGATTTTAGCCATTCAATAACCATGGCCCAATGGGAAAATTTATGGAAGATCAATTGGAAATTCACAAATTGTTACACGATTAGAGAGAACTTTCAAAAAATGCAACATCGATGGTATTTAACACCATGGAAACTTTCAAAAATGTATAAAAATGTGTCAAGTAATTGTTGGAGATGCGGAGACTCATGAACATTCTACCATATGTGGTGGATATGCAGGAAAATACAGGTATTCTGGGAGAGTATCCATGCAGAACTGCAAAAAATGCTAAAGACCTCTTTCAATAAAAAACCAGAGGCCTACCTCCTGGGAATAACAGATTTGGATATTCCGCAAAAGAGGAAGGGTATCTTTTTATACGCGACGGCAGCAGCAAGAGTTTTGATCGCAGCAAAATGGAAGAGTAATGAAATCCACTCTATACAAGATTGGATCCAAAAGCTGACAGAATATGCCGAATTAGATGGTTTATCAGAAAAAATAAAGAATAAATCAAAACAGGAATTTGTTTCTAAATGGGAGGTTTTCAAAGAATATCTGAAAAATAAATATAGTAGTTTAAATTCTGTTGCAGCATTCGAGGAACTTCAGTAATAGTTGTAAGGTAGATATAAGAAATTAGATTTATTGAGAATAAGTTTAATTAGGAAAAAAAATGTGTATTGGCAATAAGTAATATGAATTTGAAATATGGAATAGATGGAAGGTTGGGTCTTTAGTGTTAAGACCAATAGATGTTTTATTGTTTGCTAAGAAAATTATGTGTCTATGGTTATTTTTGTAATTTGTGTGTTATTTGGTTTTTGTGTTTTTTTTTCTTGTTGTATAAATAAAATAAAATAAGATATTTTTTTTTTTAAAAAAAGATAAAATCCCGAGGTGAGTTGGGGTCCAGAGTGGGCTTGTGCTCTTCAGTTTCCTCCAAAACAAAGTCTCTTGAGTGCCAAGTTGTTTTTCAGCACTTTGTGGTGGGGCCCAGGGATGCATTTCATCAAAGAAGGAAAGAGGTTGTAGAGCTAGAAGAAACACCACAAAAGACCCATTGGCACCAACCTCCATCAGGGTTTGTCCACACTCGGGCTTCAGTATAATGTTGGCCACTGTTGCCTTGTGTGCATTTCAACTCTGTGGTCCACACACCAGTATTTTCACTGCCAATGCCTCGAATATCTATGTAGATGTTCCCCATCTGCATTACTGGGTGGTGCTTCATTGATTGTACTGCATTGTATTATCTTCCCTTCCCCTCAATTAGTGCTTTCCCATCCTCTGCCTAATGTTTGTACAGGTCATATGCAGATTTTTATTTTTTAATTTCACCTATGTGTACCTTTAGAAAAATCTGAGAAATCATGCAACATTCCCCCCACCCCCGCTGCCAAAACCGCAACAGCTGGGTAGGAAGCTGTCTTATATTATTATTTTATTATTATTATCTGTCAGGGGTTCAGAGACAGAGGCACAGGTGAGGGGGGAGACAGAGAGCGATGAGGAAGAATCCCAGGACAGTGAGGAAGAGGAAGACAATGACTTGAGGTCTTCCATGAGTCTCTCAAGTGAATCGGAGGATTCCCAGGAGGGGGCGCCCCTGGTCAGGACAAGGGGGGTCACAGGGGGGACCTGCCAGGATCAGGGAAGCAGCAGGGAAACCCCGAGTGGGAGTGGGAGATCGGGGCCGGCTTCCCAGCAGGAACGAAGTGAAGAGAGTGGAGTTCCCAGTGTGACACACGGAGCGGAGCAGGAAAGAGACAGGGGAAGGAGATCGGGGCAGGACGTCCTGCCGGAAGAGGCGGAGAGTAGTACAGGGAGTAGTGTAAGTGTCAAAAGGAAGGTCAAGGGTAGCGAACGCGCGCCAAGTTCAAATGTGGAGGCGCGCGGAAATGGAGAAAGCCCGGAGGAGGAGCCTAGCCCCAAAGCACGAAGGAGGGGGGAACAGGCATCTGAGGAATCTGCTTCAGGAGAGAGCAGGAGGGAAGGAACCCAGGGGGGCAGAAAGACCCTGCGGAAAAGGAAAGACAGGAAGAGGTGGTCTAGCACAAGCCTCTTAAGCTGGTGTAGAGGCGGGACCGACTCAGAGGGGACTTCAAATGTCTAAGCTTAAGAGACGCGGGGCTGCACGCCTCGGAGGTGGAACTATTAATGAACTGCAATAAACATCCTTGTATATAAGAAGAGCTTGGCGTTGGTCTTTTGTGAGCTGAGACCTGAGGCAGCCTCTGACAGTAAGTCCCCTCACAAAGTACGCAAAAAATTTTTTTTGCAAAGCTCACGAAGTTTGGCAGCCATGAGTATGGAGCAGCAGATAGCTGAGCTACGCAACGCCGTCTCCCAGCTTACCACTGAGGTAGTGGTCTCCCAGAAGAAGGGGGAAGAGGCGGAAAAGCGGTGCCAAGATCTGCAAGCCAGGTGGGATCATGCATGCCAGGTGGGGTTCCCGGGGACCAAAGCTGCTGGAGTAGCACTGGACAGAAGGGGAGGCAACTTGGTAGCCCACTTCGATGGGAACCTGAAGCAGTACCCCAGTTTTCGAGCAGACGTACAATATGCGTTGCATTTGCTTCGCGACGACTTTAAAGATGAGGAGGAGAAGGTGGGTTTCATTGTGTCCCACTTGCATGGGGAAGCGAGGGCTTGGCTGCGCAATCTGTGGCGCGAGGATTGCCCTGCTCGAAGGGACTCTGATGAATTTATCAAATGCATGGACGCTTGCTTCCAGTCTAGCGTGGATGTGGATGTAGCACGCCAGCAGATCCATGGTTTAAGGCAAGGCAAGTCTTCAGTACGTCAGTACCATGTTCGCTTTTTTGCCTTGCTGAATGAGCTGCGATGGGAGAAAGATTCTCTGCCTGTCAGAGACTTATTTTGGGAGGGGCTCTCTGGCCCTGTGAAAGATGAACTGGCAAGGGGGGACAGACCTAAAACCCTGGCAGACGTGGTGCAGCGAGCGCTTGCCATTGGAGTACGTCATGAGGAACGCCCTTGGCACAATGAGGGGGGTAGCCAGCTTCACGCACCGTCTAGAGTGCCTCCTTTGTTTCCCAGAGATCCAGGACGTACGCGTCTCTCACCTCAGCTGCAGGCAGGGGAGGAACCGATGGAACTGGGGAGTGCAAAGGCTCAGTCAGTGGCCGGAGCCCCAGCGTCCGGAGCAGTCAAGACAAAGCCTCCTAGAGGGAACAGGAAGTGTTACATCTGTGACAGTGCGACGCACATGGCCAAAGAGTGTCCCCAGAGGCTCCGGCAGCACACTGCAGCCTTGGCAACAGTAACTGCAGCAGCACAGCATGAAGAGCAGTTTCAGGGAAACTACAATGCCTGGTTGGAAGCAGCAATGCTGGGGCACAGCCAGGCGAGTCAGTAGGACAGTCCCCAGCGCTTTTGCAGCCTACAGACCCCCTGCCTCCCAAACCTGTAGTGCAGCTCACTGCAACTCTCCAACTACCTAATGGACGCACCCTGGAAGCATAGGCGCCGACTCCATGGGGCTTGAGGGGGCCCGAGCCCCCTCAAAAATTCGTTTGGGGGGGCTCAGCCCCCCCAATAATCTCGGGCGGTGGTGGGCGCGTCCGCGGCTTTTATAGGGCGCCCGGCGCGCACCAGCTCCATAACGGGCACCGGCGCGGCGGGGGGCGCCGGGCCGGGGGAGGGGGGCGGCCGGCCTGTCTCCTTGGCAACCCCATTGAGCAGCGCCGGCTCCCCCGGGAGGGCCATCCCCCCGCGCCACCGATCCCCAACACCGCCGACGCTGTGGCTGCCCGAGCCCGACCCCGAGCCTGAGCCCGACCCGGAGCCCCAGCCTGAGCCCGAGCCCGACCCGGAGCCTGAGCCCAAGCCTGAGCCCAAGCCCAAGCCCGTCAGTCAGGAAGGAAGGAGAAATGAGGAGGGAGACGAGGGAGGAAAATTGCGCGCAGGGTGAAGAAAGGAGAAGGGCGAACGAGACGAGCTTCCAACCCAAAAAAGGGCTGGAAGACTGGGAGGATGCAGGATCGGGAAAGAAAGCGACGCCTTCCCCGCCCGCGACGTCGCCCGTTTGTCATTGGCAGCGCAGCGGGCGCCCAGAGGGGCTGGGCACCGGTGCAGGGCCGCTCCGCAGCCGCGGAGGACAGCTGCGCGGCTAGCAAGGTGTGCCGCGTAGAGCGCGGCCCTTGTGTGGCCCGGTGGCCAGGCAAGCTCGGGCGGGGACCCCCATGCGAATCTAAGACGGGAGAAGAGGGCAGAGCAAAGGGGGTCCCTTCCCCAACCTCCGGCTCTGAGACTTCCCTGAGCCCCAGAAAAGCGAAAGGATTTTCTCTTCTTCTTCTTTTATAAATATTTTATTAAGTTTTCAAATACAAAGTTAGAAACATACACTGAAGAAAAAAGTAAAAGAACAAGAAAAAGAAAAAAAGAAAAAGAAGAAAAGAAAACCAACCATTCAACACATTTTTTATATAACTAACTGGACTTCCTCGCATCTCCCTTACCCTGCATTCTTTATAATAAAGATATCAGCAAATTATTACCTTGTTTCGTACCTTATTTTGTACTTTTCAAATACTATACCTCTAAATTTAACATACTTTTCATCAGTTACTTATATCTTAAATTAAACATAGTATTACCTTAGATTTTGACCTTTTCTTACTTAAAATATAATTTCCTGTTTCCCAAATCTAATTGCTGAAGCTATAGTTTCTGAATCGTGTAAATTTTTAACATTCATACAACTTATATTGTTTTTGTAAATAGTCCTTAAATTTTTTCCAGTCCTCTTCCGTTGTTTCTTCTCCCAAATCTCGGATTCTGCCAGTCATTTCAGCCAGTTCCATGTAGTCCATCAATTGCGTCTGCCACTCTTCCAGTGTGGGCAAATCTTGTGTCTTCCAATATTTTGCGATAAGTATTCTTGCTGCTGTAGTTGCATACATAAAGAAAGTTCTATCCTTCTTTAACACTTTCTGGCCAACAATGCCCAAGAGGAAGGCCTCTGGTTTCTTGGGAAAGGTATACTTAAATACCTTTTTAAACTCATTATAGATCATTTCCCAGAAGGCCTTCACTTTTGGACAAGTCCACCAGAGGTGAAAGAATGTCCCTTCAGCCTCCTTACATTTCCAACATTTATTATCAGACAGGTGATATATTTTTGCAAGCTTGACTGGGGTCATGTACCACCTATAAATCATTTTCATGATATTTTCCTTCAAGGCATTACATGCCGTGAATTTCATTCCGGTGGTCCATAACCTTTCCCAGTCCTCAAACATGATGTTATACCCAGTATCCTGAGCCCATTTTATCATGGCTGATTTGACTGTCTCATCCTGAGTGATTTTCTCTTCAACCTGCCCTCCATCCTCTTGCAGAAAACTCTTTGCCTGCCCTGCCCGTATCTCGTTTTTGCTTTTTAATTCCACACACGCACCCTTCGGACTTCGTGGCAATCGGGCGTGCGGGTGCGTTTCCTAAGAGAGTGAGGACCCCCGCCTCCTCCCCACCTGCTCCCTCGCCAGCCAGCCAGCCGCGCGCCCTAGCCGGAGAGCCCCGGCCGTCCCCGTCGCGCAATCGGCTGGATCTCCCTTCAGCAGGCCGTGCTCACAACTCGGCCCAGGGACCCCCAGCAGCGGATCTCCGGCTCAGCTGAAGAATCCGGCAACAAGCCCCCTCCTCCCCAATCGCTCCGCTGAAATACGCTCCAAAACCCCCCAGATAGGCCGCCGGCCGCCAAGTCTAGTGGCGCCCTGAGCGAGGGTCTCTCCCCAACACCGCCACCTCGAACTGCGTTCTCCCGGTTACCCGAGCGAACCAGCGGCAGGACCCCGGTATGGGCCCCCCCAATATTTTTTATAAGTCGGCGCCCCTGCCTGGAAGTCCCTATTACAATTGACAGTGGGAGCAACGCAGACTTCGTGGGGGTGCAGTTCGTCAAGCAGCATCGCATAGAGCTTCTGCCAGCCACGCTGCCATTGAACGTCGTCACAGTGGATGGCAGGAAGTTGCTGGGGGGGCAAGTGGTACAACAGACGCCGCCCATGGTGATGCAGATTAGCAATCACCGAGAAGTCATCAGTTTCAACGTCACCCGCCTGTCAGACACGCCTATAGTGTTAGGCATGAGTTGGCTGGATAGGCACAGCCCGACCATGGCGTGGTACCAGCGGCAGCTCACCTTCGGCTCGTCCTATTGCGCGCAGCATTGCATCCAGACCGGTCAGGAGGAGGAGGGCCAAGAGGAGGGGCAGCAGCTACGTCTCAGCATGGCGCAAGCAGTACCCCTCAAGTACAAGGGGTTTTTGGAGGTTTTCTGCGAAAAGGAGGCTGACCAGTTGCCACCTCACCGGCCCTACGATTGCGCTATTGACCTCTTGCCAGGGACAACGCTGCCGCCTGTGAAGCTGTATTCCATGTCCGAGGAGGAGCTGCAGGAGCTCAGGGAGTTCATAGATCACAACCTGCAGCAGGGATTCATCCGAGAATCGAAGGCTGTAGGGGGCAGTCCTGTGTTTTTTGTGAAGAAGAAGGACACGCCCCAAAAGAGGCTGATCGTAGACTTCAGATTCATAAACTCGAAGACAAAGCCCGCGGCCTTTCCCATGCCCAAGATTGACGACCTGCTCGCGACGGTGCGGAAAGGGAAGATCTTCACCAAGTTGGATCTCCGCGGAGCTTACAATCTCATACGCGTGCGAGAGGGTGATGAGTGGAAGACGGCCATGTTCACGCCGTTGGGCACCTACGAATACAGAGTTATGCCGTTTGGTCTCCAAAATGGCTCCCACTTTTTCCAAGCTTTTATGCATCACGTGCTAGCGGGACTCCTCTACAAGAAGTGCGTATGTTTCCTCGACGACATTCTGATCTTCTCGGAATCGCCGGAGGCTCACAAGAGCGACGTGAAGGAGGTCCTGCAGAGGCTACGGGAGCACAGGCTCTACGCCAAGCTGGAGAAGTGCCAATTCGACGTGACGGAGGTGGATTTTCTGGGCTATAGGCTGTCCGACAGGGGACTAGCCATGGACAGCGCCAAGGTCCGCACGGTGTTGGACTGGAAGAGCCCGCGAAATCGGAAAGAGGTCCAGAGGTTCGTCGGCTTCGCCAACTTTTACCGCAAGTTCATCAGGGGTTTCGCCAGGGAGACGGCAGCTATCACGGACACTCTCAGCTCCAAGAAGAAGAAGTTCACCTGGACGGACCAAGCGGAGCAGTCCTTCAGGAGACTTAAGAGTCTCTTCGCGTCCGAAGAACAGCTGCTACACGTGAATCCTGGCAGGCCCATGAGGGTTGAGACTGACGCATCTGACAGAGCGGTGGGGGCCGTCCTCTTACAGGAAGACCCGCAGGGGAACTGGAGGCCCTGTGCTTTCTACTCCCGGAAGCTCAGCAAGTCGGAACAGAACTACACCATCTGGGACAGGGAGTTGCTGGCTATCCACGCAGCTTTCAAGGCGTGGAGGCACTTTCTCATCGGAGCCAAGCACATCGTGCAGGTCCGCACGGACCACAAGAACCTAGAGTACTGGCGCACGGCGAAGCTACAGAGCCAGAGGCACATACGCTGGGCGGAGTTCTTTGCGGATTTCGATTTCAGGATAGAGTACATCCCAGGCGACAACAATGTCATAGCAGATGCGCTCTCCAGGAAACCGCAGTATCTCGAGGCAGCGGCACCGGTGGCAGCCAAGCACATTTTTGCACCGCAGGCGTGGGCGTGCGCTTCAGCCGCCGTGGACCTGGAGGCGGTGCGTCGCGCGTTGCAGGCGGATCCGTTCGCACAGTCCAAAATGGAAGAGGTGCGGAGGGGCACAGCGAAGGACGACGAGTTCCAGATACGCGACGGCCTGCTGACCCGTAAAGGTGCTCTCTACGTTCCGGGAGACGATCTCCGCGCGAAGGTTCTGCAGCAGTTGCACGACGCACCCAGCGCTGGCCACTTCGGCAAGGAAAAGACGACGGAATTAGTGGCCAGAGACTTTTGGTGGCCCCAGATGCGAGGGGAGTACGTCGCCAGGTGTGACACGTGCCAAAGGTCCAAGCCAGTGCACCAGAAGCCAGCGGGACTGCTGGAACCGCTGGAGACACCACTGCAACCGTGGGAGAGGGTGGCGCTGGACTTTGTCACTGATCTGCCCAGTTCGCAAGGCAAGACGGCGGTGCTTGTGGTTGTAGACCTGTTCACCAAGATGGCGCATTTCATTCCTTGCGCGAAGGTGGCGACAGCGGAGCAGACAGCCAAACTGTTCATCGACCACGTGTTCAAGGTGCATGGGTTGCCACGGTCCATTTTGTCCGACAGGGGGTGCCAGTTTGTGTCCAGCTTCTGGCAGAAGCTCCTAGGGATCCCGCACGTCAAAATCAACCTGTCGTCGGCGAGACATCCACAGACCAACGGCCAAGCAGAGAGGGTCAACGCGATCATGCAGCAGTACCTGAGATGTTACGCCAATCAGCGACCCGCAGCTTGGGTGGATTACCTGCCGATGGCTGAGTTTGCCTACAACGACACGAAGCACGTGTCGACGGGGGTGACGCCGTTCTTCGCTAACAATGGAAGGCATCCCAGAACCTTCCCGGGGCTCGTAACGACGGGGGAGGGGGCGCCACAGGAAGCCGACCATTTCGCAGCAGAATTGCAAGAGGTGCACGACGAGCTACGGAGACATTTAGAGCTAGCTAAACAAGCCTATAAGGTGCAGGCGGACAAACACAGGAGGGAGGGGGAAGACATCCAGGTGGGAGACTGGGTATGGTTAGCGGCCCAAGCGGTGCCGGCCAAGTCGTTAGCTAAAAAGAAGCTAGGACACAGGCAACTAGGGCCGTACCAAGTTGAGGCCAGGATCAATCCCGTAGCGTTTCGACTGGCCCTCCCCGAGGGTTCCAGAATGCACCCGGTCTTTCATAGGTCGGTGCTCACCCCCTACAAGGCCCCACACAGATTTCAGGAGTCAGGGACGGCACCAGAACCAAGCAGAGAGTCGCCCAAGAGGGGGAGGTCACATAGGGCCGAACCAATCAACGAGGTCACAGAGATTCTGGACTCGAGATGGGGGGAAGAGGGAGTAGAATATTTTCTCGCCAGAGAGGGCGCCCCAGCCAGCGCCAACAGTTGGGTGCCGGACTACGCTTTGGACGAACCCCTCCTCAAGGACGAGTTCCATGCCCTTTTCCCACACAGGCCCATGCCAGCACAGTTTTTTGACGATTGGCTTTTTACGCCCACACTTTCCGCCAGCACCTTCCGAGGGTTCTCCTCCGCAGAGGAGACGACGCCAGAGTCGAGCCCTCCAAGGGGATCGTGTTCGGGGGTGGACACCGACCCTTCTTACTGGTGGGACGATCAACCAGAAGAGGACTGGCGTGCGAGGAGGCGGATGGGTCCATGGCAAGCAGACCCCACCCAGGCAACAGGGGGAGGGGAGGACGTGGACATGTTGGGAGAGGACCATGGGTTCGAGCACACAAACAATGAACTGGAAGCAGAGGAGATCGACGTCGACGACCTGTGTCCGGCAGCGACCTCCGCAACGACGGAGCCCCCGGAACCTGCGCCCGAGCAGCGGGAGGGGGGAAGGGGGGGCTTCGAGAGGGAGATGGATGTCAGGGGTTCAGAGACAGAGGCACAGGTGAGGGGGGAGACGGAGAGCGATGAGGAAGAATCCCAGGACAGTGAGGAAGAGGAAGACAATGACTTGAGGTCTTCCATGAGTCTCTCAAGTGAATCGGAGGATTCCCAGGAGGGGGCGCCCCTGGTCAGGACAAGGGGGGTCACAGGGGGGACCTGCCAGGATCAGGGAAGCAGCAGGGAAACCCCGAGTGGGAGTGGGAGATCGGGGCCGGCTTCCCAGCAGGAACGAAGTGAAGAGAGTGGAGTTCCCAGTGTGACACACGGAGCGGAGCAGGAAAGAGACAGGGGAAGGAGATCGGGGCAGGACGTCCTGCCGGAAGAGGCGGAGAGTAGTACAGGGAGTAGTGTAAGTGTCAAAAGGAAGGTCAGGGGTAGCGAACACGCGCCAAGTTCAAATGTGGAGGCGCGCGGAAATGGAGAAAGCCCGGAGGAGGAGCCTAGCCCCAAAGCACGAAGGAGGGGGGAACAGGCATCTGAGGAATCCGCTTCAGGAGAGAGCAGGAGGGAAGGAACCCAGGGGGGCAGAAAGACCCTGCGGAAAAGGAAAGACAGGAAGAGGTGGTCTAGCACAAGCCTCTTAAGCTGGTGTAGAGGCGGGACCGACTCAGAGGGGACTTCAAATGTCTAAGCTTAAGAGACGCGGGGCTGCACGCCTCGGAGGTGGAACTATTAATGAACTGCAATAAACATCCTTGTATATAAGAAGAGCTTGGCGTTGGTCTTTTGTGAGCTGAGACCTGAGGCAGCCTCTGACATTATCATTTATTGAATTTATACCCACAGGTCTCAGGGCGGTTCACAGACTAAAATCAAAATATAAAACCACAAAATGCATAATCAAAATAAGAACAACATCCCGATTACTCCCCCCAACTCCACATGTTAAAAGGTATATACTGAATGAGGCCATTGTTCTCTCAAGGTCAGTACTGCCTATGGAGCTGCTCTGCTGGGTATCAGTCAGGAGTCCCATTCCTAACTAGGGATGCTACTAGGAATTGACTCTGGGACCCTATATAAATAAGCCAAATGGTGTAAAGCTGAACTATGGGGTTACATACATATCTCTAAATTTAGTCCCATCTGCTCCTCCTGTTGAAACCAGGCTGTGTACAGCAAGGCAGCAAGGCAGAATAGATATGGATTGTGGCTAACGTCATGTATTCACACTTTCTTAAACCAGTAGTGGAAGCACACTGGATGCAGAGGCAATGGCAGTGTATGTACATCCCAAGTGATTAGTTCCAGTTATAAACTTGAGCCTGTGGGTTTTACTGTTTAAGCTTTACTTCCTGCTCCACTGGGCTGCTGTTAAGTCAAACCTTGGTTACTAGACCCAGGCATTGGCATTGTATGCGCCGGCCTTGACTGGATCTCCAAATTAAAAACATAAGAACGTATGAAGAGACTATTGAATCTGGCCAATGGCCAATCCTGCTGTCACAGTGGCTAACCAGTTACCCATGGCAAGCCTGCAACTAGGACATTAACAGAAATATTAAGAGGCAGAGGCAGTATGGGCCATGAGAAGCCTGGAAACAAGACATTTAAACAGCAGGAAAATGGCCACATCCAGAGGCAGTATTTACATAAAATAAATATTCCACATGCTAGTAAACTTTAGACTTTGTGGAAAAGAATGCATTTAACCAGATGGGAAAAGGTCTCAAGGTCCCTACAGGTCAATGTCCCTAGAGGCTCCATGGCACCAGCTAACAGTGACTGAAATGACTCTAGATGAATTAATTTGCTTTCCAATTTTAAATATTCTGAGGAGGTCACATAGACATGGCCTTCACCAATAGAAATTCTAGGTTTCTCTGAGTAAATGAGATTAGCCATTAAGTAGATCAGGTTGTATAATCAAGAAATGAACTTCTCTGAACTTCTTTTTCTTCATTGATTATTAAGGCAATGATAACGGCATTACTGTACACAAGGTCTGTGATGTAAGACAACCAGGGGTTCAGTTTTTTTTCTGCCAAACATTGTAATGTGCCAAGAAAGAAGCAAACCAAGAATACAGATCAATATAATTTTTAATAGTGGGGGTGGTCCCTACTCACAATTCATTAGTCAATAGAAACCAAAACCAATCCATTCAAAAGTATGTATTCTAATAAAGATTACAAACTCAAAAAGAGATTACAAACTCTAACAGAGATTACAAACTCAAACTCAAAGAGATATGTATAAAACAATAATTCGTTACAAAGATTTTCTCCTTTTTACTCGACAATAATGTTGATCCTTATAATTTATCAACTTGCAGATGGAGACTCAGTTTCAATCGTTAAGCAGAAGTCAGTTATGGATTGGAGACCAGGACAGGGCCCTGTTTCGATGTATTCACCTTCATCAGCTGGAAGTATCAAATATTACATGAAAATACATTTAAATTCTTACAGGGCCCTGTTTCGATGTATTCACATTCATCAGCTAGTATATTTAATAACAAGAACTCCAACTTATTAAACATTGTAATGTAGCCTTGTGGCAAATGGCTCTGCTTTTAAGGTTCCTGCAGGAGAGCTTCTTCTACACTCTGAGTGCTTGGTTGGACGTTTCTTGCACCTTAGATGCCCACAAATGTGACAAATTGTGTCAGAAGTGTAGAGAAAACTTGTGTTAATTTTTATTTTAAAAAATCAAAGGTATGTATGCCAGCTGCAGTGATCATGGAGCCCAAGAAAGTAAAATCTCTCACTGCCTGACAGCAGCCACGAAATTAAAAGACGCCTGCTTCTTGGGAGAAAAGCAATGACAAACCTAGACAGCATCTTAAAAAGCAGAGACATCACCTTGCCAACAAAGGTCCGTATAGTTAAAGCTATGGTTTTCCCACTAGTGATGTATGGAAGTGAGAGCTAGACCATAAAGAAAGCTGATCGCCGAAGAATTGATGCTTTTGAATTATGGTGCTGAAGGAGACTCTTGAGAGTCCAATAGACTGCAAGAAGATCAAACCGATCCATTCTTAAGGAAATCAGCCCTGAGTGCTCACTGGAAGGACAGATCATGAAGCTGAGGCTCCGATACTTTGGCCACCTCATGAGAAGAGAAGACTCCCTAGAAAAGACCCTGATGTTGGGAAAGATGGAGGGCACAAAGAGAAGGGGACGACAGAGGACGAGATGGTTGGATAGTGTTCTCGAAGCTACCAGCATGAATTTGACTAAACTGTGGGCGGCAGTGGAAGACAGGGGTGCCTGGCGTGCTCTGGTCCATGGGGTCACGAAGAGTCGGACACGACTAAGTGACTAAACAACAACAACAACAATGTATGCCAGACAGGTAAACAAACAAAAAAAGACAACAGATTTCATGGCTTGGAGCAACATACATTTAAAATAAATTACTGCAATTTTGGACAAGTCTGGACTATTGGAACACACATATTTGAAATAAGCTTGAAGGCAGGTCCATAATGGATCTCAGCCTCAGCAAAATACATCGCTGTTAGCAGACCTTGAAGCTTTGGTGAAGTAAACTGAGAAGTGTATGTACAGTTTCTTTATTTCTACAGCTTTATTCATGCAGGAACAGAATTATCTTGGCAAGAACTATTTACAGGATGAGTAGAGATAAAAAGAGAGAGCAATAGCAGGCATCTTTTCAGGAGAGAACAACAAAAGGTTCAGCTTTTACAGGTGGAGTTAACTTAGAAAAAGACTACGAGCAAATGCTGGCTTGCTTGCTACACAAACAGTGCTCTTGTGTGGTTTAAAGTAGTACGTGCATTACCTAGAGGTTCAGGAGAAGGAAGTTTATTTGCTTTCCCCTAACAATCCCATCTAGCACTACCCACTAATGTGGACAGGACACACCAAGATAAATTTTGGAGACATAAACCTGGAAGTGCTTTTGTATTGATAAGACACACTAATGTGCTCATCAAAACAGTGACTCACTTGTGCCCTAGTGGGGACAAAACCATGGTCACTAGTGTACATGGTGACACAGAACATTAACTTCTTGTTTTCATTTAGCCCAATTCTTCCATCCACATCTGGAAATCATATTTAGTACAAGAGGAGAGCATGCAGATGATGGAAGCCTGCCAAGTTATTTATTTAAAGTATTGAGCGGTCCCCTTTTAAGGGGTAGCTCCTAAAACAGGAGTGATCATACCCTCAAGCATTTCAAAAAACGATGTCAAAAAGAAGAGAGTAAATATCCCGTTGTGTATATTAGCTGGCCTTTTTACACTGATTCACAGCTTAAACATATTCCTGGAACAGGTTATAGACATCCATAAAATTATTGTAATTTAGCAGGGAAAATATATCTCCCTTATACCAGTGTTAAATTCTCTTTCAAACTGACTTGTCAGTTCAGTTTGCATAACCTTATTTGAACTCATGGTTCAGTTCATAAACCAAGGTGCACCAGGTGTTTTTGCCAACATCTGTTGCTGCTCTGTGTGTTTTGAGTCAAACAGATATAATCTTTGGTCTATCTTCTTAATACCTTCTCCCACCAAACCTAGCAAAAATTCTTCTGGCTTTTTGGGAAAACTATACTTAAACATATACTTAAAATTTTCCAGCAATGCAGTTATAGGGCTTCAATTTCCAACCTTGCTCTGATTTCATTAGAATCTCCTCATAAGTGGCACCTCTCCCTTCTGTGTTCAATTTTTTGACTGTTAACATATCAATTGGTGACACCCACCACGGTGTTTTCCTTTCCAACAAATTCTTATTTCTGTCCCAGACTTCAAATAAAGCACCCCTTAGCACATGGTTTGTAAACCCTTTATGCACTTTTGCCTTAGCATACCAGAGGTAGGAGTGCCATCCAAATCTATTGTTGTATCCCTCCAGATCTAACAAGTCTGGGTTCTCCTGGGTTATCCAATCCTTTGTCCAACACAAACACGCCGCTTCGTAATAGAGTTTTAGGTCAGGTACAGAGAATCCCCCTCTTTCCTTCTTATCCATCAATATTTTGAATTTAATTCTTGGTCTTCTCCCTTGCCATATAAAGTGCGAGAGAGTTTTTTGCCACTCTTTGAATTGTCTTAGACCTTTAATTATCGGGATTGTCTGGAACAAAAATAGCATTTTCGGTAATAAATTCATTTTTATTGCTGACATTCTTCCAATCATTGACAGCTTTAATCTATCCCATATTTCTAAATCTCTTTTAACCTCCTGCCATATTGGTTGATAGTTGTCATTAAATAGATTTATGGTTTTTGCCGTCATCCAAATTCCCAAATATTTTACTTTTTTGACCACCTTAATTTCACTTTCTTGTTCCAATCTTTCTACCTCACTCTTTTCTATGTTTTTGCCTAAGATTTTCATCTTTCTCTTATTTAATGTAAATCCTCCCAGTTGTCCAAAATTTTCAATTTCTTCCAATGCTATTTTAACACTTTCTCGAGGTTCTTCTAAGGTTAGTACCAGATCATCCACATAGGCCTTGAGCTTGAATTCCTTGGCACCTATTCTGACCCCTTTTATCTCTGTCATTCCTCTCAGGCAATTTATTAATACTTCTAATACTATGATAAACAGTAACGGGGACAAAGGGCACCCTTGTCTGGTACCCTTTGTAATATCAAATGAGTCTGTCAAAGTGTTATTCACAATTAATTTCACCTTCTGTTCTGAATAGATTGCCTCAATACCTCTTAAAAAGGTGCCACAGATCCCCATGTTTTCCATACTTTTCTTCATAAATGACCAAGAAACATTATCAAATGCTTTTTCAGCATTTTTTTACATCAGTGAACATCAATACGTCTGGCTTATCGTTTCTTACCTCCAGGTATTCCAATACATTAATAATATGTCTCACATTATCTTTTAATTGCCTGCCTGGTAAGAAACCTCCTTGGTCTTTATGAATTAAATCATTTAATATTGTCTTCAATCTGTTGGCCATGATATTCGCAAAAAGTGTATAATCATTGTTTAACAATGATATTGGTCTGAAATTTTTGACACTCTGGTGGTCTGTGTCCTGTTTGGGGATCAGTGTTATATACGCCTCCTTCCAGGAGTTTGGTATTTTCCCTTTTCCTTGTAAAATAGCATTCATTAGTTCCCCTAGGACCGGTATCAGCTGCTCACCAAGTGATTTGTAATACTTAGCGGTTAAACCATCTGGTCCTGGGGCTTTGCCTTGTTTCATTCTCTTTATTGACCTTTGGATTTCTTGGTTTGTTATTGGGGCATTTAATAGTTCTCTTTCCTCTAATGATATCTGCTTCCCTTTATGAATTTCCAGATATCTTTCTATCTTTTTTATGTCTTCTTTTTCTTTCCGATAAAGCTCCTTATAAAATCCTTGAAAAGCTCTTCTTATTTCTTTTGGGTCTTCCGTTAACTGTTCCCATATCCTGATTTTGTTGATTATGTTTTGACTTTGACGCTTTCCCAGCTGCCATGCCAAAAGTTTCCCGGTTTTATTTGCTGATTCAAAAAAATTGTGTCTCATTAGTTTTAATTTCCATTCCACTTCTTGATTCACCAACATGGAATACTGAGTTTGTAACATTTTAATAGTCTGTTTAGTTTGTTCTTCTTTTGGTATTATTGTCAATTTTTTCTCATTTTCCATGAGTTGAACCAGGATTTCCTCTTTTTTCCTTTCTCTTTCATTTTTTATGACTGCTTTTCTGAATTAGAAAACCTCTCATGACAGCTTTACTCGCGTCCCACACAGTGTCCAAACTAGTTTCTTTGTGTAAATTCCAATCAAAATAATCCTTTATTGTCTCTTTCGCTTTCTCTACTATTTTTGGATTTTCAAACAAAGTGTCATTCATCTTCCATCCAAATGAGGATTGTTCTTTACCTTTTAATTCCAAATAGATCGAATTATGGTCCGATAGAGTTCATGGAGTGATCTCAATTTTATTTACTCTGGAGAACAATTCTTTGGAGGCCCAAACATAGTCTATCTGACTCGAGCTTTGGTGGGGCTCAGGGGAAAAACTGAACTGTTTTGTAATTGGGTATTTCCACCTCCAAATATCTATTAGACCAAAATTCTCAACCAATTCAAAGAAATTCCTGGGGAGTTTACTCTCATTTATGTTTTTTCTCTTTGACATTCTATCCATTTCTGGCATTACCACTCCATTACAAGCTCCCATCAGAATTATCCTCTGGTCCATAAATTTCACCAATCTTTCCTCTAATCTTCCAAAAAATTCCGCCTTATTATCATTAGGGGCATATATTCCCACAAGGATTATCTTCTCACCCTGCAATGAAATTTGTACCACAATCACTCTCCCCTCATCATCTTTGGTAATCAATTTAGGGTCTAATCTCTCCTTTATATATAGCACCACCCCTCTTTTTTTGTTAACATCGGACGTTACAAACTCTTTTCCCAGTCTTTTATTGATCATTACATGTCTATGTTTTTTAGCAATGTGAGTTTCCTGTAAACAGATTACATCAACATTCTTTTTCTTCAAAACATGTTCAACTTTATTTTGTTTCGATTTTTAATTAAGCCCATGAATATTGCAAGTTATCAATTTCAACGTCATTTCTTTAATCATTTGTTACAGAGAGGGGAAATTAAATTCGGGTGGTTTTGCTAATGTCTTCTTCGTCCTCTTCTTCTTCTTCCTCTTCTCCTTCTGCTTCCCCTTCTTCTCCCTCTTCTTCGTTTTGATCTTTCTTTTTCTTTTTGTTTTCCTCTTCCCCATAGAGGTCTGCTCCGATGGTTCTGGGTCCAGTAAGGCTTCCTTCTATCTTACCTAATTCTTTCTCATATCTTCTGGAGAATTTATTTACCTCTTGTAGATCTGTTAATCTAAATCTTTTATCCTTGTAATAAAAAGAGATTCCTTCAGAGAACTCCCACCTATGTTGGATTCCGTTTTTCTTCAGTAACGTCACCAGTTGTTTGTACCCGTCTCTTTTTCGTAGGAATCTAATAGGAATCTCTTTACATATGATAATTGGTCTTCCATCAATTAATAACCTGTTATTATAACTCATTCTCAGAATTGCATTTCACATCTCTAGTGAATTAAAGATCATCAGACAATCTCCAGGTAGTTTTTATGTTTTAGCTTTTACATATCTCACCTTAATTCTAAACACATTCTCAATTGTGTACTCAATTTCTTCTTCCTTCATATCCATCCATCTTGCCAGTTCTTTAATCATTTTTGTTTTAATATCTTCATTTGGCTCTTCTACTACCCCTCTGAATTTTAGGTTTTTCTGTTTCTGCCTCATCTCCATCAGAGCCATATTGTCCCAGATCTGCTCTTGTATTTTGCTGACCTCAACCAAGTCCTCTTTTATTCTATCTGACTCTTTTCTATTTTCCTTAACTTTCTTCTGAGTTTGTTTCGCTAGCTCTTCTGTCGTTTTAGATCTAACTGTTAAGTCTTTGATTTTACTTGACAATTTCCCCCACCACTCCCTCTATTTTTTAATCCAGGGTTTCTTGCACTTCCACCAATTTTTTCTCCATGTATTGTTCATTTTGTTTGAATTCTTCCTTTATTTTCAACCAAAGAATATCTAAATTTTTAATTTCATCCTGTTTTGACTGTCTTCAGTCACCTGGAGTTCCTCCAATTCCCCCCCCCCATTTTTTTCATGACATTTTTATACAAATAAATCAATATGAACTGCTTTCACCACTGGGGGGGGTAGTTACACCAGAGAGCTGGAAATCGTGTTTGTCAGAAATTGTGATTTAGATAATGGCCTCTAGGGGTCTTTCTTTCCCTTTTCCTCACATTGACTTAAAATTCTTAACCAAGCACTTTGAAATTCACCCCTTTGCACCTATATCAACTGTATGACAGTGTAATAATAATAGGGGTTGCTCGTGCGTAAGTTGCCGCCACTCCTGGCTAGGTTGCCTGGTTAAACCTTTTCTGTCCGGACAGCCCTTCACTTCATGGCTGCTTCAGTCGCTAGCAGAATCCATCAGTGGGCGTTTCTTAAACCTTTTCCAGCATAAAAGCTGTTTGACCCCAAGTCTCCTCCTACTCTCCCTGCGCGGAAGTCTTCTGCGCAGGGAGGGTGTGGGTCGCAGAGGACCTGTGCTGTCCCCTCTGGTCTCTGGCGAGGAGTCCTGGAGCCCCCTCACCGATTCCCCCATCTGCCCCCCTTTATCCCTGGTGTTACGCTGATTTCCTTCCCCAGCTGATGAGCTGCCTCTCTCCCTGCTGGGCCCTTCTCCAGCATCACTTGGGAGCCTTGCCTCCGCCTCTGGCTCCGATGTCAGTTCCCTGACAGACAGCTATATATCAAATATTATTCTGAAGAGAGGGGGAGAGATATAGGGAATAGTACACATCAAAGATATATAAACATTGTCCCAAATTGTCACAGTTTAAATGTCACCTTCCCAACTCAGTCAAAAATGTTTAGTTCATCATAAAAAGCCCATCTAACAATAACTCAAATACTGTTCAGTTTGAGGGTCCTCTTCTGTCCTCTTCTTTTCTTCCACCTCTTATAAACTCAGTCCAACTTAAAAGTCCAAATTAAAGTTCAAGCAAGTCCATATAAGTCCATAAATCCAAATATAACTGTAATCAGCTCAGGGAGTTGGAACATAAACTTCTAGCCACTTGGAGGTTTAATCCTCAAAAAATATAAATATAAATATAGGATATTCCCCCAGTTAGTCTTCTTTCCTCCTTTCGTACTCCAGGGGGGATGAGGATAGTCACAGTTTAATTTCAAGCCTCTTCTATATCCATTAAATCCAGGGGAAATAAGGAAAATAAGGAACAAAGATACTTCTAACTGCTCCACTTTCCCTTTGTCAGTCCCTTACGCTGTTGCAGACCTCCCCCTTAGCTTTATACAGGGGTCTATATAAAGTAACCAAGCCTCTGAATTGAGGTTTGAACACGTTACTGTTTCTCCGACCAAGTCATCAAGTCTTCTCAGAGAAGAAGGAGATACAAAGTTCTCAGCGCGTTACTTCTGAGATCTTTCAGCTTACACTTACTCAGCAGGAAACTTTCACTTCTGCCTTGTTCTCATGTCTTTGTTCTCTGCTCCATCTTTGACACTGCAGCCGGGACGGACTCCCTTTTTACATCCCTCAGCTGACCAAATTCTTTGAATTCCTTACAGTAGTCAGTTTTTAAACGTGTCGTATTTCTAGGAATTCAGTTTTCTCCTGGAAGTTTAGCACTTTCCATCAGAAGTTTGAGACTGCACAGCATGGGGTCTGAGGTGCTTCCCCTTTCGTGCCCGCAGCTCTATCCTGTCCCCGGATTTTTATTTAAAACCAGAGAAACAGGAGAGCACACCTGGGCGTTGCTGGGTGCTCCGTCCCCCAAGATATCCCCCTTGAGGTTTTGAGGCCCGTAGAGTCTTTACGGATCCCTAAAAAAAACCCGTGCTGCTCGGAATTACCAGAGCGGTCGTTCCGCGCTTCTCTTTGATGTCCATGCTAGACCGGAAGTCCCTGTGTTTTGAGTCAATCTCCTGTCAGTGCAGATCACAGAAGTTCAGCCCATTCTAGCCACAGCTGGGACACTTTATGGCTGCTCTGCAGAGAGAGGCCAACTCAGTTCACCAGAGTTCAGATTGCATAAACTGAGTTTCTTTGCCAGAGCAACTGGTGAGGTGGTAAAGCCTCTGCCTTACAAGCACATGGTCCCAGGTTCAAGACCTGTTATCTCTCGGTAGGGGCCTGAAGAGCCCTGTGACTTGGGACAAACCAGCTTCATACATTCCTGTGTCAGGGTAAGGCACCATGATCTGATTATTATAAAGGCAGTACAGTGGTACCTCGGGTTAAGTACTTAATTCGTTCCGGAGGTCCGTTCTTAACCTGAAACTGTTCTTTTCTTAAAAAAAATGTCAGGGTTGCTTCCAGATCCTAGCTCACAGAGGATCACGCTAGCCAGCGATCATTAAATAAAAGTCTTTATTGAGTTACAGTTTCCATTCTCAAGCTGCTGCGTGCAACTCTACGTCTTATGCTTAGATCGGCGAAGCTCCGTCTGAATCTCCGCCCCTTGTACACCAACTTAATATCCTAGCCCTGCTCCACCTTTTCCGCCTGACTGTTCTTCTCTGGGTCCCTCTGCCCCCCGGGGTCTCTTCCTTCCAGGATTCTTCTGACGCTGACCCCCCGGACCCTCCTGTCTCCTTGCGCCGGGCTTTAGGACCTGGCTCCCTTTCCGGGCTGCCTACTGCGCCACCTTCCTGTGCATTTGAACTTGGCGCGCGCGCCCAACCTTCCACCTTCCGTCTAACCGTCTCTTCGCTCCCCGATGGAGGTGTGGCCACTCCTGACTCGTGCCCTCCCTCCTGTTGTGAGCTGCCAGCGCTTGATCCCTGGCGCCCTTCCTCTTCCCTGCTCTCTGGCGGTGACGCTGGTCCCGACTTCCAACTGCTCCCCTCTGAGTCCCCTCTGGCTCTATCTTCCTGGGGTGTCCCCCTAGTCTCCCCCCTTGCCCTGGCCACTGGTGCTCCTTTCTGTGAATCTTCTGATTCACTGGAAAGACTCGGAGATCTCGGGTCGTCGTCATCACTCATCTTTTCTTCTGCCTCCTCCCCCTCACTCTCTGTTTCCTCCCTTGCCCTCGCCTCTGCTCCTGAACCCCTGACATCCATCCCCCCCTCGAAGCCCCCTCTTCCCCCTCCCCTCCTTCCGGTGCGGGAGCTGGGTGCTGCCGTGTCAAGGGGACGAATGTCGGGTACAGTTCGCTTCCCGTGGCGGGCCTCCATCTGAAGTCTTCCGGTTCTTCCTCCCTGCTCTCGTTGACGACGGTCACCTCCGCTTCCATCTCTGTGCCACCGTGCTCGAAACCCGGGTCGTCCCCGAAAACGTCCATGTCCGTCTCTCCCTCGCTTCCTTCTGGAGACGTTGCTCGTCCTGGACCCTCCAGCCACTTTCTGCGCCACTGCTCCTCTGGTCGATCATCCCACCAATACGAGGGTTCTGAAGCAGATCCCGAGGGTGACCCCTCCGGGGAACGGGCGTCTCGTGTCGGTTCCTCGTCCGAGTCGAACCCCCGGAACGTGCTGGCTGAAAGCGTGGGCGTGAAAAGCCAGTCGTCAAAAAAGTCTGCTGGCATTGGCCTATGTGGGAAGAGGGCATGAAACTCTTCTTTGAGCAGAGGTTCGTCTAAAGCGTAGCCCGGCACCCAGCTGTTGGCACTGGCCGGGGTGCCCTCCTTGGCGAGAAGGTATTCTACCCCCTCTTCCCCCCATCTGGAGTCCAAAATCTCCGTGACTTCGTTGATGCGCACCTCCTGTGCCACTCCCCCTTGCCCGGTTCTCTCTCGGAGCGGACTCGGCGCCGTTCCTGGTTCCTGAAACCTGTGAGGTGCCTTGTAGGGAGTGAGCACCGATCTGTGGAACACCGGATGCATCCTGGAGCCCTCCGGAAGCGCCAGCCTGAAAGCCACCGGGTTGACCTGCTCTTCGACTTGGTAGGGCCCCAGTTGTTTATGCCCTAGTTTCTTCTTCGCCAACGACCTGGCCGGCACTGCGTGGGCTGCTAACCAGACCCAGTCTCCCACATGGATCTCTTCGCCAACCCTTCTGTGTTTGTCCGCTTGTACCTTGTATGCGTGTTTAGCCAGCTCCAGGTGCCGCCGCAGCTGATCGTGGACCTCCTGCAACTCCGACGCGAACGCATCTGCTGTCTGCGGCTCCCCCTCCTCCAGTCTTTCCAGTCCCGGGAAGGTTCTGGGGTGCCTCCCGTTGTTGGTGAAGAACGGCGTGACCCCCGTGGACACGTGCTTCGTGTTGTTGTAGGCGAACTTGGCGAGAGGCAGGTAATCCACCCACGTCGCAGGCTGTTGATTCGCATAGCATCTCAGGTACTGCTGCATGATGGCATTGACCCGCTCCGCTTGCCCGTTGGTCTGCGGGTGTCTAGCCGACGCCAGGTTGATCTTGACGTTCAGGAAGCCCATCAGCTTCTGCCAGAAGTTCGAGATGAACTGTCGCCCTCGGTCGGACAGAATAGACCGCGGCAGACCGTGAACCTTGAACACGTGATCTATGAACAGTTTGGCGGTTTGTTCCGCCGTGGCCACCTTCGCACACGGAATGAAATGTGCCATCTTGGAGAACAAGTCCACCACCACCAGCACAGCCGTCTTGCCCCTCGAGCTGGGCAGATCCGTGACAAAGTCCAGGGCCACTCTCTCCCATGGTTCGCACGGAGTTTGCAGCGGTTCCAGCAGTCCGGCCGGCGGTCTGTGCACTGGTTTGGCCCTCTGGCAGGTGTCACACCTCGCCACGTAGTCCGCGACTTCCCCTCTCATTCCAGGCCACCAGAAGTCTCTGGCGACTAATTCCACCGTCTTCTCCTTGCCAAAGTGCCCGGCAGTGGGCGCGTCGTGCAGCTGCTGCAGTACCTTGGCGCGAAGTTCGTCTCCCGGCACGTAGATGGCCCCTTTACGGAGGAGCCATCCATCTCGCAGCTGGAACTCGTCGGTCGCTGCCGTGCCCCTGTGCACCTCTGCCATCTTTGCTTGCGCGAAGGAGTCATCCTGCAACGCTCGTCGCACCGCCTCCAGGTCAACTGTTGCCGCACGCCCACACTGTCGGTGCATTTGAACTTGGCGCGCGCGCCCAACCTTCCACCTTCCGTCTAACCGTCTCTTCGCTCCCCGATGGAGGTGTGGCCACTCCTGACTCGTGCCCTCCCTCCTGTTGTGAGCTGCCAGCGCTTGATCCCTGGCGCCCTTCCTCTTCCCTGCTCTCTGGCGGTGACGCTGGTCCCGACTTCCAACTGCTCCCCTCTGAGTCCCCTCTGGCTCTATCTTCCTGGGGTGTCCCCCTAGTCTCCCCCCTTGCCCTGGCCACTGGTGCTCCTTTCTGTGAATCTTCTGATTCACTGGAAAGACTCGGAGATCTCGGGTCGTCGTCATCACTCATCTTTTCTTCTGCCTCCTCCCCCTCGCTCTCTGTTTCCTCCCTTGCCCTCGCCTCTGCTCCTGAACCCCTGACAAAAAATAATTTTTTTTATTAACCGGCCAATCAAATCAAATTAAATCACATCACATAAATTCCGAATTACAAAGCCGAATTTTAAATTTTTTGTTGGGGGGACCCATATTTCAAGATCCGAAGGGGGATTCTGATCATCTTCTTGCTACTGCGTTAATGTCCAAATCAGTCCAAATCAATCCAAACAAAGTTCAAAATTCTATCCAGTCTTTTCTTGCTGTTTCCACATCACATCTTGTTCATATATTTTCTCTTTTTTCTTTATGATCTCTTCTGATAGTCTCCTTAAACCGATAAACACCAATAATAATCCTGTGTGAATTTTTCCGTTCTTCCAATCCTCAAATCGAGATGGTTTCCATATATCATCGCCTTCATAGATAACATCGCTCTTTCCATCAGTCATCTCGCAAAACTGTCGCTCTTAAGTCCCTCTGAGGAGTTTCACCCACAATATAAAAACAGCTCTATTTCTCTATTTCTCCTCCCAGACTCAAGACCTCTGACAGAACTTCCCAATATGGCGACGGCATTTTTAACTGCGTCATTCCAAAGCTCTTATACATTCCACGCTCTTCTTAAAACATGCTTTGGTTCGAAAGTTTATCTCCGCACAGCCTTAAATCCACAGCTTAAGTACTTAATACGACATTTCTGGCTTGTAAGGGGAGGGGATTCTTGTTTAATCACATAAGAAAAGAAAGGAAAGTTTTTTTCCCCTCCCCCATCAGTCATTTGCCATACCGAGTCTTGGCGTATCTCCTCATGATTTATTCTTGTTCCTCCGACTCATCTTGTTTTATCAGAGATCTCTTCTGTTAGCAGTCTTTACTCCCCCTCCTTCCTTGAAATATGTGCATTCCTTCATCCAAATTGTTTCTTTTGAAGTTCTTGCAGCTAGTGGCGTGGATCAGGGACGGCATCCAGGAGTGCCGAAATCCCACAGGAGGGCTTTGTGCCTAGTGCCCCCATCCCCACAAATTCAGAGGTTGTATAGGGCACAGCAGGCAAAGGCAGTCCCCCCCACCATCCTGGGGGGGGGGGTAGGGAGGCTAATTACTCCCACCATAGCCTCCAAATTACCTTGTGTGGGTCGGAGAGATGTTATTGTCAGCCATCTTCTGATGCGCCCCCTAGTGGCCCCCCTAACCTGAAACTGTTCTTAACCTGAAGCACCACTTTAGCTAATGGGGCCTCCTGCTGCCGACGGAGCATGATTTCTGTTCTCATCCTGAAGCAAAGTTCTTAACCCGACATACTATTTCTGTGTTTCCGGAGTCTGTAACCTGAAGCGTATGTAACCTGAAATGTATGTATGCTTTGCACCATAAGGTCCCATGGCAGGCTACAGCAATCTAAAATATCAATATTAAGCAGTATAGTTTAGGTGTACTCTCATTTTGACTCAAGAAAATCACCATTTTATAGTTCAAATCGGGAAAAATAAATGCAGTAAATGGACCAAAGACTGCCATTGGGGGTAGCAACAGAACTGCCGCTTCACCACGCTGAGAAGAAATTAAATATTTTATTTTTCGTCTCCCGTTAGATTCACAAAATGTTTAGGGGTATGCATACCCCTGCGTCCCTGCAGAAAAAAGCACTGTACTGTGGTACCTTGGGTTACTGACACTTCAGGTTACAGACTCCGCTAACGCAGAAATATTACCTCGGGTTAAGAACTTTGCTTCAGGATGAGAACAGAAATCGTGCTCCAGCGGTGTGGCAGCAGGAGGCCCCATTAGCTAAAGTGGTGCTTCAGGCATGTGAGGAAGGGGGGAGGATGCATAGGGGAGGTGGGGAGACAGGGGGCTGTTGGATTTTGTTGTAAAATTCCAAAAATAAATAACAAAAAGTTGTTTGCATTGCTAATTAAAAGTAAAAGGTTGCGTTTCTGCTGTCTGGATGTCATTTGCTAAAACCAAATGTGTTTTAAAAATTGAACCTATACAGCAGAAATACGCACCACTGTGTTCAATGGTGCTTACTCCCAACCATGCACAGAACTGCAGTCATGTGCCATAAATTTAATCATGAGATTTTATTAGTAATTTGTTGTGAATGTCTGTGTTTTTAAGGTGGAGGTATTTTTTAAAGCAATGTGTTAGAAAAGCAAGATATTTAAATCCCGTTGGCCTGACTCTGGATTTCATTATGGAGCTGTCATTGATGCACTACACAGTTAGGAATAGCCCTCAAATGTTGCTGGGAACTGCAAATGGGGAGGAGAGCACTGTAGCGCTCAGTTGCTCCTTGAGGGCTTCTCATAGGCATCTGGTTGGCCACAGGGAGAGCAGGATGCTGGACTAGATAGGCCTCTGACCTGCTCCAGCAGAGTTCTCTTATGTTCTCTCTCCCAGGGCAGGTTAGACTGCCAGAATCTTCTGAGAGCAGCCATTCAAACCATCCTAAAAAGCAACCTACTGCGCATACTCCTGCAGCTATTTCTTGGTAGAGAAGGGGGAACAATAATTGCCACACCTTATTCTAGTAAGTGAAGGTTTGCTGGATTGCTACTAATACAATGAATGGCAGTAGCTTGGGTTACATTAGAAACAAAGGCTAAGCTCCGAAGTGCATAAGCAATGCCTGGTAGAAACTAGAAGGAGCTTAGGATGTCAGGGGGGTGAAGGTATCAGTGGCATGCAAAGGACAAGCATTTCAAGCCACGAATTCTTCTCCAGTTTGAATTAAAATGCAAATCAGAGACAAGTTCTTTCCGCTTGTCCCTTCCATTCAGTGCAATGGAGAAGCATTACTTCATACTTTGAATAGGAGCATAATTGAGAGGGTGGAGGAACCAAAAACAAAAAATGTGAAGACAAAAGGGAAGACCATTCTTCCTTGGTTATTCTTCCATAGGTGGACTTCCCATCACCAATTTTGCCCATGCTGCCTCTGAATTTGTACTAGGGAAACATTTTTCTTTTACACTGAATGGGAGCAGGGTTGAAGGAAGGCTGAGAGGAAAGAAATTCTGACAATTCTTTGAAAGTTTTTTCTCTCAAACTACTCCTGGAGGTTTTCAGTCCTCCCTTGGAGAATATTCAGTGAAATGACCTTCCTTATTTTGCCACCCACAAAGTAAGTGGAGAATTTGAGGGAGGGCCATTTTCACTCTGTTCTAGATTTTTAAAGACAGTGAGAGCCTCGGTTGGGCTCAGGGGGAAAAAGAAAGAAGTTTTCTCATCCAAGTTCATCCAAGGTGGGCTTGGGAGATCTTGCTCATCTATACTCTGTGCCTTTCTTGAAGATATGCTTCCCAGGACTTGTAGTTTACTGGATCCAACTTAGTTCATTTCCCATACTTACTCAGAAGTTCAGTTGCATCCATTATTGCTATCTGTTCTTTAGAACATGGTTACCCTTAAAGGGATTATTGGCAGACATTTGTAAATGTCAAGTCTCAAGGTTGTTCTATTAGGTGAAAGGGGCAAAGATTTCAAAAGCTATTGATTTCTGCAGCACCCTCCAAAGACTTTCCTTCTTAGCTCAGGCAAAAAGTGAAAGTTATTTTTAGACCGTTTGTTCTAGCACCGGGAGACTCCAAACTGAGTTTATAGGAATATTTTTCCAAATACAGTGGTGCCCCGCAAGACGAATGCCTCGCAATACAAAAAA
Organism: Podarcis liolepis; assembly: GCF_965112155.1. Lineage (NCBI taxonomy): Eukaryota > Metazoa > Chordata > Lepidosauria > Squamata > Lacertidae > Podarcis > Podarcis liolepis. Next base: position 21,674,782 of record NC_139554.1, read on the forward strand.
CTCGCTAGACGAAAGGTTTTTTCATTCGCGATTTGCCTCGCAAGACGAATTCCCCTATGGGCTTGCTTCGCAAGACGAAAACGTCTTGCGACTTTGTTAAACCGTTTAAACCGTGCTTCGCAAGAAGAAAAATTCGCTAGACGGCAAAAATTGCGGAACGAATTAATTTCGTCTTGCGGGGCACCACTGTACATTTGTCTGCCTGTGCTTTATTTTTAGCATTGACACATCTGCCAATCTCAGTGTACAGATCTATAGAAGGGTTACCAAAAAAGCTTATGTTGTCACTCAGTTAAACAACTTTGCTGTATCTCGGGTAGGACATGCGAGGGAATCAAAAGTTCATCTCAGACAGGGGTCTCAACCCACCCAGCTTCTACGTCCTGCAGCACTTCAACCCACCAAGTAAGGGTTGGAGATCTTGCTGCTGGACTGCAGCTCCCATCGTCTCCAGCCACCTAGCCAATGAAATGGGATTATGGGAGTTGTCCCAACTGAGCCCTCATGGCAAGAATGGGGAACCTGCAGCTTTCAGGAATTTCTGGACACCAGCCCCCATCTGCCCCAGCCAATATCAGGGGTGATGGGCGCAAGAGTCCAACCACCGTTGAGGGTCACCAGTTCCTCAGTGGCTGACTCAACTCCTTCCACTCTGATTGGCTTCGTTTAGCACAAAGAGTAACAAGACTTCTTCTCAGTGGCTAAAAAGCTTCCATCATGGCAGATTTTACCCATCACTCTCAAACAGTGGCGGAGGAAGGGGGTGCAGGCGTGCAGTTTCCCTCAGATGTCATCACTGAGGGGGTATGTGACAAAATGAGTTTTTAAAAAATTGTGCTCACGAAACTTTTTAGGAGAGAGGTGGTGGCTTAGGCGCCTGCAGGGTCCGCGCTGCCTGAAACAGCAGCTTTCGTCTGCCTACTGCCTCTCCCTCAGACACCCTACAGCTGAGGGGGAGGCAGCGAAGAGGCTCCAAGTGTTGGAGAGGCTCGCCCTGCCCCCATGGGTGGCTTGACACGCCCCCAGCTGCAGGACACACACCTGCACCAGGCACTCAAGCGGCTAGCTACTCCGCAGCACACATATGCACATGAAGAGGCAAGAAAGATAAGAATGGGTTTTTTGTGTGTGACTAATTTCTAAATCCTGCTATTTGTCCATTGCAATAATGTCTTCAACGTGGAAATCGTTATACAAAATATTGGAGCCCAAGATACCCCTGTTCTCGTCACCCACAGAAGCCATGGCAGTTTAAAAAAGAAATATGAAAGCGGAATGGCCAACATCAGTCTTAGAAGTAGAAAAGGATAAGCCAACATTGAAGCAATATGAGGAAATTAAAAACTCGCTAACAGACTGGCTACAATATTTCCAGCTACACCAAAGACTAGCTATAGATTCAAAACAAGAAATTGCAAAGGAAACATCTAGATTTGAAAGAGAATCAATACTTAACAAAAAGAAAATTATTTCACGAGTGTATGATTATCTTCTGGAATGGGAAACAAAAGAAGAACGGTCATGGTTAAATGGGCACAGGACTTCGGGCATAATATACTTATGGAACAATGGGTGAGATTATGGACGGCAGACATTGAATTCACAGCATGCTATAATCTCAGGGAATATACCATAAAATGGTATATAGATGGCATCTTACCCGCAATGACCGCTCCCCACTTAAAACGGGGGGCGCCCTTTGCGTGGACGCGTGCAGCCCCTAGATCTGGAGCGGCTCCAACAGCATAGGCTTGGCTTTGCCTTCCCTCAGGTGGGATACCTGGAGGTCTCCACCTACCTCAGTCAGTTGTCCAATCCCACCTGGGGGAAGCGTTGCCAAGGAGACCAGGCCAGGTAGGGGAGGGATTACCTGCCCACACAATAGAGGGAGGATCTTACCTAGGAATCCTCACTTGGCTCCAGAGCTTCTCCCACCCTACCCACCCTCAGTTAAGGTCTTATTTTGCAGGTTAACTTTTCTTCACAGGTTTTGCAGGTTAACTTTTCTTCACAGGTATGCGGGTGCTGCTACGTTAAGGTCGCTGTTAAAGGGCCGGAAAGGAATTTCCCTGCATTGGCAGGTTTCGCCTTTCCCGTAGCAAAACGTCACAACTTTGGCGGTATCAGGCCTTGGGCGGAATCCTTTTGTCCATCTTCCTCTTGCGGCGGCGATACCAGGGTTCCCCGTTAAAGGGGTTTTGTGAAGGGAGGCTTTGGCCGTACACCGAAAGGTCGTCATTGCTCCCTCCTGCGGCGGCGGCGTTACGGGGGCGGCCATCTCTGCTTGAACATATGTTCTCCAGAGCCGGCCCATCCCCCACACACACACTGGATAACCCTGATGCTCCCTAGGTCCCCGGCTGGGGACCGGGGAGGGAGAACGCCCAATGCCTGAGCCAAGGTCTACCCACATTTGAAATTTAATAAAGTTGTGGCCAATTTAATCCCATAGCACGTTGTCTTGAGTCGTTATTCACATGACAGGGGGACCGTGCAGGATCTGGGGACTCCGCCTGTCCACGCAAAAAACTTGCTAAAATGTATAAAGGAAAAACATCAACCTGTTGAAGATGTAAAAAAGAGGAGGGATCATACTCTCATATGTGGTGGACCTGTATAGCCATTGGCAGATACTGGAATGATATTTATAATGAGTTTAAGAAACTATTTAAAATTACTTTTAAAAAAAACATACCCCAGAGATTTTCCTACTTGGTATATTACCATCAGAAATTAAAAAAGATATAAGATCATTGTTTATGTATGGTATAACAGCAGCTAGGACCCTTATAGCAAGGAATTGGAAAAATGAAATGCTCCCAGAGATTACAGATTGGCAGATGCTCATGTTAGAATATCTACAATTAGCAAAACTGACGGGATCAGTTAGAGGAATATCGAAACAAAAAACAACTAGAGAACGGATAATATTTAAGAATTATGTAAAACCTTATTGTACAAATAACTCCATATTAGCAGAAATTGAGTGATATTTGTAAAGAAAAAAAATCAAAGGAATATATACAAAACAGAAAGAAATGATATTATATAATGTAAAACTGTGTAAAAAAGAATGTTATATCAAACAGTATAATGAGAAGGATGGGAAGGATCGTGCCGATGAGTACTTTTACTATGTAAATAACTTTGTCTTCTTCTATTTTTGATTTCTTTGTTTCTTATCTTTGTTACTTCATTTTTTATTTTTTATTTCTTTATAAATTTTCTATTTTATATAATTTTCTTTTTTTACCTGTTAAGAGATAGGACATAATGTCTGTATAGACATGCAATTTTTATAATCAATAAAGAGATAAAAAAATTTTACAATAGTCTCTAGCAAGATCCCCAAAGTAACAGTTCCACAACTAGTCAGGTAAAAAGATAAGACTCCACACATGAGGAGATATTGTGTTATGGATTTTTTGAACAAAGATTTGCCAGGCTGCAACTTTTCCACATGTGCAGCCCTCCTGAGGCAGGCTTTTCAGCGAGGGACAATGCAGAGCTGATAGGGCCGAGGGAAGTTGCTTATGCCGCTCAACACCGGTGTGAGATCGATGTCCTTGGGGTCAATGATGGACTTCAGAGTGAAGTTCTGCAATATGGTGATGAAGAACAAGAAGATCTCCATACGGGCCAGACCTTCCCCTACACATATCCGCTTCCCTGCAAAGGAAACCCAAAGTGTAAGATGCATAACAGCCACTTTGGCTGTTACGGAAAAAATAACAATCTTGCCAAAGGAGCAAAGGTGCTGCTCCAGAACAGCTCCTGGGAGAGTCACTCCACCATTTCTTTTGTTTCAGCTGGCCACAGGAAAGGTACAAGGAGTTCTGATGGACCCAGAAGCCTCTGCCCCTCTCTCACAATCTGGGAGCCCTTCCAGTTTAGGCTGCAGGAGGAAGAAGGTTCCCCCTCATTGCCCTGACACCAGCCGATTCGGGAGATGGGAAAGACCTGAGCTGGCTAAGACTGCAGCCTACTGAGGAAGCAGAGCTCTTACCTGCTGAGAAAGGCATGAAGTAGTTGCTCTTCCTGAAGGTGCCATCTTTGTGCAAGAAATGTCCTGGGTCAAATTCTTTGGGGTTTGGAAATTCTTTGCTGTCATGTAGCACAGATATCAGACTTGGATATATGGTAGTGCCCTGCAGAGAGTGCAAAGAAATGGGCTGGATGGCCATGACACCCAACGAAAGCATAAAATTGACTCTCACAAAGGAATGGTGTGGGAAGGCACTAACAGGAAGGAAGGTACTTTGTTGTTGTTTTTTTATAAGATACTTATTAAGATTTTCAAAATATTACAAAATAAAAATAAAAAAGTAAGAAAATACAAAATAAAAATGGTTAAAAACAACTCATTCTTTCCATTACTTATTTTTCATTAGCTTATTTCCCGGACCTCCTCACGCCTCCCTTTTTTGTATTCCAGTTCAGTTTGTTGGTTCAGCAAATCCTTACCCTCTTTGTTTATCCTAGTCTTTAATCTTAAGCTATTGTAACGTTAAATTTTTACCTATTAATAATCCATTTTTCATATTCCCTTATAATATTACAGCTGAAAACCACTTAATTTCTATCCAACATCATTCTAACATTCATTAATTTTACAATATTTCTGTAGATAGTCTTTAAATTTCTTCCAATCTTCTTCCACCGACTCTTCTCCCTCAGATTCTGCCAGTCATTTCCGCCAGTTCCACGTAGTCCATCACCTTCACCTGCCATTCTTCCAGGGTGGGTAGATCATGTGTCTTCCAATACTTTGCAATGAGTATTCTTGCTGCTGTTGTGGCATACATAAAAAAGTTCTGTCCTTCTTTGGCACCAATTGGCCAACTATGCCTAGAAGAAAGCCCTCTGGTTTCTTCAAGAATGTATATTTAAATACCTGTTTCAATTCATTATATATCGTCTCCCAGAAAGCCTTAATCTTTGGGCACGTCCACCAAAGGTGAAAGAATGTACCTTCAGTTTCTTTACATTTCCAACATTTATTATCGGGCAGATGATAGATTTTTGCTGTTGTGGGTCAAATTCTTTGGGGTTTGGAAATTCTTTGCTGTCATGTAGCACAGACATCAGACTAGGATTTATGGTAGTGCCCTGCAGAGAGTGCAAAGAAATGGGCTGGGTGGCCATGACACCCAAAGGAATGGTGTGGGGAGGCACTAACAGGAAGGAAGGTACTTTGTTGATACAGAAGAAGAATGTAGCAGCTTCAGAAGGCAATAGGGTGTTTAAAACGAAGTCCAGGATTCAAGATGCCCAGCTACGCTTTAGGAGTTGGGCTAAACTACTTCCCTTGCTTGTACATAAGAAGAGAAGAAAAGCTCTGCTGGATCAGTCCAGTGGCCCCATCTGGTCCAGCATCCTGTTTTCATGGTGTCCAACCAAATGCCCATGGGAAGCCCATCAACATAATCTAAACAAGACAGCACTCTCAATTCCTGTGGTTTCCACCCACTGGTATTCAGAAGCATGCTGCCTCTCGCCATGGAGGTAGAATATAGCCATCATTGCTAGCAGCCTACTATTAATACTTAGAGCCTTGAAAAGAGCTGACCTTTGGAATGACATATTGTCTGAACGGTGTATCTTTGAGTACTGCATGAGGGCCGCTCAGTGGGGCAATAGAGATGAACCTCTGGATCTCATGGATGACAGCATCTGTGTAAGGCATTTCCCCACGATCTGCCATGCAAGGACTTCGTGATCGGCCAATAACTCGGTCAATTTCTTCATGCACTTTCTCTGTGATGGGAAGAATGAGGTTTAACGCCAGTGCAGGAAACATTACAGAAGAAACTGAAACTCAGTGGGAATGGATGCAAGGCTCTGCACACTTTGGAGCTTTCAATTGTTTTCTGGTGCCAACTTTCTACTAACTCGTCACCACAGGCAATTTATTGTAGCTTACCTTCAGCAATCCATCTGTAAACAGGGAAACATAGTATAACTGCAATTATTTATATATTAATTTAATTTCTATCCAAAAGGAGCCCAGCGGGACAAAAGCTTTAGGGATGTTATAGGAGCAAGTGATGGTCCAGCTTAGAGAGATTCCTATTGGAGGCACTGTCCAGCAGTGATTCTGATACTACCTGAGGGCCCTTTGGCCCCCAGCCCTTGTGGTTGTGCCTTTGTCTAAAGCAGTGGTGTCCAAACTTTTTTCAAAGCGGGCCAGAAAGGATGAAGTAAACCAAAGTTGTACTTCCGGGTTAGCGCCATCGGCTAATGGCGGATTCCCTCCGAACTTGCTGAATTAACAATTTGAATTGGAATACAAGAAGGGGAGGTGTGGGGAAGTCAGGGAAATATGTTACGGAAAATAAGGATCATAAACTGTATATGTTTTCTTTTTCTTTTGTTTTTTCTTTTGGTTTTTTCTTAATGGAAAATTCTCAATAAATATCTATTTTTTTAAAAAAAATGAAGTAAACCAAAGTTGGTGACCTTTTTTTTAGTATTTTACCCCTAGGAAATATCCTGCTGCTGGGGCCGGATTAAACCGACCAGCAGGCCTGATTAGGTCCCCAAAATGGACTTTGGACATGCTTGATCTAAAGGATCTGCACTGGCTGCCAGTACACTACTGAGCCAAATTCAAGTTGTTACTGTTTGCATATAATTCCTCGGTTTTGCAATATGGTCAGCGATAAGAGCTCATACACACTTCTGTTTTTGCTGGGATTTCTAGGCACGGGTCTGTGGTTACTAGGCATGGATCTGAGCATTTTGTCCACCCCCACCCCCACTGTTGTCTCCAAGAAAGCCTTCTGTCTACTGCTGATGTCAGTCAGCGATGATTAACATTCAGCGATGAACAGTGGGTTTTCCTGGGGAAAGTGGCAGAAAAACCACCTCTTGGACCTGTGACACATAAATCTGGGAAAGAACTAGAATAATAAGTTACTAATAATGCATCTGTTTTACCTTGTATCTCTGGGTATTTGAGGAGGATCATGAACCCGTATCGCAGTGTGGTGCTGGTGGTCTCTGTTCCAGCCCCAAACAAGTCAACTGTGCTTATGGCCAGGCTTTCAATGGTGAAATGGGATGCACTATTACCTTTTTCCTGCAGAAACACACAACACAGTCAGTGGAGTCAACTCAATTGTTCTGAGTACAGCATAACAAGAATTTAGCAGCGCCACTGGGACCAGCTCCCTTCCCAAGACACATCATATCTCAAGTCTTTTTATAGCTCATTCCTCTGGACATTCCTTGCCCAGAGGGCTAATCATTAGAAAGAACTTCCTACTTACTGTAGGAACAAGTCAGCAATGGGAAATGAATCTACTCCAATGGGGTGTGGGCAGGAATCTCTTTCCTTGGCATTCCCCACAAGAAGCTGGATGGATGTCTGCTGGTTGGGAAGCTTCAGGAGTGGCAGGAGAACCCACTTGGAGAGTTCTGTGAGTTTTCATGATTACCTGATCCATTTTCATAAGGAAGCAGTCGATAAAATCCCGAGGTGAGTTGGGGTCCAGAGTGGGCTTGTGTTCTTCAACCTCCTCCAAAACAAACTCTCTGATTGCCAAGATGTTTTTCAGCACTTTGTGGTGGGGTCCAGGGATCCATTTCATCAAAAAAGGGAATACGTTGTAGAGCTAGAAGAAACACCACAAGAGACCCTTTGGCACCAACCTCAGTCAGGGTTTGTCCACACTCAGGCTTCAGTATAAGTTGGCTACTGTTGCCTTGTGTGCATTTCAACTCTGTGGTCCACACAACAGCATTTTCACTACCAATGCCTCCCAAATCTATGTAGATGTTCCCCATCTGCATTACTGGGTGGTGCTTCATTGATTGTACTGCATTGTATTATCTTCCCTTCCCCTCAATTAGTGCTTTCCTACCCTCTACCTAATGTTTGTAGAGGTCATATGCAGATTTTTTTTTTTAATTTCACCTATGTGTACCTTTAGAAAAATCTGAAAAATCATGCAACATTCCCCCCACCCCCGCTGCCAAAACCGCAACAGCTGGGTAGGAAGCTGTCTTATATTATTATTTTATTATTATTATCATTTATTGAATTTATACCCACAGGTCTCAGGGCGGTTCACAGACTAAAATCAAAATATAAAACCACAAAATGCATAATTAAAATAAGATCAACAACCCAATTACCCCCCCAAAAAACTCCACATGTTAAAAGGTATATACTGAATGAGACCATTGTTCTCTCAAGGTCAGTACCGCCTATGGAGCTGCTCTGCTGGGTATCATTCAGGAGTCCCATTCCTAACTAGGGATGCTACTAGGAATTGACTCTGGGACCCTATATAAATAAGCCAAATGGTGTAAAGCTGAACTATGGGGTTACATACATATCTCTAAATTTAGTCCCATCTGCTCCTCCTGTTGAAACCAGGCTGTGTACACATCGCTGGCTTAAAATGTAGCAAGGCAGGATAGATATGGATTGCGGCTAACGTCATGTATTCACACCTTCTCAAACCAGTAGTGGAAGCACACTGGATGCAGAGGCAATGGCAGTGTATATACACCCCAAGTGATTAGTTCCAGTTATAAACTTGAGCCTGTGGGTTTTACTAGTTAAGCTTTACTTCCTGCTCCACTGGGCTGCTGTTAAGTCAAACCTTGGTTACTAGACCCAGGTGCATTGTGTGCCTTGACTGGATCTCCACATTAAGAACATAAGAAGAGCCTATTGAATCAGGCCAGTGGCCCATCGTGCTGTCACAGTGGCTAACCAGTTACCCATGCCAAACCTGCAACTAGGACATTAACAGAAATATTAAGAGGCAGAGGCAGTATGGGCTATGAGAAGCCTGGAAGAAAGACATTTAAACAGCAGGAAAATGGCTACAGCCAGAGGCAGTATCTACATAAAATAAATATTCCACATGCAAGTAAACTTTAGACTTTGTGGAAAAGAATGCATTTAACCAGATGGCACCTACCTGTCCCCAAGGAGAGCTAAAAACCCGAAAGTTTTCACTTATTATGCTTAGAATGGATAGCAACTTCTTGTCATTATAATCGTATCGTTTCCCAAAGATAATTGCACAAATGACATTGGAGATGGCACAACTGAGTGAGAAGGTTGGATCCAAGGGCTTCTCTGGAAGAACAAGAAAAAAATAATTATACCCATTACAGGTTTTAGGCAATAATCTAGTCTGGAATTTCTGAGCTGCCATTTCCTGGCTCCTGGCCTCAGTGGTCAGACAGGGAGCTGCCTTTCTCATAACAATTCTGGAGGCATGGGCATCTTCAGTGGCTATGAGTGGTTTCTTCCAAGGACTTTCCAAGGTGCTTTCTTCCAGCTTCAGCCAATATATCCTTAGATAGGAAAGAGTGACCACAGTGGTGCAGGCCTTGGTGAAGTCTAGACTAAAACTAGGGAATCTAAAGCACTTCAGATGCTGCTAGACTCTAACTTCTGGACCACTGTCCATACTGGAATATCTGTCAGTAAGGATTGAGAGACGAGCAATATTAATGTTTGTAGATGCCGAAAAGGCATTCGACAACATATCATGGGATTTCATGCTGAAAAAATTGGAAAATATGGAGATCGGGGATGATTTTTACAACGGAATAAAGGCCATATACACCGAACAAAGAGCGAAGCTGATAGTGAACAATGTGATAACAGAAGAAATTGAAATATCAAAAGGGACTAGACAGGGTTGCCCGCTCTCACCCCTGCTGTTCATATTGGTCCTAGAAATCCTTCTGAATTCAATTAGGAAAAATGAAAGGATAAAAGGGGTGAAGGTAGGCCAAAATGAATACAAAACCAAAGCTTTCGCTGATGATTTGATCATTACGGTGGAAGACCCGATGACCAGCGTAAAGGAAGTGTTAGAGGAAATTGGTAAATTTGGGGAAGTGGCAGGCTTCACATTAAATAGGAAAAAAACTAAAATTCTAACTAAAAATATGGAGCAATCAATGATTGAAGAGTTCCAACAACAAATGGGAATTGAAGTTGTTAAAAAGGTTAAATATCTCGGAATTTGGATTACACCAAAAAATATTGATCTGTACCAGAATAATTATGTTATGATATGGAAAGGAATTAAGAAGGACCTGGAAGGATGGGGAAGGTTAAAACTATCCTTTTGGGGTAGAATAGCAATGATCAAGATGAACGTGCTACCCAAATTACTATTTTTATTTCAGACGATCCCAATATTAAGAGGAGCTAAAATCTTTAAGGAGTGGCAGAGATCGATTTCAAGATATATCTGGCAGGGCAAAAAACCGAGAATTAAATATAAACTGCTAACGGATGCAAAAGAGAGAGGAGGATTTGCCCTGCCAGACTTGAAGTTGTATTACGAGGCATCATGTCTTTGCTGGGTAAGAGATTGGATAAAGCTCAAAAACACGAAATTATTGGACTTAGAGGGATTCGACAATAGGTTCGGGTGGCACGCTTATTTATGGCAGGAGGGTAAAAAAGGTCATCAATCCTTTGGAAATCATATATTCCGGAAATCGCTAATCGAAGTATGGATCAGATATAAAAATATATTAGAAAGGGGAGTACCACAATGACTATCCCCTTTAGAGATGATGGGAATTAAGCAACTCAATATGAGAAGTAACTGGGCCACATATGGAGACCTGGTATTCAAAGAAGGGGACAAATGGACAGTTAAACCATATGAACAAGTGAAAGAACATGTACGGGACTGGTTGCACTATTGGCAGATAAGTAATATGTTTAAAAAGGAGGTGAAAGAAAAAGGGTATGAGGAAAAGGATTCGAAGTTTCAAACAGAAATTGTTAATAATGATAGTAAAATCATATCAAAAATGTATAAAATCCTACTAGAATGGCATACGATGGATGAGGAGGTGAAAGAGGTAATGATCCACTGGGCCAGAGATCTAGGGTACAGTATAGAGCTGGAAGAGTGGCAAAAGATATGGAATCAAAATCTGAAATTCACAGCATGCATAACACTAAAAGAAAATGCCATGAAGATGGTATATAGATGGTACTTAACACCAGTTAAATTGGCCAAAATGTACAAGATCTGTAATAAATGCTGGAGGTGTAGAGAGAAAGAGGGTACGTTTATGCATATGTGGAGGGAATGCGAGAAAGTGAAGGGTTTCTGGGGAAAAATATATGATGAAGTAAGGAAAATGCTACAATATAGCTTTGTTAAGAAACCAGAGACCTTTCTACTAGGGATAACCAGAAGGGAAATTAAAAGGAAGGATTTCAAACTTTTCCAATATGCAATAACTGCCGCGAGGACGCTGATAGCTCAAAGGTGGAAACAAGAACAAGTACCGACTCTGGACGAATGGAGAAATAAACTAATTGATTATGCGGAATTAGACAAACTAACGGGGAAAATTAGACTTCAAAGAGACCATAAGTTTTTGGAGGATTGGGAAAAATTTAGAGAGTATTTGAAAACTATATGTGAGGAGAATACAATGCTAGTGTGTTTTAAAGAGGCTTTGTGAAAAGTGAGGAACATCGCAAAAATGTAAATAAGGATATAAAGAAATTACTTAAAGGTGATACTATATATTAAGAAATGTGTAAATAGGAGGATTATTATGGATGACTGTCAGAGGAGTGGAGGGAGGTTCAACAAACTAAAATACGTGATGTGGAAAATGGAAAGATGGAAGTTTTTATAGAAAATGTAATAAAAAATATTTGCAAAAAAAAAGAAGAAGAAGAACGCAGCTGGAATTCAACAATATCTGCGGAGCACTCTTGCAGTTGATAGTGTTGGGATACTGCCAGGGAGATAAAGTCCATCATGGCCCCAAGCCGTGTGCCGGACGATCCATCGATCTCCCGTAGGCACGCAGTATCATCGATTAGCGACATGAGTTTCTAGTAATTATCTTGCCACATTCCATAGCTCATGCACACTCTTATCAGCAGATAATGCACAGCGAAAGTTGCACGCAGGAGAGCATTATTTACAAGCTTTATTCAGCGTTGATCAGAACAAAGAAAGACATGACTGCCTGCCTGCTTCAGTGTCTCCGATAGAGAGAGAGAAACGAAAGCAATAGCTAACATAAACATCCTGCTCCCTTTTAAGGTGGAACAGAAATATCCTAACAGATAGAGAATCAGCAGCCGGGCTTTAGATGGAACTGGTCTGTGTCAGCATATTACACCCCTGCTGAAAGCTATGCATTGTTTGCCAGTACATTGACAAGGTAAGTTCAGTGCATTACTGGTGTGTATGAAGCCCTCAGTGACCTAGGACCAGGTGGTGGTTAATAATCTGTTGTAATGTACCCCAGAATCTGTTGTGATGTTTAAGCGGGTCTGCTTGATAAGCCTATGTCAATGAAGGGCAGTGGCTACCCACCCTGTGTGTCCCGGAACTTTTCTAGCAGGAACTGTGCTTCCTCCTTTATCCTCTCCTCAATACTTTTCTTTCCCATGCCAAAGTTGCGCAGGGTGGTAAGGGCAAAATGTCGGAGCTGCTTCCACGCCTCCCCATTGCTGAATATAATTCCTGGAAAGCAGAAGAGGAAATGGGTATAAAGGAGATGGATGGACTGAAAGAGAGAGCAGAAGAAGCAGGTTGGAAGAGCAGGAGGCTCTTATTCTTGGCTCCAGACCACCTGGAGACTTGGTACTTTGGTGCCTCCTTAGTCCATAATCAGTAGCTGGCCAGTCTTCTGATACATGCCCTTACTGTAAAATATATGTGTTTAATGTGCATAAAATGCTATGTTTGTGTGTGTTGTGTATGAAACATAGTGGAGGTTTGCATTTGCAGAATGTCCATTTTTGAAGCTAAAACTTAAAAAGAGGTTTCAATGTTTTGATATTTATGTTAACTGGTAATTCATCTCTTGGAGCCTGGGTCTCTCTCTGAAGCTGCCAGTATAACTAAGAAGCAATAGTTCTTGGACTATATTAACCAGAAAGAACTTAAAGAAAACTGGACTACATTGCTAGTTGTTTAAGTGCAATGTGTTGATTTGTATTTATTTATTTTCTTGGTAACAAATTCATAGATAGTTTGCAGTAACTTTGAAACTCTTTCTTGGTGTGGAGAGCTTCTTGATTCACAAAATCCAGGTCAGAGAATTCTGCTCACATAACTCTCACACTTACTGCCCACACCAGAATTACCCCAGACCATTATTTTTAAAGGCTAGAGACTCATTCAATACTGCTTTAATTTTTGGTGCTTGTTCTAAACCAGAGGCAGAGCTAGCTGCTTCGGCACCTGGAGCGGCCTGTGTGGGTAGGGGTAAGCACCCTTGGGTGTAAGGCGGCGCGCGGCGGAGGGGACCTTCCGGCGGGTGCCAGCGGCAACGCACATCCCAGGGGGGCGCCACATGTGGCGATATCACTCCCCTCAGGGATTGCACCCAGGGCGGCCAGCACCCACCACACCCACCTTTCTCCGCTACTGCCCTAGATATTGCTTAAGTACTTTTATGAGATGGCTCATTTCTCTCTTAAATGGCAATGCCCAATATATAGTCATGCGGCAGCTAGACTGGTGACTGGGAGCGGCCGCCGAGACCATATAACACCGGTCTTGAAAGACCTGCATTGGCTCCCAATACGTTTCCGAGCACAATTCAAAGTGTTGGTGCTGACCTTTAAAGCCCTAAACGGCCTCGGTCCAGTATACCTGAAGGAGCGTCTCCACCCCCATCATTCTGCCCGGACGCTGAGGTCCAGCGCCGAGGGCCTTCTGGCGGTTCCCTCATTGCGAGAAGCAAAGCTACAGGGAACCAGGCAGAGGGCCTTCTCGGTAGTGGCGCCCGCCCTGTGGAACACCCTTCCAGCAGATGTCAAGGCGATAAACAACTACCTGACATTCAGGAGACATCTTAAGGCAGCCCTGTTCAGGGAAGTTTTTAACGTGTGATATTTTATTGTATTTTTGGTTTTTATGGAAGCCGCCCAGAGTGGCTGGGGAGGCCTAGCCAGATGGGCGGGGTATAAATAATAAATTATTATTATTATTATTATTATTATTATTATTATTATTATTATTATTATTATTATTATTATATGCCATTAAAAGGCTGCTAATTATCTATTTCTACAATCCAGTGGGTACATTAATTAGGAAAGTTTATCTCAAGACGCAATGCTTTGTCTTTGCAACCTTTTTTACTTTATTTTCATGAATAGAGGGATTTTCCTGTGTCCCCCCCCCCCCTCCACTGGTCAACCAGCATAAAATACCTAATCCCTTGCTGGCATCATCAGCTAATGGCAGGCGTCCCCTGGCAGCAAATTCATCTCCACGGTCGATCAGGGCTTCTTTCACTGCATCATAGCCATGCAGCACCACAACCCGTTCTGTTCCAAAATACATTGTGAACACAGAGCCATACTTCTCACCAAACTGGAAAAAAGATAGAGAAGGACACACATCTAGGTGGGTTTGTGGATTAGGAGAGAGTCATATAGCTGATGGAGAGCCCCGCTGCCCCCAGACTCACTATGGGCATCTGAACCACATGACTCTTAATAACATACAGAAGAGTTCTGCAGCTAGATCAGGCCGAAGGCCAACTAGTCCATGACTGTTATCACAGTGGCCAGCACAGTTCTTCTGGGAAGCTCAAAAACAAGACCTGAGTGCAATAGCACGCTCCCCTCCTGCAGGTCCCTGGAACTGGTGGAGGTTCAGCATCATCGCTAGCAGCTATGGGTAGCTTTATCTTCAATGAATTTTGTCTTAACAAAATTCCACAGTGAATTCCACAGTTACAATATGCACTGTATGAAGAACTACTATCTTGCGTGCGTTGTAAATCTTCCAACATTCAGTTTTAATTGAAGACTCCAAGTTTTAGGTTTACAGACCCTTCATGTGTCCCTATTATCCAGGGACATCCCTGATTTAGAGAAGCCATCCCAGTCTGATCACAGAATGTCCCCCCTTTTCCTTAGGATGTCCTTATTTTTACTGGAGAAATGTTGGAGGGTATAGAGTTATCCGACCCCCTCTGAAGGCAATCCTGATTAGGGAAGTGTTTTTTTTGTTTAATTTTTAATGTTTTCATTATGTTTTTATAAATGTTGGAAGCTGTCCAGAGTGGATGGGGCAACCCAGTAAGGTGTGTGGGCTATAGTAAAATTATCATTATGGAATGGGATGTCCCTATTTTCATTGGAGAAATGTTGGACGGTATGGCATTATGAGAGGGGGGTAAAAGTGTTTTCCTGTCTGCTTTCTCTATACCAGGGGTCTGCAACCTTTAAGACAAAAAGAGCCACTTGGACCCGTTTCCGAAAAAACAACAACAACTGGGAGCCGCAAAAACATTGCAACATTTAAAACAAATATAACACTACATATATTGTTTCTGGCCTTAATGCTATATATACAGGATCGTGCAGTCAGCTGTCAATCTCAAGAAAAAAGGACAAATTAATAGCTAATTAAAATATTTAATTTACAACCAGGTAACCAGGTTAATGGGACTTTTGCTCCTGAACCTCAGTGCTCAGTGTCTGCACATCAGGGCTGTAAGACGTCACCTTCATTTTCACACAGGCTTGCAAGCTGTCATCTGTGAGGCGTGATCGGTGCTTGTTTTTAATATAGTTCATGTTGGAGAAGACCTGCTCACATACATATGTGGAAGAGACCACAAGGGCCATCGAGTCCAACCCCCTGCCAAGCAGGAAACACCATCAGAGCACTCCTGACATATGGTTGTCAAGCCTCTGCTTAAAGACCTCCAAAGAAGGAGACTCCACCACACTCCTTGGCAGCAATTCACCAAACTTTCACCTGCTTAAGTTTAAAAAGGGGCTTCAAGCAACTAAAAAGGGGCTTCAGGCAACTAACTCCACGTGGAATTCCACGCGACCGCGACTGCATAATCAATGCCATAAAATGCCAAAGAAAATTAACCAGGGCCCCAGGGCCCCAGTGAACCATAAATCATAATCAGTGCCTGATGTAAATAATAATTAATAATGAGGGCCCAATGTCATCCTCGTCATTATAAAAATAATCCCTCTCTTCGTGCCGCCCAGCCTCCCAAGAAAAAAACCCCACTTCAAACGGTCACAAAGCACAAATTCCACGTGACCGCGACTTGCTATGCCCAATAATCAATGCCCCAAAATGCCATAGAAAATTAATCAGGGCCCCAGTGTACCATAAATCATAATCAGTGCCTGATGTAAATAATAATTAATAATGAGGCATTCGTCATTATAAAAATACCGTATTTTTCGCCCCATAGGATGCTCCGTCCCATAGGACGCACCTAGTTTTTTGGGGGGGAAATAAAGGGGAAAAAAATTCCTTTATTTCCCCCCCAAAAGCAGGTCGGGGAAACCGAACCAGGTCGAGGAACAGCGGGATGGAGGCGCTGCGCCTCCCTGCTGTCCCCCGAGCTTGTGGGGCTGGCCGATGCCTGCGGGGCGGCAGGCTGCTATCCGCAGCGTGGGGAGCCTTGCCGGGAAGTCCGGCAAGGCTCCCCACGCTGCGGATGTCTGCCTGGCGAGGGGGGCGCTCTGATTTAGGGCGCCCCACCCACCGGGCAGCAGGCTGCTATCCGCAGCGTGGGGAGCCTTGCCGGGACCTCCGGCAAGGCTCCCCACGCTGTGGATGTCTGCCTGGCGAGGGGGGCGCTCTGCTTTAGGGCGCCCCGCCCACCGGGCGGCAGGCTGCTATCTGCAGCATGGGGAGCCTTGCCGGGAAGTCCGGCAAGGCTTCCCATGCTGCGGATGTCTGCCTGGCGAGGGGGGCGCTCTGCTTTAGGGCGCCCCGCCCACCGGGCGGCAGGCTGCTATCCCCAGCATGGGGAGCCTTGCCGGGAAGTCCGGCAAGGCTTCCCACGCTGCAGATGTCTGCCTGGCGAGGGGGGCGCTCTGCTTTAGGGCGCTCCGCCCGCCGGGCGGCAGGCTGGTCACCTCCGCCCCTCGCCTCCGCCCCTTGCCTCCTCCCCTCGCCACCGCCCCGGAGCCGCAGCAAAGGCTTTAAAGAGCCGCATGCGGCTCTGGAGCCGCAGGTTGCCGACCCCCACTCTATACCATGAATATGATTATACTGCTCTGTTATGTCCCCCTCATACTCATGTTTCTAAGGGAATTCTTAAAGTACCTTCCAACCAAGCACATTCTGGGGAAAATAAAGGAGCAGCTTTTCAAAATACAAGAAGACTATGAACTCCACACTATCCAGCAGAGGCTAAAAATGTTCAAGGGCAAAAATGCCCAAACCATCCATCTGTGGAGGGAGAATTGGACCCGCCCTCGCCCCCTGTCTCTAATATAGTATGAAAACTGCACTATTGCTTTTTAAAATTCTTTACTCAGAAGGGGGCTTTATGGCTTTTATTTTAAGGATAAAATAATAAAATGACAATTAAACAACCCCCTTTGTGGAGTTGTGGGACCTGCTCAAAGTCCACCTCTTTTCTGTGGAGCCTTTGCGACAAGTCCCTGCTTCCCATCCCTGCCGATGTAGCCAAGCGCAAGTCCGTGCCACTGAAATCACAGCGATTCTGCTATTCTTTTCTTATGGTCTGGATGCCACCCCTCCCTCTTTTGCCTCTCCTCTGTCAAAGTGCAGAGTCTGTTGCCTTATACTCTGCAAATGTGCCCTGCACACAGATGGTACCAAATCTAAATAAACAAACTGAGAATGGATTGTCCCCTTCCAAAAGAGTCACATGGAAAGAGGCTTGCAAACAGGTAACGGTCATCAACAGACAGCTGTTGAGGAAGGTGCTCATCTTTGGCTTACCTCCTGGAGAACCTGGGGCAGGTTGTTGGTCTTCAGCTGCAGAGCGTTCCCTACGATGGGCAGTGGAGGTGGGCCAGGTGGCAGCTGCTTTGCATTCTCTGGCGTTCTGCTCCTGACTGCAAGGAAAACAAGGCAAGAGATACATATGATCATCAAAATGGTCACTGTCCCTAGAGGCTCCATGGCACCAGCTAACAGTGACTGAAATGACTCTAGATGAATTGATTTGCTTTCCAATTTTATATACTCTGAGGAGGCCACATATACACGGACTTTCACCAATAGGAATTCTAGGTTTCTCTGAGTACGGTAAATGAGATTAGCCATTAAGTAGATAAGATTGCAGAATCAAGAAATGAACTTCTCTGAACTTCAGTCTGTATTCTTTTCAATCATTAAGCAGAAGTCTGCAATGTAAGACAACCAGGGTTTCAGGTTTTTTCCTGCCAAACACTGTAATGTAGCCTTGAGGCAAATGGTTCTGCTTCTAAGGTGCTTTCAGGACCAGGTTCCTGCAGGAGAGTTTCTTGTATACTCTGAGTGCTTTGTTGGAGGTTTCTTGCACCTCTGATGCCCACAAATGTTAAATAAATTTGAAATAAACTTGAAGGCAGGTCCATAATGGAGCTCAGCCTTAGCACAAATACATCCCTGTTAGGAGACCTTGCAGTTTGGGTGAATTAGACTGAGACATTTACACACAGTTTCTGGATTTCTACAGCTTTATTCATGCAGGAACAGAATTATCTTGGCAAGAACTATTTACAGGATGAGTAGAGACAAAAAGAGAGAGCAATAGTAGGCATCTTATTAGGAGAGAACAACAAAAGGTTCAGCTTTTACAGGTGGAGTTAACTTAGAAAAAGACTACGAGCAAATGCTGGCTTGCTTGCTACACAAACATTGCTCTTGTGTGGCTTAAAGTAGTACGTGCATTACCTAGAGGTTCAGGAGAAGGAAGTTTATTTGCTTTCCCCCAACATGTTAGGATATTTCCGTTCCACCTTAAAAGGGAGCAGGCTTTTGTAAGCAACAGAGTCTGCGCATGTCCTATTCACAGGATGTTTATGCTTGCTGTTTTTTCCTTTCGTTTTCTCAGTTGGCCGAAGATGCTGACACAGAACGGTCACGTTTTCTTTTGTTCTGTTAAACGCTAATAAAGTCTGTAAATTATGCTCTTCTGCGGTGCAAGCTTTTGGCTGTGTTTCTGCTGATAAACAGTGTACACCCAGCCCTGGAATGTGGCTAGGAATTTCCAGAGGCTTCGTGTCGCTAACTGCTGGATCTGCCTGTCTACGGGAGGCCGATGGATCGTCCAGAACTCCGGCTTGGGGGCTCATGATGGACACTATCTCCCTGGCAGTTTCCCAACAACAAGGTTATGGGCCCAGATTCACGGCACCTACAGGAGAGTAAAGCTGCAACAGACTGCGTTAAAGAGGTATGGTGGGAAAAGCGAAAGAAAAAAAGGGAGGTTTTTGGCTTTTCTGTTTTACCTCGTCTTTGATCTCCGGCAAGGCAGATTAATCGGCCTGGGAGCCGAGCCAAAGAGTTCGTGATTAATGGGCTGCCAAGATAAGGGGTCTTTGAAGGCATAAGACTCACGGCTAATGCCAAAAGCTGGAATGGAATTTTTCCAAGCTTCTGAAACTGCTCCGTGTCCTAAGTTGGATGGGCAGAATTATGAACCCTGGGCAAAATGGTGTGAGAGTTTACTGCGTCAGTTTGGGGTGTGGCATGTTGTTTCTGGAGCCCCCCCAGTTCCTCTGACAGAGAGATGGAAATCAGCTGATTCGAAAGCGATGGACATAATAGTCCTATCCGTATCTCTTGAGGAAATTAAGACGCTGGCTGGCAACACCACTGCACGTGCAATGTGGTCTGCTTTAAAAGAAGCTCACAAAGCAAAAATCCCAGCCCAGAGTTTGACTGCATCGGAGGTCCTAGCTGTTTCCCAGAATGTGATTGAGTGCAGGGATGCTGAGGGCACCGGTTGCAAGCTGCAGGGGGAGCTGACCGTCACGTCGTCCCAGGCAGCATTCCAGCCTCCAGGGGGAGCCAAGGAGTCGGCAGCTGAGAGCTCTGTTTCTCATGGGAACCAAGGCCATCGCCTTTGCAGAGGCCGGAAAGGCAAAGGTAAACAGAGCCACAGGCAGACACCTGCAGATGGCCAGGAGCAGAGGGAGGGTGAAGAGCCCGCGCAAGGGAAAAACAAAGCGTTGTTTACTGGCACAGCTTCACCAAAGGCTAAAGGCACGTCTGCAGATGGCCAGAAGCAGGGGGGCGAGCTGCAAAAGCCCACGTCAGTGGAAAGCAAGGTTTTGCTTGCTGGCACAGCTTCACCAAAGGCTAAAGGCAAGTCTGCTGGCCAGGAGCAGCAGGGGGGCAAGCTGCAAAAGCCCAAACCGCTGGAAAACAAGGGTTTGCTTGCTGTAAAGACTGCTCCAACAGCCAAAGGCGACTTTGTTGTGGATTCAGGCTGCACGCGCCACATCTCCAAGGACAGGCATCTCTTTATCTCCTTCAAGCCTCAGGAAGGTGAGATCCACCTGGCTGATGGAAGGACGTTGCAAATTGCAGGAGAAGGGACTGTGAAACTTGCAAGTTTGCACACAACCATCAGTGGTGTACTATATGTTCCAGGCGCTGCAAGCAACTTGTTGAGCGTCCCACAGCTTACTGGACGTGGTTTTCAGATTTCCTTCAAGAGGAGCGTCTGTGTCATCAGTAAAGGCAAAGAGGACTATTTGCATGCAAAGTTTATGGATGGTTTATTCCATATAACTTATGATGACACTGTTGTTGTGTCTAATGCTGATTCTTGTTGTGTTGCACAAACTAACAAAGTTCTTCATGCAGGTTGCATTCATGATGCGCATCGAAGATTTTGTCACCTCTCTTGGAAGGCACTGGCCAAGATGCCAGAAGTGGTTGAGGGTTTGAACATCAAACCCTGTAAATTTCACATGAAATGTGTATCTTGTGCAGAGAACAAGGTGAAGGTTGCTCCAAAGGGCAAGGAGTCTAGCAGGCAGGCTTCCAAACCCTACCAGCTAGTGCATGCAGACCTGGTAGGGCCACTAGCGCCCTCTATAGGAGGAGCAAGGTACTTCATGATTCTGATTGATTCTTTTTCCAGGTACATTCATGTGTATTTGCTCGAACAGAAATCGCAAGCGTTTCCGAAGTTTAAGGAATTCTGTGCTTGGTTGGAAAATGTGCACGGTAAACGTATTTCTTGTTTTTTTACTGATCGGGGCGGGGAGTTTACTTCTCAGCAGTTTGAAGCTTTCCTGACTGAGAAGGGAATCCAGCATGACATGTCAACGCCCAGATCGCCATGGATGAATGGGCTTGCGGAGAGAGCAAATCAAACATTGCTGCAAGGAATCAAAACCTTGTTGCATGATGCCAATCTCCCTGATAAGTTTTGGGGGGAGGCTCTGGGGAATTTGGTTTATACCGTTAATCGCAGATTGTCATCACCCATTGGTTGTACCCCCTATGAGAAGATGTTTGGCAAGAAACCCAACACCAAACACATGAAAATATTTGGTTCTGACATGTGGGTACGCACACAACAAACCAACAAGCTTGGGAAGCGTGGGGCACATGGTTTGTTCATGGGGTACGAAAAAGGTGCATACAGGGTATGGATGACTGACTCTAAGTCCATTAAGTTCACAAGGAGTGTTGAGTACAATCCTAAGTGGGGGGAAAATGTGGGAATTTTCCAGAGTTACCCAGAGGAGGATGAAGGTGATGTCAAGCAAGCAGCTAAAGATGAGAAAGCTGCTGCTGATGAGGATGAGGATGATGCTGATGAGGATGAGGATGAGGATGATCAGAGTTCGGATTCCAGTTCAGTGGGCGGCGCTGCTGCTGATGTCAGTGAAAGTGATGACACAGCAGACTACCAGAGCGCAAAAGCCTCAGTCAGACCATCTGATGCGTCTGACAATGAACTGGAAGAACCACTGTTCACCATTGGTCACTTTTCTCCTAAGAAAGAGGAGATGAGTCCAGAAGACTTGCGTCTAGTACGCAGATCTGAAAGGGCGACCAAGGGCAGACCTCCAAAGAGGTATGCTGATGAGTTTGCTAAGACAGCAACTGCCGTTCTTAGTAGCTCAGAGAAGGTATGGGAACCTTCAAGCTTCAAAGAGGTTCAGGAGTTAACCTCTAAAGATGCTGAGCCTTGGCTTAATGCCATGAAGGCTGAAGTTGATTCCTTGAACAGGAACCAAACTTGGGAATTGGTACCGGTAGTCCCAGGAATGAGACTGGTTGGCAGCAAATGGGTCTTCAAGGCCAAGACAGACCAGAATGGCAAGGTAGTCAGACACAAAGCCAGATTGGTTGCCAGAGGTTTTTCACAGGTACCAGGACAGGATTACCACGAGACCTACTCACCCACAGTCAAATATGAGAGCATTCGGCTGATGCTCAAGGTCGCTGCGGAGGAGAAACTGCATGTTTCCCACCACGACATTAATACAGCTTTTTTGTATGGGATTTTGAATGAACAGCTGTTCATGCTTCCACCTGATGGGATGGAGATACAGAAGGGTATGGTCTGTAAACTGCGGAAATCCTTATATGGTCTCAAGCAGAGTGCCAGGTGTTGGAACACAAAACTCACTGAGACATTGCTTTCTCTAGGTTTTCACCAGGGCAAAGCTGATCCATGTGTGTTTGTCAAGGAGGAGGGGCAAAACAAACTGTATTGTTTATGTTTTGTTGATGATCTTCTGATGTTTTGGAAGAATCAAGCTTTTTACCAAAGCACCCTAGCTCAACTGAAGGAGCACTTTGACATGAAGGATCTTGGTGAGGTATCCAACTATCTTTCTCTGCAGGTGGAGAGAGACCAAGCAGGTAATTTTCTGGTACACCAAACACAGAAAATTGCTGATGTGTTAACCAGGTTGAATTTGGTTGATGCAAACCCAGCAGACACACCGATGGTGACAGGTTACCAGGTAGACAGTACTGCTGAAGCGTTTTCTGACACAACGCTATACAGATGCATTCTAGGCAAGCTGAATTTCATTGCCAGATGTTCAAGACCTGACATAGCTGTAAGCTGTAATCTGCTTAGCAGACATGCCAACAATCCTACGGTTCAGGATTGGAAAGCTCTGAAGCGCATAGCCCGCTATTTGAAAGGGACTATGCACTACAGGCTGAGGTTCACCGGTCAAAAGACTGGAGGTCTTGAAATCTTTGCAGATGCAAGTTTTGGAAGTGACACCACGGATGGTACAAGCACTTCTGGAGTATGCTACATGTACAACCACTGCCTGTTTGACTGGTTGTGCAGGAAGCAGACGACAGTGAGCCTAAGTTCCTGTGAAGCAGAACTCAATGCTCTGTCATTTTCACTCATGGATTGTGAATGGTTGATGCAACTGTTTAAGGACATCAGGGTTTCTGTGAAATGTCCTATACAAGTGTATCAAGACAATAGATCGTGTTTGGCTTTGCTGAACTCCGAGAGTTGCAAGCAGAGAACCAAGTACTTGCAGATTAAGTTACATCGTGCAAGAGAGTGTATCCAGAAAGGACTGATTCAGGTGTCCTACATGGCAGGAAATGAAATTCCTGCTGATCTGTTGTCTAAGGTTGTTAACAAAGAACAACTAAAGGTTTATGTACAAAGGTTGCAATTGAGTGAACCACAGGTACAACAGGTTACACGGAAAGGGGGAGGATGTTAGGATATTTCCGTTCCACCTTAAAAGGGAGCAGGCTTTTGTAAGCAACAGAGTCTGCGCATGTCCTATTCACAGGATGTTTATGCTTGCTGTTTTTTCCTTTCGTTTTCTCAGTTGGCCGAAGATGCTGACACAGAACGGTCACGTTTTCTTTTGTTCTGTTAAACGCTAATAAAGTCTGTAAATTATGCTCTTCTGCGGTGCAAGCTTTTGGCTGTGTTTCTGCTGATAAACAGTGTACACCCAGCCCTGGAATGTGGCTAGGAATTTCCAGAGGCTTCGTGTCGCTAACTGCTGGATCTGCCTGTCTACGGGAGGCCGATGGATCGTCCAGAACTCCGGCTTGGGGGCTCATGATGGACACTATCTCCCTGGCAGTTTCCCAACACAACAATCCCATCTAGCACTACCCACTAATGTGGACAGGACACACCAAGATAGATTTTGGAGACATAAACCTGGAAGTGCTTTTGTATTGATGAGACACACTAATGTGCTCATCAATACAGTGACTCACATGTGCCCTAGTGGGGACAAAACCATGGTCACTATTGTACATGGTGACACAGAACATTAACTTCTTGTTTTCATTTAGTCCAGTTCTTCCATCCACCTCTGGAAATTATTATTATTATTTATTTATTTATTTATTTATTTATTTATTTATTTATATTTATTTATTTATTTATATCCCGCCCATCTGGCTGGGTTTCCCCAGCCACTCTGGGCAGCTTCCAAAAGAATATTAAAATACTGTGATACATCAAACATTAAAAGCTTCCCTAAAGAGGGCTGCCTTCAGATGTCTTCTAAAAGCCTGGTAGTTGTTGCTCTCTTTGACATCTGGTGGGAGGGTGTTCCACAGGGAAGGCGCCACTACCGAGAAGGCCCTCTGCCTGGTTCCCTGTAACTTGGCTTCTCGCAGTGATGGAACCGCCAGAAGGCCCTCGGTGCTGGACCTCAGTGTCCGGGTAGAACGATGTACAAGTATTTAGTACAAGAGGGGAGCATGCAGATGATGGAAGCCTGCAAAGTTATTTATTTAAAGTATTGAGCGGTCCCCTTTTAAGGGGTGGCTCCTAAAACAGGAGTGATCATATCCTCAAGCATTTCAAAAAAACGATGTCAAAAAGAAGAGAGTAAATATCCCGTTGTGTATATTAGCTGGCCTTTTTACACTGATTCACGGCTTAAACATACTCCTGGAACAAGTTATAGACATCCATAAAATTTCTGTAATTAGCTGGGATAATATCTCCGTTATACCAATGTTAAATTCTCTTTCAAACTGACTTGTCAGTTCAGTTTGCATAAACTTATTTGAACTTGTGGTTCGGTTCATAAACCAAAGTGCACCAGGTGTTCTTGCCAACAACTGTTGCTGCTCTGTGTGTTTTGAGTCAATCTCCTGTCAGTGCAGATCACAGAAGTTCAGCCCATTCTAGCCACGGCTAGGACACTTTATGGCTGCTCTGCATAGAGAGGCCTACTCAGTTCACCAGAGTTCAGATTGCATAAACAGTTTCTTTGCCAGAGCAACTGGTGAGGCAGTAAAGCTTCTGCCTTACAAGCACATGGTCCCAGGTTCAAGACCCGTTATCTCTCGGTAGGAGCCTGAAGAGCCCTGTGACTCGGGATAAGCCAGCTTCTTACATTCCTGTGTCAGGGCAAGGCACCATGATCTGATTATTATAAAGGCAGTACAGGGGTACCTCGGGTTAAGTACGTAATTCGTTCTGGAGGTCCGTTCTTAACCTGTAGGGACGCAGGGGTACACATACCCCTAAACATTTTGTGAATCTAACAGGAGAAGAAACTAAATATATATATATATATATTTAATTTCTTCTCAGCATGGTGAATCGGCAGTTCTGTTGCTACCCCTGATGGCAGCCTTTGGTCCATTTACTGCATTTATTTTTCCCAATTTGAACCATAAAATGGTGATTTTCTTGAGTCAAAATGAGAGCACACCTACACTATACTGAACAGAAATCGCACGGCGGTGGCGAGAGGCCCCATTAGGTAAAGTGGTACCTCAGGTTAAGAACAGTTTCAGGTTAAGAATGGACCTCCAGAACGACGTATGACGAGGTGAAAGAATCTGTTTACGACTGGTTACATTACTTTCAGATCAATGAAATGTTTTAAAAAGATTGCGTGGACAGGCGGAGTCCCCAGATCCCGAGCGGTCCCCCCCGTCATGTGTAATAACGACTCAAGACAACGTGCTATGGGATTAAATTGGCCACAACTTTATTAAATTTCAAATGTGGGTAGACCTTGGCTCAGGCATTGGGCGCTCTCCCTCCCCAGTCCCCAGCTGGGGACCTAGGGAGCTTCAGGGTTATCCAGTGTGTGTGGGGGGGGGATTGGCCGGCTCTGGAGAACATATGTTCAAGCAGAGATAGCCGCCCCCATTACGCCGCCACAGGGGAGAGCAATGACGACCTTTCGGCGTACGGTCAAAGCCTCCCTTCAGAAACCCCTTTAACGGGGAACCCTGGTATCACCGCCGCAAAGAGGAAGATGGACTAAAGGATTCCGCCCAAGGCCTGATACCGCCAAAGTTGTGACGTTTTGCTATGGGAAAGGCGAAACCTGCCAATGCAGGGAAATTCCTTTCCGGCCCTTTAACAGCGACCTTATCGTAGCAGCGCCCGCACACCTGTGAAGAAAAGTTAACCTGCAAAACCTATGAAGAAAAGTTAACCTGCAAAGGAAGACATTAACTGAGGGTGGGTAGGGTGGGAGAAGCTCTGGAGCCAAGTGAGGATTCCCAGGTAAGATCCTCCCTCTATTGTGTGGGCAGGTAATCCCTCCCCTACCTGGCCTGGTCTCCTTGGCAACGCTTCCCCCAGGTGGGATTGGACAACTGACTGAGGTAGGCGGGGACCTCCAGGTATCCCACCTGAGGGAAGGCAAAGCCAAGCCTATGCTGATGGGGCCGCTCCAGATCCAGGGCTGCGCGCGTCCACGCTAAGGGCGCCCCCCCGTTTTAAGCGGGGAGCGGTCATTGTAAAATGTGTGGGTATGAAGGTAAAGAATCAAAATTCCAAGTGGAGGTATTGAATAATGAGTATAAAAATCTGTCTAAAATGTATAAAATGTTGCTGGAGTGGCATACAAAAGATGAAGAAGTAAAAGCAGTAATGATACATTGGGCAAGAGACTTTGGTTATAATATACAGTATGATGATTGGATGAAATTATGGAATGAAAGGTTAAAATTCACAGCATGTACTGCGTTGAAAGAAAATGTAATGAAAATGGTTTACAGATGGTATATAACGCCAGTTAAACTGGCTAAAATGTATAAAACATGCAATAAGTGTTGGAAATGTAAAGAAAAAGAAGGTACTTTCTATCATATGTGGCGGGAGTGTAAAAGGGTGAAAGACTTCTGGGAAATGATATACAATGAATTGAAAAAGATGTTGAAATATACGTTTGTTAAAAAACCAGAGGCCTTTCTATTAGGAATGGTAGGAAATGAAATTAATAAGAGAGACTGTAAACTGTTTCAATATGCAGTGACTGCCGCAAGGATACTTCTGGCCCAAAGATGAAAACAGGAAGAAATTCCAACAGTGGAAGAATGGAGAAGGAAATTGACTGAATATGCAGAATTGGACAAATTGACTGGGAAGGTTCGATATCAGAAAGACCAAAAGTTTATCGAGGACTGGGGGAAATTTACAGAATATCTGAAAAATATATGTGATGTACAGACAACGCTTGTTGGTTTTGAAGAGACTCTGTGAGATAGTAAGAAATACTGCAAAAAAGAGAGTAAGAGGAAAAGGAGTTGGGAAAGGCAATATTATGTTTAGAAATGCGTTAACAAATAGAAATTTTACGAAAGATTGACAGAGAAACTGAGGGAAGTCAAAAATTGAAGAATGAGTGCAAAATAATTTGTTGACTGTATAAAATTTGTTTGGAAAATGAATAATATTTTTTTTTAAAAAAAAGAACGGACCTCCAGAACGAATTAAGTACTTAACCCGAGGTACCACTGTATATTGAATTCTTCCCTGCTTTGCACCATAAGGTCCCATGGCAGGTTACAGCAATCTAAAATATCAATATTAAGCAGTATAGTGTAGGTGTACTCTCATTTTTACTCAAGAAAATCACCATTTTATAGTTCAAATCGTGGAAAATAAATGCAGTAAATGGACCAAAGGCTGCCATCAGGGGTAGCAACGGAACTGCCACTTCACTACGCTGAGAAGAAATTAAATATTTTAATTTTTTAAGTTTCTTCTCCCGTTAGATTCACAAAATGTTTAGGGGTATGCGTACCCCTGCGTCCCTCCAGAAAAAAGCACTGTACAGTTGTACCTTGGGTTACAGACTTATTTTATTTGAATAAAAATAATTGGAACCTCATGGTGGCTGACGCTAGATATGTGCAGATGAATGGGTGCTAGAGAATAGGCCAATCTATGGGCTTCTCCTTCTGCAACAGGACAAGCCATGACCACACAGAGGCTGCTTGATGCCTAGCTATCCCGTGGTGTGGCTTCTGCACATGTGAGGACAACAAATAGAATCAAGCGGTGTAAATGGGGTACAACATTATACTGCTTAATATTGAAATTTTTGATTGCGTAACCTGCCATGGGACCTTATGGTGCTAACCCAGAAATATTACCTCGGGTTAAGAACTTTGCTTCAGGATGAGAACAGAAATCGTGCTCCGACGACCAGGCAACAGTAGGAGGCCCCATTAGCTAAAGTGATGCTTCAGTTTAGGAACAGTTTCAGGTTAAGAACAGACCTCCAGAACGAATTAAGTACTTAACCTGAGGTACCACTGTACATTATTAATAATATTAATACTGTGTTGTTGTTGTTGCCACCCATTCTGCATCTGAGGAAGTATGCCCTAGCAAATCTTACTCCCTTTACAAATAAATACAGTTAAGTCTTTAAATTGCCACAGACCTCCTCCTATTTTTATATACAACTTAGATAAAAAGAAGCAATGGCAAACTGCTTAAAAGTGTGGGCATGGGAGAGGGTTTTCGCCAGCTAATATAAGCTTGTTCAGTAGGGCAGTTTGAGACAAAATACTACACTTTAATCCTGTGTGGACGTGGTCTATAAATGTCTGTAAATTCTGGATTGCTTGCATTGTTACATCATAAGCAGCAGGTCATCCTTAGATTAGATGTGTCAGGGGAATCAGTAGTGAAAGTACAGGTTTGCCACTGATCATACAAACAAATACAAATGCTATGGGATGGGGAGGGGAAGAGGATTAAGGGCAATTGGGGATAGGGAGGAATACAGAGGTTTGGGGGCATGTGAGGAAGGGGGAGGATGCATAGGGGAGGTGGGGAGACAGGGGGCTGTTGGATTTTGTTGTAAAATCCCAAAAATAAATAACAAAAAGTTGTTTGCATTGCTAATTAAAAGGTTGCGTTTCTGCTGTCTGGATGTCATTTGCTAAAACCAAATGTGTTTTAAAAATTGAACCTATACAACAGAAATACGCACCACTGTGTTCAATGGTGCTTACTCCCAACCATGCACAGAACTGCAGTCATGTGCCATAAATTTAATCATGAGATTTTATTAGTAATTTGTTGTGAATGTCTGTGTTTTTAAGGTGGAGGGATTTTTTAAAACAATGTGTTAGAAAAGCAAGATATTTAAATCCCGGTGACCTGACTCTGGATTTTATTATGGAGCTGTCATTGATGCACTACACAGTTAGGAATAGCCCTCAAATGTTGCTGGGAACTTCAAATGAGGAGGAGAGCACTGTAGCGCTCAGTTGCTCCTTGAGAGCTTCTCATAGGCATCTGGTTGGCCACAGGGAGAGCAGGATGCTGGACTAGATAGGCCTCTGACCTGCTCCAGCAGAGTTCTCTTAGGTTCTCTCTCCCAGGGCAGGTTAGACTGCCAGAATCTTCCGAGAGCAGCCATTCAAACCACCCTAAACAGCAACCTACTGTGCATGCTCCTGCAGCTATCTCTTGGAAGAGAAGGGGGAACAATAATTGCCACACCTTACTCTAGTAAGTGAAGGTGTCTTGGATTGCTACTAATACAATGACTGGCAGTAGCTTGGGTTACATTAGAAACAAAGGCTAAGCTCCGAAGTGCATAAGCAATGCCTGGTAGAAACTAGAAGGAGCTTAGGATTTCAGGGGGTGAAGGTATCCGTGGTCTGCAAAGCAACTCTTTCCTCCTGAAGCCTTGCAGGATCAGAATAAATTATGCAAAGCAAATGTAGTTTACTGCATTAGGAATCCTTTGAATTTTACTGTACACAGCTTCAGTAATGTTTGGTTGTGAAGCAGTTTATAAATCTGCAAATAAAATAAAATTGCTATACTTGCATAATCTTTACAAGTGACAGCATTCACTTTGTCATAGTATTCTTTGTTTAGCTCTGGGAGGGTGAAGGACATCTATAAAGCCATTCCATTTCACAAACAGGTAAAAAAATACATACATCTGGATGTGCTCTTATTCTCCAGAAGAAGTGGAGCAGTGGTTTCCTATGCAAGTGAAACCAGCACAATTCTCCAAACTTTGGTTTGGAGAAGACCTTCAGGAGTTTCAAAGCTGACAGAGGACAAGCATTTCAAGCCCCGAATTCTTCTCCAGCTTGAATTAAAATGCAAATCAGAGACAAGTTCATTCCTCTTGCCCCTTCCATTCAATGCAATGCAATGCAATGCAATGGAGAAACAGGTGCAGGAACTAAAAACAAAAATTCTGAAGACAGAAGAGGAAGACCATTCTTCCTTGGTTCATAGGTGGAACCATGCTGCCTCTGAATTTGTACTAGGGAAACATTTTTCTTTTACACTGAATGGGAGCAGGGTTGAAGGAAGGCTGAGAGGAAAGAAATTCTGACAATTCTTTGAAAGTTTTCCCTCTCCAACTCCTCCTGGAGATTTTCAGTCCTCCCTTGGGGAATATTCAGTGAAACGACCTTCCTTATTTTGCCACCCATAAAGTAAGTGGATTTGAGGGAGGGCCATTTTCACTCTGTTCTAGATTTTTAAGGACAGTGAGAGCCTCAGTTGGGCTCAGGAGAGAAAAAGATAGTTTTCTCATCCAAGTTCATCCAAGGTGGGCTTGGGAGATCTTGCCCATCTATGCTCTGTGCCTTTCTTGAAGATATGCTTCCTAGTACTAGCAGATTACTGGATCCAACTTAGTTCATTTCCCATACTTACTGAGAAGTTCAGTTGCATCCAGTATTGCTATCTGTTCTTTAGAATATGGTTACCCTTAAAGGGATTTTTGGCAAACATTTGTAAATGTCAAGTCTCAAGGATGTTCTACTAGGTGAAAGGGGCAAAGATTTCAAAAGCTATTGATTTCTGCAGCACCCTCCAAAGACACACAGAGTAACAGGACTTCTTCTCAGTGGCTTCCCATCACACTCATACAGTGGTGGAAGAAGGGGGTGGGGGTGGGCAGTCTGCCCCGGATGTTATCACTGAGGGGTGTGTGACAAAATGAGTTTTTAAAAAATTGGGCTCATGAAATTTTTTGGAGTGACATGGTGGCTTAGGCACCTGCAAGTTTCGCGCTGCAGCGTGGTTTTTGTGTCTGCCTACTGCCTCTCCCTCAGACGCCCTATAGCTGAGGGGGAGGTGGTGGAGAGGCTCCAAGCATTGGAGAGGCTTGCCCCACCCCCATGGGTCGCTCAACACACCCCTGGCTGCAGGACATGCCCCCGCACCAGTCACTCCAGCAGCTAGCTACGCCGCTGCACACATATGCATATGAAGGGGCAAGAAAGATAAGAATGGGATTTTTGTGTGTGACTAATTTCTAAATCCTGCTATTTGTCCTTTGCAATAATGTCTTCAACGTGAAATAGTCTCTAGCACGATCCCCAAAGTAACAGTTCATCAAATAATCGGGTAAGAAGATACGGCTCCACACGTGAGGAGATATTGTGTTACGGATTTTTTGAACAAAGATTGCCAGGCTGCAACTTTTCCACATGTGCAGCCCTCCTGAGGCAGGCTTTTCAGCGAGGGACAATGCAGAGCTGATAGGGCCGAGGGAAGTTGCCTATGCTGCTCAACACCGGTGTGAGATCGATGTCATTGGGGTCAATGATGGACTTCAGAGTGAAGTTCTGTAATATGGTGGTCAAGAACAAGAAGATCTCCATACGGGCCAGACCTTCCCCCACACATATCCGCTTCCCTGCAAAGGAAACCCAAAGTGTAAGAAGCATAACAACCACTTTGGCTGTTACAGAGAAAATAACAATCATGCCAAAGGAGCAAAGGTGCTGCTCCAGAACAGCTCCTGGGAGAGTCACTCTTTCCACCATTTCTTTTGTTTCAGCTGGCCACAGGAAAGCTACAAGGAGTTCTGATGGACCCAGAAGCCTCTGCCCCTCCCTCACAAACTGGGAGCCCTTCCAGTTTAGGCTGCAGGAGGAAGGAGGTTCCCCCTCAATGCCCCGACACCAGCCGATTAGGGAGACGGGAAAGACCTGAGCTGGCCAAGACTGCAGCCAACTGAGGAAGCAGAGATCTTACCTGCTGAGAAAGGCATGAAGTAGTCGCTCTTCCTGAAGGTGCCATCTTTGTGCAAGAAATGTCCTGGGTCAAATTCTTTGGGGTTTGGAAATTCTTTGCTGTCATGTAGCACAGACATCAGAATAGGATATATGGTAGTGCCCTGCAGAGAGTGCAAAGAAATGGGCTAGATGGCCATGACACCCAACTAATGGTGTGGGAAGACACTAACAAGAAGGAAGGTACTTTGTTGATACAGAAGAAGAATGGAGCAGCTTCAGAAGGCAATAGGGTGTTTCAAATGAAGTCCAGGCTTCAAGATGCCCAGCTACGCTTTAGGAGTTGGGCTAAACTACTTCCCTTGCTTGTAGATAAGAAGAGAAGAAAAGCTCTGCTGGATCAGTCCAGTGGCCCCATCTGGTCCAGCATCCTGTTTTCATGGTGTCCAACCAAATACCCATGGGAAGCCCATCAACATAATCTAAGCACTCTCAATTCCTGTGGTTTCCACCCACTGGTATTCAGAAGCATGCTGCCTCTCACCATGGAGGTAGAATATAGCCATCATGGCTAGCAGCCTACTATTACTACTTAGAGCCTTGAAAAGAGCTGACCTTTGGAATGACATATTGTCTGAACGGTGTATCTTTGAGTACTGCATGAGGGACGCTCAGTGGGAGGAGAGAGATGAACCTCTGGATCTCATGGATGACAGCATCTGTGTAAGGCATTTCCCCACGATCTGCCATGCAAGGACTTCGTGATCGGCCAATAACTCGGTCAATTTCTTCATGCACTTTCTCTGTGATGGGAAGAATGAGGTTTAACACCAGTGCAGGAAACATCATAGAAGCAATTGAAATTCCATGGGAGTGCCTGCCAGCCCCTGCACATTTTGGGAGCTTTCAATGTTTTCTGATGCCAACTTTCTCTTGACTCATCACATTAACTCAGACAAATTATTGTAGCTCACCTTCAGTAATCCATCTGTAAACAGGGAAACATAGTATAACTGCAATTATTTATATATTAATTCAATTTCTATCCAAAAGGAGCCCAGAGGGACAAAAGCCTCCTCTTTAGGGAAGTTTTAGGAGCAAGTGATGGTCCAGCTTAGAGGGATTCCTATTGGAGGCACTGTCCTGCAGTGATTCTGATCCTACCTGAGGGCCTTTTGACCCCTGGCCCTTGTGGTTGTGCCTTTGTGGGCTACCCTTCAGGCTGGCACAGAAAGTGCAGCTGGTGCAGGATGTGATGCCTTAGTCTAAAGGATCTGCACTGGCTGCCACTATACTACTGGGCCAAGTTCAAGTTGTTACTGTTTGTATATAAATCCTAGGGTTTGCAATATGGTCAGCTATAAGAGCTCATCCACACTTCTGTTTTTGCTGGGATTTCTAGGCATGAGTCTCAGCATTTTGTCCAGCCCCCACCCCCACTGTTGTCTCCAGGAAAGCTTTCTGTTTACTCCTGATGTCAGTCAGCAATGGTTAACATCCAGCACAGAACAGTGGGTTTTCCTGGGGAAAGTGGCAGAACAACAACCTCTTGGACTTGTGATACATAAATCTGGGAAAGAACTAAAAT
This sequence comes from Podarcis liolepis, assembly GCF_965112155.1. Classification (NCBI taxonomy): domain Eukaryota; kingdom Metazoa; phylum Chordata; class Lepidosauria; order Squamata; family Lacertidae; genus Podarcis; species Podarcis liolepis. Next base: position 21,708,319 of record NC_139554.1, read on the forward strand.
ACCGTATTTTTTGCTCTATAAGACTCACTTTTTCCGTCCTAAAAAGTAAGGGGAAATGTGTGTGCGTCTTATGGAGCGAATGCAGGCTGCACAGCTATCCCAGAAGCCAGAGCAGCAAGAGGGATTGCTGCTTTCACTGTGCAGCGATCCCTCTTGTTCTGGCTTCTGAGAATATTTTTTTTCTTGTTTTCCTCCAACAAAAATTAGGTGCGTCTTATGATCTGGTGCGTCTTATAGAGCAAAAAATACGGTAATAAGTACTAATAACGCATCTGTTTTACCTTGTATCTCTGGGTATTTGAGGAGGATCATGAACCCGTATCGTAATGTGGTGCTGGTGGTCTCTGTTCCAGCCGCAAACAAGTCAACTGTGCTTATGGCCAGGTTTTCAATGGTGAAATGGGATGCACTATTACCTTTTCCCTGCAGAAACACACAACACAATCAGTGGAGTCAACTCAATTGTTCTGAGTACAGCATAACAAGAATTTAGCAGCGCCACTGGGACCAGCTCCCTTCCCAAGACACATCTTATCTCAAGGCTTTTTATAGCTTGTTCCTCTGGACATTCCTTGCCCAGAGGGCTAATCATTAGAAAGAACTTCCCACTTACTGCAAGAACAGGTCAGCAATGGGAAATGAATCTACTCCAATGGGGTGTGGGCAGGAATCTCTTTCCTTGGCATTCCCCACAAGAAGCTGGATGGAAATCTGCTGGTTGGGAAGCTTCAGGAGTGGCAGGAGAACCCACTTGGAGAGGTATGTGAGTTTTCATGATTACCTGATCCATTTTCATAAGGAAGCAGTCGATAAAATCCCGAGGTGAGCTGGGGTCCAGAGTGGGCTTGTGCTCTTCAACCTCCTCCAAAACAAACTCTCTGAGTGCCAAGTTGTTTTTCAGCACTTTGCGGTGGGGCCCAGGGATGCATTTCATCAAAGAAGGAAAGATGTTGTAGAGCTAGAAGAAACACCACAAGAGATCCTTTGGCACCAACTTCAGTCAGGGTTTGTCCACACTCGGGCTTCAGTATAACGTTGGCTACTGTTGCCTTGTGTGCATTTCAACTCTGTGGTCCACACACCAGCATTTTCACTACCAATGCCTCAAAAATCTGTGTAGATCTTCCCCATCTGCATTACTGGGTGGTGCTTCATTGATTGTACTGCATTGTATTATCTTCCGTTCCCCTCAGTTAGTGCTTTCCCACCCTTTGCCTAATGGTTGTAGAGGTCATATGCAGATTTTTATTTTCTAATTTCACCTATGTGTACCTTTACAAATATCTGAGAAAACATGCAACCATCCCCCACCTGCACTGCCAAAACTGCTTAAGCTTTACTTCCTGCTCCACTGGGCTGCTGTTAAGTCAAACCTTGGTTACTAGACCCAGGTATTGGCATTGTATGGAACTCCAAATTAAAAACATAAGAACATATGAAGAGACTATTGAATCAGGCCAGTGGCCCATCCTGCTGTCACAGTGGCTAACCAGTTACCCAGTGGCGTAGCGTGGGGGGTGCAGGGGGGGCCGGCCGCACCGGGCGCAACATTAGGGTTAGGGTTAGGGGGCGCAAATCCACGGGTTAGGGGGTGCAAATTACTTGCCTTGCCCCGGGTGCTGACAACCCACGCTACGCCACTGCAGTTACCCATGGCAAGCCTGCAACTAGGACATTAACAGAAATATTAAGAGGCAGAGGCGGTATGGTTCATGAGAAGCCTGGAAGAAAGAATTTAAACAGCAGGAAAATTTAGACTTTGTGGGAAAGGGCCTTTAAAAAGATGGCACCTACCTGTCCCCAAGAAGAGCTAAAAACCTCAAAGTTTTCATTCATTAAGCTCATCATGGATAGGAACTTCTTGTCATTATAATCGTATCGTTTCCCAAAGACAATTGCACAAATGACATTGGAGAGAGCACAACTGAGTGAGTAGGTTGGATCCAAGGGCTTCTCTGGAAGGATACAAAAATATAATTATACAACCCCACTACAGGTTTTAGGCAATAATCTAGTCTGGAATTTCTGAGCTGCCATTTCCTGGCTCCTGGCCTCAGTGGTCAGACAGGAAGCTGCCTTTCTCACAACAATTCTGAAGGCATGGGCATCTTCAGTGGCTATGAGTGGTTTCTTCCAAGGACTTTCCAAAGTGCTTTCTTCCAGCTTCAGCCAATATATCCTTAGATAGGAAAGAGTGACCACAGTGGTGCAGGCCTTGGTGAAGTCTAGACTAAAACTAGGGAATCTAAAGCACTTCAGATGCTGCTACTGATGACTGTTGGGGCTGCAAGCTGCTGGAATTCAACACTATCTGCGGAGCACTCTTGCAGTTGATAGAGAAGCAGCAGCCGGGCTTTAGTTGGAACTGGTCTGTGTCAGCATATTACACCCCTGCTGAAAGCTATGCATTGTTTGCCAGTACATTGACAAGGTAGGTTCAGTGCATTACTGGTGTGTATGAAGCTCTCAGTGACCTAGGACCAGGTGACTTAAGGACCACCTTGTCCCATACACACTGCTCAGATCACTATGACCATCAGGAGAAGCCTTCCAAATTGCCACACACTCATCACATGTTTGTTTCATATCAATGCAGATATCTATTATATCTATTAAAACTTTGAGCACAATGGCACCTGTGCTTTGGAATGTGGTTCCTATTGGAACCAGCTAGAATTTTGGCATTTCATCACCTGATGAAAATGTTTGTATTTCACGTTTTTAGGCAATTTATTTGATTCAGTGTTGGTCACTAGTTCTGTGTTTTACGATTTTAATTTTTTTAATAATTTCCTTGTACCCACCATGATATTTCTTTATGAGTTGGTGGTTAATAATCTGTTGTAATGTACCCCAGAATCTGTTGTGATGTTTATGGGGGTCTGCTTGATAAGCCTATGTGGATGAAGGGCAGTGGCTACCCACCCTGCATGTCCCGGAACTTTTCTAGCAGGAACTGTGCTTCCTCCTGGATCCTCTCCTCAATACTTTTCTTTCCCATGCCAAAGTTGCGCAGGGTGGTAAGGGCAAAACGTCGGAGCTGCTTCCACACCTCCCCATTGCTGAATACAATTCCTGGAAGGCAGAAGAGGAAATGGGCATAAAGGAGATGGATGGACTGAAAGAGAGAGCAGAAGAAGCAGGTTGGAAGAGCAGGAGGCTCTTATTCTTGGCTCCAGACCACCTGGAGACTTGGTACTTTGGTGCCTCCTTATTCCATAATCAGTAGCTGGCCAGTCTTCTGATACATGCCCTTACTGTAAAATATATGTGTTTAATGTGCATAAAATGCTATGTTTGTGTGTGTTGTGTATGAAACGTAGTGGAGGTTTGCATTTGCAAAATGTCCATTTTTGAAGCTAAAGCTTAAAGAGAGGTTTCAATGTTTTGATATTTATGTTAACTGATAATTCATCTCTTGGAGCCTGAGTCTCTCTCTGAAGCTGCCAGTATAATGAAGAAGCAATAGTTCTTGGACTATATTAACCAGAAACAACTTAAAGAAAACTGGACTACATTGCTAGTTGTATAAGTGCAAAGTGTTGATTTGTATTTATTTATTTGTTTGTTTGTTTGTTTGTTTGTTTGGTAACAAATTTAAAGATAGCTTGCAGTAACTTTGAAACACTTTCTTGGTGTGGAGAGCTTATTGATTCACAAGATCCAGGTCAGAGAATTCTGCTCACATAACTCTCACACTTACTGCCCACACCAGAATTACCCCAGACCATTATATTTAAAGGCTAGAGACTCATTCAATACTGCTTTAATTTTTGGTGCTTGTTCTAAACCAGAGGCAGAGCTAGCTGCTTCGGCACCTGGAGCGGCCTGTGTGGGTAGGGGTAAGCACCCTTCGGTGTAAGGCGGCGCGCGGCGGAGGGGACCTTCCGGCGGGTGCCAGCGGCAACGCACATCCCAGGGGGGCGCCACATGTGGCGATATCACTCCCCTCAGGGATTGCACCCAGGGCGGCCAGCACCCACCACACCCACCTTTGTCCGCTACAGCCCTAGATATTGCTTAAGTACTTTTATGAGATGGCTCATTTCTCTCTTAAATGGCAATGGCTAATATATAACTCTGCTATTAAAAGGCTGATAATTATCTATTGCTACAATCCAGTGGGAACATTAATTAGCTAAGTTTATCTCAAGATGCAATGATTTGTTTTTGAAACCTTTTTTGCTTTATTTTAATGAATAGAGGTATTTTCCTGTGTCCCCCCCTCCATTGGTCAACCAGCATAAAATACCTAATCCCTTGTTGATATCATCAGCTAATGGCAGGTGTCCCCTGGCAGCGAATTCATCTCCACGGTCGATCAGCGCTTCTTTCACTGCATCATAGCCATGCAGCACGACAACCCGTTCTGTTCCAAAATACATTGTGAACACAGAGCCATACTTCTCACTAAACTGGAAAAAAGATAAAGACACACATCTAGGTGGGTTTGTGGATTAGGAGAGAGTCATATAGCTGATGGAGAGCCCCGCTGCCCCCAGACTCACTTTGGGCATCTGAACCACATGACTCTTAATAACATACAGAAGAGTTCTGCAGCTAGATCAGGCCAAAGGCCAACTAGTCCACAACTGTTATCACAGGGGCCAACACAGTTCTGGGAAGCTCAAAAACAAGACCTGAGTGCAATAGCACGCTCCCCTCCTGCAGGTCCCTGGAACTGGTGGAGGTTCAGCATCATCGCTAGCAGCTATGGGTAGCTTTATCTTCAATGAACTTTGTCTGAACATTTCTTTTAAATCATCCAAGTTGGAGGCTATCATCGCTACTTCTTTGGGAGTGAATTTCACAGTTTCAATATGCACTGTATGAAGAACTACTATCTTGCGTGTGTTGTATATCTTCCAACATTCAGCTTTAACTGAAGGCTCCAAGTTTTAGCTTTACAGACCCTTCATGTGTTCCTATTTTCCAGGGACATCCCTGATTTAGAGAAGCCATCCCAGTTTGATCACAGAATGTCCCCCCTTTTCCTTAGGATGTCCTTATTTTTACTGGAGAAATGTTGGAGGGTATAGAGTTATCCGACCCCCCTCTGAAGGCAATCCTGAATAGGGAAGTGTTCTTTTGTTTAATTTTTAATGTTTTATTATGTTTTTATATATGTTGGAAGCTGCCCAAAGTGGCAGGGGCAACCCAGTAAGGTGTGTGGGCTATAAATAGTAAAATTATCATTATGGAATGGGATGTCCCTATTTTCATTGGAGAAATGTTGGAGGGTATGGCATTATGAGAGGGGGGTAAAAGTGTTTTCCAATCCACTTTCTCTATACCGTGAATATGATTATACTGCTCTGTTATGTCCGTCCCCCCCACTCATTTTTCTAAGGGAATTCTTAAAGTACCTTCCAACCAAGCACATTCTGGGGAAAATAAAGGAGCAGCTTTTCAAAATACAAGAAGACTATGAACTCCCCACTGTCTAGCAGAGGCTAAAAATGTTCAGAGGGCAAAAATGCCCAAACCATCCATACTCAAAGTCCACCTCTTTTCTGTGGAGCCTTTGGGACAAGTCCCTGCTCCCCATCCCTGCCGATGTAGCCAAGCGCAAGTCCGTGCCACTGACATCACAGCGATTCTGCTATTCTTTTCTTATGGTCTGGATGCCTCCCCTCCCTCTTTTGCCTCTCCTCTGTCAAAGTGCAGAGTCTGTTGCCTTATACTCTGCAAATGTGCCCTGCACACAGATGGTACCATCTCTAAATAAACAAACAAAGTGACAATGGATTGTCCCCTTCCAAAAGAGTCAGATGGAAAGAGGCTTGCAAACAGGTAACGGTCATCAACAGACAGCTGTTGAGGAAGGTGCTCATCTTTGGCTTACCTCCTGGAGAACCTGGGCCAGGTTGTTGGTCTTCAGCTGCAATGCGTTCCCTACGATGGGCAGTGGAGGTGGGCCAGGTGGCAGCTGCTTTGCATTCTCTGGCGTTCTGCTCCTGACTGCAAGGAAAACAAGGCAAGAGATACATATGATCATCAAAATGGTCACTGTCCCTAGAGGCTCCATGGCACCAGCTAACAGTGACTGAAATGACTCTAGATGAATTAATTTGCTTTCCAATTTTATATACTCTGAGGAGGTCACATAGACATGGACTTTCACCAATAGGAATTCTAGGTTACTCTGAGTAAATGAGATTAGCCATTAAGTAGATAAGGTTGTATAATCAAGAAATGAACTTCTCTGAACTTCAGTCTGTATCATTTTTCTTCATTGATTAGTAAGGCAATGATAACGGCATTACTGCGCACAAGGTTTGTGATGTAAGACAACCAGGGGTTCAGGGTTTTTTCTGCCAAACATTGAAATGTAGCCTTGAGGCAAATGGTTCTGCTTCTAAGGTGCATTCAGGACCAGGTTCCTGCAGGAGAGTTTCTTGTATACTCTGAGTGCTTGGCTGGAGGTTTCTTGCACCTCTGATGCCCACAAATGTGAAATAAAATTGAAATAAAATTGAAGGCATGTCCATAATGGAGCTCAGCCATAGCACAAATACATCCCTGTCTTGGCAGGATGAGTAGCCTTGAGGCAAATGGTTCTGCTTCTAAGGTGCTTTCAGGACCAGGTTCCTGCAGGAGAGCTTCTTCTACACTCTGAGTGCTTGGTTGGAAGCTTCTTGCACCTTAGATGCCCACAAATGTGACAAATTGTGTCAGAAGTGTAGAGAAAACTTGCATTATTATTTTTTTGAAAAATCAAAGGTATGTATGCCAGACAGGTAAACAAAAAAACAAAAAAAGACAACAGATTTCATGGCTTGGAGCAACACACATTTAAAATAAATTACTGCAATTTTGGACAAGTCTGGACTATTGGAACACACATATTTGAAATAAGCTTGAAGGCAGGTCCATAATGGAGCTCAGCCTCAGCAAAATACATCGCTGTTAGCAGACCTTGAAGCTTTGGTGAAGTAAACTGAGAAGTGTATGTACAGTTTCTGGATTTCTACAGCTTTATTCATGCAGGAACAGAATTATCTTGGCAAGAACGATTTACAGGATGAGTAGAGATAAAAAGAGAGAGCAATAGCATGCATCTTATCAGGGGAGACAACGAAATGCTTTTACAGGTGGAGTTAACTTAGAAAAAGACTACGAGCAAATGCTGGCTTGCTTGCTACACAAACAGTGCTCTTGTGTGGTTTAAAGTAATACATGCCTTACCTAGAGGTTCAGGAGAAGGAAGTTTATTTGTTTCCCCCCAACAATCCCATCTAGCACTACCCACTAATGTGGACAGGACACATCAAGATAGATTTTGGAGACATAAACCTGGAAGTGCTTTTGTATTGATAAGACACACTAATGTGCTCATCAATACAGTGACTCACATGTGCCCTAGTGGGGACAAAACCATGGTCACTATTGTACATGGTGACACAGAACATTAACTTCTTGTTTTCATTTAGTCCAGTTCTTCCATCCACCTCTGGAAATCATATTTAGTACAAGAGGGGAGCATGTAGATGATGGAAGCCTGCCAAGTTATTTATTTAAAATATTGAGAGGTCCCCTTTTAAGGGGTAGCTCCTAAAACAGGAGTGATCCTCAAGCATTTGAAAAAAAGATGTCAAAAAGAAGAGAGTAAATGTCCCGTTGTGTATATTAGCTGGCCTTTTTTACACCGATTCACAGCTTAAACATATCCTGGAACAGGTTATAGACATCCATAAAATTACTGTAATTAGCGGGGATAATATCTCCCTTATACCAATGTTAAATTCTCTTTCAAACTGACTTGTCAGTTCAGTTTGCATAAACTTATTTGAACTTGTGGTTCGGTTCATAAACCAAAGTGCACCAGGTGTTCTTGTCAACAACTGTTGCTGCTCTGTGTGTTTTGAGCCAATCTCCTGTCAGTGCAGATCACAGACGTTCAGCCCATTCTAGCCACGGCTAGGACACTTTATGGCTGCTCTGCATAGAAAGGCCTACTCAGTTCACCAGAGTTCAGATTGCATAAACTGAGTTTCTTTGCCAGAGCAACTGGTGAGGTGGTAAAGCCTCTGCCTTACAAGCACATGGTCCCAGGTTCAAGACCCGTTATCTCTTGGTAGGGTCCTGAAGAGCCCTGTGACTCGGGATAAGCCAGCTTCATACATTCCTGTGTCAGGGCAAGGCACCATGATCTGATTATTATAAAGGCAGTACAGTGGTACTCCGGGTTAAGTACTTAATTCGTTCCGGAGGTCGGTTCTTAACCTGAAACCGTTCTTAACCTGAAGCACCACTTTAGCTAATGGGGCCTCCTGTTGCTGCCGGAGCACGATTTCTGTTCTCATCCTGAAGCAAAGTTCTTAACCCGAGGTAATATTTCTGGGTTAGCACCATAAGGTCCCATGGCAGGTTACGCAATCAAAAATTTCAATATTAAGCAGTATAATGTTGTACCCCATTTACACCGCTTGATTCTATTTGTTGTCCTCACATGTGCAGAAGCCACACCACGGGATAGCCAGGCATCAAGCAGCCTCTGTGTGGTCATGGCTTGTCCTGTTGCAGAAGGAGAAGCCCATAGATTGGCCTATTCTCTAGCACCCATTCATCTGCACCTATCTAGCGTCAGCCACCATGAGGTTCCAATTATTTTTATTCAATCAATTCCATTAATGAACTACTTCCTAAAACACCTCAAAGCAATTTAACAACAACAATTATAGGAGGCTGCATTCTTGCTGCTGCACTTGTGGGTAACCAGTGCTTAGTGTCCAAATGTGAGGTGCATGGGGATCCTCGGGGAGAAAGCATGCATTCTCCTTTATAACTAAACAGTGGCACTTCAGGTTACAGATGCTTCAGGTTACAGACTCTGCTAATCCAGAAGTAGTACCTCAGGTTAAGAACTTTGCTTCAGGATGAGAACAGAAATCGTGCGGCGGCAGCAGTGGGAGGCCCCATTAGCTAAAGTGCTGCTTCAGTTTAGGAACAGTTTCAGGTTAAGAACGGACCTCCAGAACGAATTAAGTACTTAACCTGAGGTACCACTGTACATTATTAATAATATTAATACTATGTTGTTGTTGTTGCCACCCATTCTGCATCTGAGGAAGTATGCCCTAGCAAATCTTACTCCCTTTACAAATAAATACAGTTAAGTCTTTAAATTGCCACAGACCTCCTCCTATTGTTATATACAACTTAGATAAAAAGAAGCAATGGCAAACTGATTAAAAGTGTGGGCATGGTAGAGGGTTTTCGACAGCTAATATAAGCTTGTTCAGTGGGGCAGTTTGTATACACTTTAATCCTGTGTGGACGTGGTCTATAAATGTCTGTAAATTCTGGATTGCTTGCATTGTTACATCATAAGCAGCAGGTCATCCTTAGATTAGATGTGTCAGGGGAATCGGTAGTGAAAGTACAGGTTTGCCACTGATCATACAAACAAATACAAATGCTGTGGGTTGCGGAGGGGAAGAGGATTACGGGCAATTGGGGCTAGGGAGGAATACAGAGGTTTGGGGGCATGTGAGGAAGGGGGAGGATGCATAGGGGAGGTGGGGAGACAGGGGGCTGTTGGATTTTGTTGTAAAATCCCAAAAATAAATAACAAAAAGTTGTTTGCATTGCTAATTAAAAGGTTGTGTTTCTGCTGTCTGGATGTCATTTGCTAAAACCAAATGTATTTTAAAAATTGAACCTATACAACAGAAATACGCACCACTGTGTTCAATGGTGCTTACTCCCAACCATGCACAGAACTGCAGTCATGTGCCATAAATTTAATCATGAGATTTTATTAGTAATTTGTTGTGAATGTCTGTGTTTTTAAGGTGGAGGGATTTTTTAAAGCAATGTGTTAGAAAAGCAAGATATTTAAATCCCGGTGGCCTGACTCTGGATTTCATTATGGAGCTGTCATTGATGCACTACACAGTTAGGAATAGCCCTCAAATGTTGCTGGGAACTGCAAATGGGGAGGAGAGCACTGTAGCGCTCAGTTGCTCTTTGAGAGCTTCTCATAGGCATCTGGTTGGCCAAAGAGAGAGCAGGATGCTGGACTAGATAGGCCTTTGACCTGCTCCAGCAGAGTTCTCTTAGGTTCTCTCTCCCAGGGCCAGGTGAGACTGCCAGAATCTTCTGAGAGCAGCCATTCAAACCTCCCTAAAAAGCAACCTACTGTGCATGCTCCTGCAGCTATCTCTTGGAAGAGAAGGGGGAACAATAATTGCCACACCTTCCTCTAGTAAGTGAAGGTGTGTTGGATTGCTACTAATACAATGACTGGCAGTAGCTTGGGTTACATTAGAAACAAAGGCTAAGCTCCGAAGTGCATAAGCAATGCCTGGTAGAAACTAGGAGCAGCTTAGGATTTCAGGGGGTGAAGGTATCCGTGGTCTGCAAAGCAACTCTTTCCTCCTGAAGCCTTGCGGAATCAGAATAAATTATGCAAAGCAAATGTAGTTTACTGCATTAGGAATCCTCTGTATTTTACTGTACACAGCTGCAGTAATGTTTGGTTGTGAAGCAGTTTATAAATCTGCAAATAAAATAAAATCGCTATACTTGCATAATCATTACAAGTGACAGCATTCACTTTGTCATAGTATTATTTATTTAGCTCTGGGAGGGTGAAGGACACCTATAAAGCCATTCCATTTCACAAACAGGTAAAAAAATACATACATCTGGATGTGCTCTTATTCTCCAGAAGAAGTGGAGCAGTGGTTTTCTATGCTAGTGAAACCATCCCAATTCTCCAAACTGTGGTTTGGAGAAGACCTTCAGGAGTTTCAAAGCTGACAGAGGACAAGCATTTCAAGCCCCGAATTCTTCTTCAGCTTGAATTAAAATGCAAATCAGAGACAAGTTCATTCCTCTTGCCCCTTCATTCAGTGCAATGGAGAAACATTACTTCACTACTTTGAATAGGAGCATAATAGAGAGGGTGCAGGAACCAAAAACAAAAATTCTGAAGACAGAAGAGGAAGACCATTCTTCCTTGGTTAACTTCATAGGTGGACTTCCCCTCACCAATTTTGCCCATGCTGCCTCTGAATTTGTACTAGGGAAACATTTTTCTTTTACACTGAATGGGAGAAGGGTTGAAGGAAGGCTGAGAGGGAAGAAATTTTGACAATTCTTTGAAAGTTTTCCCTCTCCAACTCCTCCTGGAGATTTTCAGTCCTCCCTTGGAGAATATTCAGTGAAATGACTGTGGCAATCACACAGGGTTCCCGGACGTTTGACGATCTATTGATCCCTGCGCCACCACTGTGCTCGCTTCCCCGCCCACCAACCCGTTGCTCTCGGGTACACACTGAGTCCAGACAGTTGTTAAAATTAAATCAAATAAACAAATTTATTTTGTAAGCATTAACAAATATGGTTTCTCAGTTAATTTTCTTGTCAGTTTCTTAATCTTAGTTTCTTTACCAGCCTATACCTTTCTAATACCTTCTAACTGATTATCCCAACTGTTTAACTGACTCCTCTTAACTGATTCTCTCACGTTCTCACATCAAACTAGCCCAACCCACAGACTTATCCTCCCTCTCCCTTCTCTAACTCTCAATTGACTTCTTAACAACTCTAACACTAACTCTAACTTCTCCCCTTGGGTTCCTATAGGTTAGCCATTTTACAATTAGTTAACCCTTTCCTTATGAACCCAGTATGATGTCACACACCTAGGAGGGCAAACGCCACAATGACCTTCCTTATTTTGCCACCCACAAAGTAAGTGGAGAATTTGAGGGAGGGCTGTTTTCTCAGTTCTAGATTTTTAAATACAGTGATAGCCTCAGTTGGGCTCAGGAGGAAAAAAAAATAGTTTTCTTATCCTGGAAGATCTTGGATGATTTCCAAGTTCATCCAAGGTAGGCTTGGGAGATCTTGCCCATCTATGCTCTGTGCCTATCTTGAAGATATGCTTCCTAGGACTAGTAGACTCCAACCACCATTGAGAGTCACCAGTTCCTCAGTGGTTGACTCAGTTCCTTCCACTCTGATTGGCTTCATTTAGCCCAAAGAGTAACAAGACTCAGTGGCTAAAAAGCTTACATCTTGGCAGATTTTGCCTATCACACATATACAGTGGCGGAGGAAGGGGGTGGGGGGTACAGTCTGCCCCGGATGTCATCATTGAGGGGTATGTGACAAAATGAGTTTTTAAAAAAATTGGGCTCATGAAATTTTTTGGAGTGACATGGTGGCTTAGGCACCTGCAAGTTTCACGCTGCAACGTGGGATTTGTGTCTGCCTACTGCCTCTCCCTCAGACGCCCTACAGCTGAGGGGGAGGCGGTGGAGAGGCCCCAAGCATTGGAGAGGCTTGCCCCACCCCCATGGGTCACTCAACACACCCCTGGCTGCAGGACATGCCCCCGCACCAGTCACTCCAGCAGCTAGCTACGCCGCTGCACACATATGCATATGAAGGGGCAAGAAAGATAAGAATGGGATTTTTGTGTGTGACTAATTTCTAAATCCTGCTATTTGTCCTTTGCAATAATGTCTTCAACGTGAAATAGTCTCTAGCACGATCCCCAAAGTAACAGTTCAACAGTCAGGTAAGAAGATAGGGCTCCACACGTGAGGAGATATTGTGTTATGGGTTTTTTGAACAAAGATTTGCCAGGCTGCAACTTTTCCACATGTGCAGCCCTCCTGAGGCAGGCTTTTCAGCGAGGGACAGTGCAGAGCTGATAGGGCCGAGGGCAGTTGGTTACGCCGCTCAACACCGGTGTGAGATTGATGTCCTTGGGGTCAATGATGGACTTCAGAGTGAAGTTCTGTAATATGGTGGTCAAGAACAAGAAGATCTCCATACGGGCCAGACCTTCCCCCACACATATCCGCTTCCCTGCAAAGGAAACCCAAAGTGTAAGATGCACAGCAACCACTTTGGCTGTTACGGAGAAAATAACAATCATGCCAAAGGAGCAAAGGTGCTGCTCCAGAACAGCTCCTGGGAGAGTCACTCTTTCCACCATTTCTTTTGCTTCAGCTGGCCACAGGAAAGGTACAAGGAGTTCTGATGGACCCAGAAGCCTCTGCCCCTCTCTCACAATCTGGGAGCCCTTCCAGTTTAGGCTGCAGGAGGAAGAAGGTTCCCCCTCATTGGCCCGACACCAGCCGATTAGGGAGACGGGAAAGACCTGAGCTGGCCAAGACCGCAGCCTACTGGGGAAGCAGAGATCTTACCTGCTGAGAAAGGCATGAAATAGTCGCTGTTCCTGAAGGTGCCATCTTTGTGCAAGAAATGTCCTGGGTCAAATTCTTTGGGGTTTGGAAATTCTTTGCTGTCATGTAGCACAGACGTCAGAATAGGATATATGGTAGTACCCTGCAGAGAGTGCAAAGAAATGGGCTGGATGGCCATGACACCCAACGAAAGCATAAAATTGACTCTCACAAAGGAATGGTGTGGGAAGGCACTAACAGGAAGGAAGGTACTTTGTTGATACAGAGAAGACTGGGGCAGCTTCAGAAGACAATAGGGTGTTTAAAATGAAGTCCAGGCCTGAAGATGCCCAGCTACACTTTAGGAGTTGGGCTAAACTACTTCCCTTGCCTTGATGTATGGAAGTGAGAGCTGGACCATAAAGAAGGCTGATCGCCGAAGAATTGATGCTTTTGAATTATGGTGCTGGAGGAGACTCTTGAGAGTCCCATGGACTGCAAGAAGATCAAACGCATCCATTCTTAAGGAAATCAGCCCTGAGTGGTCACTGGAAGGACAGATTGTGAAGCTGAGGCTCCAATACTTTGGCCACCTCATGAGAAGAGAAGACTCCCTGGAAAAGACCCTGATGTTGGGAAAGATGGAGGGCACAAGGAGGAGGGGATGACAGAGGACGAGATGGTTGGATGGTGTTCTCAAAGCCACAAACATGAGTTTGACTAAACTGCGGGAGGCAGTGGAAGACAGGAGTGCCTGGCGTGATGTGGTCCATGGGGTCACGAAGAGTTGGACACACAACTAAACGACTAAAAAACAACACTTCCCTTGCTTGTAGATAAGAAGAGAAGAAAAGCTCTGCTGGATCAGTCCAGTGGCCCCATCTGGTCCAGCATCCTGTTTTCATGGTGTCCAACCAAATGCCCATGGGAAGCCCTTAAGACAGCACTCTCAATTTCTGTGGTTTCCACCCACTGGTATTCAGAAGCATGCTGCCTCTTGCCATGGAGGTAGAATATAGCCATCATGGCTAGCAGCCTACAGTGGTGCCTCGCAAGACAAAATTAATTCGTTCCGCAAGTTTTTTCTTCTTGCGAGTTTTTCGTCTTGCGAAGCACGGTTTCCCATAGGAATGCATTGAAAATCAATCAATGTGTTCCTATGGAGACCGTCCGGGGACAGAGGGGAAGCGCCGCGCGCCTTCCCCTCTGTCCCCGGACCTGTTTAAAGCAAGGGGCGGCGGGGAGAAGATTGCTTCTCCCCGTTGCCTGCCCCGCAATCTCCGGGGACAGAGGGGAAGGCGCGCGCGCCTTCCCATATGTCCCCGGACCTGTGTTAAAGCAAGGGAAGGGGCAGCGGGGAGAATCGCTTCTCCCCGTTGCCGCCCCTTGGTTCAAAAGGGGTCCGGGGACAGCGGGGAAGACGCGCTGCGCTGTCCCCGGAGATTGCGGGGCTGGCAATGGGGAGCTGGCAACGAGGAGAAGCGATCTTCTCCCCGCCGCCCCTTGCTTCAAAAGAGGTCCGGGGACAGCGGGGAAGACGCGCTGCGCTTCCCCGCTATCCCCGGAGCTTGCGGGGCAAGCTTCGTTTTGCGAAGCAAGCCCATAGGAAAATGCGTCTTGCGAAGCGGCTAAGAAAACGAAAAACTCCTTCGTCTAGCGAGTTTTTCGTCTTCCGAGGCGTTCGTCTTGCGGGGCACCACTGTACTATTACTACTCAGAGCTTTGAAAAGAGCTGACCTTTGGAATGACATATTGTCTGAACGGTGTATCTTTGAGTACTGCATGAGGGACGCTCAGTGGGATGAGAGAGATGAACCTCTGGATCTCATGGATGACAGCATCTGTGTAAGGCATTGCCCCACGATCTGCCATGCAAGGACTTCGTGATCGGCCAATAACTCGGTCAATTTCTTCATGCACTTTGTCTGTAATGGGAAGAATGAGGTTCAACACCAGTGCAGGAAACATCATAGAAGCAATTGAAATTCCATGGGAGTGCCTGCCAGCCCCTGCACATTTTGGAGCTTTCAATTGTTTTCTGATACCAACTTTCTGTTGACTCATCACATTAACTCAGACAAATTATTGTAGCTCACCTTCAGTAATCCATCTGTAAACAGGGAAACATAGTATAACTGCAATTATTTATATATTAATTCAATTTCTATCCAAAAGGAGCCCAGAGGGACAAAAGCCTCCTCTTTAGGGAAGTTTTAGGAGCAAGTGATGGTCCAGCTTAGAGGGATTCATATTGGAGGCACTGTCCTGCAGTGATTCTGATCCTACCTGAGGGCCTTTTGACCCCTGGCCCTTGTGGTTGTGCCTTTGTGGGCTACCCTTCAGGCTGGCACAGAAAGTGCAGCTGGTGCAGGATGTGATGCCTTAGTCTAAAGGATCTGCACTGGCTGCCACTATACTACTGGGCCAAGTTCAAGTTGTTACTGTTTGTATATAAAATCCCAGGGTTTGCAATATGGTCAGCTATAAGAGCTCATCCACACATCTGTTTTTGCTGGGATTTCTAGGCACAGGTCTGTGATTACTAGGCTTGGGTCTGAGCATTTGGTCCCCGTCCCCCCCGTTTTCTCCAGGAAATTCTTCTGTTTACTGCTGATGTCAGTCAGCGATGATTAACATTCAGCAATGAACAGTGGGTTTTCCTGGGGAAAGTGGCAGAACAACAACCTCTTGGACCTGTGACACATAAATCTGGAAAAGAACTAGAATAATAAATACTAACATCGCATCCATTTTACCTTGTATCTCTGGGTATTTGAGGAGGATCATGAACCCGTATCGCAGTGTGGTGCTGGTGGTCTCTGTTCCAGCCACAAACAAGTCAACAGTGCTTATGGCCAGGTTTTCAATGGTGAAATGGGATGCACTATTACCTTTTTCCTGCAGAAACACACAGCACAGTCAGTGGAGTCAACTCAATTGTTCTGAGTACAACATAACAAGAATTTCACTGCGCCACTGGGACCAGCTCCCTTCCCAAGACATATCTTATCTCAAGTCTTTTTATAGCTCGTTCCTCTGGACATTCCTTGCCCAGAGGGCTAATCATTAGAAAGAACTTCCCACTTGCTGCAAGAACAGGTCAGCAATGGGAAATGAATCTACTCCAATGGGGTGTGGGCAGGAATCGCTTTCCTTGACATTCCCCACAAGAAGCTGGATGGAAGTCTACTGGTTGGGAAGATTCAGGAGTGGCAGGAGAACCCACGTGGAGAGTTCTGTGAGTTTTCATGATTACCTGATCCATTTTCATAAGGAAGCAGTCGATAAAATCCCGAGGTGAGCTGGGGTCCAGAGTGGGCTTGTGCTCTTCAGCCTCCTCCAAAACAAACTCTCTGGCTGCCAAGTTGTTTTTCAGCACTTTATGGTGGGGCCCAGGGATGCATTTCATCAAAGAAGGAAAGAGGTTGTAGAGCTAGAAGAAACACCACAAGAGACCCATTGGCACCAACCTCAGTCAGGGTTTGTCCACACTCGGGCTTCAGTATAATGTTGGCCACTGTTGCCTTGTGTTCATGTCAACTCTGTTGTTCACACACCAGCATTTTCACTACCAATGCTTCCCAAATCTATGTAGATGTTCCCCATCAGTTGTCTTATATCATTATTTTTTTATTATTGTTTCTTGAATTTATACCCACAGGTCCCAGGGTGGTTCGCAGACTAAAATCAAAATATAGAACCACAAAATGCATAATCAAAATAAAAACAACAACCCAATTACCCCCCCCCCCAAATCCACATGTTAAAAGGTATATACTGAATGAGACCATTGGTCTCTCAAGGTCAGTAGTGCCTATGCAGCAGCTCTGCTGGGTTTCATTCAGAAGTCCCATCCCTAACCAGGGATGCTACTAGGGATTGACTCTGGGACCCTATATTAACAAGCCAAATGCTCTAAAACTGAGCTATGGGATTACATACATATCTCTAAATGTAGTCCCATCTGTTTCTCCTACTGAAACTAGTCCGTGTACAAATCCCTGGCTTAAAATTCAGCAAGTCGCAACATTTCATAAGAAATGGCAGGTTAGATATCGATTGTGACTAACATCATGTATTCACACCTTCTCAAACCATTAGTGGAAGCACATTGGATGCAGAGGCAATGGCAGTGTATATACATCCCAAATGATTAGTTCCGGTTACAGTATTGAGCCTGTGGGTTTTACTCGTTAAGCTTTACTTCCTATTCCACTGGGCTGCTGTTGAGTTAAGTCAAGCCTTGGTTATTAGACCCTGGTATTGGCTCTCCAAATTAAAAACATAAGAAGAGCCTATTGAATCAGGCCAGTGGCCCATTCTGCTGTCACAGTGGCTAATCAGTTACCCATGGCAAGCCTGCAACTAGGACATTAACAGAAATATTAAGAGGCAGAGGCAGTATGGACCATGAGAAGCCTGGAAGAAAGACATTTAAACAGCAGGAAAATTTAGACTTTGTGGAAAAGGGCCTTTAAAAAGATGGCACCTACCTGTCCCCAAGAAGAGCTTAAAACCTGAAAGTTTTCATTCATTAAGCTCATCATGGATAGGAACTTCTTATCATTATAATCGTATCGTTTCCCAAAGACAATTGCACAAATGACATTGGAGAGAGCGCAACTGAGCAAGTAGGTTGGATCCAAGGGCTTCTCTGGAAGGACAACAAAAAAATAATTATACAACCCCACTACAGGTTTTAGGTAATAATCTAGTCTGGAATCTGAGCTGCCATTTCCTGGCTCCTGGCCTCAGTGGTCAGACAGGAAGCTGCCTTTCTCACAACAATTCTGAAGGCATGGGCATCTTCAGTGGCTATGAGTGGTTTCTTCCAAGGACTTTCCAAAGTGCTTTCTTCCAGCTTCAGCTAATATATCCTTAGATAGGAAAGGGTGACCACAGTGGTGCAGGCCTTGGTGAACTCTAGACTAAAACTGGGGAATCTAAAGCACTTCAGATGCTGCTAGACTCTAACTTCTGGACCACTGATGACTGTTGGGGCTGAAAGCAGCTGGAAATCAACAATATCTGCAGAGCACTCTGCTTCAGGTTAAGAACTTTGCTTCAGGATAAGAACAGAAATTGTGCTCTGGCAGTGCGGCGGCAGCGGGGCCCCCCATTAGCTAAAGTGGTGCTTAAGAAAAGTTTCAGGTTAAGTATGGACCTCCGGAACGAATTAAGTACTTAACCTGAGGTACCACTGTATTTTACGAGTGTTTTTAGGCAATTTATTTGATTCAGTGTTGGTCACTAGTTCTGTGTTTTACGATTTTAATTTTTTAATGATTTCCTTGTACCTACCATGCTATTTCTTTATGAGTTGGTGCTTAATAATCTGTTGCAATGTACCCCAGCATCTGTTGTGATGTTCAAGGGGGTCTGCTTGATAAGCCTATGTGGATGAGGGGCAGTGGCTACCCACCCTGAGTGTCCTGGAACTTTTCTAGCAGGAACTGTGCTTCCTCCTGGATTCTCTCCTCAATACTTTTCTTTCCCATGCCAAAGTTGCGCAGGGTGGTAAGGGCAAAACGTCGGAGCTGCTTCCACATCTCCCCATTGCTGAATATAATTCCTGGAAAGCAGAAGAGGAAATGGGCATGAAGGAGATGCATGGACTGAAAGGGAGAGCAGAAGAAGCAGGTTGGAAGAGCAGGAGCCTCAATGTTTCAATATTTATGTTAACTGATAATTCATCTCTTGGAGCCTGGGTCTCTCTCTGAAGCAATAGTTCTTGGACTATATTAACCAAAAAGAACTTAAAGAAAACTGGACTACATTGCTAGTTGTTTAAGTGCAATGTGTTGATTTGTATTTATTTATTTTCTTGGTAACAAATTTTAAGATAGCTTAGAGTAACTTTGAAACTCTTTCTTGGTCTGGAGAGCTTATTGATTCACAAGATCCAGGCCAGGGAATTCTGCTCACATAACTCTCACACTTACTGCCCACACCAGAATTACCCCAGACCATTATTTTTAAAGGCTAGAGACTCATTCAATCCTGCTTTAATTTTTGGTGCTTGCTCTAGTCCAGAGGCGGAGCTAGCTGCTTCGGCACCTGGAGCAGCCTGCGTGGGCAGGGGTAAGCACCCGTGGGTGTAAGGCGGCATGCGGCAGCGGGGAGCGTCCCGGGGGGTGCGCGCGGCAACACACATCCCAGGGGGGGAGCCACCTGTAGCTTTATTTTAATGAATAGAGGGATTTTCCTGTGTCCCCCCCTCCACTGGTCAACCAGCATAAAATACCTAATCCCTTGTTGATATCATCAGCTAATGGCAGGTGTCCCCTGGCAGCAAATTCATCTCCACGGTCAATCAGTGCTTCTTTCACTGCATCATAGCCATGCAGCACCACAACCCGTTCTGTTCCAAAATACATTGTGAACACAGAGCCATACTTCTCAGCAAACTGGAAAAAAGATAGAGAAGGACACACATCTAGGTGGGTTTGCAGATTAGGAGAGAGTCATATAGCTGATGGAGAGCCCCGCTGCCCCCAGACTCACTATGGTCCCTCACTCACTGCAGGTGGATGTTCAGCATCATCGCTAGCAGCTATGGGCAGCTTTATCTTCAATTAATTTTGTCTTAACAAAATTCCACAGTGAATTCCACAGTTTCAATATGCACTGTATGAAGAACTACTATCTTGCGTGTGTTGTAAATCTTCCAACATTCAGCTTTAACTGAAGGCTCCAAGTTTTAGCTTTACAGACCCTTCATGTGTCCCTATTTTCCAGAGACATCCCTGATTTAGAGAAGCCATCCCAGTCTGATCACAGAATGTCCCCCCTTTTCCTTAGGATGTCCTTATTTTTACTGGAGAAATGTTGGAGGGTATAGTTATCCGACCCCCCCCCCTCTGAAGGCAATCCTGAATAGGGAAGTGTTTTTTTGTTTAATTTTTAATGTTTTATTATGTTTTTATATATGTTGGAAGCTGCCCAAAGTGGCAGGGGCAACCCAGTAAGGTGTGTGGGCTATAAATAGTAAAATTATCATTGTGGAAGGGGATGTCCCTATTTTCATTGGAGAAATGTTGGAGGGTATGGCATTATGAGAGGGGGGTAAAAGTGTTTTCCAATCCACTTTCTCTATACCGTGAATATGATTATACTGCTCTGTTATGTCCCGTCCCCCCACTCATTTTTCTAAGGGAATTCTTACAGTACCTTCCAACCAAGCACATTCTGGGGAAAATAAAGGAGCAGCTTTTCAAAATACAAGGAGACTATGAACTCCCCACTGTCCAGCAGAGGCTAAAAATGTTCAGAGGGCAAAAATGCCCAAACCATCCATGTGTGGAGGGAGAATTGGACCCACCCCCGCCCCATGTCTCTAAAATAGTATGAAAATTGCACTATTGCTTTTTAAAGTTCTTTACTCAGAAATGACAATAAAATCACCCCCATTGTGGAGTTGTGCGACCTGCTCAAAGTCCACCTCTTTTCTGTGGAGCCTTTGGGACAAGTCCCTGCTCCCCATCCCTGCTGATGTAGCCAAGCGCAAGTCCATGCCACTGACATCACAGCGATTCTGCTATTCTTTTCTTATGGTCTGGATGCCTCCCCTCCCTCTTTTGCCTCTCCTCTGTCAAAGTGCAGAGTCTGTTGCCTTATACTCTGCAAATGTGCCCTGCACCCAGATGGTACCATCTCTAAATAAACAAACTGAGAATGGATTGTCCCCTTCCAAAAGCGTCAGATGGAAAGAGGCTTGCAAACAGGTAACGGTCATCAACAGACAGCTGTTGAGGAAGGTGCTCATCTTTGGCTTACCTCCTGGAGAACCTGGGCCAGGTTGTTGGTCTTCAGCTGCAGAGCGTTCCCTACGATGGGCAGTGGAGGTGGGCCAGGTGGCAGCTGCTTTGCATTCTCTGGCGTTCTGCTCCTGACTGCAAGGAAAACAAGGCAAGAGATACATATGATCATCAAAATGGTCACTGTCCCTAGAGGCTCCATGGCACCAGTTAACAGTGACTGAAATGACTCTAGATGAATTAATTTGCTTTCCAGTTTTATATACTCTGAGGAGGTCACATATACATGGACTTTCACCAATAGGAATTCTAGGTTTCTCTGAGTAAATGAGATTAGCCATTAAGTAGATAAGGTTGTATAATCAAGAAATGAACTTCTCTGAACTTAAGTCTGTATCCTTTTTCTTCATTGATTAGTAAGGCAATGATAACGGCATTACTGCGCACAAGGTTTGTGATGTAAGACAACCAGGGGTTCAGGTTTTTTTTTGCCAAACATTGTAATGTAGCCTTGAGGCAAATGGTTCTGTTTCTAAGGTGCTTTCAGGACCAGGTTCCTGCAGGAGAGCTTCTTGTATACTCTGAGTGCTTGGCTGGAGGTTTCTTGCACCTCAGATGCCCACAAATGTGAAATAAAATTGAAATAAACTTGAAGGCAGGTCCATAATGGAGCTCAGCCGTAGCACAAATACATCCCTGTTAGGAGACCTTGCAGTTTGGGTGAATTAGACTGAGAAGTTTACACACAGTTTCTGGATTTCTACTGCTTTATTCATGCAGGAACAAAATTATCTTGGCAAGAACTATTTACAGGATGAGTAGAGATAAAAAGAGAGAGCAATAGCAGGCATCTTATCAGGAGAGAACAACAAAATGGTTCAGCTTTTACAGGTGGAGTTAACTTAGAAAAAGACTACGAGCAAATGCTGGCTTGCTTGCTACACAAACATTGCTCTTGTGTGATTTAAAGTAATACATGCATTAGCTAGAGGTTCAGGAGAAGGAAGTTTATTTGTTTTCCCCCAACAATCCCATCTAGCACTACCCACTAATGTGGACAGGACACACCAAGATAGATTTTGGAGACATAAACCTGGAAGTGCTTTTGTATTGATAAGACACACTAATGTGCTCACCAAAACAGTGACTCACATGTGCCCTAGTGGGGACAAAACCATGATCACTAGTGTACATGGTGACTCAGAACATTAACTTCTTGTTTTCATTTAGTCCAATTCTACCATCCTCCTCTGGAAATCATATTTAGTACAAGAGGGGAGCATGTAGATGATGGAAGCCTGCCAAGTTATTTATTTAAAATATTGAGAGGTCCCCTTTTAAGGGGTAGCTCCTAAAACAGGAGTGATCCTCAAGCATTTCAAAAAACGATGTCAAAAAGATGAGAGTAAATGTCCCGTTGTGTATATTAGCTGGCCTTTTTTACACCGATTCACAGCTTAAACATATCCTGGAACAGGTTATAGACATCCATAAAATTACTGTAATTAGCGGGGATAATAGCTCCCTTATACCAATGTTAAATTCGCTTTCAAACTGACTTGTCAGTTCAGTTTCCATAAACTTATTTGAACTTGTGGTTCGGTTCATAAACCAACGTGCACCAGGTGTTCTTGTCAACAACTGTTGCTGCTCTGTGTGTTTTGAGTCAATCTCCTGTCAGTGCAGATCACAGAAGTTCAGCCCATTCTAGCCACAGCTGGGACACTTTATGGCTGCTCTGCATAGAAAGGCCTACTCAGTTCACGAGAGTTCAGATTGCATAAACTGAGTTTCTTTGCCAGAGCAACTGGTGAGGTGGTAAAGCCTCTGCCTTACAAGCACATGGTCCCAGGTTCAAGACCCGTTATCTCTCGGTAGGGTCCTGAAGAGCCCTGTGACTCGGGATAAGCCAGCTTCATACATTCCTGTGTCAGTGCAAGGCACCATGATCTGATTATTATAAAGGCAGTACAGTGGTACTCCGGGTTAAGTACTTAATTCGTTCCGGAGGTCGGTTCTTAACCTGAAACCGTTCTTAACCTGAAGCACCACTTTAGCTAATGGGGCCTCCTGTTGCTGCCGGAGCATGATTTCTGTTCTCATCCTGAAGCAAAGTTCTTAACCCGAGGTAATATTTCTGGGTTAGCACCATAAGGTCCCATGGCAGGTTACGCAATCAAAAATTTCAATATTAAGCAGTATAATGTTGTACCCCATTTACACCGCTTGATTCTATTTGTTGTCCTCACATGTGCAGGAGCCACACCACGGGATAGCTAGGCATCAAGCAGCCTCTGTGTGGTCATGGCTTGTCCTGTTGCAGAAGGAGAAGCCCATAGATTGGCCTATTCTCTAGCATCCATTCATCTGCACCTATCTAGCGTCAGCCAGCATGATGTTCCAATTATTTTTATTCACTCAATTCCATTAATGAACTATTTCCTAAAACACCTCAAAGCAATTTAACAACAACAAACAATCAACAAGAATATATATATATATGCATATATTTTATATGGGAAAACAATTCATATTAAGTAGGCTCCTGGCCTTCCTCTGCTATTCTTAAACTTTAAAAAAGAGGATGTCTTTGCCTTTGGAGAGCTGATGGTTGAGGCTCCAGATATAGTGCTCTGATGATTGAAGGAGGATTGTACCACTCTGCCTTTCAGTTTTGTTTTTGTTTTGTCTTCCTAGATCCTCTTCTTCTGTTGTCTTCACTTCTTCTGGCTGTCTACCACAGACACCAATCACTAATCAACATGGACTGAAGCAGATTGACTGGCACCCAGCCATAAATTCACTTCTGCTCCCCACCACCCAGTAGTCTTAACTCCATCCAACCACATTATCCAAATTATTCTAAACCTGCACCCACCAATTGAATATGTGCCTATTATCCTTACTTTGCATACTGAGAATTGTAACTCATAGCTGTCAAAGTTCCACAATACATAGAATCATAGAATAATAGAATCATAGAGTTGGAATAGACCACAAGGGCCATCGAGTCCAACCCCCTGCCAAGCAGGAAACACCATCAGAGCACTCCTGACATATGGTTGTCAAGCCTCTGCTTAAAGACCTCCAAAGTAGGAGACTCCACCACACTCCTTGGCAGCAAATTCCACTGTCGAACAGCTCTTACTGTCAGGAAGTTCTTCCTAATGTTTAGGTGGAATCTTCTTTCTTGTAGTTTGGATCCATTGCTCCGTGTCCGCTTCTCTGGAGCAGCAGAAAACAACCTTTCTCCCTCCTCTATATGACATCCTTTTATATATTTGAACATGGCTATCATATCACCCCTTAACCTCCTCTTCTCCAGGCTAAACATGCCCAGCTCCCTTAGCCGTTCCTCATAAGGCATCGTTTCCAGGCCTTTGACCATTTTGGTTGCCCTCCTCTGGACACGTTCCAGTTTGTCAGTTTCCTTCTTGAACTGTGGTGCCCAGAACTGGACACAGTACTCCAGGTGAGGTCTGACCAGAGCAGAATATAGTGGCACTATTTCTTCCCTTGATCTAGATGCTATACTCCTATTGATGCAGCCCAGAATTGCATTGGCTTTTTTATACAGTTAAGCTAATTTTCACCAGACCAGATGGAAAACTTCCCTGTTCCATTATGGTACAAAGGTCAAAACGCAATACTGATTAAAACACATTACACTGGCTGGGCGTTGTTAATATGTGATAAGAAATTAAGGTTTTTAACTTATAAAACACGACAATGCAAAAAAGCCCAAGGGAATGTCTCCAAATCTTAAACCCTACAAGAGAGGAAGAAATTCTTCAACTCTAAATAAACCAAAGAAGAACAGGAGGGTATAGGCTTCAGCCTCCATAAGTATTCCATTTATTTCCTTAACAAGATCTGTTTGCAACTTTTCCAGGGCCCCAAACCTCAAATCTGTTACAGAATGATTTTGTTCCAGGAAGTGACTGGGTTTCGTGTACCACAGTTTCCATCCTATTGTTGCACACCATCCCATCCCTTCCACCAGACAACTCCTCATCCAGCATGCTGACATTTCAACTTCAGCTATCAGTGATTGAAACCTAACTGTTGAGAAGCTGTACTGGGGAGGGGGGTGGGGAGAACAGAAACCAAGGCAGAGCAGAGAAGCCCAGCAAAAAAGGGCTTATTCACAGTAAAGGAGAACAATGCCCCCAAAACCAACTAGGGAGTGGTCTGCAGTACCCAATGGCCTCCCAGCTCCTGTTCTTTGGAGTCTGGGACTGTTCCCTTCATATTATATAGTTCCCTCCCCCCCCCTCTTTTTTTAAATCCCACCTTCTTACAGTGAGCTGAAGGTGAGGCATATGGTCTCCCCATTATATCCTCACAAGGCTGAGATACTGTGACTAGGTGCAAGGTCAACTTGTGAATTACGTGGTTGAGTGGGGATCTGAGCTCTGCTCCCCCAAGTCACCCACCGCACCAGTCTGGTATATGTATTAAATGCATTCCTGTACAGTAAATGGTTAATAAATATTGAGGTTGAGTGAAGTCCAGCACCAACAAAAACAGAAATAAACTTTCTAAATACTAATCTTATTGTTCCATATGTACTCTATCACCAAAAGTACATCCTAAAATATCATTTTACTCTAAAAAAAATCAAGTAAATCTTTACCTAATACTTTCCTAATTACATCAATGTAAATAAATAAATAGCAGTACTGTAAATAAATTATAGCATTTTGTATCAAAATTGTACTTATCTTGGTTGGCTTTTCCATATTTCAGTTTCTTTGTCAGCGACTTGACAGCTATGATTCAAAATGTGGCATAAAATGAACATTATCCTACTTACCTTGCATACATGCATGCATGTATGTACCAGTATTTATTAGATTCCTTATTCACCCATTACCACAAGCTCCCGGGTCAGGTTACAACAATCAAATATATAATGCTAAAACAAATAAAGCATTTACAATCCAGGAGGTTTGCAGACAAGCAATATTTCCCTGCAATATTTGGGAAATGGGAAAAAAGTGCATTTAATTTACATTACTTATGCTCCTTATGATAGAATAAAAACAAGATGGGTTTTAAAAAACTCTACAATACTGTGTGTCTTAGTTTTCCCCAAGTGAAATGGGTGTATGGGACAATTGTTCATGGAGCTTACCTTCATCCACTTTGCCACATTCAGCACCCCTTCATAATCCCATTCTTCTTACAAATTGGAAGTGCTGCATGTATCTGTATGGCTGCCTTGGGATTATATCTGGGTGGACAAATGACCTCACTACACTGCACACCAAGTATAAACTATAAAAAGATCAATCTCATGAGCTTGCTCCAAGGCTTAAAACAATAAATGTTGCAATTTCTTTTTTTAAAAGTAATTCCAAAATTGATTACTTTATATTACTACTGCTGTTCATTAGGTCTGTCATTTATCCACCACTTCCTGCGATATAAATGAGTGAATTTATTAAGTGTGCCACCTTGGGGCATGTCAGAGGCCATTTTATATAAGCACAGAGTAATCAGCTCCCTGGCTGTGATTTTTCTCTGTGACATTTGGGCCGTTGACCCTGAGAATCTTGCAGGAGCCTGCTTTCATTTCCAGTGCTGAGAAATAGTATTGATGCTTCCATTAGCAAAGCTGTTCTGTTAGTTTTCAGGCGGTATTGATTAAAAGCAGACATTATTTTTAATCTGATGCATTAGGGCCAAGCACAAGAGTTATTAGCATTCTAAATGGTATTGGATCATTATTTAATTTCATGTACAGGCTGACATTTATGTTACATTTTCAAGGTAGTTGCCCTTTCCAAGGTAGTTGCCTTTTCTCTGTAACAAGAACCCGGTAACATTATTTAACGTCTCACATTGTCTTGTTCCAGTTAGTTCTAGGTAGAGATGCTTGAGAAACTTTCTTTTTCTTTTTTAAATTAGATTTTATTAAGGCTTTTCATAATACATTCCAATAAAAGACAAACTAATGTAAACCAAAAGAAAAAGAAAAAAGAAAAATGCAAAGTCCTCTCTCACTGGTAACTCTTAACTCTTGTCTCACACAGAAATGGGTGGACCTTCCGAGCTCTCACCAGAGGCGAAGCCTCAGAGCGGGGACTACCGGAGCAATTGCCCAAGGCACAATTTTTTTAGGGCCTCACCACTGCAGCTGTCACCTTGACCAGAGGGGTGTGACAGAAAAGTTTGTTTACTGAGCAGGTTGAGTCACCAAGTGTTTTTCTCCCTGCCAGCAAACAGTAAACTAGCAACAGCTCCTGATCGGCCAGGGTTCTAAGGGAGGCAGTTGGAGTGGAGTGAGAGAAGGTGCGCAAGATTCTGTTGCACAGCAGTAAATTAATCAACGCAGAATCTTCTTCATAAACAGAATAAAACTTTTACTTGAGAAAATAAAGTTGTTCATAAACAGCACAACAACAACAAATTATTTATACCCTGCCCATCTGGCTGGGCTTCCCCAGCCACTCTGGGTGGCTTCCAACAAAATATTAAGATACTGTAGCCTTATTAATCCATGGGTCGGAATAATTGTTGCACCCGAGCAGAGACAAAAGGAGCCAAACAACACCAGGGGGTTAATCCAGAGAAAGAGTGTTTTATTCTGCCATCCGGGGGGGCAGAAGGCACCTGTGTGATTCAGTTCACAAAAGACAGGCCGCGCCGAAAACATTTTACAAGCAGGTTTTATCCTTTTTTCAAACCCCTTTTTTTCTCTCCCCCTTCACAGATTCTTACATAGAAATGTTGCTTTTCGTTCTCTGGCTCTGTTCCCGGAAGTATGTTGCAAATCAATGTACCAGGACAAGGTTAGCTTGGATCTGGGAAGCGAAAGCTTTACTGTTCTCAGCTCTGAGTTGTTACAGCGTTTTTGTTTACAGAGAGGACTGCTTAGCTCATGCTTTTTGTCTTAGAGGAATATGCAGTTTTTAAAATGCGTACTCCGAGGCCTGGCTGGGGGGGGGGGGAGATTCACAAACAGTTTTTAGGGCTTTCTGGGGTAACCCTAACTGTACCCCTTCATTCCATACCTCTCAATTTTGGACAGCCCTTTTCTTAAAAGGGCTCGTCCCAGGAAGGCACAGGCTGATATTCTCGGGTCAGAGCTATAATCTGGGGCCGAAGCATGCGAGAAATCATATTGCATGTCATTGTATGCAAGCATTGCAGGAAGCAAGGTACAGAAGAGCAAAAAATTAGCAAAATGAAAAGTGGGCCAAGCAGCAGCAAAAACAGGCCTTTTGCCCATCCTAGGTTTGGCAACCAGTCAAGCCATGACATGTCCCATCCCTCCCAGGTTTGGGTAGGAATATGGGCCACTGCTTCAAGTCCTGCTGCCAAATTGCGAATGGCCTCACCATGATCAGAGATGTTAAAGCAACAGGCCCCACCTGTGAGATTTAACGCTGCACAAAAGCCGCCATGTTGCACCAGGAGAAAGTCCAACGCTAATCGGACTGAGAGAAACACATTGCGTGTCTCATCCAATTGCGTGGCAATTAGCCTAAGGGCCGTGGCTGTCGTGTTAGCAACAATCTCTACCACTGCCTGGAGTCTGATTATGCGGTTCAAGTTATAGATCGGCCCCCTTGCCCCAGAGATTTTCTCTCCCCGATTCCATGAGGCTGGAGCATAATGGGCCAGTATCCTTTCCGGAGGCCACTGATTTTTGCCCCAATCCTGGGAGCTGCCACCTGCAAGTGTTGCCAGGTCAGCTGAACGCCTCCTTCTAGGGGGTGCAGAGGGTAGCTGGTCAGGAATCCACATGGGGGGTATTAAGTAGGCTGGAAAACAGACCCCATACCATCCTCTTGGGAGGGCATGATAGGCCTTCCTGCCACACACCCAGTAAACGTCCTGACCATGGGCAGATATGGTACCCCTCAGCAAGCGGGCCAGGCATGCAGTCAAATTGGAACCAGAAAAGGTTCCTGTCTCGGACTCAAACATGTTAGTTGGGGCTGGGAAGGTACGATCACAGTGGGAAGTGCCCACATAGGTCTGAGCGTCACTTGCGTCATTTGATTTGTTGACACAAAGGCAGCCAGTGATCCTGTGAACCTGGAAAGGGATGGAATGATTCCATAAAGAAGAATGGTTGCCCAGAGGCTGGAAGGCAACAAGTGGAGTTGTAACCAAGGATTCATTCCAAGGCACAGGGAGGAGTGGCATTCCTCCCAGAGCATCTACAGGGGCCAGAGTGCAGACGGCACAATTGGTCCGATTTGCAGAGAACGCAACCATCTCAGCAACCTGAATCCACTTATTATATGTGTGGTGGGCCCCCCACGATTGCAGCAGCTGTCTGGTCACTGTGAGTGGTATTGGCATTTCAAAGGTCAAAGGCAGCAGAAATACCAGCACGGGGACCCACAGTCGTATTTGAGCCATTGTATGGACGGGGAGGGGCTTAGGTAAGTGCTAGAGAGTGGGCTGGGGTGTAATTACGCTGAAAGGAAAGATCCACTAGACACCCTCCTTTGCAGGGGTGGCGTAAAGCAAACCAGGCCCAGGTACCTTCAATAAAGTTCAGTTATGCAAAAGGAAAGAAAAGAAAATGTGAAAATGTCCTCTTTCAATCCATGCTGGATTCTTGAGCCGTGCAAAACGCCAGCGTCCAGGAGTGACGTTTAGCAGGGCTGTAGTCTGGTGGGCGTCGGGTCGTCTGGTGGGCGTTGGGCATCTTGGGTCCCTTCCAATAAGGCTGGAGCGATGTCTGGGCGTCTGGGTCCTCTTCAGCTGGTTCATAGGGATGCAGAGGTATCCTGGCAAAAGTCCACCTGTTAAGAGAAGAGATAACAAAGACGGCAGCGATTGCACAGAACAAATTGATAGATAACATTAGCACATAAGGTATATCAACTCAAAGGGGATGCTTGGCAGGAAACTTTGCAAGGGGTTAACAGTTCTGTTCCTTGGGTTAAGTTTGCCAGCCGAGATTTTTAAAAGTCTTATTTGTGTGCTCTAAGTTTCAGAACTCTAAGCCATGTTGCAAATTTCAGTTCATTTGCCAGTGTCTGTAGAAAGAACAATGCGCTCCTTGCTTCTGGCAAAGTTTCAAATTCCTATGTTATGCTGCGGCTCTGCGGCTTCAGAGTAAAATTGCACCTTAAAAAGAAAAACTTGACAAAGTTCACAGAAAGCATTCACTTGCTTTTTAAGAAAGTCACTTTTCCAGGTTAGTACTTTGGGGCAGGGGGGTGGGTAACTCTTGGCCTTCTGGGTTTATGTGGCTGAACTGTAAATCCAGAAAGTGTGAGGTTCAGGGTAGCTGGGTGGTGAGAATGCAGCATTTTCCTCAAAAGAAGGATTTTGATTTTTCCAATTGCAAATATCGGAGCTTGTAAAAGGGACATGCTGAATGGTAAAGGTCCTTGGAGGTCGAACACCCCGATCATTTGGCTGTTCCAAAGGATCATACACTTGCCTGAGAGGGGCCACCACAGTGGGCTTGGACAAAGCCTTCGATTTAAGTGTCTCTACATGTTTTGTTGCCCTGTCCCACGCTGTTCTCAAAACCTTTTGCTTTTTTTCCCCTCCAATTCTCATCCTGGCACTGGGCTGCTTCTAGAACCCAGGGGGCCACATCCAGTTCTGTTTTAAACGGTTCTACATACTGGAACACTCTGTCAGACTGCTTACTAGTCCATCTTATCTCTTTATCTAGAGTTTTTTTGAAGTCATCATCATCATCACCTTTCTCTTCACCTTCCTTGCTTGCATCACAAGGGGGTTGGGGAGGGGCAGAGGGGGGAATCTTCTCATTTGGGTCCTCAGTCTGGGCATTGGGCGGAGAGACAGCCCTATTTGCTCCCAGATTTGGTTGCCTTGGCGCAGTGGCTGCATATGGTGGTGGTGGTGGGGTAATTATCTCCTCTTCTAGGACTGGCAAAACTGGTGGCTTCTTAACTTGTAATTGTACTGAACACAGTTTGACTTGGGCAGTCAAAATTCTATTTTTCCGAAGCCATGAGGGATTTTGATCCACATTGGCTTTCCAGATAGAAATATAGGGAATCTGATCTGTGTGAGCCTTGAAAATGTTACTCCATAAAATGTTGACCAAGTTTGGATCAAAGGATCCTCCAGGAGGCCATTCTGGTAAATACAAAGTCCAGTCAACTTCACATAAATGTTGGAGTCTGCTTTTTTTGAGTTTACATCCCCACTCTTCTGCTTTCATGGCACTTTTCCAGTTTTCCAGAAAGCTCTGTAGTGGTGTCTCAAGGATTGTTTTACTTCTTTTATTTCCCATGACTCTGGGATCCTGGGGACACTGGGACACTCAGCCCTCCTAACATTATTTTTTTTCACTCAGTCACAGGCCAGACGTTGCTGTCAACGTCTCACACACTCAAAACATTCACTGGAGTGTCCCCACACGCACATTCAGAAAAAAACAAACAAACAAAAACAAAACCCATGCACCTCCCCCAATCCCTTTTTCCCCCAAAAAACCACAACCGGCAGCGCTTAGACTTCGACCGGGGCCCAAGAGCACCTTTTACTGCTTCTTCTGGGCACAAAAACCAACCACAACCGGCAGCGCTTAGACTTCGACCGGGGCCCTAGCAGCACCCTTTGCTGCTTTTTCTGGGCGCAAAACCAACAACCAACCATAACCGGCAGCGCTTAGACTTCGACCGGGGCCCTAGCAGCACCCTTTGCTGCTTTTTCTGGGCGACACCAAAACCAGTGGCACTTCTTCTACCCTGCTGGCGGAGCTGATCAGGCTCTCTTTTTGCTCGCACCTATCCTTGTGGAGCTTGCTCCCACCTATACCCTGTGGAGCTTACCTTTTTCCTCGAGGTACCTTCTTTCTGCACGGCCGTTGCTCTTTCTCTCCGTCACTTTGTCGCGTGTCCACTCAGGAACGGGTGGCCAGTTCCTCCCACGAAGTTGGCAGGATGTGCACTGGAACTGCTGACCCGGTATCCCGAGCTGCTCGCCTTGCAGTGACGCCCTGGACCTCTTTGTCCCTCGATCTCGGGGAACGTGCTTTTTCCCGGCCAATGCACCAGAAATATGTAGCCTTATTAATCCATGGGTCGGAATAATTGTTGCACCCGAGCAGAGACAAAAGGAGCCAAACAACACCAGGGGGTTAATCCAGAGAAAGAGCGTTTTATTCTGCCATCCGGGGGGGCAGAAGGCACCTGTGTGATTCAGTTCACAAAAGACAGGCCGCGCCGAAAACATTTTACAAGCAGGTTTTATCCTTTTTTCAAACCCCTTTTTTTCTCTCCCCCTTCACAGATTCTTACATAGAAATGTTGCTTTTCGTTCTCTGGCTCTGTTCCCGGAAGTATGTTGCAAATCAATGTACCAGGACAAGGTTAGCTT
Source organism: Podarcis liolepis (assembly GCF_965112155.1). Taxonomy (NCBI): domain Eukaryota; kingdom Metazoa; phylum Chordata; class Lepidosauria; order Squamata; family Lacertidae; genus Podarcis; species Podarcis liolepis. The sequence continues at coordinate 21,740,555 of NC_139554.1, forward strand.
GGATCTGGGAAGCGAAAGCTTTACTGTTCTCAGCTCTGAGTTGTTACAGCGTTTTTGTTTACAGAGAGGACTGCTTAGCTCATGCTTTTTGTCTTAGAGGAATATGCAGTTTTTAAAATGCGTACTCCGAGGCCTGGCTGGGGGGGGGGAGATTCACAAACAGTTTTTAGGGCTTTCTGGGGTAACCCTAACTGTACCCCTTCAATACAATAGTCTATTAAACATTAAAAGCTTCCCTAAACTGGGCTGCCTTCAGATATCTTCTAAAGGTCTGGTAGTTGTTGTTCTCTTTGACATCTGGTGAGAGGGTGTTCCACAGGGCGGGTGCCACTACCGAGAAGGCCCTGGTTCCCTGTAACTTGGCTTTTTGCAGCGAGGGAACCGCCAGAAGGCCCTCGGCACTGGACCTCAGTGTCCGGGCAAAATGATGGGGATGGAGATGCTCCTTCAGATATACTGGACCGAGGCAGATTAGGGCTTTAAAGGTCAGCACCAACACTTTAAATTGTGCTCGGAAACGCATAGTTAAAGAGCATACACAGAGTGCTCATAGCAGCTATCTGACTCTTGACAGAGGCACAGTCTTAGTTACTGATTTACAGTGGTACCTTGGGTTACAGATGCTTCGGGTTACAGACACTTCAGGTTACAAACTCCGCTAAACAGGAAGTGGTCACTCCAGGTTAAGATCTTTGCCCCAGGATAAGAACGGAAATCGTGTGCGCTCCGCGGCAACACGGAAGTAACAGAGTGTGTTACTTCCAGGTTTCGTCGCTCGCGCATGTGCAGACGCTCAATATGACATCACGCACATGCATGGAAGCGGCAAAATGCGACCCGTGCATGCGCAGACGTGCCGTCGCGTCTTACGTTCCATTCAGGATGAAAACGGGGCTCCGGAACGGATCCCGTTCGCATCCTGAGGTACCACTGTACTAGAGTCCTGGCACAATTTTTGTTGGCACAGCACAACACACACACTGGCTGAGATACACACTCACATAGACACGCACAGAGACTGGCTACTTTTATAGGGAGAATGAGTCATCACTCAAGATGAGTCACGAATCACAGCGACTTAGCAGTTTGCTGCTAATAGTTAGCAGTTAGCAGGCTTGAATGATTGTGTAGGCCTTGTAGGCCTTACTGCTTCTGCTCTCAAGAACCTTTGTCTCATGACAGATTCATGGGGTCTGGGAGTCGGATTCTGTCAGGAGAGTTCGTTCTGACAGTGGTAGAGCTGAGGAGAGCCGAGAACTCTCAGTATATGCGCTAAGGTTGTCAGGAGTACGTGCAGGAGCCAGGCCCTGTGACCGGTAGAGCTTCGCAGGACTGGGGCTTTCCTAAGTTTGTTCTCAAGAGGCGAGCCGGGAAGGGATATAAGGTCAGCATTTCTCTTTGGCTCTTTGCCACAGCAACACGCTTCCTGCCTTGCTGTGTTTGGCTTCTTGACTCCTTGCTTCCTGATCCTCGGACCCTTGGCTTCCTGACTCTCGTTCCTGCTCCCACACCGCCGTCTTGCCCCCGGTCCCAACGTCCTCTGCTAGGACTTCAACCGCCCGTAAACCAGACTGTGACAAAGGTTCTGAATTGCAGAACATGGGTAAAATAGAAAAGACACAGTCCCGCATGGTGTTTACAGGAAAAAGGGTCCTCTGAGGGAATACTCTGACAGGAAAGGGCAGTAGTGATTCTGAGGCCAAGGAGGATTTGGGGGTCTATAAGGGAAACAGTGCAGTTAAAATCCTAACTTCCTGAAGTGTGAGTGGAGAAGTCTGATCTATGGAAGATGTGTAAAAGAAAGTAACCTGAAGCCTGAACAGCATACAGCCTATAACTTGGAACAGTACAGTGGTGCCTCGCAAGACGAAAAGAATCCGTTCTGTGATTCTCTTCGTCTAGCGGTTTTTTCGTTTTGCGAAGCAAGCCCATTGACGGATTAGCGGATTAGCGCTATTAGCGGCTTTTAGCCGCTTATCTGCTGATCGGATCAGCTGATAAGCGGCTTAGCGGCTTAGAAAAGGGGGGGGGAACCCCGCAGGAACTCGCAAGACATTTTCGTCTTGCGAAGCAAGCCCATAGGAGATTCGTTTTGCGAAGCACCTCCAAAACGGAAAACTCTTTCGTCTAGCGAGTTTTCCGTCTTGCGAGGCATTCATCTCGCGGGGCACCACTGTATACATTTTAATAAAAAGCAACAGCACTGTTGGTTACATTTCTGTGGAAGAAGAACCAAAACTCCTTGTTTACATCTGTTATAATAAAGATTGTTTGCAACCTGTTTTCCCAAAAGAAAACCCCACCATCGCTCGTGATTCATTCTCCATTGGGGATTTCACCTAAGGGAAAGGGAAACAGAGGCTTGGCGCAGCGGTGCAAGGGAGAGAGAGTGCCGTTGCGCCTTTTCAAGGGGCTCCCTGTTCCGGCCCGCCTCATGTTGAACAGGAGCTAGGAGAGGATGGGCCCTTGCATCCCTTGGCCAGGTGGCATCCCCGCTGGCAGAGGAGGCAGATGGACGGTAAGACTCACAGTGGTGGCTGCGCCCCAGCCTGAGGAGGCATGCACATGTTCCAGCACTGCTCTGCAGTTCCGTCGGACAGCAGCAGCAGCAGCAACTCATGGAGCCGTTGATTAGGGAGTGCCAAACTTTCCTTGCCTTGGGTCCTGGCAACCCATGCTACACCACTGGCTCACCTGGAAGCTTCCCTTTCTTCTCCCAGCCTCCCACCCTGGGAGGTCTTCGCTTCCCTGCTTCTCACACAGGGTCCTTCACCTACCATCCATGTGAATTCCAATCTGAACAGACTTGATCTGCATCTCTGATACAAATATATGAAAAGTGATTTGGTGGGGGGACGACTCATAGCTGGGGAGCAGAGAGTTAATCCTCCCCCCATGCCCATAACTCTTCCTTCCTCAGATGCAACCCCACTGTCTAAAATGTCTGCTACTCCTTTAATGAGACATACAATGCTTATTTCAAGCCTAACCACAATAGAAGAGAAGGAATTTCAGGATGGTCACAACTGGGGAGGGAAGGATTACCCCTTCCTCCCCCTTCAGCTCTGACTTTTCAGACCATGATTAAGCTTCACAACCAATCATATGTAGTTGTGGTATCTGTGTGGTTGCAGTGGATGTGCAGTTTCTCCAATTTGCAAATGTGCTCTTGGGACCACAATGGTTTGTGACCCCACAATGGAATGTTCTTCATACTGACTCCTCAGAAGCAGAGGGAGAGAGATGCCTACTCAATACCTCTGATCTGATGTTTCTTCTGCACTTGTATGGAATCAGTATTTTCAGCATGGCAGCGCCTACACTTTGACATTAG